>NC_091282.1:951771109-952455484 GCF_032444005.1 Ranitomeya imitator | reverse complement strand
CCTCCTCCTTATCTAGATCCGAATGTTCAACCATTTGTACCTTCAGGAGGTACAGAGGGAGGGAAACCCATACCAAATTTATATCCTGGGTTAAGCGGGGTGGAAGGATGGGTATGCCAAAATTGTGGCCAGCAGAATCCGGATTGGAGAACTGAGTGTTCCGCCTGTGGGGCCCCTAAAGGCCATCAGTTATTAGCACCTGTTAGGATAATAACAAAGGGAGTGAGAGAAGCTGATCCCGAGAATCCTAATCAAAGAATTACTAGGCAAATTGAAACACAGCAGTATTTTCCATGGACACCAGCTGAGGGTATGTCTCTTCTTATGAATGCACCAGATCCAACTCGATACCCAAATAGATTTGCTAGTTATATAGAGCAAATAATTCGCACACATAATGGTTCATGGATGGATGGAATGGAATTATGTAGGCTAAAAATGCCATCGGGAATGTTTCAGGAGCTGATTGTAGCAACACAGGCTCAAAGACCAGCAGGAGAAAATGTAAGAGCACCTTTTGTGATAGAGTCAGGAAACCGGTTTGTAGAGGCTCTAAATCAGTTCATGCAAGGAAAACAGAGGGAGAGAGGATCCACAGGCATAGTTATGCAGAAAGCAGGTCAATCCATAGATGAGTATTCCCGGGAGCTGGAAGATAGCTTTAGGGATGAGGGATTAAATATTGCTGATCCAGGAGTCCTCCGGCTCTATACTAAACAATTGATTGAGGGACTTGAACCAGGCATTAAGGAAAGATTCAAGTCAGCTACGCCAGATTGGAGAACTCTAGAACAACCACAGATAGTGAAACAAAGATGTATGGGCATTGCTATGGATTTAAGAGAAAAGAAAAAACCTGTCAGAATAGCGCAAGCAAACACAACAGGTGGAAGGGCAAGACATAATTTTCCCTGTCATTACTGCAAGAAACCAGGACATTTCCAGAGAGAATGTAGAAAGAAGCAGGCAGACATAAAATCAGGAAAATTTGTACCAAAGAATAAGCCCTCAGACACCCAACAGACATCCATAGTGGATGGTCCCATACCAGACTCAGATTGACTCAATGTGTTACAAACTTCCCTACCAGCTAGAAGACCTATAATACAGGTGAATGTGGGGGGAAGAGAGATTCCATTTTTGATAGATACAGGTGCAACTTCCTCAATTTTGAATCAAGATTTTCTTCCGAACCCAGAAGATGTTTCACAGCAAACAACTTTGGCTGAGGGTTATGATGGGGTAATTCGAACACTGCAATATACTGTGCCCCTAGAGGTCTCATTAGGACCTAAATGTTTTGCATCCAGATTTTTGTATGCCAGAGGTGCCCCAACATGTTTGTTGGGAACTGATGTCCTAAAGAAATTAGAAGCTAACATCAATTTTAGGGAAGATGGCACAGTTATGCTGACTATCCCTGATGATGCAGAAATATTAGAACAATATGTCAGAATTCAGGCTTTTGAGGATTATACTGAAGAAAAAGAGTACACCACAGATCTAGACCTCTCAACAGTCCCAGAAACACTGTGGGCACAGGGTGACACTGATGTGGGATTATTGCATATCTCTCCTGTAAAACTATCTGTGCAACCAGGAACTGTTCTCCCACAGCTCAGACAATACCCTGTGAGTGCCCAGCAGGAACTAGCGATTACAAAACAGATAGAGGGATATAGAGAGAAAGGAGTTTTGGTAGAGAAACAATCACCTGCTAACACTCCTCTGTATCCAGTCAAAAAGAGAACTCTTGATAAGGGTTCTATGCCCAAATATCGTATGGTACATGATCTAAGAGAAATAAACAAAGTTCTAGATCCAATCACCCCAGTTGTACCCAATCCTCATACGTTACTATCACAGATACCAGCCAGTTCTCAAGTGTTTACTGTAATAGATCTTTCAAATGCATTTTTCTCGGTTCCTTTACACCAAGACAGTTGGCATTTGTTTGCATTTACATTTAAGGGCAAACAGTTGGCGTGGACACGCCTTCCACAGGTAATGATACACTCCCCTACTCTTTATTCAAATGCCCTACAAACAGTCCTCCAGAGGTTTGAACCCGAACCACAGGTAGTAATTTTGCAGTATGTGGATGACCTACTACTTTGCTGCCCAGATCTAGAAACTGCAGAAAGGTCCACTGTGAGTTTACTATGTTTTCTAGAAAAAGAAGGGTGTAAAGTGAATAGACAAAAGCTACAAGTTTGTCAGACCAAAGTGGTCTTTCTAGGTCATTGCATTTCTCAAGGTAAAAAGCATCTTACACCTCAAAGAACTGAAGCAATAAGACAGATGAATGAGCCTAGAAATCATAAACAGCTACGAGCATTTTTAGGAATAGTGTCTCATTGTAGACAATGGATTATACATGCCAGTCAACTAATGCAACCACTGTATGACTGTGTAAAAAGTGAACCTTACATGTTGACAAAAGAAGGTCAGATTTCGTTCCAACAATTAAAAGATGCCCTTGTTTCAGCTCCAGCGTTAGGGCTACCAGACTACACCAAACCATTTCAGCTTATGGCTGCAGAAGTTGATTCCCATGCTACAGGAGTTCTTACCCAGAAGCATGCAGGGAAACAAAGACCAATTGCATATCTTTCAGCAAGGTTAGATCCCGTAGCTAGAGCAGCGCCAACCTGTGTACGTGTAGTTGTTGCTGTCTCACTATTGTTGGACAAAGCATCAGAAATTGTCCTAGAGCATCCACTCACAGTTCAAACTACACATGATGTTTATGGGATATTAAACCAGGTCCAACCAAAACACATTTCCATGGCCAGACATTTGCGGCTGCAGTGTTCTTTGCTGCTCCCCTCTACTATCACATTTGCTAGGCTTCAGACTCTCAATTTAGCTACACTGCTACCTCTCGAGTCTGAAGGGGGGAATAAGGACACTGATCCATACGCAAATTTTTTCCCTACAGACACACATGATTGTACAGAGCTCATTTTACAAGAAACGGTAGGCTTACCCAATGTATCCGAAACACCACTTCAAAATCCAGATTTAGAGCTGTTTATAGATGGTAGTAGGTTTGCAGATGACACAGGTAACTTCCATACAGGGTATGCAGTTGTGTCAGAATCTGAAATTCTCAAAGCAGAACCGCTTCCACCGAAACAATCTGCACAAGAAGCAGAACTAACAGCATTGATTGAAGCTCTAAAAATAGCTGAGAATCAGACAGCTAATATATACACTGATTCTAGGTATGCACATGGTATTGTGTTTGATTTTGGAGTAATCTGGAGAGCTAGAGGTTACATGACAGCGTCAGGACAACCTGTAAAACATGCTTCTCTGATCAAACAGATCTTAGAGGCTGCACAAGAAACAAAAGAAGTAGCAGTAATCAAGGTAGCTGCACATGTGAGACTCGACACTAGAGAATCTAGGGGAAATGATAGGGCTGATAAAGCAGCCAAAGCAGCAGCAGTCAAACCCTTACAACAGGTCCATACTGTAAATCCCACGGAAAATACTGAAGATAGACTGAGACAAGCACAGGAAGATGCAGGAGAAGAGGAGAGGGACAGGTGGAAAAAGGAAGGGGCAGAAGAACAAGCGGGAATTTGGAAGAAAGATGGACTAATATGTCTACCTAGAGCCTGGTACCCGATTGTAGTTGGTGGATTGCACCACCCTACGCATGTGTCTGCAAATGCAATGACACTACTGGCAAAGCAAGTCTGGTTGGCTCCAGGTTTTGGCAACTACGCAAGAGACTATTGTGCTGCATGCGCTATATGCCTGACACATAATCCCGGACAGACAGCAAAGACCCCTATGAAGCACCATGTCCGACCTCTCTACCCGTTTCAACGGTTGCAGATAGACTTTATCCAGCTGCCAAAGAGTAATGGGTATGAGTATGTGTTGGTGTGTGTGGACATGTTCTCGGGGTGGCCAGAGGCCTATCCAGTTCGGAAGGCTTCAGCTAAAAACACTGCTGTAAAGCTAGTTGCCGAACTGGTGCTCCGTTATGGTCTCCCTGAAGTGATCGAGTCAGATAGGGGTACTCATTTCACTGGAGAAATATTTCAAAATGTACTGAAAATGTTGGGTGTTGAAAGTCAGTTACACACTCCGTATCATCCTCAAAGTTCTGGTAAGGTGGAACGCATGAATGGAACTTTAAAATTAAAAATACAGAAAGCCATGGCTGACACAGGAAAGCCTTGGACAGAATGCCTTCCACTGGCCCTTTACTCAATACGCAATACCCCAAGGGGTAAGACTAAACTGTCTCCATATGAAATTTTGTTTGGCAGGACTGCCAATTTAGGATGTTATTTTCCACAGCAACTTGTGTTAAATATTGAGTCATTGACTTCTTATGTGCAAAATCTTCAGAAACAATTAACTAAGGTGCATGCACAAGTTTTTGCTTCCCTTCCAGATCCTGACAACACTGAAGGAAGTCACAAGTTGGAACCAGGTGATCAAGTCTATGTAAAAAGACACACCAGAAAGGCTCTTGAACCAAGATTTGACGGACCCTTCCAAGTCCTGTTGACAACACCTACATCAGTCAAGCTTGAAGGAAAGGCATCATGGATACATGCAAGTCATTGCAAAAAGGCAGTATAAGACTCATGATATTGATGTTAATAATGTTAACCTCAACGGAGGCATGGGAAAGACTGAATTCTCTAGCCCCTTTTAACAATAGATTCGTGCAACATCATAGAAAATTAGTGCATGACTTGTTAAATAATACGCAACCCCTGGCAGATTGTTGGATCTGTACCCATTCACCAGTATCAGCCACAAGTATACCTTTTCTAGCAGTTCCCGTGTCAGCTGAAGAGATATTCGCTTGGCCTAATTGTTCAGACAACCTGGCCAACAACCAATCTGGCAACACTAGACTATGGAATACTACAATCGCTATACCAATTGTGGGATGGGTAGAATTTCCTTGGTGGCAAGGTAATCTCTCAGGAAGTAGTACACATCTACAATATTTGGCCTATAAGGGTGGGGCCTGGGTACCTAGGAATAAGACTGGATTAACTGAGTTAGGACAGGTCCCCACTGAAAATCTACAGCTCAGTTTCAGTACAACCACCCCTTCCTCTGATGCTTTCAAACCTACAGTATTGGAAAGATACATACATAATAGAAAATGGGAACATTCTGAGTTGTTCCCCCAAGGTGATGCAGACAGTTGTACAAGCAAGCCAGGGAACCTGGTTTGTAATGAATCCAATGAGTATGTCAATGGAATGCATGTATGTGGGAATCCCGCAGCCGGGTATTGTAGCCCCTTGGGACAAAAACCCTCTTGGTGTATGCTTCAGAATGTATCTAGTTTTGTGGATTTGGCTCACAGATTGGTATTGCAGCACTCAGCTTTGTGGGATCTGCCTGAGGGTACATTTTGGATATGCGGAGAAGGAGCATATAAATGGCTTCCCGTAGGTATAAAGGGTACTTGTACATTGGGACGCCTAACCCCGGCTACTTTCATAATTTCAAATAAACGAGTGAATATGCAAGCCGTGCCCAAGCACACACTGTATAAAAGAGCTGCAGATAACTCACCACGTCCCTCGGGGAGGCCGCATATAGTACAAATGGGAATTCCCAACAAAATTGCTAGTACTATTTTTATTTATCCTATGTTAACACAAATGTGGGATAAATTAGTTAGAGCCACGGATTATCTAGATGATCAGATTTGGGACATATTGGACATATTAAATACCAGTATAGCTGTACAGAATCAGCTTATAATAGTCACTAACCAACATACCCTGGTATTGGATTACCTAACTGCCTCACAAGGGGGTATGTGTCAAATCATCGGACCCACCTGCTGTCATTATATAGACCCTAATAGTACTATGAGTATGAGATTTAAATTAAAAGACGTACAACGACTCAGGGATCAGTATGACAAAGACAATGACCAAAATAAGGATAGCTGGTGGTCAGATACCTTTTCTTTTCTTAACCCGGCCAATTGGTTCAGAGGGATCGGTGGGTGGGTTACCGGAATTATGCAAAGCCTAATACATATAGTTAATGTTATTGTAATTATATATGTATTGTTCAAGGTTGTACTCAAGGGTATCTCGGTATGCACAAATAAATTTTGTGTAATTGATACGAGAATATAAAGTTTTTTATATGTTATCCGATCGTCATATTAATCCTTGTCATTTTTTTTATGCTTGAATTTGTAATGTTTTAGTATACTGCCGTATAAAGAAGAGAATGCACAGACTTCATGCAAGAATTTATGATAGATTATAAAAGAATATGTCAAAGGGGGGAATTGTGGAGACCAGACTGAACCAAAGAATCCATCTTGTCTTCCTCCTGAGAAATCTGCTTCTAAACAGCAAACTTGACATTTCCTTTTATGGAAGTAATCACGCGCGCATTCCTTCTTGTTATCATAGTCCTTCACCCACATACCAGATATTGTAACATTTCACTAATATAGACTTGTTTTGTAAGAGATTGTGAAATATGTGCGCATGTCTGTAAATGCCTAACTTTTTACTATATAAAGAAGGGACAGCACCCAGTGAGGCAGGCGTGCTCCGGGGCTACCCCTGTTTATGACCACACAACCTTTGTGCTGCGTGTCATTTACTTGGATCCCTACATCCAGGAAGCCAGGGACGGAAAAGGACTCAACATTACCATGGATACCTAAGCCGCTACAAAGCGCTGCACATGGGGTAAGCAACATAGTGAATCTGAAGAACTATACTGAATTTCTAATTGGAGGTATTTGCTAATATTATTATTATTACACTTACTACATATAGGGATAGGATCTTGGAGATGTGAAAACCCCTTGAAGTTTGAATGGAACTACTGAAAGTGTCAGCTCAGCACCATTATACTGATTAAAATGATAACTTTGTTGATGAAATCCGTCTCGCGGTTGTTGTTTAATCTTTAATTAATCGGAGCACGAGCATATCATTAACTCAAAAATGAAAAGATCATTTCTCCATAGGTGGTGATACAGAAAAAAATGGAAATTTACAGACAGATTAAACTGCAGATCACACATGGTGCCGCTTGGATCCTAGGAGCAGAACACAGTGTGGTCAGCCTTTTTAGGGGGGGGGGGAAGCTTGGTTCCTTTTTTAAGAAAAATAAGTGTTGTCGAAAGTGGACAGTCCTTTCAGTCACACCGCTTTTCGTATCAGTTTAGCTAATGTGGAAACAATTCAACAAGATTACTGAATTTTCCTCTCGAACTGTAACTCGCCTGATTCTTATCGCTGACACCTATTATACATGATCCCCTTAGGACTAGAAATATATCTGTAGATGTAGAAAGCTGAACAGTGAGCGTAATCCAGAACACCTGGCCCTTTAACAGGAGACAAACAACCCGAGACACAGGCACAAACAAGGCGGAGAAGCAGCACCGAGCGCTTCTGTCATAGCGGTGACAGGATTAAGATCCTGACAGCAACGACATGAGCCGAGATGCCACAAACCGGCAGGTAAATGCAACCATAAATACGATTAATAAATCCATCTGATGAGCTAGGAAAAATATCACTTACACGGTATGTGTGTACAGGCAACAGAATGTGATATGTGAGTATATAACACGCAATGACAAAATTGTCAGCGGTTACTAAAATCGGGAATGACATGAAACCTCTGAGCACACATGATGTAATATGGAAGACGAGCATACTCATCCGGTTTGCCAAGAACACTAACGAAAGCCTGCGAGGAGAAATGACAGCTTGAAGCACGGGGATAATGAGTTATGATGATGGATGGTAATGATGGATGTGCATTTGGGATGAACGCTCAGAATTCTATATTCTGTTCCAAACTTGAGCAGCCAACATGACTTAATCTGAAGAGCACACATAACTAATGAATGAGCCGAGCCCGACTGTCCCATCTAGAAGTTTACGGAGATATCTCACACACTAATTGCACTTCAGTCTTTCTTCAGACGCCACTCAAGGAAAATGATGGACATTTATGAAAGGCATATATTGTCATTGTCGAAAGTATTGGCACCCTTGAAATTGTTCCAGAAAATGAAGTATTTCTCACACAAAATTATTGCAATTACACGTTTTGTTATACGCATGTTTATTTCCTTTGTGTGTATCGGGAAAAAAAAAGAGAGAAAAAAGGCAAATTGGACATAATTTCACACAAGACCCCCAAAATAGGCTGGACAAAACTGATGGCACCTTCTGAAATTGTGGTGCTTGTTCAAACTCACCTGTGGCAAGTAACGGGTGTGGGCAATATGAGCATCACACATGAAATCAGATAAAAAGGAGAGAAGTTGATTTAAATCTTTGCATTGTGTGTCAGTATGTGCCACACTAAGCAAGATGACAAGAGAACTGTCTGAGGACTTGAGAACCAAAATTCTGGCTCCATTGGACGAACAATAAATATGTTACAGGTCTCGGAAAATGGCGACAGCACTCCCAAAATTTGTTTTGCAAACTTCAGGGTTTTTTTTTCACCACTAAAATAATAGAAAAACTGGACATGTTTGGCATTGCTGTAATCGCATTGATGAGGGGAATCGTATTGCATGGTCATTTTTACCACAAAATGTACACCATAAAAAAATTCCCAAAAAACAATGCCAGCATTGTGTTTTCTTTTCACAATTTCATCGCACTTGGAATTTTTTTTTTCCTGTTTTTGGGTACACTGTGTGGTAAAATGAATAGGTTAATACAAAAGTGCAACTAGACCCACAAAAAACAAGCCATAATTTATCTATGTGGACAGAAAAATGAAAGTTATGGCTCTGAGAAGAAGGGGAGTAAAAAAACAGAAACGAAAAAACAAAACGGTGCCCCGTCGTAAAGGGGTTAAAAGTGGCACAAACTGCATAGAAAATAACGCAGATACTACAGCCAATAAAAATGAACAAATTAGTCCCGAAAACTGGAGAAACGGCAACGATGAATTTGGACCCATATGTTGAATTGTTTAGATGCCTTGTCTCATGAATATGTATTCATTTTTTGGGATCTAAATTTTTACTTAGATCTTTGACTTTGCAGTGTCATTTAACCACTTGCCTAAAATATTTCCATATTATGCACAGCAAATTAATTTCATGTGATTCAAGGGGTTTTCCAGTACTTCGGCACTGATGTAATGGAAAATCCTTAAACATAAGATACTGAATATTACACCGGGGGAGGAGGTACGACACACAGCAGCCATACTGATCATCTCCGGCATGGGGCCATACTGATCACCTCCGGCATGGGGCCATACTGATCACCTCCAGCATGGGGCCATACTGATCATCTCCGGCATGGGGCCATACTGATCACCTCCAGCATGGGGCCATACTGATCATCTCCGGCATGGGGCCATACTGATCACCTCCAGCATGGGGCCATACTGATCACCTCCGGCATGGGGCCATACTGATCACCTCCAGCATGGGGCCATACTGATCATCTCCGGCATGGGGCCATACTGATCATCTCCGGCATGGGGCCATACTGATCATCTCCGGCATGGGGCCATACTGATCATCTCCGGCATGGGGCCATACTGATCACCTCCGGCATGGGGCCATACTGATCACCTCCGGCATGGGGCCATACTGATCACCTCCGGCATGGGGCCATACTGATCACCTCCGGCATGGGGCCATACTGATCATCTCCAGGATGGGGCCATACTGATCATCTCCGGCATGGGGCCATACTGATCATCTCCGGCATGGGGCCATACTGATCATCTCCGGCATGGGGCCATACTGATCACCTCCAGCATGGGGCCATACTGATCATCTCCGGCATGGGGCCATACTGATCATCTCCGGCATGGGGCCATACTGATCATCTCCGGCATGGGGCCATACTGATCATCTCCGGCATGGGGCCATACTGATCATCTCCGGCATGGGGCCATACTGATCATCTCCGGCATGGGGCCATACTGATCATTAAATTAGAGACTTGACTGCAGAAAATGTAAACTGGGTGTACACTTTATCTACAAGTAATGTACATTATCTATATTAGTCATGGCCTTGGGAGAATGAAAATGATCAAGTATAAATAAGTCTACTTGTAGTTAACAAGTGAAAAAACGGATTTTTGTCGGGGTGCTGCATATTCAGTGACATCTTGACTGGTTGACACTCATCAATGGCTACCAGGGAGAAAAACGATTGTGAATTAGAAAGTGTAATCACTAATAAACTGTAGATGAGACTTGGTACAAGCTTGTAGCGTAATAAGCGGAGATTTAAGAGTGATGGCACTATTCTACTTGTGGTTATATTGTTATAAAGAGTAGAAAAGAAAAAGGCAACAATTACGCATATTATTCATAGTAAAAAAAAAAAACAACTTTACGTGAAAAGATAAAGTGTAAAGTGACAGTATCTCCCTCCCCTACTGAAGGACGGGAGCATTTCCAGCAGTAGAGCCTACTGCCCCCTAGTGTTTGTACCATCATTGAATGACAAAGGTTTTAAATACATAAGACCTTTGTTACCAGTTTTACATTTACATTTTCAACAAAAATCTAACAAAGATGGTGGAAACTATCACCAGAGCAATTTCTAACACCAAGCCCACAGCGTACTTTCTGCATTAGTCACATCGACCTCTGCTGTAATATACCAAAGAAAATTCAACTGTCCTTTAATAATGTTTTTCTCATGAAAATAAAATAATCGTGAAAGATCGGTTAGAGAATGACGTGCTATTTGAAGTCCTAGCATTATAAGTTATTCATAAAAGAGCCGCTTGCCTGATCATGACTCTAATGTGTCGGACTGCACTTATCAAATGTGACCACTATTCCCGGTGATTGACTGAGCTGAAAATTCACAATAAAAGGCCCCAGGGGCATTGTACCTTCCAATAATTAGTCCTTTTATTATATCTGCTGCTGTATGTAGAGCTCCGGCACCTGATAGCAGCCATAACGTTAAGGCCATGTGCACACGTTCAGGTTTTTTCGCGTTTTTTGCGCTAAAAACGCTATAAAAACTCATTAAAAATGCATACATTATGCGTGTTCATTATTTTTGCGGATTTTCTGCGTTTTTCCCGCAATTCTATGCATTTGGGAAAAAACGCACAAAAAACGCACAAAAACGCATCAAAAAATGCGGAAAAAAATGTCCGGTTTTTGTCAGGAAAATTTCTGCAAGAAATCCTGACGTGTGCACATACCCTTAGAGCACAGTCCCATGCAGAGGCCACGACTTGGCCGCAACGTAGCAAAAAAACTAAACAGTCCATGTGGATTGTTGATTGATAATGGTTGGACAGTTTACAGATAAACCAGTAAATCCATGCAGTCACTAAGCACATGGTCTGTAGGGGTTTTGGAAACTAGACCCTTCAGGAAACTTATCTAGATGTGTGGCGAGCACCTTAAAGTGAACCTGTCAGCAGTTTAGGGCGATATGAGTTACAGCCATCCCCTTTCAGGGCTTATACACAACATTCTATAATGCTGTATATCTGCCTCCAGCCCGACTTGTAAGAGAAGAAAAATAACTTTTATCCCACTCACTTGCGGGTCGGTCCAGTCCCAGGGGTGCCGCTCTTCTTGGTCCTACGCCTCCCATCTGCTTGCTTTATGTGGATGACAGACCACCGTTCACGGGTGACCCCTCGGCACAATGCGATCGCAAACGTGTTGTGCCAATTGGAGCACAGGGGGTGCTCCCTCCCTCTGTGATGCCCTGCGATGTCACTGTCACTATTAACAGCAGCATCGGAGGGGTTAAACGTTGCTGCAGGGTGTCACCTCTCATATAGAGCGGACACCAGCATTTGATAGCGGCGGCGCTCGGCCTGGGCCTGCAAAATCATCATGCCATATATTTACTGCAATTTGTAGGATTGCAGCTTCCGCAGCGCCATATACATAGGGCACATGTCGGGAAGGGGTTAAAGGAGTTTATGTTAGTGCAGTTCTCGTCACTTCGGTCCATAAAATGGCTGCTGGTGGATGTGCATGTGACCAGACCAGGGACAATCAGACCTCACGAATATTGATGATTACATAGCAGGAGTTCCTCAATGAGAGAACTAGCAGAACTGCAGCAGATAAACTAAAGGAACTGCTGCAGATTGAGTAAAGAAGTAAGAAGCCCAGTAAATGATACATCACTGGAATCAGGATCTCTGTCCTAACTTTATGCTGCTATAAGATGGAGCAGCCAAATCCTGGTGACAGATTCTCCTTAAATGTTTATATACACGGTGTGTCAGCACACGGTAAGTAATGCATACTTGAATCCCACTATACAGATAAAAAAGTGAGGTACTCAGTTTAAACTCCGGGCTGCTCCGGTCAGTCTCCAGCAATTTATGACCTGCCGGATCGCTCCAGTGCTTGCTTGGTGATTCAGAAGTGCGAGAGCCAGAATGAGGCCAGAACGAGACTCTCATAGACTTACACTGAGAGCTTGTGACCGTTAATTGTGGTCACAAGATGGTAGCGCGGGAGCGGAGAGGCACCAGAACCAGCGGAAGACGGTGGCTGGGGAGTATAGTACTAGGGGAAGGGAATTTAGATTAGTAGCACCACTTCAGTGGCGCTGGAGTGGCGCATTAACATTTTTTGATCAAAAAGCATAAAAGCCATCCAAGCAAATCGTGACCGTTATATGGGTGGTCGCTAACACTAAGGACTCAAAGATCTCTCCATGTGCCCATAAGGGCCTCAAATGAAAAGGGAAAGAGATAGGAAAAAAAAGCTTAACTTGTAACTTAACCTTTTTGGGAAAGATGTTTAGATGAGGGGGGCACGCCTGCCAATGCATACTACAAAAAACAAGAGAGGGCCTGCACACCTCATTCATGAAAATAACATAGAGATGCACAAACACGCCATTGTGGTCAATATACAAACATATACACATATTGCGCATCAACGACTCTTGTAATGTTGTAGTTTGCAATGGGGGGCCCTCACCTAGGGGCTGTGCACTGTTATCCACCCATTGTTCCCCCCAAAAAGGTTCATTATGAGCTAAGCCTGGTTTCTATCTCTTCCCCATTTCCTTTGAGGCCTGGCTGTGCCATCCATGTTCAGGTACACCTTGATGTGGTTGGGTGGCCTTTACGCTTTTTGATGAAAAAATGTTCACTAAGTATCTTATGGGGTTTTATTTACGTGTAGAACAGTAGTGTAATACATATATGATCAATAGCCGCAGTGTGCTGATGGATAGTGAATGTATACATGTTCGTACGTATATTGGCCACAGTGTGCGTATTTAATACTTAAGGTGCGCGGGCCCTATTTTGTAGATTTTTAAAGTGTCTCTGTTTTATAAGGAGTTTTAAAGCATCCTCCATCTTATTGTACAGATAAGAAAGTCTCACGTGACCAAAACTAGACGTAGCTGCAACTGATTATAGAAAGCCCAAACGGTGGAAACAGTTGGCCGGGCAGAGACGTTTCCTAATGTAACGACGGCTTTCATGACAGCTGCCTCAGATCACAGTCGCTGACCGTCATCACATTACACACTTGCTTGCCACCTGCCCCATGTCTTTTGCTGCGATTAAGTGCATTTTCCCGAGGACAGTCCAGAAGTGTGACAAAAGCCCCGTTTTTGATATTCATTTATTCCCTATTCGGGGGGAAAACACAGAGAGGCTTTCAGGAAACATACCACGATGCCTGCGATGAGGGATTTGGGTACAAGACGCTTATCCAGCCATGTGATTTGTTTAAAATCCCCTCCAAAAATTTCAGTTAAAGCGATGATGAAATGTCGGAGCTTCAGAAGGAAAATCCCGTGCCAATATTAAGAAGATGCATCTGCCAAGAAGGGTTCATTAGGATGCAGCCCACCCCAATAATCACTCGGCATCCCAGTCAATAACCTGTGCGCTCACAGCTTTACATGGGATTAGCACACACAAGTAGTTTGCTTAGGTCAAAGACGTAAGTATGTCCCTGTAGAGCAGTCTGAAAAGGAAGCTTTTAACTCCATCAGCCGCCTCGTCAGGAAACACATATGCAGGTGCACTTAGAGGAGCTCACAGCAGACGCTGAGGGTTTTCTGTCATTCCTTACCATCTTAATAACATATTCAGAGGTGTCGAAAATGAGCAATTTGTGCTGTAGTTATACCATGCAAGCGAGAATGATCTGTGCTGGCCACAAAGACCACTTACATTGGATGGGAGGAAAAAAGATCAGGCATGTTGAATTTTAATATACACAATTCTTCATTTTCAAGCTAAGCTCCGCCATGTGGGTCTGGGTCTTTAGCCTACTCCCGTCTCCAAAAACTTGCTACATGCACAATTGGTTAGAAATTATTAGGACGATTGTCTGATTGTGGGTGATAAGATCAGATATACGTCTATATAGTATGTGACGGCGTCACTGGTGTCGTACGTGAGGGGAGATATGTGTCACAAAGATTGCTTTCCTGCGTGATGTCAAAGCCATTGTTTTCTCCAGCATGATACAGTGGGGCAAAAAAGTATTTAGTCAGTCAGCAATAGTGCAAGTTCCACCACTTAAAAAGATGAGAGGCGTCTGTAATTTACATCATAGGTAGACCTCAACTATGGGAGACAAACTGAGAAAAAAAAATCCAGAAAATCACATTGTCTGTTTTTTTAACAATTTATTTGCATATTATGGTGGAAAATAAGTATTTGGTCAAAAACAAACAATCAAGATTTCTGGCTCTCACAGACCTGTAACTTCTTCTTTAAGAGTCTCCTCTTTCCTCCACTCATTACCTGTAGTAATGGCACCTGTTTAAACTTGTTATCAGTATAAAAAGACATCTGTGCACACCCTCAAACAGTCTGACTCCAAACTCCACTATGGTGAAGACCAAAGAGCTGTCAAAGGACACCAGAAACAAAATTGTAGCCCTGCACCAGGCTGGGAAGACTGAATCTGCAATAGCCAACCAGCTTGGAGTGAAGAAATCAACAGTGGGAGCAATAATTAGAAAATGGAAGACATACAAGACCACTGATAATCTCCCTCGATCTGGGGCTCCACGCAAAATCCCACCCCGTGGGGTCAGAATGATCACAAGAACGGTGAGCAAAAATCCCAGAACCACGCGGGGGGACCTAGTGAATGAACTGCAGAGAGCTGGGACCAATGTAACAAGGCCTACCATAAGTAACACACTACGCCACCATGGACTCAGATCCTGCAGTGCCAGATGTGTCCCACTGCTTAAGCCAGTACATGTCCGGGCCCGTCTGAAGTTTGCTAGAGAGCATTTGGATGATCCAGAGGAGTTTTGGGAGAATGTCCTATGGTCTGATGAAACCAAACTGGAACTGTTTGGTAGAAACACAACTTGTTGTGTTTGGAGGAAAAAGAATACTGAGTTGCATCCATCAAACACCATACCTACTGTAAAGCATGGTGGTGGAAACATCATGCTTTGGGGCTGTTTCTCTGCAAAGGGGCCAGGACGACTGATCCGGGTACATGAAAGAATGAATGGGGCCATGTATCGTGAGATTTTGAGTGCAAACCTCCTTCCATCAGCAAGGGCATTGAAGATGAAATGTGGCTGTGTCTTTTAACATGACAATGATCCAAAGCACACCGCCAGGGCAACGAAGGAGTGGCTTCGTAAGAAGCATTTCAAGGTCCTGGAGTGGCCTAGCCAGTCTCCAGATCTCAACCCTATAGAAAACCTTTGGAGGGAGTTGAAAGTCCGTGTTGCCAAGCGAAAAGCCAAAAACATCACTGCTCTAGAGGAGATCTGCATGGAGGAATGGGCCAACATACCAACAACAGTGTGTGGCAACCTTGTGAAGACTTACAGAAAACGTTTGACCTCTGTCATTGCCAACAAAGGATATATTACAAAGTATTGAGATGAAATTTTGTTTCTGACCAAATACTTATTTTCCACCATAATATGCAAATAAATTGTTAAAAAAACAGACAATGTGATTTTCTGGATTTTTTTTCTCAGTTTGTCTCCCATAGTTGAGGTCTACCTATGATGTAAATTACAGATGCCTCTCATCTTTTTAAGTGGTGGAACTTGCACTATTACTGACTGACTAAATACTTTTTTGCCCCACTGTATGTGCTGAGAGCAATCCAGTCGCTATATGGGCCTGGCTTTCATGGTGGGTACGTCAGAGATGGGCAGGATGCTTACCCACCATAGCTCTACCTCCAGGGTGTGGCTAGTGGGAGTTGGTCTGTGTGTGTGGAGGAAAGGAAGCCTCCAGACTGAAGCTCCTGCGAGAGATGCCATATGTGGTGTCCCAGAAGTACTGGGCAGGACTTTGTATGAACCGTTTACTTTGTTTTGAGCCAGAAAGGCTGTTTGGGGTTTTGGTTTATGACGCAATAAACTACCCAGAGACTTTAACCAAACGTGGTCCTGTGTCTACCTCGAGGAGCAGCTAAGTGAGCCAACATGCCACAACTGGTAGTCAAATAGGTATAATTTTCCGAATATTTGTTATTTTTCCAAAAGTAGCTACTGAAAGGCCCATCCATAACCCGAACCTGTCAGGCCACCAGCATTCTCACAACCAGTTCTAATACAGTAATAATGCTGCAGAGGTCCCAAACCTTTTGTATGTTGAAAACAGAGTATGAGTTTGAGTGACTTTTGCAAGGCAAAATTAACTCAAAATGGTGGACTAACATTTCAATAAAGAGTAAAAAGGAACCATAACATCTAAAAGATTAGCAGAACATTATCCCATTCTAATCGCACTGGTTGGAAGTCAGGATAGGTTTACAACATTGGTCATTGTGGATGTGCATATGGTTAGAACTCATAGCTCCTATGGCCAGCCACTTAGCTTTTGGTAGGGGGCACATATAGCTCCCAAGCTTCTGGATGGTGACCACTCAACTAGTGAATACAATTACCGTATCTTCCAACATTTGAACATCATTAGCAGGTCTTATATCTCCACCCCACAACATAAAAACTCTAAGAAGTGCTTATTTTGGGCATATTTACATAAGCCTAACCCACTTTGGAGATAGAAAATCAGCACTTAAAAGGGGTTGTACAGTAGATGGGCAACACTAATAAAAATGAAGCAGTCCTCCATTTAAAATAAACATGTTGGTGATAAATCTCCCAGGACTCACGTGGTACATCAGCGGCCACTTAGGCTACTGTGTTCTCACTTCTTCCGCCCAATAGTGGCCACTGATTGTTATGCTACATGGAGCCCTGCAGCCAATGTCATATGAAACCCAGCAGACCTGGCGCCGACACTGCTGGAACCACACTGGTGGCAAGTATGTGTTCTTTTTCTTTTACAAGGGATTGTCCGTGTAGTTGAGAAGAGTTTCAATGCTGGCCTATTTTTTGTTTTATTTTGTATTGGAACAATCAAGAAGATTTGAAAAGTGCACAATGAACATATATGATAAGGTTAAGTGGCTTCTGGGTCCTGGACGCTGTCAGGATTCTGGCTAATTCCGGGTAAGTGAGAGGAGCTACAGATACATTTATAAACGACAGAATAAAAACTACACGCAGTATTATTAGTAATAAATTGCACTTCTGGAATAGATTGCTTTGTATATATTACTATGTATACAGGAAAGATCAATGTAGATAACAGTAAAATGTAAGGAATTTAAATGGCCATGCACAATTTATCAAAAGTTTTACAAGTCAAAAATGTAAAAAGTGAATCCTTGTTTAATATCCCAGAGATAAGACATAGATAAGAGGAGAGAATTGATGTTCCCACATCTCAGGACATAGAGCAGCACCATTCCGGACAAGCGGCCGCTCTGTGTTTAGAGAAGAACAAAGTCTATTATTCATGTACAAATTCATGGAGGTTGGGGGTCCAAAGTAATGAGCTACATCTGGGGTCAGGAACCTGTCCATTGAGGTCGACAAGTGAAAATCTGCTGGGCAGGAGGGTCTCAATGGCACTTACAAAACACCCCTTTATTATTTGTCGCCTCCCATGCCCACCGTGGATTGATCGATGTCCTAAATACTCTGAAGTTTAGAGCCCAGCGCTCTGTCGGTTGGGACCTCACATACCCATGTTGGGGGTACGGGGAAGCAGAATAATATAAAGCTCACAGCGATTTAGGGGGTCAAAACAACTTGCCTAGTTTCCTTCAAGAAGCACACCAAAATTCTGGAAACCTTACACTTGTGAAAAGATTCAGATCATCAGATTTTCAGAATTATCACATTTATATTAGAAAAAAATTAAAATAATAAAATAATATACATAATTGGACAATTTTTTGAATTAATGGAATGTAAAGCAAATATAATGAATGTCAAGAATAAGACATCAGTATGCACATCAGAACTCCAATACAATTATATTAACTGATCAGACTTTGATGCAGATTTAGAATATCCGCTTGGCACTTACCTTTTTTTTTTTATGTCTTAAAGGGACTGTCTACTTTGGCCAATCTTTTTTTCTGTTACAAGGACTCCCTGACAATAAGGCATCTTCTTGATTGGAACAGCAAGTCTACTATATAATTGTCTAAAGGTCACTTCTGTCTGTCTGTCTGTCCTTCTGTCTGTCACGGTTATTCATTCGCGGATTGGTCTCGGCAGCTGCCTGTCATGGCTGCCGCGACCAATCAGCGACGGGCACAGTCCGAAAGAAAATGGCCGCTCCTTACTCCCCGCAGTCAGTGCCTGTCGCCCGCATACTCCCCTCCGGTCACCGCTCACACAGGGTTAATGCCGGCGGTAATGGACTGCGTTATGCCACGGGTAACGCACTCCGTTACTGCAGCTATTAACCCTGTGTGTCCCCAACTTTTTACTATTGATGCTGCATATGCAGCATCAATAGTAAAACGATCTAATGTTAAAAATAATAATAATAATAATAATAAAAAAAAAACCTTATTCTCAACTTCCGCCGTCGCGTCCTCTCCTTGGCACTGCAAGCGGCAGGTTCCGCTTCCAAAGATGCTATGGGAGAAGGACCTTCCATGACGTCACGGTCATGTGACCGTGACATCACGGTCATGTGACCGCGACGTCATGGAAGGTCCTGCGCTCATACCAATCCTGGGACCGGACACAAGCGTCGGAACTACAACGGGCTCTTCGGATGGTGAGTATGTTTCTTTTTTATTTTTTAACCTGTTACATACATGACTGGGCAATATACTACCTGGCTGGGCAATATACTATGTGACTGGGCAATATACTACGTCGCTGTGCAATACACTATGTCGCTGTGCAATACACTACGTGGCCTGGCAATATACTACGTGGCTCTGTGCTGTATATTACATGGCTGTGCAATATACTACGTGGCTCTGTGCTGTATACTATGTGGCAGTGTAATATACTACGTGGCTGGGCAATATACTACGTGACTGGGCAATATAGTACGTGGCTGGGCAATATACTACGTGGCTGGGCAATATACTACGTGACTGGGCAATATACTACGTGACTGGGCAATATACTACGTGACTGGGCAATATACTACGTGACTGGGCAATATACTACGTGGCTCTGTGCTGTATACTATGTGGCTGTGCAATATACGACGTGACTGGGCAATATACTACGTGGCTGGGCAATATACTACGTGGCTGGGCAATATACTACGTGGCTGGGCAATATACTACTACGTGACTGGGCAATATACTACGTGGCTGGGCAATATACTACGTAGCTGGGCAATATACTACGTGGCTGGACAATATACTACGTGACTGGGCAATATACTACGTGGCTGGGCAATATACTACGTGGCTGGGCAATATACTATGTGGCTGGGCAATATACTACGTGGCTGGGCAATATACTACGTGGCTCTGTGCTGTATACTACGTGGCTGTGCAATATACTACGTGGCTGTGCAATATACTACGTGGCTGGGCAATATACTACGTGGCTGGGCAATATACTACGTGGCTCTGTGCTGTATACTAAGTGGCTGTGCAATATACTACGTGGCTGGGCAATATACTACGTGGCTGGGCAATATACTACGTGGCTGGGCAATATACTACGTGGCTGGGCAATATACTACGTGACTGGGCAATATACTACGTGGCTGGGCAATATACTACGTGGCTGGGCAATATACTACGTGGCTGGGCAATATACTACGTGGCTGGGCAATATACTATGTGGCTCTGTGCTGTATATTACGTGGCCGTGCAATATACTACGTGACTGGGCAATATACTACGTGGCTGGGCAATATACTACGTGGGTGGGCAATATACTACGTGGCTGGGCAATATACTACGTGGCTGGGCAATATACTACATGAATGGGCAATATACTACGTTGCTGTGCAATACACTACGTCGCTGTGCAATATACTACGTGGCTGGGCAATATACTACGTGGCTCTGTGCTGTATATTACGTGGCTGTGCAATATACTATGTGACTGGGCAATATACTATGTGGCTCTGTGCTGTATACTATGTGGCTCTGTGCTGTATACCAGGGGTCCCCAACTCCAGTCCTCAAGGCCCACCAACAGGTCATGTTTTCAGGATTTCCTTAGTATTGCCCAGGTGATAATTGCATTACCTGTGCAAAACAAAGGAAAACCTGAAAACATGATCTGTTGGTGGGCCTTGAGGACTGGAGTTGGGGAACACTGCTGTATACTATGTGGCTGTGCAATATACTACGTGGCTGGGCAATATACTACGTGGCTGGGCAATATACTACGTGACTGGTATTTAATATCCCTGCATTGCCACCTCAGGAGAAATGAGGTATTACATGGCATCTATTGAATTTGGTGGGCTGTCTATGTAATATACAGACAAGATGGACCCTCCAGACACAGAGGTGTTCTTTGTAATATTAGAGGTCTCAATAAAGTATCTGAAAATTAATTTTCCTAACCAGTTAGATTTATTTATATTGGAATTGAACTTGCAGCCGGCAAAAAAGAAGAAGACAGCGATTCCAAGAGTTGGCAAAAGTTTGCCTTTAAAAGAATATTGGGATACCATACAGTACATAGTATATTTTGTCCATGCATTGACTGGTATGCTAAATTCCAATTAAAGGGGTTGTTCACCATTAGGAGAACCTTTTCTCAATTCCCGTTAAAATAAAATCACCAATGCTCACCTCCGATGCTGGCGGCATTCCAGAGATGTCTGAACTCGCGTGACTTTTTATGTCACGTGATCCCTGTGCTCAATCAGTGCTGGCGTCACTGTTCCCGCCTTCGGATGTATAAGTAATCAAGAGGAGGTGAGAGGCCATGCCCAGCTCCAATTTCCCGTTGATTACTTATACGCCTAAATCAGGAGAAAGTGATGCCAGCCTTGATTGGGAGCAGGGTAATAATGTTATAACCAGCTCACGGTAGCCCCTGAAACATGCGTGCCGACACCGCTAGAATGGCACCAGCACCGGAGGAGAGTATAGATATTTTTACTTTAACGGGGGTTAAAGGTAATGGACAACTCCTTTAACTATTAGATGGTTCACTTTCAATTTTTAACTAAGTACACTGTTAAACTGAGAAATTTTCTCTGTAAACAGTAAAAATAATGGAGACATTTGCACTAATACAACTGATGCTTTATACTATAATATACAGTATATTAAACCGAAATCCTATTTCAGATAGGCTAATTGCACTTCAATTATTGATAAACACATAATCAGCCTTGGCAGTACAAAGTGACTGGAAGAAGAGGGAGGTGAATTAAAATATTCTTTATTAAATACCCAAAATGTTAAAACGTGAAGTTTAAAAAGACAGGGAAAAGATGGAAAGAAAACCTCCAAATAATCAGGGAAGGGCACAGTAAATTGTAAAGGAAAATTGCGCCTGCAGACCAAACCAAAAGTGTTTTGTGATTTTACTAAAGGGGGACTGAATAAATACTTGAAAAGTCACTAATAGGTGCTAGCAAAGTGCTATGCAATACAAAATGAAGTTAAAGTGACTGAAATGTCAAAGGACCACCTTTGCTACAGCTTCTGTCAAAAAACACATACATTTACCACAACAGAACCAAAAAGAATCACGAAAGAAAAATTTTCGAATCCCAAGGCATGACATCATATGAGATACAGTGGGGCAAAAAAGTATTTAGTCAGTCAGCAATAGTGCAAGTTCCACCACTTAAAAAGATGAGAGGCGTCTGTAATTTACATCATAGGTAGACCTCAACTATGGGAGACAAACTGAGAAAAAAAAATCCAGAAAATCACATTGTTTTTTTTTTTAACATTTTATTTGCATATTATGGTGGAAAATAAGTATTTGGTCAGAAACAAAATTTCATCTCAATACTTTGTAATATATCCTTTGTTGGCAATGACAGAGGTCAAACGTTTTCTGTAAGTCTTCACAAGGTTGCCACACACTGTTGTTGGTATGTTGGCCCATTCCTCCATGCAGATCTCCTCTAGAGCAGTGATGTTTTTGGCTTTTCGCTTGGCAACACGGACTTTCAACTCCCTCCAAAGGTTTTCTATAGGGTTGAGATCTGGAGACTGGCTAGGCCACTCCAGGACCTTGAAATGCTTCTTACGAAGCCACTCCTTCGTTGCCCTGGCGGTGTGCTTTGGATCATTGTCATGTTGAAAGACCCAGCCACGTTTCATCTTCAATGCCCTTGCTGATGGAAGGAGGTTTGCACTCAAAATCTCACGATACATGGCCCCATTCATTCTTTCATGTACCCGGATCAGTCGTCCTGGCCCCTTTGCAGAGAAACAGCCCCAAAGCATGATGTTTCCACCACCATGCTTTACAGTAGGTATGGTGTTTGATGGATGCAACTCAGTATTCTTTTTCCTCCAAACACGACAAGTTGTGTTTCTACCAAACAGTTCCAGTTTGGTTTCATCAGACCATAGCACATTCTCCCAAAACTCCTCTGGATCATCCAAATGCTCTCTAGCAAACTTCAGACGGGCCGGGACATGTACTGGCTTAAGCAGTGGGACATGTCTGGCACTGCAGGATCTGAGTCCATGGTGGCGTAGTGTGTTACTTATGGTAGGCCTTGTTACATTGGTCCCAGCTCTCTGCAGTTCATTCACTAGGTCCCCCCGCGTGGTTCTGGGATTTTTGCTCACCGTTCTTGTGATCATTCTGACCCCACTGGGTGGGATTTTGCGTGGAGCCCCAGATCGAGGGAGATTATCAGTGGTCTTGTATGTCTTCCATTTTCTAATTATTGCTCCCACTGTTGATTTCTTCACTCCAAGCTGGTTGGCTATTGCAGATTCAGTCTTCCCAGCCTGGTGCAGGGCTACAATTTTGTTTCTGGTGTCCTTTGACAGCTCTTTGGTCTTCACCATAGTGGAGTTTGGAGTCAGACTGTTTGAGGGTGTGCACAGGTGTCTTTTTATACTGATAACAAGTTTAAACAGGTGCCATTACTACAGGTAATGAGTGGAGGAAAGAGGAGACTCTTAAAGAAGAAGTTACAGGTCTGTGAGAGCCAGAAATCTTGATTGTTTGTTTCTGACCAAATACTTATTTTCCACCATAATATGCAAAAAAAATGATAAAAAAACAGACAATGTGATTTTCTGGATTTTTTTTCTCAGTTTGTCTCCCAAAGTTGAGGTCTACCTATGATGTAAATTACAGACGCCTCTCATCTTTTTAAGTGGTGGAATTTGCACTATTGCTGACTGACTAAATACTTTTTTGCCCCACTGTAAATAATAAGATATTTTATTTTTTGAATTTCTAACTTTACTTGCTGTTATTTTCCCACTAGGGGTCTTGGAACCTGCAAGAGCTTAATCGCTTGTAAAATACACTGAAAAACTATATTGTAGTGTACTCTCATTTTACTGCAAAAATGCTCTTATTCTTTCTTGTCGGACTACTACAACGCTCTACTGATCGGTCTCTCTCTATCTAAGCTTTCTGGTCTCAAATCTGTCATGAATACGGCAGCAAGGGTCTTATTACTGTCCAGCTGTTACACCAATGCTTCCACGCTATGCCAGCCATTATAGTGGTTGCGCATTCGCTACAGGATACAATATAAACTGATCTCTCATCAACAAAGCTCTTCACAGTTCTGCACTGCCCTATATCAGCTCCCTCATGTCTGTCTATCACCCTATCCGTGCTCTCTGTTCTGGAACTGATCTAATAATAATCTTTATTTTTTATATAGTGCTAACATATTCCACAGCGCTTTACAGTTTTGCACACATTATCATCACTGTCCCCGATGGGGCTCACAATCTAAATTCCCTATCAGTATGTCTTTGGAATGTGGGAGGAAACTGGAGTGCCCGGAGGAAACCCACGCAAACACGGGGAGAACATACAATCTTTTTGCAGATGGTGTCGAAGGTGGGATTAGAACCCAGGACTCCAGCGCTGCAAGGCTAAGACTAACATCCTTCATAATTGAAAACTCCCACCTCCATCTTCAAGACTTTTCTCATGCTGCGCCAGTTTTCTGGAATGCACTACCTCAGACGATTTGACTAATACCAAGCCCCCACATTTTTAATTGTGCTTTAAAATGCATCTCTTTGAACAGGCCTATCACCTCACTTCACTAATCTAACTCTTTTCTGTTCCCTCTTTTGAATTTGGCCTCAGAATCTCCTCCCTCCTATTCATCTGTTTCCATTTTCTCCATGCATCCAATAGCACTTGGTAACTGTACTTAGATTCTGGCTGATGGCCGGTTGATGCAGGTTAATTTGAGATGCCCTATTCATGATAAGGATGGTTGGAGCATACATGACAAACATTTTTTACCAACTGTACCCCCCCCCATTTTCTTATAGATCGTAAGCTTTCCAGCAGGACTCGCACTCCTCCTGTAACTGTTCAGCTATGTGTTACTTTGTGATTTCTCTGTTGAACGTACATGTCCCCGCTTAATTGTAAACTTCTCAGGAATTTGTTGGCGCTATATAAATAAAATTATTATTATTGTTACCACTCTTCTATGATGCCATGGGGTTTGCAGTGCTACTACCACAGTAGACAAGAGGGTCTTTAGTAGGCTACTGCTATAGCAACACCATCAGTATGCCGTCTTCAAACCACTTAAATAATGTGGTCGCTGCTGACTGCGGCATCTAAGCGGTTAAATTGTTGCATTTGGAGCTATCTCTGAACGACACTTGCACTTTATCAGCTCCCGAGTCCAATTGATGTATCTCGTACACACATCCGCCGTCACCAAGAAGTTAGCGAAATTTCCCTGGTATGTCTTTTCTTGGTGTGACTATACCGACAATGTGGTAGAGATGGAAAGCAGCCTGCACCACAGACTTGGACTGGCCCACAGGAGAAAAGGAAAATCCCCCGGTGGGCCCTCGTGTAAGATTCAGCCACTTACCCTCCCAACATGAGCAGTAGTTCCCTCAATATATTTGCTTCACGATGTACAGACAAAACAGCATCTCATCATTCATTCAACAAACTACGTAGCTTATTATTATATAGAAACACAGGTAAATCTGTGAAAGAGGGCAATGTACTATCTGCATTTAGCTAAACAGTGGTCCCCCAGAGTCCATGTTATTGGTGGGCCCTTACCAACCCAGTCCTACAATGCTGCACCATGGTCCTTTCCTCTAACCGATTCTCATATTCTAAACAAGGGAGGGCGAGAACAATGAATTTCATGTTCAGTTGATTGACATATTATTAATCCAAGTTCCAATATATTCAGTTTAGAGAGGATTATTCACACTTACCTTCTGCTGGGCTTACTGCTGCAGGAAGACTTCCCCAGTCAATAATTTGGGATGGGCAGGGATGAGAAGAAAAGACCGCCTCAATGCCGTGTTCCTGAACAATGAATACAAATTAAGGTAAAAGACAAGTTTACGTGCTTCAATCCCTAGAAATCCACGATAATGGGGACAGAAAACAGAGTTCTTAGATGTAGTAATGCAACAGAGCTGAGAAATCTAACCCTGCCCACCCCAGGCTCTGTGCGTACAATGTCTATAAACAGTGAGCTGCTAATCATAGGAGGGGGCGGAGTCAGACTAGCAAGCATGCACTGCTGTAGTTCGGGCAATGATAATCACTAGGTGAGAAAACCTTCACTGTAAGTAAACAACAGAACACATCACTGATATCTGTGTTTTAATAGAAAAAAAATACCTGCAGACAGATTCCCTTTAAAGTCACTATGAACTGAAGAATAGATAATGCAACAATTCAGTGGAATCAGAAATTCTGCATGAATTTTACAATAAACATAAAGAGGTTTTTTGGACTTTAGTAGACAAACTTCTGAATCACTTCATGTGATTGAAGATTATTGAATTGTGACAGTGTGCAATGTGCACAATGTCATGATTTCCCTTCAATTCCTGTGCCAGTGGGTGGTGACCACAAGTATGTGCTTTGCAGAGTCGTGGTCACATGATGGCGAGGTCATCTGCTTAATAGAACACTTAAAGAAGTGGATAAGATTCTTTTTGGCACTTCACTGCAAATTGCAGCCATGTGACTGAACACTTGTGTTGGGTTATGAGGTCAAGGGTTAAGGTCATGACTGTACAAAACTTAAAATATAGGGCCCGATTTATTCAGAGTTGCGCTATACATGCCAGTTTTAATGAAGGGGCATTTTGGAGTATGATGCACCGAATTAAGAAGCCCATACCAGTTAATGAATTTGGCACATCTTCTCAGTGACGTGAACCCATGTGCGCCCAGCACGGAATGCTACTCCAGTCAGGGACAGGAGTAACGCTTCCAATGTAAGAAACGCCGGCACTTTTGCTGAATTTGAGGAGCTTAGCCAAGCCCCATATAGCGCCACCTCCACTCATCTGTGTGGTGCCTCAAACTTGTATGATAAAGTCAAAAGTCGCACCATTTTTGTGGAACCATGTGTTTTTTTGCGACTTTTCAAAGTGCTTTACACTTTGATGAATCAGGACATTTCAAGAGTAATTTTTTTAATAGGCACAAAAACCACTGATGGATTGCATGCCAAATCGTCAGAAGGGTCGGATGTCCCGAACTTTAATTCTTACACTACACAGTCATGGAGGTAAATGATACCACCCTGGCTGCCGGCAGCCGCTACTATATGGAGCGCACTGCACAGAAAATCATTACTAAGTTCCAGGGGAGGGGATCATTTTATGTGAATGAAGGGAAGCAGGGTTTTCTGAACTGGGTATAAAGAAACAGTCTGTAATGTTGGGCAAATGCAGTCCTCACAGTGTAACGTCAGTAAGAGTGAGCATTTTCCGATCCTCCCCCCAGGTTACGGCAGTCCCACCGACCACTATATCACCAGATCACATCAATACAGACACATTTACGTAATATTAACATTTACCTTTTCTGCTATAATATTTATTTTACGGTCTTTCAAGTTTCAGCCAAAAAGTACACGAGTGCCGAGCGTGGAATGCCGGCAGCACATTGCTTTCATTAGCAGTTGCTTAGGATCTGTTATCTAACAAAACAACCAAGTACAACTTCTGAATGTTCCCGGAAAACACAGAGGAGTCCAAAAACCTGTTTAAAGGGAAACCCCACCACTGAAACACAACTGACAGTAATTACATCTGCAGTCTGGCCTATGCGCTCCTTCTCCCCAACTGAGCATGTGCAGAACAACTTTCTCAGTTGGGGAGAAGAAATTTGCATTCGGAAGCCCCTGGGGAGTCTTTGGCAATAACTGGTGGACTTGGCCTCAGCATGGAGTTAACACTGGCAGATCTGTGTCCTTCCATTTTAGAGGGATCAATAGTTTAATGACTTTTTATCTAATCTGAAAGCTTGTGATGAGAGCCAAAGTAAAATGCTTTCTGGACTAAGTGAAATCTCAAGCTGGCATACATTCTACATTTTACTACGGTCCGCCTCCCAAATTGGATGGAACACAATTTTTCCCATCAAATTGATGGAAAGCATGATGGAACCACAAGGGCCCCATTGTCCAATAAGTAAATACAACACACCTACAGAAAAAAAAAAAAGAGTGGACCACACATCCAAATATTATGCAGTGGTCTACTGCGGCTAAGCAAAATTTACAAAAATGTGATTCATCAAAGTGTATGCCCACTGCCACGTCACGGTGATCTTCTGCAGTGGGTCCCTACTCTATTAAGGCCATCGCCTGTACAACCAAGCACCTGCAGGGGAAAGAGACAAGCTCTGGCCCCACCATTCCACAAAACACCAAAGCAACAATGGCTGCCCAACAGCCCCATAGCCAGTGAACACAATATAAACTCATCTATACCTGTGATCTCAGACAAGAAACTGAGAGCAAATATGTGGTAGGCTTTTTGTTATCTCCTGCTAACTGAAAAATATCTGAGCCAAATGGGTGCAGTTCTGGTACCAAGGAAAAACAGAATGATGCTGATGTGGTGGTGCGGTCAGTGTCCCTTTTTTTTTCCCATAGTTGGTTGTCTTTACATATTTTATCTTTCCACGGAACCAGAACTTTACCTATTTAACACAGGTGTCCTGAATTTGGTGTGTTCGGACAGAAAACCCTAGCGCAGTGCAATATACAGGGTGGGCCATTTATATGGATACACCTAGATGGGAATGGTTGGTGATATCAACTTCCTGTTTGTGGCACATTAGTATATGGGAGGGGGAAAACTTTTCAAGATGGGTGGTGACCATGGCGGCAATTTTGAAGTTGGCCATTTTGGATCCAACTTTTTTTTTTTCAATGGGAATAGGGTCATGTGACACATCAAACTTATTGAGAATTTCACAAGTAAAACAATGGTGTGCTTGGTTTTAACGTAACTTTATTCGTTCATGAGTTATTTACAAAGTGCTCCCCATTGTGTTGGATTGTCAATGCAACACTCTTCTCCCACTCTTGACACATTGATATCAACAGCGCAGAAGAAATGCTAGCACAGGCTTCCAGTATCCGTTGTTTCAGATGCTGCACATCTTGTATCTTCACATGGTGTGGTATATGGGATGCAAAGATAATGGGGCCATTATTTATCAATGGAAACCTCAATGCCACTAGATATCTAAAATTGCTACATGATGATGTGTTGCCCTCTTTATGCACTGAAGGTGGCATGTTCCCTGGGTTTTTCCAGCAAGATGGTGCACCACCACATTATGGGTGTCAGGTCCAAGCATTCCTACATGAACAGTTTCCTGGAAAGTGGACTGGTCGTAGTGGGCCAGCTGAATGGCCACCAAGGTCTCCAGGTCTGACCCCCTTAGACTTTTATTTTTGTGGTCATCTGAAGGCAATTGTCTATGCTGTGAAGATACGAGATGTGCAGCATCTGAAACAACAGATACTGGAAGCCTGTGCATGCATTTCTTCTGAGGTGTTGCTATCAGTGTGTCAAGAGTGGGAGAAGAGGGTTGCCTTGACAATCCAACACATTGGGCAACACTTTGAACACATTTTATAAGTGGTCATAAACTTGTAAATCACTCCAGAAAGAATAAAGTTATGTTAAAAACAAGCACTAAATAAGTTTGATGTATCACATGACCCTCTTCCCATTGAAAAAAATAAAGTTGGACCCAAAATGGCCGACATGGTAACCACCCATCTTGAAAAGTTTTCCCCCTCCCATATACTAATGTGCCACAAACAGGAAGTTGATATCACCAACCATTCCCATTTTATTTAGGTGTATCAATATAAATGGCCCACCCTGTATTTACATTGGTTGAAAAATGGACCTTCAATTTCAACCTTTAGTGTTAAATTATACATTATTTTTCGCTAAATTATTAATAACCCACAATGCCATTTATTCTGAGAAAAACATCTAGCTTTTTTATAATTGCCGTTGTAGTATCTTCCATTACTAGAGCATTCCTCAGTCTGGTTGCTCTAACTGTAAAGAATCCTTTCCTATTTAGTTATCTAAATCACTTTTTCTCCACACATAATGAATGTCCTCTGATTCTTTGTATGGTCCATGGAGATAATAAATCATGTGCTAGTCCATTATATTGACACCACACATGTATTTAAACTTAATTAGATCACATAATTAGATTATAAATACACTGCTCAAAAAAATAAAGGGAACACAAACAACAGAATGTAACTCCAAGTAAATCAAACTTCTGTGAAATCAAACTGTCCACTTAGGAAGCAACACTGTTTGACAATCAATTTCACACGCTGTTGTGCAAATGGAATAGACAACAAAAGGAAATTATTGGCAATTATCAAGACACCCTCAATAAAGGAGTGGTTCTGCAGGTGGGGACCACAGACCACATCTCAGTACCAATGCTTTCTGGCTGATGTTTTGGTCACTTTTGAATGTTGGTTGTGCTTTCACACTCGTGGTAGCATGACACAGACTCTACCACATAAGTGGCTCGGGTAGTGCAGCTCATCCAGGATGGCACATCATTGCGATCTGTGGCAAGAAGGTTTACTGTGTCTGTTAGCATAGTGTCCAGAGGCTGGAGGCGCTACCGTAAGACAGGCCAATACACCAGGAGACGTGGAGGGGGCCGTAAAAGGGTAACAACCCAACAGTAGGACCGCTACCTCAGCCTTTGTGCAAGGAGGAACAGGAGGAGCACTGCCAGAGCCCTGCAATATCACCTCCAGAAGGCCACAAATGTGCATGTGTCTGCACAAACGGTTAGAAACAGACTCCATGAGGATGGTCTGAGTGCCCGATGTCCACAGATGGGAGTTGTGCTCACAGCCCAACACCGTGCTGGACGCTTAGCATTTGCCACAGCACACTAGGACTGGCAAATTCGCCACTGGTGCCCTGTGCTCTTCACAGATGAAAGCAGGTTCACACTCAGCACATGTGACAGACGTGACAGAGTCTGGAGATGCTGTGGAGAGCGATCTGCTGCCTGCAACATCCTTCAGCATGACCGGTTTGGCAGTTGTCAGTAATGGTGTGGGGTGGCATTTCTTTGGAGGGCCGCATAGCCCTCCATGTGCTCACCATAGGTAGCCTGACTGCAATTAGGTACCGAGATGAGATCCTCAGACCCCTTGTGAGACCATATGCTGCTGCGGTTGGCCCTGGCTTCCTCCTAATGCAGGACAATGCCAGACCTCATGTGGCTGGAGTATGTCAGCAGTTCCTGCAAGATGAAGGCATTGAAGCTATGGACTGGCCCGCCCAATCCCCAGACCTGAATCCGATTGAGCACATCTAGGACATCATGTCTCGCTCTACCCGCCGTCACGTTGCACCACAGACTGTCCAGGAGTTGGCGGATGCTTTAGTACCGGTCTGGGAAGAGATCCCTCAGGAGACCATCCGCTGCCTCATCAGGAGCATGCCCAGGCATTGTACAGTAGGGAAATCATACAGGCACGTGGAGGCCACACACAATACTGAGCATCTTTTCCTTGTCATGAGGCATTTCCACTGAAGTTGGATCAGCCTGTAATTTGATTTTCCACTTTGATTTTGAGTATCATTCCAAATCCAGACCTCCATGGGATATTCATTTTGATTTACATTGATAATTGTTATGTTTTATTGTTCTGAAAACATTGCACTATGCAATGAATAAAAATTTGCAACTGGAATATCAGAGATATTTAGGATGTGGTATTTTAGTGTTCCCTTTATTTTTTTGAGCAGTGCATTTAAATATTAATACCTTACATCAATATTTCATATATTTGTCTAAATTGCTTTTGTAAAATCTCATGCAGTATTTGTGTATTCTAAAAAAAAAAAGTCCTGTCCCCACTAGCATCATCGCTTCTGCTCTACAACTGGCTGCGAGCGCTGCACCAAATCTGTTGTATAGATAAACAGGTCGACGTTTCAGCCTTTCTGCTGGCAATAGTAGCTCCTTAAGAGTATGTGCACAAAATGTCAGGCTTAACTGGTGGGTTTTGCAAGAGGCAGACACTTCAGGAAAACTGAGTTTTTCTTACAGTGTCTTTTTGGTGTTGGTTAAAAGAACCTCAAAAAGACTACATAACTTACTGCACAGCAAGTTGTTTTTACACTGCAGTACAGCAGCGGCGCCAAAAGCAAACAAGATTTAGGGTAAAATCCCGCGATCCCAGCATCTTATTACCCCTTTATAAATCGCTGGTGAGGCCCCATCTAGAATATGGGATCCAGTTTTGGGCTCCAAATTTTATTCTGGATATAAGATGTGGTGCTCGAGTCGGATTCCAGCCCATAAATGTAGAAAGGAAAATAGGGATTTTTGTGTACTCACTGTAAAATTCTTTTCTCCGAGCCATTCATTGGGGGACACAGACTGTGGCTGTATGCTGCTGCCAATAGGAGGCTGACACTAAGTGATACAAAAAAGTTAGCTCCTCCCCAGCAGTATACACCTTTCTGCTGGCTCTCAGCTAACCAGTTCGGTGCAAAAGCAGTAGGAGCTCAACAACAACATATGAGAGTATAGCATGTCAAATTATATATGAGAGTATAGCATGTCAATTTACAAAACAAGCAGAAGCTAATAACAGGGTGGGAGCTGTGTCCCCCAATGAATGGCTCGGAGAAAAGGATTTTACGGTGAGTACACAAAAATCCCTATCTCTCCTTCGACTCATTGGGGGACACAGACCGTGGGACGTCCCAAAGCAGTCCCTGGGTGGGACAACATCAGACCAGGCCCTGTGTAACTGCTACTTACAATAGCACCATGGCGGCCTGCAGAGTCCGCCTGCCCAGACTCATAACAGTAGAAGTCTGAGAATTATAGTGCTTCATGGCTGCATGCGGACTGGACGAACCCGCAAGTTGGAGGCGTGCTTTATTGACACCCGGTGCCTAGAGCCTAAGAAACCTCGATCGACAGAGTGGAGTGGAGTTAGGCTGATGTCTAATCCAGAAGGACTCCATGGATGGTGTAACGAATCCTCCAGGCTAACATGATAGATGAAATGGCTAAACCCTTCCTGTAACCATCAGGAAGCATTCCTCTGACTGTCAGGAAGCCCAAATAAGGTGTCCAACCTTCAGAAGGACGCCGAGCTCGATACATACCTACTCAGAGCACTTACTTCGTCCAGAATATGGAGAACCCATCCCCCTTTTTGTGGACTAGGACTGTTAACAAGGGACGGGGATGACCTGAGGACAACCTTGCCTTGATGGTAATAAGAAAAAAAGTCTGAAGAACAGAGCGGCTAGCTCCGAAGACTCGTCAGGATGACGAGATAGCAGAGAAAAAAAAGAGGAGACCTTCCATGATAGTAAAGTCTGTCCGGATAAAAAAAAAAGTCTACTGTAAGACTCCCAGGACCATTAAGGACCCAAAGATGTAATGGTATGTGAAAGGGAAGGACCACATGTGAAAACTCCCTGCGAGAAAGACCCTACTCGCAGTTTCGTTGGAATAAGATGGAAAAAGTCCTAGCTCAGCAAACCAAAAAACCTAACGTGGTCCGTGCGGATCTCCCAAGACTACTGGGGCCCTTCCCGCTTCCAAACGACTCTCGGAGGGGGGTTACGGAAACTGGTACCATGGAAGAACCAGAGCATTCACTGTAACGGTTTTTGGATCTCGAGGCCGAACTATGAACTCGAGTACATTGGCGTTCAGTCTGGACGTCATCCGATCTACATCTGGAGTGCCTCAGAGAAGGCAGATCTGATAGAAGACTTCCGAGAGAGGTTCCAACTCACTTGAGGCGCAACTCTGACAGCTGAATGAGTCTGCTGTCCAGAGGACTACGCCTGGGATATGTACTGCCGAGATCACCTAATGATAAATCTCGGCCCATCAGAGAATGTGAGGCAACTCGTCCATGATGCCTGACCGTGGGTACCTGTTGGAAGATTGACGTATGGAACAGCCGTGGCATTATCCGATTGAATTCAGATGGGAGACCCACCAGAAAGCAGAGGACCTGCTGTAGGACTAGCCGTATCGTTCGGATCACCAGAACAACAATCGGAAGAAGAAGGCTGTCAACGGCAGTTACTAATAATCATTGAATTGGAAGGAACTCTCCCGGATGAGGAAGGAGCTCAGAGACTACCCTCTGAAAGCCTATTTGACCTACCAAAAACGAGCGAAGCGAAGGAAAACCGCTTCCATTGCTGTCACCATTTTTCCTCATGACCCTCCCAGCAATTGAATGGAATGAGAGGTCAAGTAAGAGAGTTCTGAGTTGAAGAGCCACGGTCTTGTCTCAAGGGAGAATTACCAACCCCCTGGAAGTGTCCAGGATCATCCTTAAAAAGGAGGACCTTGTCCAGGATTAGTCTTACTTTTCAGTCCCTCTTTTTGGAACCAAGATCCCTTAGATCTAGACAGTCCTGGAAAACTGCTGGTTGTCTATAGGAAACATGTGATCCTCGGAAGTGATGTCAGAGGCGTTTTTGAACGCAGAGTACATTTCCATTCTCTGAGCTATAATGCCCTTTTGGATGTAATGGTATTTGCTGCTGACAGCACCGCGCAACTAGCCGCATCTGAGAGGCGTGAACCAGCTAGTCTCCTGCTCAAGAAATTTGACTGACCAGCTGTACTGTCTTCGGGAAAAGGTTACTGTTGTGAATCAAAGTAGAAAAGGTCTTCGACCAGGAGACCATTGCTCTAGCAACCCAAGGGGTGGTTAAGGAGAGCACTAAACCCGAGGCTGTAAGACAGAACGAATCAGATCTGCTATCTGATAGTCCGTAGTAATTTTAATTGATACCCCCTCGGGCAGGAATACTGGTAGGTATGCCACAGGAGATTTTCCCCGGTTATTCTGCCAAGTGGCAGAACGACCGGCTGCATCCAGAAGTTCAGAAAAAGCAGTCTCTTGCAACCTCCGCTCTCTTTTGACAGTGTGGAGTTGAAATGATGACCCCTTGATCCACCACCCTCTTAACAGGGAAGTGGAGAGGGATCGTCCACCTTCTTGCCTCCTCTGCTAAATAGTGGTTATGCAGAGGGGAGTGCTTGGATGCCAAAAGAGGGCTGCCATTGAACATCCACAGAGTTCAGGTCTCCGGGATGTCAGGGCTGGTTCCGGTGTTAGGTCTGGCTGGAGAAGAGTATACATGGAGGAGACACTCCATGTGCTCGTCTATTGATGGTGTGGGGAGATCGGTGCCCTTTAAAAGGACCCGCCACCCCTAAGAATCAGACCAGGCATGGCATCTCACATCATAGGGAGGTATACGTGGAGGGGATACCCCACGTGTTTGCATATTGGCTGAAAAAAAGGATATATTGGTGACAACCTGAGCCTGCCTCCAGATATTTGGCTGAAAATCTGTGTGACTTAGATCCTCCTGATTTAGGCTGTTGTAACCGCGTTTTTCCCAATTGGTTGGCTCTGTAAGAGATCTGACGATCTCTGTCTTGATTAGGTAAACCTGGGCCAGTGGGGTTTGCCGCTGTGGTCCACCCGAAAAGACTTAAAACGTGCCTGAAACTGGCGACGAAATGCTGCCTAAACCTTTGCTGTGGGAGAAAATTGCTTTCTACTCCTGTGGTATCAGAAATGAGCTGATCCAATTTTTCGCCGAATAATCGGCCGCTGTGATAGAGCAGAGCAGTAAGAGACTTCATCCAAGAATGCATTAATCAGATAGTTACTTGCTAGGGCGACCTGATTCGAAATCTCGGTCACCTCTGATGGCAGATCCTTATCCTGTTGAGCTCTCCTCAAGACTCTGATCAGGATATGGCCTTGGCCAGCCAAGACGCCGCAAAAGAGGGCAAGAGGGTTGAGCCTGAGGCCTCAAATACTGAACGCACCAGGCCTTCCATAAGTCGATCGGTTGGATCCCTAATAGAAGAACCATTAGGAATAGATAATAACGTCTTTAGAAACCAAACGAGATACGGGAGGGTCTACCGAAGGGGATTCCGCCCACTACCTACAGAACTCCGAGGCGAAAGGATGTCTGCATTTAGAGCCCTCTGCCCCAAGAACGCCTATCTGGCCGCTCCCAGAGACGCTGTACTAAATCCTCAAACTCAGGATAAGAACAAGAAAAAAAAACTCTATGGGGCTGCTTAAAAGACACCGTATGACCGGAAGCCAAGGTGGATACGTACTCTACCCCCAGGTTTTGGTTGACGGCTTCAATGAGGCTGTCTATTGACTTCTAGTAATCAGGCACCTCTAAATTGAGGGACCCTTAGGAATCGTACTCCGAACCACGTTCACTAATCTCCGCTGGTGAGGGTGAACGAAAGACGGAGCTCAGGGATGCAGATGCACCCAACAGACCGGGGGACGCGGTGTGGGTTTGTTTCCCCCGCATCTGCTTAGTGAGAGAGCGGCCCCTGCAGGCCGGAGGCTCCTGTGAGTCAGAGGACCTCTCCAGGACAGGCGAACCACTGCCTCTGGACCCACATGGGGTCTGAAGGGAACTCGATTGCCTTTGTTAGGGACGCCATAGATTGCGACAAAGATGAAGCCCATTCTGGAGGGGAAGACCATGCTTTCTGTTCCTTACACACTGGGCTGAGTCGCAGGGGAGGACTCCTGAGCGTGCTCGGAACCGCAGGCCTCACAGACGATTACTCTGGGCAAGCGGAAAAGTGGACCGACAGGCCATACATGCGGCATATATAAAAACGTGTGAGACTGGGTCCTTCTAGCCATGCTGGACCTGCTGCTGTTATAATCAGAACTTGGATAAGCTGCAGGAATATATATTGCAGCTGCCAGGCTGGGGGGAGTAGCACTTACCCCAGTCCTGTGTCTCCGGCTGTCCTGTGGAACCCGACACAGGAGGAAGCATCAGTGATGTCCCATATAAAAAATGCGCCCAATTGTTGGACGGTCCCATTGGAAATGGCGGAGATTCGACTTGCGGCCTATTGGAGGCCGAAGCCGGGCTCTAAATTTCCCCCCGGCATCCGCCCGAGGATGAGGGGGCGGAGCCGCCAGAAGATGACGCAGCTAAAAGGAGGCGGGACTTCCGCCTGCAGCCTAACCGCACCAGAAGTTGGGGACTAAATTATCTGAGGCCTGCCCGACTATGGAGGGGACGGACCCGGAAGAGGGAGGCAGGAACGGGATCTCGGCCCGTGGCTTGGTGCCGCAAGCAGCAGGGAACTCCCAGCACCCGCCTGAGAACACAGGCACAGGGCTGGAGCGAGGCTTCCCATCTTGAACGGCAGGGGAAAACTGAAACGCAGAAGGAGCCCTCCCAGCCCCCCACCTCGCATGGCTCCAGAGATTAAGGTTAGAGGGAGGGCTGTATAAAGGACGGTGCAGGCACCCTAGCTCCATCTCCCCTTCAGGGGATGAAGAGAGGGACCGTCCGCTTCCTTCCATCACCATTGTCTGAGCATTGGTGATGCAGTGGGGGCCATACGGACTGTCCATATGCGTCTGTACAGCCTAGGGTTTCGTTACCTTAGGGTGGTCAGGGCTGAGTCCGGCATATTGTTCCACGTTGCGGGAGAGGATACGTGGAGGCGACACTCCACGTGCTCGCCCGTTGTTGGTTTGGGGAGATCGGACCCCTTCAAAAGGGTCCGTCGCCCCTGTCTCGTCTTCCATGGTGAAAAAGAAAAGAAAAAAAACGGGAGGTCTAGAAACCAGACCTGTGCTTCCTAAGACATTAAGCATGAACTGGTTAGCTGAGAGCCAGCAGGAAGGTGTATACTGCTGGGGAGGAGCTAACTTTCTTTGCATCACTTAGTGTCAGCCTCCTATTGGCAGCAGTCTGTGTCCCCCAACGAGGCGAAGGAGAAAAATATTTTTAATGGTATTCCAAAATATTTATCGTTTAGGTCCCTATTCCCAGACCTTCATCAGAAACTGTCCATAAATATATATGACAGTCAAGCATGGTGTAATATAAATTACTCACTATTTGTAACCATGCTCTTGATAGGATTGCTATAGCCTTTCATCAACTACTACCTAGAACCACAAATAAACGATGATCAAAAGGCAATGATACTTGTATAAAAAACATAATTTTATTAGAGCAAAATTCATTTAAAAAAATCATACTGCCAACTTTAGGGAAGTGGAACAACCGACACATCTCCCACCATCACTAGTGTTGACGCACAGTGCCACATGACAGGCAGCTTACTCCCATATTCGGTATTAGTGGGGAGGGGTATTCATCACAATAAATAAGTAGAAAAAGAATTTACAAATGTATACGCATTATTTAACCCTCTGTACCACCACTATTAGTCAATCATATTCGACTCTCTCTCCATTGCGTAACCCCCATCAAGACCTCATTAGGCCTGTAATACGTGGGATGGTATAATTACCTTAAAGCAATGGAGTCTACGCTGCTACTGTCACCGGGCTACGTGCGTCCGCCCCGACGCACGTTTCGGACTCCTTTCTCAAGGGGCCTGAAGTATGCTAAAGTCCCCGTCATTTCATCAGAAACTGGTAGAGGGCTATACCACAGCGACATAGGTCACATTCTCACCACATTGCCACTTTGCAATCTTGTCTCTCCACAGTGTGGGCAATCAGCTGATGAAAGTCTGGGAACAGAGACCGAAAAGCTAAATAATTTGGAATGCCATTAAAAATGTTTTAGTTATTTGCAAACGGAGTGCCGAGTCTTACCCTTTCTTTATTCCTTCCAAAGACCATACTAAGGACCAGGGGGCACTCCTTCTGAGTGGAGGAAAGGCAATTCCGACAACAAAATAGGAAAGTGTTCTTTACAGTTAGAGCAGTCAGACTGTGGAATGCCCGACCACAAGAGGTAGCAATGGCAGACGCTATAACAGCTTTAAAAAAGGCTGAACGATTTCATCAGTACACATAACATGTGGGTTATGCATAATTTAGTGACAAAAAATGTATAATTTGTGGAGAAAGGTCAGACTTGATGGACCGAGGTCTTTTTTCAACCTATCTAACGATATGTAACTAGATGTTGATTGTTTTTAGGATACTTTAAGTACTTTTTCAGGAGGGATTCTAAGCGAACCCACCTGCTAAAAGCATTTTATGCACATGCACTAATGGAGTTTTCCAGTTTGGGAAAATCCTTTTCCTCCAAGTGCAGGAACAAATAAACCAACAAACTGATGATCTTACTTTTAGCTTGGTCATGGTGGGCCTGGGGCCTCCTAGAAAATGGCCTTCGGAGATTTCCTTTTCTTCGGTGTCTACTTTGAATAATGCTGCCACTTCTTGGTGCTGAGAATCCACATGAAGAAAGTGTAGAAATGTAATATTAGATGCAGCAGCGGCCTTCTGGACACCTTGGACCTGGAGAACCCGTTCATACCAGCCTAATAGTAATGGAAGTTCAGAAATCTTCTCGGGAGAAATCTTCTGAAAAGCAACCTAAAATAAAGCATTGAAAGAGTTTATTTCTTGTGTGATTTATCCTCCAAAATGAAGCCCACAAATAGCACTAAATATGTTACAGCATTAAAAAATGCACATCCTATAAGCCCACCGTTACAGGTTCATAAACTGTCCAAATAATGACCTTGAGAGACTTCTAACACAGTACAATAATTAGAAAATCAAGCCATAAAAGGTCTTTGGATGGATGTGATCACAAGGCGATCCAAACATTAAATGGAATGTGTTATCAGATAACCTACTGTTTAACCCCTTAGTGACAGAGCCAATTTGGTACTTAATGACCGAGCCAATTTTTGCAATTCTGACCACTGTCACTTTATGAGGTTATAACTCTGGAACACTTCAACGGATCCCGCTGATTCTGAGATTGTTTATTCGTGACATATTGTACTTCAGGTTAGTGGTACCATTTCTTCGATATTACTTGCGATTATTTATGAAAAAAACGGAAATATGGCGAAAATGTTTAAAATTTTGCAATTTTCAAACTTTGTATTTTTATGCCCTTAAATCAGAGAGATATGTCACGAAAAATAGTTAATAAACAACATTTCCCACATGTCTACTTTACATCAGCACAATTTTGGAAACAACATTTTTTTTTGTTAGGGAGTTATAAGGGTTAAAAGTTGACCAGCAATTTCTCATTTTTACAACACCATTTTTTTTTAGGGACCACATCACATTTGAAGTCATTTTGAGGGGTCTATATGATAGAAAATAATGAAGTGTGACACCATTCTAAAAACTACACCCCTCAAGGTTCTCAAAACCACATTCAAGAAGTTTATTAACCCTTTACGTGCTTCAAAGGAACTGAAACAATGTGGAAGGGAAAAATGAACATTTAACTTTTTTTTGCAAACATCTTAATTCAGAACCATTTTTTTTATTTTCACAAGTGTAAAAACAGAAATGTAACCATAAATTTTGTTATGCAATTTCTCCTGAATACGCCAATACCCCATATGTGGGGGTAAACCACTTTTTGGGCGCATCGCAGAACTTAGAAGTGAAGGAGCGCCGTTTGACTTTTTCAATGCAGAATTGGCTGGAATTGAGATCGGACGCCATGTCACGTTTAGAGAGCCCCTGATGTGCCTAAACAGTGGAAACTCCCCACAAGTGACCCCATTTTGGAAACTAGACCCCTTAAGGAACTTATCTAGATGTGTGGTGAGCACTTTGAACCCCCAAGTGCTTCACAGAAGTTTATAACGTAGAGCCGTGAAAATAAAAAATCGCTTTTGTTTACACAAAAATGATCTTTTCGCCCACAAATTCTTATTTTCACAAGGGTAACAGGAGAAATTAGACCACAAAAGTTGTTGTGCAATTTCTCCTGAGTACGCTGATACCCAATATGTGGGGGTAAACCACTGTTAGGGCGCACCGCAGAGCTTGGAAGAGAAGGAGTGCCGTTTTACTTTTTCAATGTAGAATTGGCTGGAATTGAGATTGGACGCCATGTCGCGTTTGGAGAGCCCCTGGTGTGCCTAAACAGTGGAAACCCCCCACAAGTGACACCATTTTGGAAACTAGACCCCCCATGGAACTTATCTAGATGTGTGGTGAGAACTTTGAATGCCCAAGTGCTTCACAGACGTTTATAATGCAGAGTCGTGAAAATAAAAAATATTTTTTTTTCCACAAAAAAGATATTTTAGCCCCCAAGTTTTTATTTTCACAAGGGTAACAAGAGAAATTGGACCCCAAAAGTTGTTGTCCAATTTGTCCTGAGTATGCTGGTACCCCATATGTGGGGGTAAACCACTGTTTGGGCGCACGGCAGAGCTCGGAAGGAAGGAGCGCCGTTTTGGAATGCAGACTTTGATAGAATGGTCTGCGGGCATTATGTTGCGTTTGCAGAGCCCCTGATGTACCTAACCAGTACTAGAAACCCTCCACAAGTGACCCCATTTTGGAAACTAGACCCCCCAAGGAACTTATCTAGATGTGTGGTGAGAACTTTGAATGCCCAAGTGCTTCACAGAAGTTTAGAATGCAGAGTCATAAAAAAAAAATATATATATTTTTCCACTAAAAAGATTTTGTAGCCCCCAAGTTTTTATTTTCACAAGGGTAACAAGAGAAATTGGACCCCAGAAGTTGTTGTCCAATTTATCCCGAGTACGCTGATGCCCCATATGTGGGGGTAACCCACTGTTTGGGCGCACGGCAGAGCTCAGAAGGGAGGTAGCACCATTTGACTTTTTGAGCGCAAAATTGGCTGTCGTGTTTGGAGACCCCCTGATGTACCTAAACAGTGGAAACCCCCCAATTCTAGCTCCAACCCTAACCCCAACACACCCCTAACCCTAATCCCAACCTGATCCATAATCCTAATCACTAACCCTAACCATAATCACAACCCTTACCCCAAAACAACCCTAATGTCAACCCTAACCATAACCCTAATCAAAACCCTAAATCCAACACACCCCTAATCTTAATCTCAACCCTAACCTCAAACCTAACCCTAATCCCAATACACCCCTAATCACAACCCTAACCTTAACCCTAATCCCAAACCTAACCCTAATCCCAAGCGTAACCCTAATGCCAACCCTAACCCTAATACCAACCCTAATCCAAACCCTAACCCTAATCCCAACTCTAACCCTAACTTTAGCCCCAACCCTAGCCCTAACTCTAGCCCCAACCCTAACCCTAGCCCTAAGGCTACTTTCACACTTGCGTCGTTTGGCATTCCGTTGCAATCCGTCGTTTTGGACAAGAAACGGATCCTGCAAATGTGCTCGCAGGATGCGTTTTTTGCCCATAGACTTGTATTGCCGACGGATCGTGACGGATGGCCACACGTCGCGTCCGTCGTGCACTGGATCAGTTGTGTTTTGGCGGACCGTCGGCACAAAAAAAGTTCAATGAAACGTTTTTTTGTACGTCGCATCCGCCATTTCTGACCGCGCATGCGTGGCCGTAACTCCGCCCCCTCCTCCCCAGGACATAGATTGGGCAGCGGATGCGTTGAAAAACTACAGCCGCTGCCCACGTTGTGCACAATTTTCACAACGTGCGTCGGTATGTCGGGCCGACACATTGCGACGGCCCCGTACCGACGTAAGTGTGAAAGAAGCCTAACCCTAAATTTAGCCCCAACCCTAGCCCTAACCCTAACCCTAACCCTAGCCCTAACCCTAACCCTAGCCCTAACCCTAGCCCTAACCCTAACCCTAATTTTAGCCCCAACTGCTGTTCTCCTGCTGGCCAGCAGATGGAGACAGATGGCGGGCGCACTGCGCATGCGCCCGCCATTTTCTTTTGCCGGCGGCCAGGAGGAGCAGCAGGAGGATCCAGGGACACAGGTGAGTATGATAGGGTCCCCGAATCCCCCTATTTCTCTGTCCTCTGATGTGTGATCACATCAGAGGACAGAGAATTACACTTTTTCTTTTTTTTTTTTTTTTTTTGCGGTCGCCGGTAAACAGTTAATGACCGGCGATCGCAAATGCGTGGTGGGTAAAAAAAAACCCGAATCATGTTCTCTGGGGTCTGGGCTACCCCCAGCAGCCGAGACCCCGGAGAAAATCCGACTCTGGGGGGCGCTATTCACTTTTTCCACAGCGCCGTTAATTAACGGCGCTGTGGTTTAAGTACCCTTAGCGGCCGCCGTTAAAAGGCGTATCGGCGGTCGCTAAGGGGTTAAATATGATTTTTATGTTAAATATAAATTTTTAAAAAAGTATTTTTTTTTTCATATTATGATCGGTATTTAAAAAAAAATGAAATCTTGCAATTTTCACACTGACCACTGCGGCTATTGTACACTCCTTTCTGTTCCTTTAAAGGGAACCTGTCACCCCCAAAATCGAAGGTGAGCTAAGCCCACCGGTATCAGGGGCTTATCTACAGCATTCTGTAATGCTGTAGATAAGCCCCCAATGTATCCTGAAAGATGAGAAAAAGAGGTTAGATTATACTCACCCAGGGGCGGTCCAATCCGATGGGCGTCACGGTCTGGTCTGGCACCTCCCATCTTCTTACGATGACGTCCTCTTCTTGTCTTCACGCTGCGACTCCTGCACAGGTGTACTTTGTTTGCCCTGGTGAGGGCAGAGCAAAGTACTGCAGTGCGCAGGGAAAGGTGAGAGAGGCCCGGCACCTGCGCACTGCAGTACTTTGCTCTGCCCTCAACAGGTCAAACAAAGTACACCTGCGCAGGAGTCGCAGCGTGAAGACAAGAAGAGGACGTCATCGTAAGAAGATGGGAGGCCCCGGACCGCGACGCCCATCGGACCGGACCGCAGCGGGACCGCCCCTGGGTGAGTATAATCTAACCTCTTTTTCTCATCTTTCAGGATACATCGGGGGTTTATCTACAGCATTCCAGAATGCTGTAGATAAGCCCCTGATGCCGGTGGGCTTAGCTCACCTTCGATTTTGGGGGTGACAGGTTCCCTTTAAGAAATCCACATGTACATTAGCAGCAATGGACTAGATCACAGCTTGTCTTTTGTGCATCATCTACGGTGATTGGTGGGTCCTATGTTGTCAGCTGTGTATTGAGGTGTTACCGGTCATTGTAATCCTGCCTCTGATGAGTATGAGGCTGCTGAAAACACTGTTATAAAGAACAGGTCAGTATTAGTCTATAATTACTCCAGTGCAAAGTGTCAAAATTGCTAATTTTATCTCATACAGATTTTGATATAAAAAAAAACATTTAACACAAAAACCTGAATAAATTATTTTCTGATAAAACACTCCCTTTATAAATCATGAGGGTGGAACTGGGCATGAGCCGGCCAGACTTTTCAGCTGCTGCATATCCCAGTGGCAAATTGAAGAGAAATTGGTAATGAAAATTAGTAACATATTCACCTTTCTGCCACTACGAAGCATGGTGCAGTGGGGATGGATAGAAGCCACATATAAGAGATTACTGGCAGATCTGGATAAATGGGTGTAGGCAATAATAACTATAAAAGAGGTAGAAGTATATTCTTTAGAAATAAGTATATGCTGAAGATGTCAGACATCCATAGATAACTCTACAGTGAGTGGCAACATTCAGTCACTGTTTCACCCTAGAAAATGGTGCTGCATTATACCTTTTGGTCATACCCAGCTTTGAAACAGGCCATGTTTTTCCGTTTTTATACATGTACATTGGCTGTTTGGGGTACAGGAGCCCTCACTGAACCTAAAAAGAGTTGCTCGGTGAAAACAAGTTATCCTCTATTCACAGATTATGGTATAACTGGTTGATCACTGAGGGTCCGACTGTTGGGACCAGAACTCAATAGCAGAACGGGCACAGCACTCTACCTGATTAACCACTAATATAATTACTAACTATGGGACTGCCCCACAAAGAATGAATGGAGAGGTGATCGGGCTTCATTTTGTAATGGAGATAAAAGTACCCAGTTCTGCTGAGCGGTGCAGGTCTTAGTAGTCGGACCCACATTGGTCAGCAAGTTATCCTGTAAGATGGTAACTAGTGTTGAGCAAATGTGCTCGGATGAGGTGTTAATTAGCACCTGAACATGCTAGGTTGAGTGTCTTCGACACATTATCGAATCCTTGCGCCTGCATGTCCTGCGGCTGTTCGACAGCCACAACACAAACACAAACAGGCAAGCCCTAACAAACTAGGCAAGCTTTAACAAACAAGGCAAGCCCTAACAAACAAGGCAAGCCCTAACAAACAAGGCAAGCCCTAACAAACAGACTATCCCAAACAAACAAGCAATCCCAAACAAACAGGCAATCCCAAACAAACAGGCAATCCCAAACAAACAGGCAATCCCAAACAAACAGGCAATCCAAAACAAAAAGGCAAGCTCTAACAAACAGGCAAGCCCTAACAAACAGGCAAGCCCTAACAAACAGGTAATCCCAAACAAACAGGTAATCCCAAACAAACAGGCAATCCCAAACAAACAGGCAATCCCAAACAAAAAAGCAATCCCAAACAAACAGGCAAGCCTTAACAAACAGGCAAGCCCTAACAAACAGGCAAGCCCAAACAAACAGGCAATCCCAAACAAACAGGCAATCCCAAACAAACAGGCAATCCCAAACAAACAGGCAATCCCAAACAAACAGGCAATCCCAAACAAAAAGGCAATCCCAAACAAAATGGCAATCCCAAACAAACAGGTAAACCCAAACAATCAGGTAATCTCAAACAAACAGGCAATTGGGATTGCTTTTTTGTTTTGGATTGCTTTTTTGTTTGGGACTGCCTGCCTTGATCCCAATCAAACAGGCAATCCCAAACAAACAGGCAATCCCAAACAAACAGGCAATCCCAAACAAACAGGCAATCTCAAACAAACAGGCAATCCCAAACAAAAAGGCAATCCCAAACAAACAGGCAATCCCAAACAAACAGGCAATCCCAAACAAAAAAGCAATCCCAAACAAAAAGGCAAGCCCTAACAAACAGGCAAGCCCTAACAAACAGGCAAGCCCTAACAAACAGGCAATCCCAAACAATCAGGCAATCCCAAACAAACAAGCAATCCCAAACAGACAATCCCAAACAAAAAGACAATACAAAAAAAGGCAATCCCAAACAAAAAGGCAATCCCAAACAAAAAGACAATCCCCAACAAACAGGCTATCCCAAACAAACAGGCAATCCCAAACAAACAGGCAATCCCAATCAAGCAGGCAATCCCAATGAAACAGGCAATCCCAATGAAACAGGCAATCCCAAACAAACAAGCAATCCCAAACAAACAAGCAATCCCAAACAAACAAGCAATCCAAAACAAACAGGCAGTCCCAAACAAACAGGCAGTCCCAAACAAACAGGCAGTCCCAAACAAACAGGCAGTCCCAAACAAACAGACAGTCCCAAACAAACAGGCAGTCCCAAACAAACAGGCAATCCCAAACAAACAGGCAATCCCAAACATACAGGCAATCCCAATCAAACAGGCAATCCCAAACAAAAAGGCAATCCCAAACAAGCAATCCCAAAGAAAAAGGCAATCCCAAACAAACAGGCAATCCCAAACAAACAGGCAATCCCAATCAAACAGGCAATCCCAAACAAAAAGTCAATCCCAAACAAACAAGCAATCCCAAACAAAAAGGCAATCCAAAACAAAATGGCAATCCCAAACAAACAGGTAATCCCAAACAATCAGGTAATCCCAAACAAACAGGCAATTGGGATTAACATTTTTTTGGGATTGCCTTTTTGTTTGGGATTGCCTGCCTTGATCCCAATCAAACAGGCAGTCCCAAACAAACAGGCAGTCCCAAACAAACAGGCAATCTCAAACAAACAGGCAATCCCAAACAAACAGGCAATCCCAAACAAACAGGCAATCCCAAACAAACAGGCAATCCCAAACAAAAAGGCAATCCCAAACAAACAGACTATCCCAAACAAACAGGCAATCCCAAACAAACAGGCAATCCCAGACAAAAAAGCAATCCCAAACAAAAAACCAATCCCAAACAAACAGGCAATCCCAAACAAACAGGCAATCCCAAACAAACAGGCAATCCCAAACAAACAGGCAATCCCAAACAAACAGGCAAGCCTTAACAAACAGGCAATCCCAAACAAACAGGCAATATCAAACAAACAAGCAATCCCTGCATGTGTTGCAGCTGTCAAACAGCCCCGATACATGCAGCCACGGGAACTCAAACATATTTTTTGAGCATGCCGAAGACACTCAGTAAGCACCCGAGCATGCTCGGGTAACACCTTATCCCAGCACGCTCGCTCATCACTAGTGGTAACGTGTTTTCACTGAACTCCCCTTTACCCAGTGGACTTAAGGATGTTAAATATTACTGAGAAACCTCATCATTACCAAGGAGGTTCTGGAACTTTCTTGATAAAAATGATGACGCTCTTAAAAAGAAATCTCCATCAGTAAATCAAATATCACATTTGTTACTGGAAAGTAAAAATATCCCAGCCTAAACACACACATTCTCTAGACAAAAGACCTCTAAGAAATCTGGCAGAATGTTTTTTGAAGACTCCACACAAAATAGAATGACCCTATGTGTCCACGTTCAGGATTGCATCAGGATTTGCTCAGGATTTGACGCAGGTAAAATCTGCACCTGAGGTCACTGGCAGGTCACCTGCGTTTTTGATGCGTTTTTACATGCATTTTTCATGCGTTTTTTTTTATGCGGATTTGTGTGTTTTTGTAAGCTAAATAAAGATATACATAAAAAAGGATTGTGATGTCATTTCTGGTCCAACCTCTTCATTTACATACTCCATTGAAGAATAATGTTTACACGCACAGCTAGATAGATATCTATCTATCTATCTATCTATCATATCCATCTATCATATCTATCATATTTATCTATGGTATCTATCTATCGATATATCTATCTATTATCTACTAATATATCTATCTATAAAATATCAATCTATATAAAGATATATCAATAGATAGATATATTGATAGATAGATAATAGATTAATAGTGTCACGCCGTTTACGGCGTTAAAGGGGCAGGATGGCGTATTGGAACCCGCACCTGTCCCTGCCACTATAAGGGACCCTAAAATAAAGTTATCAAATTCACCGCTCTCTCTATAGATAAGTTTATGCAAAGAACTGTGTCAGTTTATTAGTGTGAACTGGGAGCGTAACAGAATATTACAGCATATGCTGACTTTCCCTTATCTCGGGGGTACCTATGAAGGTTAGGAGGCCCGAGCCGCCAGCGTATCCCTGTCTCCTGTGCAGACCCTATAAGTGACCCCCTCTCCCCCCCAAGAGAGGTGGACTGCACCAGAGTAAAAATATCACCAAAACAGAAAAGAAAAAGGAAAACCACACTTAGCTTAATGCTGCAAGGCACAGCACAGCAGGAAGAAACACCAGATGAAACAGACACAGCAGTAGAACAAGGAGCGGCCACCAGAAACTGCATTAACCCCCGATGACCAAAAAGGAAAAAAGGTATTAAACTGAAGCAAACCAGATCTGCCACAAATCCAATATTGGATCGTGACAAATAGATAGATACGATATACAGATACGATCGATCGATCGATAGATAGATAGACAGAAAGATAGACAGAAAGATAGACAGATAGATACGATGGATACGATAGATAGATGGTTACGATAGATAGATGGTTACGATAGATAGATGGATACGATAGATAGATGGATACGATAGATAGATGGATACGATAGATAGATGGATACGATAGATAGATGGATACGATAGATAGATAGCTGGATACGATAGATAGATGGATACGATAGATAGATGGATACGATAGATGGATACGATAGATGGATACGATAATAATAATAATAATAATAATAATAATAATTTTATTTATATAGCGCCAACATATTCCGCAGCGCTTTACAAATTATAGAGGGGACTTGTACAGACAATAGACATTACAGCATAACAGAAATACAGTTCAAAACAGATACCAGGAGGAGTGAGGGCCCTGCTCGCAAGCTTACAAACTATGGGGAAAAGGGGAGACACGAGAGGTGGATGGTAACAATTGCTTTAGTTATTCGGACCAGCTATAGTGTAAGGCTCAGGTGTTCATGTAAAGCTGCATGAACCAGTTACCTGCCTAAGTATGTAGCAGTACAGACACAGAGGGCTAATACTGCATAAAGTGTATGAGAACATGATGCGAGGAACCTTTTTTTTATTTTTTTTTTTTTATTATAAATAGGCCACACAGGGATCGTTAGGTTAATGCATTGAGGCGGTAGGCCAGTCTGAACAAATGAGTTTTTAGGGCACGCTTAAAACTGTGGGGATTGGGGATTAATCGTATTAACCTAGGTAGTGCATTCCAAAGAGTCGGCGCAGCACGTGTAAAGTCTTGGAGACGGGAGTAGGAGGTTCTGATTATTGAGGATGCTAACCTGAGGTCATTAGCGGAGCGGAGGGCACGGGTAGGGTGGTAGACTGATACCAGGGAGGAGATGTAGGGTGGTGCTGAGCCATGGAGTGCTTTGTGGATGAGGGTAGTAGTTTTGTACTGGATTCTGGAGTGGATGGGTAGCCAGTGTAATGACTGGCACAGGGTAGAGGCATCGGTGTAACGGTTGGTGAGGAATATGATCCTGGCTGCAGCATTCAGGACAGATTGGAGCGGGGAGAGTTTTGCAAGAGGGAGACCGATTAGTAGAGAGTTACAATAGTCCAGACGAGAATGAATAAGTGAAACAGTCAGAGTTTTTGCAGAGTCGAAATTAAGAAAAGGGCGAATTCTAGAAATGTTTTTGAGATGCAGGTAAGAAGAGCGAGCCAGTGATCGGATGTAGGGGGTGAATGAAAGGTCAGAATCAAGGATGACCCCAAGGCAGCGGGCATGTTGCTTTGGAGTAATGGTGGAACCGCACACGGAGATGGCAATGTCAGGCAAAGGTAGGTTAGTAGAGGGAGAGAACACGAGGAGTTCAGTTTTTGACAGGTTTAGTTTCAGATAGAGGGAGGACATGATGTTAGAGACAGCGGTAAGACAATCACTGGTGTTTTCTAAAAAGGTCGGTGTGATATCGGGAGCAGAAGTGTATAATTGGGTGTCGTCAGCATAGAGATGGTACTGGAAACCAAATCTACTGATTGTTTGTCCAATAGGGGCAGTATACAACGAGAAGAGTAGGGGGCCTAGGACTGATCCTTGAGGAACCCCAACAGTAAGGGGAAGGTGAGAGGAGGAGGAACCAGCAAAACATACAGTGAAGGATCGGTCAGAGAGATAGGAGGAGAACCAGGAGAGAACGGTGTCCTTGAGGCCGATGGAGCGGAGCATAGTGAGGAGGAGCTGATGATCCACAGTGTCGAATGCTGCAGAGAGATCCAAGAGAATTAGCATGGAGTAGTGACCATTAGATTTAGCTGTTAGTAGGTCATTAGAGACTTTAATGAGGGCAGTTTCAGTAGAGTGTAAAGAGCGGAAGCCAGATTGAAGAGGGTCGAGAAGAGAGTTATCTGAGAGATAGCGGGTAAGACGGGAGTGGACCAGGCGTTCGAGGAGTTTAGAGATGAAGGGAAGATTAGAGACAGGTCTATAATTAGCGGCACAGTTTTGATCGAGGGATGGTTTTTTAAGTAATGGATGTATGATGGCATGCTTAAATGAGGAGGGAAAAATACCGGAAGTGAGGGAAAGGTTGAATATTTTTGTTAGGTGAGAGGTGATAGCCGGGGAAAGGGACTGGAGGAGATGTGACGGAATGGGGTCACTGGTGCAAGTGGTCGGGCGAGAAGATGCAAGGAGCCTGCTTACTTCTTCTTCTGTAACTGCTTCAAAGTCAGAGAGTGAACTAGATGCAGTGGGGGAGGGAGGACAGTGCATGGTATGAAGAGATTGGGAGATGATTTCCTGTCGAATGTGGTCAATTTTTTCTTTGAAGTAATTGGCCAGATCGTCAGCACGGAGATCCGTGGTTGGGGCCTGCTCTCTTGGGTTGAGTAGGGACTGGAACGTGTCAAAGAGACGTTTAGGGTTATTGGACAGGGAGGTGATGAGGGTGTTGAAGTAGGTTTGTTTGGAGAGGTGAAGGGCAGAATTGTATGTCTTTAGCATGAACTTATAATGGATGAAATCTTCGGGTAGATTAGATTTTCTCCACAGACGTTCTGCGCACCTGGAGCACCGCTGCAGGAAACGTGTTTGCAGCGTGTGCCACGGTTGTTGCCGTCTGTGCCGAGTTGTTTTATGTATAGGAGGAGCAGCTTCATCCAGAGCACTTTGCAGGGTTTCATTGTAATGCTTCAATGCAGAATCAGGACATGAGATGGAGGAAATAGGGGCCAATGAGGACTGCAAGTTCTTCATAAGTTTCTGGGTGTTAATGGCCTGTATGTTTCTATAGGTGTGGAAAGTGGGGGTGACCTGAGCGGGATGGCAGTTCTTGATAGAGAATGAAAGAAGGTTGTGGTCAGAGAGCGGGAGAGGGGAGTTTGTGAAGTCATCCACTGAGCAAAGTCGGGAGAAGACCAAGTCAAGGGAGTTTCCATCTTCATGTGTTGGAGAGTTAGTATGCTGCGAGAGGCCAAAAGAGGAGGATAGAGATAAAAGGTGAGAAGCAGATGGGGAGAGGGGAGAGGCAATGGGGATGTTGAAATCACCCATGATAAGGGTGGGGGTGTCACAGGAGAGAAAGTGTGGAAGCCAGGTGGCAAAGTGATCCAGGAACTGATGAGAGGGGCCGGGAGGACGATACACCACCGCCACTCGCATGGAGAAGGGGACGTAGAGTCTGACCACATGGACCTCAAAGGAAGGGAAGACAAGTGAGGGTACTTGGGGGATAACTTGGAAAGTACATTTGGGTGAAAGGAGCAGACCAACGCCTCCACCTGCTCTGTTGTCTGATCTTGGGGTATGAGAAAAGTGTAGTCCACCATATGAAAGAGCAGCAGCAGCGGTGTTGTCTGACTGCTGGATCCAGGTTTCAGTAAGAGCCAGGAGATTAAGAGAATTAGAAAGGAAGAAGTCATGAATGAAGGAGAGTTTATTACACACAGAGCGAGAATTCCAAAGGGCACAATTGAAAGAGACAGCAGGCATGCAGGGAATATTAATAAGGTTAGAGGGGTTTCTGGGTGTAGCAATTGGGAGGTTTGACTGGCTATAACATGGGGGGCCGGGGTTTGGAGATATGTCTCCAGCGACTAGGAGAAGGAGGATCGAAAGAGTGAGCAGATGGTTAAGTGATTTGTGAGAGCGTCTCTTGTGTTGGATGTTGGGACTGAATGGATCTGTGCTGTTAAGCAATGTGAATAGAGCATGAGTGCTATACATAGGAGAGGCAAGGACAGAGGGGCCGATATGGATGGAGTGTAGAGAGTTAATGCGAGGGCGGTGAATGTGAGTGAATGCAGCAGCCAGAATATAGATTATACAAATAAATATGGTGAGTATTTGTGCTGTTTCAAGTGAATATGGATTAGATTTAGTTTTTCTTACCTGTCTCCTGCCCTGTCTAACACTGTGAAGGATTACCCCTTCCTCCCACGTCACCAATCCGTGACGTCACTACACAGGCCCAGCTCTCCGGCGCCCCCTTTGTCTCTCAGGTCAGTAAAGGGACTGCACCTAGAGCAAATGGCCGCCGGGGAGACTGCCCTGTTACCCACCCTGGGTATTCTAAGATTCGCAATCAGAGTAAAAGGATCAGCCCAAAATTAATTTATGATTTAATTGCCTTAAGGGCGCACTAGATAATTACAAGAAATATACAATCACAATATATCAAGAGTTACAGTCAGAGTACAATATAACAACAATAATACAAGGCTTAAAGGTATAAAGCTGGAGGTCAATTTACCAGGTCGAAGGTCGCTTGTGGAAGCCGGGGGGCATAGCATTCCGCAGGTCCAAAAACTTAGTTGCCAGGCAGCCCCCAGAAAGCATGTGCTTGCTCCCCTCTGGCTGGCATACCCTGTTCCTTAAGATGTCATCATCATCATCTTCTTCTGTGGAGAAGAAGATGGATACGATAGATGGATACGATAGATGGATACGATAGATGGATACGATAGATGGATCACACATGCGAAGAAACTCGGACGAGTCTCGCATCTTAATACCCAGCATTGCCGCCGGCACTCGGGAGTGGAGCGTGCTGTTGCATGTATTTCTATGCAGCCGCACGCTCCAGTCCCGAGTGCCGGCGGTAGTGCCGGGCATTAAGATGCGAGACTCGTCCAAGTTTCTCGCCTGTGTGATCCCGGCCTTAAATAAAGACACATACACCCATGAAATCTGCGTTAGGCCGGGGTCACACTTGCGAGAAACTCACACAAGTCTCTCGCTTCAATACCCGGCACTGCCGTGGGCACTCGGGACCGGAGTGTGCAGCTGCATGTATTTCTATGCAGCTCAACGCTCCGGTCCTGAGTGCCAGCGGCAGTGTCGGGTATTTACCCTGGCCTTAAATGCAATATGTTTAATTTTAAAAAAAAATTTTAAAATTGCGTGGGCTCCCGCTCAATTTTCTGCGCCAGAGAGGGAAGGCCAGCGACTGTGGGACTGATATTTGTAGCCTGGGAAGGGGTTAATACACATGGAGCTTCCCAGGCTATGAATATCAGCCCGCAGCTGTCTGCGTAGCCTTTACTGGCTATAAAAATAGGGGGACCAAAAAAGAAATGATGTGGGGTCCCCCTATAATTTATAGTTAGAAAGGCTACGCAGACAGCTGCAGGCTGATATTCATAGCCTAGAGAGGGACCATGGATATTGCCCCCCCAGCTACAAATACCAGTCGCCAGCCGCCCCAGAAATGGTGCATCTGTAAGATGCGCCAATTCCGGAGCTTAGCCTCTCTCTTCCCACTCCCGAGTAGCGGTAGGATATTGGGTAATAAGGGGTTAATGACACCATTATTAATCCTAGTAAAGTGTAAATAAAACACAGACACTAGAAAAAAGTATTTTAATGAAATGATTACACACACTTTTTGACCATATCTTTATTGTACGCTCAATCCTCTTGAAGACCCTCATCCTGCAAAGAAGCAAAAAAAGAAATTCATACTCCCTGTCCGCAGATATCCCATAACGAGTGTCCCACGACGAGTCCAGCTGTGCTACATCTGGATACCTGACATCCAGACATAGCAGAGCTTGTAGATGATCGCTGGAGATAACTCTCCAGCGATCACCTACATTCTAGCACTCACGGTCAGCTGACCGTGAGAACCAGCCTAGTGTGACCGGAGATAACCCCCAGTTACGTGCACGGCAGTTCTCGTGGTAAGCTAAGTTATCGCACGAACTTATCTTACCACGAGAACTGCAGTGTACGCGGGGCTTCCGGCGGCAGGACAGGTAAGCCGGCATGTGACATGCGTAGTAAGCTGCATTAACGCAGTTACTACGCATTTCACTAATCATTAGATGTGGTTTTACCGCATCTAATGAATTATCTATGGAAAATTTACGGCGCGGTGACGGAGCGTCGCCGCACTGTAAACAGACATGCTGCGTTCTGAAAAGACGTGCCGCATGTCCGTTTACGCGGGTCTGTCACCTGTGTGTTTTACCACAGAGAGGAGACGGGATTTCATGAAATCCCCTCCACTATGCTGTAAAATCTGGACGCTGCGTGTTTGACGCTGCGGCTCTACGCAGCGTCAAGCACGCAGCGTTTCCTGAACGTGGACACATTCCCTTACAGTATAGGAAAACAAAATTAATATAGGATGTCATTAACTGCGGTAAACAAAAGCATGAAGTGCATAAGGAAGGCCATGTAACATAGATAAGGTAGCACTGAACACGAGAACTAGATCAATATGATTATTTCATTTCACACAGCAACATCCACATGAAAATAATATAAAAAGCTGTAAAAAGTTAGTCGTGCTCCTGACACATACACCTATTAACAGAGGACTTTCTAATTGGGTTTACAGCCCATTAAGCCCCATGTATGGGCAGAGTAAGCAATGCATTTATCACATGTTGTAAGCATGTCAAATACCCGGCAGGAACTGAAGCAGGCGAGAAGCCAAGGGCACAATGGAGGAGGATTTCCTCTGATGGCTTGCTTACCTAGCAGATAATTCTGTCATCTACAAAATAGAAACTAACAACTATACATAGCTTCCCTGCATGCAAATGATTATTGAAAAAGACTTTTTTGTTTTCAATAATACAAAGGTAAGAAAATATTCACAGGTAATGGCGGCGTTTTTCTCACATCATTAATGTTATAAAAAAAAAATGTCCTGAAATTTTCACTGTGGCCACTAAGTCTCATAATACTTTCTGTACTGTATAAATCACTTTTTCTGTAGGTATCTCATTCTCATCACAGGCAGAATCACAATTAAAAGTAACACTTGTATTTTGACCCCACAGGATCACAGCATTCACAATACGTAACGGTCACATCTCACCTCCTCTCCCTCCCTGCGCAACGACCTCTGCACAGATCACAGAGCATGCCTTGAAAATTCTCCCCTAAAAAAAAGTCTTTTAACTATTGTTTTTCATGTTCCATATCAAGGCCATAAAACAATTGACATTTTGTTACTATTAATATTAGAGATGAGCAGATCAATCCATGGGTCTCTGATCCATCGGCTAGATCAGATGTACCTGGCAGCGAAAAGGAAGGACCGTCAATTTCTTACCTTCTGGTGTCCACAGCGCGGATTTTGATTAGCTAGGGATGGTGCGACATCATCTGGCTAATCGAAAGTTGCGCTGGGAATGCCGGAAGGTAAGAGTTTCGCGGTCAGCCAATCACCACTGACCTGGCGGCTGGACCGGAGTCCCGACAATCAATCCTCTCACCTCTGATTAATATCATCCTTTTATTCCCTGCATACACTGCTATTAGTCTTCGTTCTTCCCTCTTCTGTGAAGTTACCAACTCCAGGTCTCGTCATTAATGGCAGCAGCACTGGCTACGTGTAATGTGTGGATTTCCAGACACAGTATCTGATTTTTCCAGACACATAAAAGATCAGATTCATGGTTTGACATTTTCAGTGATATCAGCAGCAAATAAATATAAAGATAAGCAATCAGGCAATGTTCCACAATGAGACCACGTAGTCGCTTTTCTTACATTCTCTATGCAGACAGCACGCTGACATGCCAGTGGGAATATACATGATGGCCGTGACTGCAGTCTGAACATGTGATATCAGAAACCACTAATTATTGAAGACGGTATCAGTAGTATTTATGGAGCCTCCGTGTCTGCACAGCTTTGCTTTCACATAAGACGTGTCTACCCATGTCTTGGGAGATAACCAAGGGAGTGACGAGTTGTCAGACCTCCCTGTAATGTGATAGTCTGAAGGTTCAGGTATGAAGTCATCACCTACAAAGATCATGCCTACAACTTACCGGGAGTGACTTACAGAAAATGGCAAACAACTGAGAGGGATTGAGTACTTAGGAAATTTCTTTTTAAAAATGGTCAGAAAAGGACAAAAAACCAAAGCAACAAATTAAAAACAATAACAGATCCCCAGCCAAGCCCATCTTTACTACTCCCAGGTCCCTCACTGGTCTGGAGGAGACCAGGCAGCATCAGAATGGGAGCCATGGTAAGACAACCCCTTTACGTGTGTTTATTTCACACATCAATCAATGTTATACACATAAGAATATATTGATACTTTGGATCATTTCGAAGTTGCGGCTTTAAACTACAGTATTTTGGAAAAAATCAAAGTTAAAAATGAAATATAACCACAAAGTGTAAAGACAGCCTAGATTTATATAGAAGGGGTGGGCCATGGCAGGCGCAGATGCCTTCATAAATACTGGCAGAAGAAGCTCCAAGAACTACACACACTACAGGAAATTGAAGGGAATGGGATATAGGAGTAGAAGCTGACAATGGCCACGTCGCATTGCTGTGCCAGCTTTCTACACTTTTTAGTTCTCTCAGCTATGCTACCTGAAAATGTCTGGTCGTGGGAGATCTGGGTATAGGCCCCCACAGATCTGATACTGATGACCAATTCTAGGAGCTCACGCAGAAGATCATATTTTCTGTCCCAGTGCGATCCAACAAAACATCGGATCTCACTCGAACCAATGTTAGTCTATTGGGCCGTGCAAATGTCCAATTTTTTCCTTGAACAGAGACTGTCCGTTGCAAAAAATCACAGCATGCCAGAGTATGATCTAATATCAGACCGCAGTCAGCCATGCAAGTCAATGAGTGCATTGAAAACATCAGATTACTCTCGGATGTCATCTTTGTGCAACCCAATTTCCACGGACTGGAAGAATGGAGAAATTCTGATCAAAGTCTGATATGATTTGCACAATCGACCTGTGTCTCTTGGATGAGAGAATATATGCTCGTGTGACCCTAGCCTGAGGATAGGTCACCAATAGATAAGTCCTGTAACATCCCTCTAACAGCAATATCGGAAAACACGCTAATGAGCAAAATAAATGAAATTCTTACCAGAAAATGGTGGATGCATGGCAGAAGAACAACATCAGTCAGAGTAAAATATAGACCCTCAGCAAAGACATGCTCGAGAGATGGGAGGTCAGCGTTCCTGGCTTTCCGGATGTGTGCAGGTTCTCTTGTGCTTTTTGATGGCACATCTTGAACACTTAGTTTGGACAAAGCTGCAGTCAGTTCCAGACTTGGAGGTTTTTGAATGCTGCTCTGAGAAGTTTCTTCTTGTTCTTCCTTTCTTTCAGCAGTATCATTGGATTTCATTTGCTGCTGCATCTTCTGTCGGCGTATTTTATCATCATTGTGGACCCTTACAGGCTCGCCAAGCTTTCTTTCAAGCTGAAGAACTTCTGGAGGAATAGGGGCGGAGGGGTCTTTTAGAAAGGTTTCCACAGCCAACGGGATGCTGATCTCACAGAGTCTGGTCCACTGGCTAACCTATGTAATAGCATAAAATAGAAACTTCTATATTAGAAAATTAAGAAAAATATACGGTACCTTTGTGACTGAAGTGCTAAAACATATGTAGGAGTAGGTAGAAAAGAGCAAGCAAATAGCACAAAATGTATGAACTGCTGCATCATGTCAGATCCATCTAGTGACACAAATGATCTGTTAGGTAGTGTCAAGGATTACCTTGCTGTTTGCTCAGTTTACTTAAAGAGCTTGGAAAGCCCTTTCTATTTCTTCTAAAACAGTGAGCAGGATGGTGCATTAAAAAAAAGGTATACGGTACTTGTTATTTTCCATGGGAGTCCTCTGTATGGCACTCCCACCGGTCTCCTTGTATCCTGTTTGGCTGCAGTAGTGACATGTTGTTCACCTGCCCATCAATGCTGCAAGGTGAATCAAGGAGACCAGAACTTTTTCTTTTTAGAGTAAGCTGTGCTGTTTAAGAGGACTACAAAAAGAGAGGACAAACCATTGAAATTTTGCCATTTCCATAATATGCTTAAAATAGCAGAAAAAAATGAAAATATAAACTACAACCGCTGGCAATAATTACCGTATGTAGTCACCGGCCTTGGAGGATGTTCATTCAGTTGTTTAATTTTGTAGAAAAAAGCAGAACACAGACATGGCACAAAGCTAAAGTCATTTCAAATGGCAACTTTCTGGCTTTAAGAAACAGTAAAATAAATAAAGAACAAAAAATGTGGTAGTCAGTAATGGTTACTTTTTTAACCAAGCATAGGGGAAAAATTATGGAGTCACTCAATTCTGAGGAAAAACTTATGGAATCATGAAAAACAAGCAAACAAAAAACACTCCAACACATCACTAGTATTTTGTTGCACCACCTCTGGCTTTTATAACAGCTTGCAGTCTCTGAAGCATGGACTTAATGAGTGTCAAACAGTACTCTTCATCAATCTGGCTCCAACTTACTCTGATTGTTGTTGCCAGATCAGCTTTGCAGGTTGGAGCCTTGTCATGGACCATTTTCTTCAACTTCCACCAAAGATTTTCAATTGGATTTAGATCCGGACTATTTGCAGGCCATGACATTGACCTTATGTGTGTTTTTTCAAGGAATGTTTTCACAGTTTTTGCTCTATGGCAGGATGCATTATCAACTTGAAAAATGATTTCATCATCCCCAAATATCCTTTAAATTGATGGGATAAGAAAAGTGTCCAAAATATCAACGTAAACTTGTGCATTTATTGAAGACTAGATGGTGGCCCAATTCTAACGCATCGGGTATTCTAGAATATGCATGTGCACGTAGTATATTGCCCAGTCACGTAGTATATTGCCCAGCCACGTAGTATATTGCCCAGCCACGTAGTATATTGCCCAGCCACGTAGTATATTGTCCAGCCATGTAGTATATTGCCCAGCCACGTAGTATATTGCCCAGCCACGTAGTTTATTGCCCAGCCACGTAGTATATTGCCCAGTGACGTAGTATATTGCCCAGTGACGCAGTATATTGCCCAGCCACGTAGTTTATTGTCCAGTCACGTAGTATATTGCCCAGTCACGTAGTATATTGCCCAGTTACGTAGTATATCACCCAGTGACATAGTATATTGCCCAGCCACATAGTATAGTGCACAGCGACGTAGTATACAGCACAGAGCCACGTACTATACAGCACAGACACGTAGTATATTGCCCATTCACGTAGTATATTGGCCAGTCACGTAGTATATTGCCCAGCTACGTAGTATATTGCCCAGCCACATATGTAACAGGTTAAAAAATAAAAAAGAAACATATACTCACCCTCCGAGGGCCCCTTGTAGTCCTGTCGCCTGTGTGAGGTGCACGCGGCAGCTTCCGGTCCCAGGGTTGGTATGAGCGCAGGACCTGTGATGACGTCGCGGTCACATGACCGTGACGTCATGGAAGGTCCTTCTCGCATAGCATCTTTGGAACTGGAACCTGCCGCTTGCACTGCCGAGGACAGCACGCACGTCGGAGGGTGCGAATAACCTTTTTTTTAGTATTATTCTTAACATTAGATCGTTTTACTATTGATGCTGCATACGCAGCATCAATAGTAAAAAGTTGGTCACACAGGGTTAATATCTGCGTAACCGGAGTGCGTTACACTGCGCTCCGGTAACGCTGGCATTAACCCTGTGTGAGGGCTGACTGGAGGGGAGTATGGAGCGGGCACTGATGGCGGGGAGGAAAGAGTGGCCATATTGCCACCGGACTGTGGCCGTCGCTGATTGGTCGTGGCAATGGTCGTGGGCGTTTTGCCACGATCAATCAGCAACTTGGATTCCAACACCAATTTGGAGGCCGTGACCAATGAATATCTGTGACAGACAGACAGGAGGACAGACAGAAAGACGGAAGTGACCCTTAGACAATCATATAGTAGATGTAATGACAGCCATCTCCCCAGTGCCTTTACCTGACATGCATACCCATATCATCAATGACGGTGGAAATTTGCATATTCAGGCAGTCATCTTTATAAATCTCATTGGAACGGCACCAAACAAAAGTTCCAGCATCATCACCTTGCCCAATGCAGATTCGTGATTCATCACTGAATATGACTTTCATCCAGTCATCCACAGTCCACGATTGCTTTTGCTTAGCCCATTGTAACCTTGTTTTTTTCTGTTTAGGTGTTAATGATGGCTTTCATTTAGCTTTTCGGTATGTAAATCTCATTTTCTTTAGGTGGTTTCTTACAGTCCGGTCACAGACGTTGACTCCAGTTTCCACCCATTCATCCCTCATTTGTTTTGTTGTGCATTTCCTGTTTTGGAGACAAATTGCTTTAAGTTTCCGGTCTTGACGCTTTGATGTCTTCCTTGGTCTAACCAGTATGTTTGCCTTTAACAACCTTCCCATGTTGTTTGTATTTGGTCCACATTTTAGACACAGCTGACTGTGAACAACCAACATCTTTTGCAACATTGCGTGATGATTTACCCTCTTCTAAGAGTTTGATAATCCTCTCCTTTGATTCAATTGACATCTCTCGTGTTGGAGCCATGATTCATGTCAGTCCACTTGGTGTAACAGCTCTCCAAGGTGTGATCACTCCTTTTTAGATGCAGACTAAGGAGCAGATCTAATTTGATGCAGGTGTTATTTGTGGGTGTGAAAATTTACAGGGTAATTCCATAATTTTTCCCCTATGCTTGGTTAAAAAAAAGTAACCATTACTGACTACCACATTTTTTGTTCTTGATTTCTTTTAGTGTTTCTTAAAGCCAGAAAGTTGCTATTTGAAATGAATTAGCTTTGTGCCATGTCTGTGATCTGCTTTCTTTCTACAATTTAAACAACTGAATGAACATCCTCCAAGGCCGGTGATTCCATAATTTTTGCCAGGGGTTGTGGTTACACAAAATATCCCTTGGCATAGGGGAACCATCAAAAGTAGAGTCTGTAGGACAGCTGTGTGTTACGCTGGGCTCACATGAGCGTATTTCACGGTCCATGTCTGGACCACAATGCCTGAACTAACAGCCTTATAGACACACATAAGGATGTAAGTTCAAGCTGGGAGACTCGCGGCGAAATTGAATATTGTAGTTAATTTAGGGATTGTGAAATACGCTTGTGTGAACTCGACCTTACAGTATCATTCATAGTGTCACTCACTATCGCCTCGATTGTTAAATCAATATTTTCAAGTTGATGACAACTTCAGCTCTATTTCGTATTAACAGCAAAAAGAGTCTTCACCACCATGCTCCCATACAGTTCATCACAATGCCATTTATTACTAGTCTAAATGCCCCATAAAGTCAGCAAAAGTCCCCCTCATTTCCAATGCTACATGCCAGCCCAAGCCCTCCGATTGCCTGTTCGAATGTCCCTACAAATGGCCAACAGACAATCCCCCTTCAGCTACAATGCCCCCATAGTGTGCCACCTATCCAGTGTATGAGTGATGATATATCTCACCTTTCTCTCTTGCTGTACCTGTCATGTTCATTACTTATTTAGAATACTGGGACATATATGTGGAAAATGGTTGGATGGTCTGGTTAAAAAAGGGTATTCTGACAAAAGGGAACCTTCTCTGTGGAATGGCTGTGCCACTGATGAAGCTAGGCTTCTCCCACAAATATTATGTTACATTACCCCTGTATACTGATGATGGGACCAATACGTCATCCAGACAGAAAAACATGGCATGAAATGTTTCCGTGACGTTGGCCCCTGACACGTTACAATAACAAACATCTGACAAGTCCATCTCAATGGAAAAGGATACATTTTTGGAAATCCAATGCTGGGATGTGAGACAAAACAATTCCTCTACATTGTGAGGAGATTAGTACCTGACATGGCAGACAGATGCAAAGAGCAGCATGCTAGACGTAATTAAAGGTTAATTAAGGTAGAGTTTCTACAGCGCAGGCCGTGTCTGTTCCAACATGTCTGCCTAGGTTTCTAGCCATGTACTCGCACGCTGCAGAACTCGCTGGCATGAAATCTATAAGCACTTACAAAGCCACAATGTATACATATCACGAACATGGCATTTCATCACCACATACAGAAATTATACTAGTTGGCACACTCAACTAAACAAAATCATAATTAAAGCCAATTTACTGAATCATTATCTCAAGGTTATCAAAAATAAGATTTTTTTTTGCACATAAATATTTATGTGACATCAAAATTCTGCTGGGGCAAAACAATAAGCTTTAAAGCTAGAAAGAAAGCAAAAAATGCTCTGAAAAGTAGAATCATTTTTGGATAATGCGGAGTTGCACAAAAACTATGTCTTTTGTCCAGTGCTGTGGAGTCGGAATCGGTGTCATGGAAATTGAGAAGTCAGAGGTTTGGCAGGGCTGTGGAGCCGGAGTCGTGGAGTCGGAGTCACAGCCCGTTTTGGTGGACGCGGAGTCGGTGTCATGGAAATTGAGGAGTCGGAGGTTTGGCAGGGCTGTGGAGCCGGAGTCGTGGAGTCGGAGTCACAGCCCATTTTGGTGGACGCGGAGTCGGTGTCATGGAAATTGAGGAGTCGGAGGTTTGGCAGGGCTGTGGAGCCGGAGTCGTGGAGTCGGAGTCACAACCCATCTTGGTGGACGCGGAGTCGGTGTCATGGAAATGGAGGAGTCGGAGGTTTGGCTTACCGACTCCACAGCCCTGTTTTTGTTGTTTTCACACCATTTTGAAGCCACTCTGCCAAAATAGGTGGAGCTGGAGAGGAGCAGGGCTTGCACGGCATTGGCTATACCCACCCATAAAATTAAAAAAATAAAAAATTGCTGATTCTTCTTACGCCAGAGATGCTACTTCAGTCCCTAACTGGAATGGCATTTCCGGTAAGGTGTGGAGCGGTACGCCACTGAGAAGAAGCGCCAGATTTATTAAGTGAACGCCTTTTCGTGATTTCAGGGAATCGTACTCCTGTGAGCCCTACGTTAAGGTGGGCAGAATGTCAGTATTAGAGAATCAGCCACCAAGTATCAACTTGTGTATGATTCGGGGCATCCCACTTGTGACCCATAGCAAGGAGCAGTAACTATACCTGACAGCACAACGATAGATTACATGGACGCAAGTTCATCGGAATAGGTTTACATCTATTGAGAGACCTAAACTGAGATAAAAGGACATAAAACTTACTTCAGCACAAGCCTTTAGGCAGGTCTTTTTAAACCCTAGAAGTTGGATCACATCTTTCCTGGAGGGATCGGAAAGGAATGTTCTCTGTATAATGTGTCTAAGTACCACAGCCAGACCGGCTCTACAAAACGCACCAGAGTCCTCCAGAACAGCCGGCAGACGACAGCTCTGGACAATTGCTGGAAGATCTTTTCTGGAGATGATTGAGACGTTCAGGTCACTTGGGAACAAACCTTCCTTGAGAGTCTTGGGGTCATCTTCTGGTATCACTAGAAAGGTTTTCAATGTCTTGCAATCGCAATAAGACATCAGAAACAGTACAATGGATGTATGAAGAGGTAGCAATGTGTCATCATGGTGAAGGTCAATATCCAGGAAAAGTTGTTCTTCTGTATTCTTGATGCTCTCACTATCTTTCATATTTACTAGAATATAAAAAACAACAATTCTATAAGTGAAACAATCAAATTAGTGTATGTATGATACTACATAACAGGCTTTGCAATTACTGAACATCCTGACAAGGATATACAAACTACTGTATGTCATGTTTTTTTTCATCATTTTTTTTTTACTTTTTAAAGCCCACGTTGGACAGCAGAACCCATGGACATGCAAAGAGCAGTATGAAAAGTTTTACTCCCTAATTCTGTGTCTGTGTAGGAAAGGAGAGAGCTGCAAATGAGCCAGGGGGAGAATCACAGGGTGTTACGGTCGGGTCATCTGTCCTGCCAACACCCTTCCAGTCAGTTGAGCATCACTTGTTCATTCCATGCTATCCTTAAGAGTCATGAGGGTCATAAAAAATACTACATTTAGTAGTGTTTGATTCATTTCTGCATCAATCTAACTGAAGATTTTGTAATGAAAGTTATATTATTAACTTTACTCTCATGTGTTAAAAAACTGGTCCAGCAAACTCAGTCTTGTTAAAAGTTTGGAAATTGTTCAGTGAGGCATTGACTAAAATCTTCCTTTTCAAAGGGATGCACTCCTTGTCCTCAACACTAATATATATATATATATATATATATATATATATATACAGTGGGGCAAAAAAGTATTTAGTCAGTCAGCAATAGTGCAAGTTTCACCACTTAAAAAGATGAGAGGCGTCTGTAATTTACATCATAGGTAGACCTCAACTATGGGAGACAAACTGAGAAAAAAAAATCCAGAAAATCACATTGTCTGTTTTTTTAACATTTTATTTGCATATTATGGTGGAAAATAAGAATTTGGTCAGAAACAAACAATCAAGATTTCAGGCTCTCACAGACCTGTAACTTCTTCTTTAAGAGTCTCCTCTTTCCTCCACTCATTACCTGTAGTAATGGCACCTGTTTAAACTTGTTATCAGTATAAAAAGACACCTGTGCACACCCTCAAACAGTCTGACTCCAAACTCTACTATGGTGAAGACCAAAGAGCTGTCAAAGGACACCAGAAACAAAATTGTAGCCCTGCACCAGGCTGGGAAGACTGAATCTGCAATAGCCAACCAGCTTGGAGTGAAGAAATCAACAGTGGGAGCAATAATTAGAAAATGGAAGACATACAAGACCACTGATAATCTCCCTCGATCTGGGGCTCCACGCAAAATCCCACCCCGTGGGGTCAGAATGATCACAAGAACGGTGAGCAAAAATCCCAGAACCACGCGGGGGGACCTAGTGAATGAACTGCAGAGAGCTGGGACCAATGTAACAAGGCCTACCATAAGTAACACACTACGCCACCATGGACTCAGATCCTGCAGTGCCAGACGTGTCCCACTGCTTAAGCCAGTACATGTCCGGGCCCGTCTGAAGTTTGCTAGAGAGCATTTGGTTGATCCAGAGGAGTTTTGGGAGAATGTCCTATGGTCTGATAAAACCAAATTGGAACTGTTTGGTAGAAACACAACTTGTCGTGTTTGGAGGAAAAAGAATACTGAGTTGCATCCATCAAACACCATACCTACTGTAAAGCATGGTGGTGGAAACATCATGCTTTGGGGCTGTTTCTCTGCAAAGGGGCCAGGATGACTGATCCGGGTACATGAAAGAATGAATGGGGCCATGTATCGTGAGATTTTGAGTGCAAACCTCCTTCCATCAGCAAGGGCATTGAAGATGAAACGTGGCTGGGTCTTTCAACATGACAATGATCCAAAGCACACCGCCAGGGCAACGAAGGAGTGGCTTCGTAAGAAGCATTTCAAGGTCCTGGAGTGGCCTAGCCAGTCTCCAGATGTCAACCCTATAGAAAACCTTTGGAGGGAGTTGAAAGTCTGTGTTGCCAAGCGAAAAGCCAAAAACATCACTGCTCTAGAGGAGATCTGCATGGAGGAATGGGCCAACATACCAACAACAGTGTGTGGCAACCTTGTGAAGACTTACAGAAAACGTTTGACCTCTGTCGTTGCCAACAAAGGATATATTACAAAGTATTGAGATGAAATTTTGTTTCTGACCAAATACTTATTTTCCACCATAATATGCAAATAAAATGTTAAAAAAACAGACACTGTGATTTTCTGAATTTTTTTTTCTCAGTTTGTCTCCCATAGTTGAGGTCTACCTATGATGTAAATTACAGATGCCTCTCATCTTTTTAAGTGGTGGAACTTGCACTATTGCTGACTGACTAAATACTTTTTTGCCCCACTGTATATATATATATATATACAGCCATAGTAACATAGTAACATAGTTAGTAAGGCCGAAAAAAGACATTTGTCCATCCAGTTCAGCCTATATTCCATCATAATAAATCCCCAGATCTACGTCCTTCTACAGAACCTAATAATTGTATGATACAATATTGTTCTGCTCCAGGAAGACATCCATGCCTCTCTTGAACCCCTCGACTGAGTTCGCCAGTCTTATATAAGTAGGGCAAAAACCGTCTACTCAGAAATAAATATATATATATATATATATATATATATATATACACACACACTAGCTATTGAACCCGTTCTACGCCCGGGTGGCGAACATTTATATTGGTATATGGTCTCCATCCTGGTATGTGCTGCTCCATCCTGCGTCCCCATCTTGGTATGTGCTGCTCCATCCTGCATCGCCATCCTGTCATGTGCTGCACCCATCCTGCGTCCCCATTCTGTCATGTGCTGCTCCATCCTGCGTCCCCATCCTGTCATGTGCTGCTCCCATCCTGCGTCCCCATCCTGTCATGTGCTGCTCCATCCTGCGCCCCCATTCTGTCATGTGCTGCTCCATCCTGCATCCCCATCCTGTCATGTGCTGCTCCCATCCTGCGCCCCCGTTCTGTCATGTGCTGCTCCCATCCTGCGCCCCCGTTCTGTCATGTGCTGCTCCCATCCTGCGCCCCCGTTCTGTCATGTGCTGCTCCCATCCTGCGCCCCGTTCTGTCATGTGCTGCTCCCATCCTGCTCCCCTGTTCTGTCATGTGCTGCTCCCATCCTGCTCCCCTGTTCTGTCATGTGCTGCTCCCATCCTGCGCCCGTTCTATCATGTGCTGCTGCCATCCTGCGCCCGTTTTGTCATGTGCTGCTGCCATCCTGCGCCCGTTCTGTCATGTGCTGCTCCCATCCTGCTCCCCTGTTCTGTCATGTGCTGCTCCCATCCTGCTCCCCTGTTCTGTCAGGTGCTGCTCCCATCCTGCGCCCCCATCCTGTCATGTGCTGCTCCCATCTTGCTCCCCTGTTCTGTCATGTGCTGCTCCCATCCTGCGCCCGTTCTGTCATGTGCTGCTCCCATCCTGTCATGTGCTGCTGCCATCCTGTGCCCCCGTTCTTTCATGTGCTGCTCCCATCCTGTGCCCCCGTTCTGTCATGTGCTGCTGCCATCCTGCGCCCGTTCTGTCATGTGCTGCTCTCATCCTGCGCCCTTTCTGTCATGTGCTGCTGCCATTCTGCGCCCATTCTGTCATGTGCTACTGCCATCCTGCGCCCGTTCTGTCATGTGCTGCTGCCATCCTGCGCCCGTTCTGTCATGTGCTGCTGCCATCCTGCGCCCGTTCTGTCATGTGCTGCTGCCATCCTGCCCCCGTTCTGTCATGTGCTGCTCCCATCCTGCGCCACCATTGTATTATATGCCCCCCATAAGACGCTCCAGTGTGTATGACCCCGTATGCTGCTGCCATATAAAAAAAATATATATATATACCATACTCACCTATCGTCCGGCTCCACTGCAGGTGTGTCTTCAAGAAAATGGCGCCGGAAAGTGCAGACTGCGCAGGCGCCGATTCCGGCAGCAGGAATCGGCGCCTGCGCAGTCCGCGCTTTCCAGCGCCATTTTCTTGAAGACACACCTGCAGTGGAGCCGGAGTGTGTTTTCAAGAAAATGGCGCCGGAAAGCGCGGACTGCGCAGGCGCCGATTCCGGCAGCAGGAATCGGCGCCTGCGCAGTCCGCGCTTTCCGGCGCCATTTTCTTGAAGATACACTCCGGCTCCTCTGCCTGTGACTGGTCAGAGGGCGGCGCCGGCGCGCATTAAGCGCGTCATCGCGCCCTCTGAACTGTCACAGCAGAGGAGCCGGGAGACGGAGCCGCACGCAGCGCTGGAACGGGGAAAGGTGAATATACTTACCCTCCTGGCGGTCCCTGACTCTCCGGTGGAGATCGCGGTATGCGTTCAGTGCTTACGCATACCGCGATCTCCTGGGAACGTTACTCTGTGGGGGCCAGCCTGCGCAGTCTATAAAGGCTTCGGACAGAGTGACGCTCCCAGCGTTATATTATAAATAGATATATATATATATATACCCGCTATGCAAATAAAGAGGAAAAACCGGTGAAACGCAAAATTATAATTTAAAATATAACTTTATTATATTATTACATAAAAGTGGAATATTCAAGCAGAAAATAAGTCAAAGAGAGGGCAGGAGCTTGGAATCACCAAAAAATCAATCACACTAATATGAATATGGAGTGCTGCACATAATGAAAAAAAATGGAGCATAAATTAGACGCACAAAGAAAAATGCAAAGAAAAAAATGTTGTATATCAATATATATGTGCATAAACAGTGACGCTAGTTCCTATTAATTCATGTATGAGCATGCCAAAGTGCCTAGTGCAACTGTGAACGACCATAATCAATTAGAACAAGCCTGTGATTAAAATTCTATCCAAAGCTTATTGAGTGAATGAATGCATCAAAAATGAAGTAGGAGTGAAATACCTATAAAGTGCAGCGTGCAAAGGAACCCAGCTCCCGCGTCCTCTCACATATCCAATCATTTTTCTTTCTCGGGTATTTAAGGCACCACCTTAGCCATGTCAAACCACGCCCCCATTGAGGAAGCATTTGTGCGAAACGGCGCTGTCGGGGTGAGAGTATTTTGATGACTATGAAAATTGTACATTCACACTGAAGGCATCAAAACTATGAATTAACACATGTGGAATTATATAACAATAAAGTGTGAAAAAACTGAAATTATGTCTTATCTTCTAGGTTCTTCAAAGTAGCCACCTTTTCCTTTGATGACTGCTTTGCACACTCTTGGCATTCTCTTGATGAGCTTCAAGAGGTAGTCTCCGGGAATAGTTTTCAATTCACAGGTGTGCCCTGTCAAGTTTAATAAGTGGGATTTCTTGCCTTATAAATGGGGTTGGGACCATCAATTGTGCTGTGCAGAAGTCTGGTGGATACACAGCTGATAGTCCTACTGAATATACTGTTACAATTTGTATTATGGCAAGAAAAAAGCAGTCAAGGAAAAAAAAACGAGTGGCCATCATTACATGAAGGTCAGTCAGTCCGAAAAATTGGGAAAACTTTGAAAGTGTCCCCAAGTGCAGTGGCAAAAACCATCAAGCGCTACAAAGAAACTGGCTCACATGAGGACCGCCCCAGAAAAGGAAGACCAAGAGTCACCTCTGCTTTTGAGGATAAGTTTATCCAAGTTACCAGCCTCAGAAATCGCAGGTTAACAGCAGCTCATATTAGAGACCAGGTCAATGCCACACAGAGGTCTAGCAGCAGACACATCTCTACAACAGCTGTTAAGAGGAGACTTTGTGCAGCAGGCCTTCATGGTAAAACCACTGCTAAGGACAGGCAACAAGCAGAAGAGACTTGTTTGGGCTAAAGAACACAAGGAATGGACATTAGACCAGTGGAAATCTGTGCTTTGATCTGATGAGTCCAAATGTAAAATCTTTGATTCCAACCACCGTGTCTTTGTGCGACGCAGAACAGGTGAACGGATGGGCTCTACATGCCTGGTTCCCACCGTGAAGCATGGAGGAGGAGGTGTCATGGTGTGGGGGTGCTTTGCTGGTGACACTGTTTTGGATTTATTCAAAATTGAAGGCATACTGAACCAGCATGGCTACCACAGCATCTTGCAGCGGCATGCTATTCCATCCGGTTTGCGTTTAGTTGGACCATCATTTATTTTTCAACAGGACAATGATGCCAAACACACCTCCAGGCTGTGTAACTGTGTAAGGGCTATTTGACCAAGAAGGAGAGTGATGGGGTGCTATGCCAGATGACCTGGCCTCCACAGTCACCAGACCTGACCCCAATCAAGATGGTTTGGGGTGAGCTGGACCGCAGAGTGAAGGCAAAAGGGCCAACAAGTGCTAAGCATCTCTGGAAACTCCTTCAAGATTGTTGGAAGACCATTCCCGGTGACTACTTCTTGAAGCTCATCAAGAGAATGCCAAGAGTGTGCAAAGCAGTCATCAAAGCAAAAGCTGGCTACTTTGAAGAACCTAGAATATAAGACATAATTTCAGTTGTTTCACACTTTTTTGTTAAGTATATAATTCCACATGTGTTAATTCATAGTTTTGATGCCTTCAGTGTGAATGTACAATTTTCATAGTCATGAAAATACAGAAAAATCTTTAAATGAGAAGGTGTGTCCAAACTTTTGGTCTGTACTGCATACGTCCAGGTGATTTTGCTTGCACAAAGGCTGTGAGCGTGTGATCGCCGCTGGTTGCCAGCTAATTCAGACTCGGTGACCAGAAAAATACCCACAGAAAAAATGCTCACAGGAAAAATGCCCATGTATACCTGCATACTATCCCCCTGTCCTGCAGAGCATTTAACCTATAGATCTTTGCCATTTTCTGTCCTGCAGAGCATCTCACCTATAATTCTATATTATTCTTCTGCCCTGCAAAGCATCTCATGTATACATGCATATATTATCCCCCTGTCCTGCAGAGCATTTAAAGGGAATCTGTCACCTACTCCAAATTTCTGTGTAGCATTGACCTGGTCTCTAATCTGAGCTACTGTTAACCTGCAATTTCTGCGGCTGGTGACTCGGATAAACTTATCCTCAGAAGCAGAGGTGACTCTTGTTCTTCCTTTCCTGGGGCGTTCCTCATGTGAGCCAGTTTCTTTGCAGCGCTTGATGGTTTTTGCCACTGCACTTGGGGACACTTTCAAAGTTTTCCCAATTTTTCGGAATGACTGACCTTCATTTCTTAAAGTAATGATGGCCACTCATTTTTCTTTACTTAGAATTTGTATTATGGCAAGAAAAAAGCTGCTAACAGTCTATTCAGTAAGACTATCAGCTGTGCCTCCACCAGACTTCTGCTCAACACAACTGATGGTTCCAACCCCATTTGTAAGGCAAGAAATCCCACTTATTAAACCTGACAGCTCACACCTGTGAAGTGAAAACCATTCCCGGTGACTACCTCTTGAAGCTCATCAAGAGAATGCCAAGAGTGTGCAAAGCAGTCATCAAAGGAAAAGGTGGCTACTTTGAAGAACCTAAAATATAAGACATATTTTCAGTTGTTTCACACTTTTTTGTTAAGTATAAAATTCCACATGTGTTAATTCATAGTTTTGATGCCTTCAGTGTGAATGTACAATTTTCAAAGTCATGAAAATTCAGAAAAATCTTTAAATGAGAAGGTGTGTCCAAACTTTTGGTCTGTACTGTGCATAAGTCCAAGGTTGGTAAGAAACTAGTGACCTGGACGCATGGATATGTGCAACGTCGGGAAGGGACTAAATAAATAAAAATAAACTATATGTTTGATATCTGTGTACTCATACTGACCTGGGGAATCATATTTCCAGGACAGTTTTACCATATAGTAAACATGGTAAATTATAAAGAAAATTATTGTAGAATTGTACTTTTTTTTTGCAATATCACTTCCCCATTTTCCAGTACACTAAATGGTAGAATGAACAGTATCATTCAAAAGTACAACTCGTCCAGTAAAAAACAAGCCCTCATACAGCTATGTGGATGGAATAAACCAATGATGGCTCTGGCCCCGCCCCCGGCAGGCAGAGCTGTGCTTGACTCACAGGCTCCAGCCAAAGCACAAGCAGGAGATCTCTGGAAGGAGCTAGAGGCAACATCACCACATGGTAGGTCAGAAACAGAACACAATTTTAACAGCAAGTAAATTAGAAAGTTTGATCATTTATCATAGGCTTTACGATAATTTAATAATCTGTGTGCCCAGAAAATCCCTTTAACACTGGACACCCATTCAAAATAGCTATGTTTACCTAAGAAGACAAAAATCCAGTTTTTAACTTTTATTTTTTATCACTATTTACATATACTTGCTACAAAACTGGACAACCTCTTCAAGAACCTCACCATACAATGCCTCATCAGACAATGCCCTATAGCTTCCTGGGGAACACCGACAATGAGAAAGTGGGTTAATGTTACCCGTACCTGAATGTTTAGATTTGAGGCAGAGACTAGATAAGGTACAGACTTTCCCTTTAAAATGTAAGTGTTGATGTTAGTGCTGCTGCCAGCTCTGCCGCCATGAAATAATGTATTCTAGACATGCTTATCAATACAAAGCCTGACGCACATGGTGCAGCTGCTTTGTCCTATGGATTATCTAAAATTGGATTCCGTTTCTGGGAATATAAAACCATGTCTTTCATACATTCTTAAAATTAAGCCTCACCACTGCTGTACACAGAAAGAAAAAAAAAATCAATCTGCCCTGCCAGTGTTTATTTCTCCTTCTCTGAATAACGGCATACTAGTGATTATTTATTACATTCCAGCAGAGCCACACAGCTCAGTATTCATGGGGAACTTACAGGTGGCGAGCACGACTACCGGAACCTGCCACAGAACAGCCAAAGAGTAAACGGACCTCCACCGCCCCAGAAGCTGGAAATACAGGGCATCTCATGGGCTCTTAGTCTCGTGGCAACCTTTTGTTGTTGACATCACAATGCGAAATAAGGGGTAACGTTTCACCTTGTTTAGAGTGACAAGCCAGGCCTTGACATTACTTGAGTTTATTTGTGAAAAAAAACGGAAATTTGTCGAAAAGTTAGAAAATTTCTCAATTTTCCAACTTTGAATTTTCATGCCCTTAAATCACAGAGGTATGTCACGCAAAATACTTAATAAGTAACATTTCCCGCATGTCTACTTTACATCAGCACAATTTTGGAACCACATTTTTTTTTTATTAGGGTTAAAAATTGACCAGCAATTGCTCATTTTTACAACACCATTTTTTTTTTTAGAGACCACATCACGTTTGAAGTCACTTTGAGGGGTCTATATGATAGAAAATACCCAAGTGTGACACCATTCTAAAAACGACACCTCTCAAGGTGCTCAAAACCACATTCAAGAAGTTTATTAACCCTTCAGGTGTTTCACAGGAATTTTTGGAATGTTTAAAAAAAATGAACATTTAACTTTTTTTTCACAAAAAATTTATTCAGATCCAATTTGTTTTATTTTACCAATGGTAATAGGAGAAATTGGACCCCAAAACTTGTTGTCCAATTTGTCCTGAGTACGCAGATACCCCATATGTGGGGGTAAACCACGGTTTGGGAACATGGCAGAGCTCAGAAGGGAAGGAGCGCCATTTGACTTTTCAATGCAAAACTGGCTAGAATTGAGATTGGACGCCATGTCTGGTTTGGAGAGCCGCTGATGTGCCCCAGTGGAAACCCCCCAAAAGTGACCACATTTTGGAAAGCAGACCCCCTAAGGAACTTATCTAGATGTGTGGTGAGCACTTTGAACCACCAAGTGTTTCACAGAAGTTTATAAAGTAGAGCCGTGAAAATTAAAAAATCATCTTTGTTTTCCACAAAAATGATCTTTTAGCCCCAAATTTTGTATTTTCCCAAGGGTAACAGAAGAAATTGGACCCCAAAAGTTGTTGTCCAATTTGTCCTGAGTATGTTGATACCCCATATGTGGGGTTAAACCACTGTTTTGGAGCACGGCAGAGCTCGGAAGGGAAGGAGCACCGTTTTACTTTTTCAACGCAGAATTGAATGGATTGAGATCGGACGTCATGTTGCGTTTGCAGAGCCCCTGGTGTGGAAATAGTGGAAACCTCTCAATTCTAACTCCAACCCTAACCCCAACACACCCCTAACCCTAATCCCAACCCTAACCACACCCCTAACCCCAACACACCCCTAACCTTAATCACAACCTAATCACACCCCTAACCCAAACACACCCCTAACCCTAATCCCAACCCCAACACAGCCCAAACCCCAACACACCACTAACCCTAATCCCAACCCTAACCCTACCTCTAACCCTGACACACCCCTAACCCTACCTTTAGCCCCAACCCTAACCTTAATTTTAGCCCCAACCCTAATCCTAACTTTAGCTCCAACCCTAACCCTAATGGGAAAATGGAAATAAATACATTTTTTTATTTTATTGTTTTTCCCTAACTAAGGTGGTGATAAAGGGGGGTTTGATTTACTATTTATAGCGGGCTTTTATATTTGGCAGCTGTCAAACACTAAAAGACGCTTTTTATTGCAAAAAAATATTCTTTTGCGTTATCACTTTCTGGGAGCTATAATTTTTCAATATTTTGGTCCACAGAGTCTTGTTTTTTTGCGGGACGAGTTGACGTTTTTATTGGTACCATTTTCGGGCACATGACATTTTTTGATCGCTTTTTATTCCTATTTTTGTTAGGCAGAATGAACAAAAACCAGCAATTCGTGAATTTCTTTTGGGGGGGGGAGTTTATACCCAAAAAAAGGAGGGGTGGAGGGCACCATCATAATTATACCAAACTAGGATCAACCCGGGGTATGTCCAACAAGAGTGATGCAAAAGAACAAGAAAAAGAAGACATACACAAAACCGGGGATCACCAAAAAGGACAACAATAATCCTAATACAAACAAGTAATCAATTTTTATTATGGTCAACCAGAGACACAACACACGATTAAAAACATTATTAAAAACAGTGACAGTACATCCCCAGAAGGGGAATACCCCCAAGACCGGAAAAGAGGTTAATGCTGAAATGAATGTACATAAATACACAGTCTAGATAGTATACAGAGTGCATGTAAAAAATAATAATAATATCTAATATATAATTGCCTAGAACACTACTTCCTGCAATTTCTGCCAACTTCCGTGGCTTTGTCCGGAGCTAATGTCCGGAGCTAATGTGCGGAGATAACGTCCGGAGCTAATGTCCGGAGCTAATGTCCGGAGCTAATGTCCGGAGATAAGTGACGTCAACAGTGTCCAGTGTCTGATTGGTTGCCGCCTGCTGCGAGCGACCAATCAGAAACGTGCCGTACTGTGACACACTCAGCCCGCCATTTTGGTGTGATTTTTGAATTTTTACCTCACAGCAAGTTTCTACTGCGTGGAGGCGGGCCCAGTGACGTTGCTCTTCAAGCTCCTGCCGAATTTCGTCAAAAAAATGATAATACCATTTACCAAAACTATATATATTTAGTTGTGAAGTGGTTCAGTGACATTTTCACACCAATTTTGAACTTTTGTTTGGTGTTTTCTCCATATACTGCCTATTATTTTTGTTCTTTCTTACTATTATTTATTAATTGTATTATTCTTACATTTGAATAAATAAAGTATATATGGATTCTAGACTCCCGATTCTTTAGAATCGGGCTGCCATCTAGTATATATCTAAAAATACACAACTGCTCAAAAGGACAAGGCGAAAAAAAATTATATACGCCCTAAAGGCATATATTTGTTATGGCCATAACAAAATAAGCAAAAAATTGGTACTATAACACTCACAAGATTGTTATGATCAAAATCAAATGCCACCGAGTATTTAAATGTATAGGACAAACATGGCTCAAACTATATGGATGCCGATAATATAAATTCGGGTATAATGAAAAAGATATAGACAACCATATCATATGGCTGGACCAGCTGGTGTTAGTATATATAGGTGTATCATGTATGTTACAAAGACCCCAGATCTATATAAAGTGCTAAATGCAGGGAATTCCACGTCCATAAAATGCGCTAAGGAGAATACCCAAACCCCACAAATAAGCAAAGTAATATCTATAAGCCAAAAGATGAAAGGCGTGTCAATATAACACCTGCCCAAGGGCAGTGATTATAGATAAACGAAGAGGCATACAGGTATACACCAAAGGGGCAGAGAAAATGAGCCATAAAATTGCAATATAACCTGTCCAGAGCTGAAAGCAGCACTCAAAAAAGCATAGCACCGGTCATGGGGGGCAAAAAGAGCCCAACGCGTGTCGCCACAGCATGGCTTCGTCAGGAGCAAGAGTACTGGTGTCCACATGTTGAGTCCTATTTATACCTCTAAATCAAAAAGAGTTGTTACATACCAGCTGTGTGGATCTTCCACGAGGGGGAACGGAGGAGTGTATCGTAGTACACGCTGCGGCGCCATGTTTGGAACCGGAAATGTCACAGCGTCATAGACACCTGACCGGCGGGGTGTACCAAGATGGCGGGCGGAGTCGCAAATGCGCATGCGCCGAGACCGCTTATAGGTTCATCAATAATCAGGACAGGAGTACCAAGATGGAGGCATGCCGAACAAGCGCTGGCGCTATATATACAGATCCCAGAGGGGGAAGTCAAATAAATATATAACATACATATTGGCGCAAAAGATGGCTTGGAGATCCAGCGGCAGAACGCCACTATATATTATAGGGGAGTTTATACCGTTCCGCGTTTGGTAAAAATCGATAAAGCAGTTTTATTCTTCGGGTCAGTACAATTACAGCGATACCTCATTTATATCATTTTTTATGTTTTCGTGTTTTCATACAATAAAAACTATTTTATAGAAAAAATAATTATTTTTGCATTGCTTTATTCTGAGAGCTATAACTTATTTTTTTTTGCTGATGATGCTGTATGGCGGCTCGTTTTTTGCGAGACAAGATGACGTTTTTCAGCGGTACCATGGTTATTTATATCCGTCTTTTTGATCGCGTGTTTTATTCCACTTTTTGTTCGGTGGTATGATAATAAAGCATTGTTTTTTACCTCGTTTTTTTTACGGTGTTCACTGAAGGGGTTAATTAGTGGGACAGTTTTATAGGTTGGGTCGTTACGGACACGGCAATACTAAATATGTGTACTTTTATTGTTGGTTTGTTTTTTATTTACATAAAGAAATGTATTTATTAGAACAATAATGTTATTTTTTTATTTATTTAGGATTTTTTTTTTTTACACATGTAAATATTTTAAAAACTTTTTTACTTTGTCCCAGGGTGGGACATCATGCTATATTAACAGATCGCTGATCTGACACTTTGCACAGCACTGTATCAGATCAGCGATCTGACAGGCAGTGCTGCAGGCTTGCCGGCGCATACTCTGAGCAGGCGCTTGCAAGCCACCTCCCTGCAGGACCTGGAAGGCCCCCCGTGGCCATCTTGGATCCGGGGCCGGCAGGGAGGAGGACGGAGAAGACTCTCGGAACAACGCGATCACATCACATTGTTCAGATGGTCTCAGGGAAACAAGCAGGGAGCCCCCTCCCTGCGCGATGCTCCCCTATGCCGCCGGAATGCTGCGATCATGTTTGATCGCACTGTTCCGGGGGTTAATGTGCCGGGAGCGGTCCGTGACTGCTCTTGGCACATAGTGCCAGATGTCAGCTGTGATAATCAGCTGACACCCGGCCGCGATCAGCCACGCTCCCCCCATAAGCACGGCTGATTGGTGATGACGTACTATCCCGTCGGTGGTCATACGGGCCCAGGCCACCTCGACCGGATAGTACGTCAGATGTCAGAAAGGGGTTAAAGACAAATCAGTATCTCAATTTGCAGACAGTGTTTCGGGGTATTGCCCCTAATTAGTGCAAAGTATGAGATCTGATTTGCATAGGCGAGAGGTTTAAGACTGGGATCTAAGGGGTAACTGTTCTCCTTGTGGGGAGGGACAAACAAGGTCTGGTATGTCAGAGTGAGGAGACTTATACGCCATGAGTGCTCCTCTGGGAAATTAAATATGCAAATTGCCTCTTCAGAGGGGTCTAGAACTCTAGCGCCACATACTGGAAGTAGCAATCCTAAGAGTCATAATCGTTAATACATAGTAAGACAGGCAAATAAATAAAATAGATTATAAAAATCAAATGAAAAACAGACGAAATACATCTGGCTATCCCAGAACCTGCCCACAATGACAAACATAATGAGACAGGCAAAATAGATTTAAAAAGGAATGAGAAACTGGAGAAAAACACCAAAGGAGGAGCAAATGCAATAATGAATTGGGCTCATAGCGTCTCTGAGGTCTAGTCTGCGGCTGTTCCCCGGCCGTTTTCTCCCCCGTGCTCCCCTAGATTGACAGATCTCTCCCTATGTGTGTGTGCAGGGACGGACCTGTCAGTGTAGGGGAGCAGACACCAGGAACTGGCCTCGGACTAGTCATCAGTGACGGCTATTCAAAGTATGCATTCTCTGAATGGCCATTTTGGCCCCACACACATGGTAGGTAGTTATTCTAGGTGCCAACTTACCACATCTAAGACACAACGTAAAAGACGGGGGATGATGAGCATCAAATAAGGACAATTAGCGAAAAGTATTAGATGCGTCATAGATCATACGGATATATATATATATATATATAAAATCATATGCAAGCAAAGGGAGTTAGGGGGCTTCCAATATTTGAAATCATTTATATTAGTCAGCAATTTAGTCCTTTTATTACAAGCAGCTGCTGCAGAACCTCATTTGGATGTGCGGCTTGTACCTCGTGCCCCCATACCATGCCAGTCCCAATGCCCTTATAATTTCAGCTCTAGTGTGTACCCAGGGGCAGACTTGATGCCCCCTCACACAATCACAGTGCCCCCAAAGTGTAACCCACAATATGCCCCTAAAAGTCAGCCAATGCTCTATACACTTTAATACATTGCCAGGAGACACAAGTAGCACCATGTAAATCTTATAGCGATCATCCGAGCTGTCATGATGTCGGCAAAAATAATGATTCTAAAAGTAAGATACACTCCCACGGATAAAGCGTGTATCTCAATTGTCATTTTTAATAACATGAATAAAACATTTTTCTAAAGACAGATGTAGATTAGTATTCTCCCTGATTTATTCACACCATTGCACATCATTTTACACTGTGACCAAAATAGCACAAGGCTAGCGTGTATCCTTCCCTTGTCACTAGGTGGCGCTGTGTACCAGTATTATACAAACATGACGCACAGTAACCCATAGACCACAGTGAAAATGTTACATTACAGGCACAGACCTACTGACTATTGGGAAACATCAGATCAATGCTACCTTACTACTCATGTCAAATGAGCCTGACTCTTGGGTCATATTCTATTCTAAGATGTATGACGTATCTATGTGTGTGTGTGTGTGTGTTGTGTGTGTGTGATATCGATATAGAGATATATATATATATATATATATATACACTGCAAAGTAAATATAGATGAATATATGGCTTAGGTTTTATATATATTATACATGCTAACCCATATATACATCTATATTTATAGAGGTGTATCTACAGTATGACCAAAAGTGTTGGCACCCTTGAAATTCTTCCAGACAATGAAGTATTTCTCCAAGAAAATTATTGCAATTACAAGTCTTGCTATACACGTTTATTTCTTTTGTGTATTGGAAAAACAAAAAATAGTGGAAAAAGAAAAATTGGAAATAATTTTAAGATCTCTCCACAGGTGTTCAATGGGATTTAGATCCGGATTCATTGCTGGCCGCATTAGACCTCTCCAGAGCTTTGTTTCTATCCATTTCTGGCTACTTCTTGAAGTATGTCTGGGGTCATTGTCCTGCTAGAAGATCAAAGACCTAGGACACAAACTATTTGACTCGGGGCACCTCATTGCGACCCTAAATCCATTGGTAATCACGAGATTTTGTGATGCCTTGTACACTTTCAAGCAACCCAGTGCCAAAGGCAGCAAAACAATCCCAAAACATCTTTGAATCTCCACCATATTTGACTGTAGGCACTGTGTTCTAGTCTTTGAAGACCTCATTCTAGCATTTGGTAAACAGTAGAATTATGTGCTTTACCAAAAAGCTCGATCTTGGGATCAGCTGTCCATAGAACACTTCCAGGAAGATTAGCTACAGTACTATGGCTTGTAAACATCTGGATTATGTTGGGTACCATGGCCAAAAAAATATCAAGATCTCTGGAGGACTTGTAACCTTGAGATTGTTGATATTGTTCAACAATTTTGGTTCTCAAGTCCTCAGACCATCTAGGGTTTTGGTTCAGGGGGTCGAAAGTTCTAAGTGGGCCTCTAACCAGGTAACCATAATTAGAATTGGGTGACGCACCCTAATAGTGGATGTAGGAGAACCTCAGCAGATGACCGCACTGTTGCTGAAAATAATTTCTATACAAAGACCAACATTGATAATACCGCCATATGGTCAGTGGGAAATACTAGTCCTGCAGAACATATAAGGGATTATAGAACAGTTACACATAATGACTTATAGAGGACGTTTTTTCTGATTGAATTGTTAACTTTTCCCATCTTTTCCATCTGGCTCAGACCGACATGACAACTTCTGCCAGCCGGGACTCGGCTGCAGAGATTACAACAAAGACACATTTCACTTCTGATATTTCCAGCACCGTCCCCCCATCTATTCCCAACCTGCACAAACTCCTCATCCTGCTGATACCCCAATACTGAGCTGCTGCTGCCGTATGTGTCCTTATTACTGCACCTGCTGTGTGGAACCGTGTGTCCTCTAGCTGGACTTTTATCTTTGGGGTCATCTGAAGGCAATTGTCTATGCTGTGAAGATATGAGATGTACAGCATCTGAAACAAAGGACACTGGAAGCCTGTGCTAGCATTTCTTCTGCATTGTTGCCATCAGTGTGTCAAGAGTGGGAGAAGAGGGTTACATTGACAATCCAACACAATGGGCAGCACTTTGAACACATTGGTCATAAACTTGTAAATAACTCATGAAAGAATAAAGTTACGTTAAAACCAAGCACACCATTGTTTTTCTTGTGAAATTCTCAAGAAGTTTGATGTGTCACATGACCCTCTTCCCATTGAAACAAAATAAAATTGGATCCAAAACGGCCGACTTCAAAATAGCCACTGTAACAGGGTTTACCAAGCTGGGGTACCTCTTTCAGTACCACCCCGTGTTTCAGGAGGCCCACGCTGCCAGTCTGTTCTTTACTTCCCTCTGGAATTCAGTCTCCTCCACGTTCACATTGGAGGGTGCTGCACTGTCGTGTTCCATGATGGCTGCTATCAAATCCGCTTTTGTTTTGTTGCTGGCGATTAACTCTCGGGCTTCCCCCAGATTTTTTAGTGTAGTCCTCTTTAACTTCTGGTAGTTGTCTTCCATTCATTCCTTTCCTCCTGTAGAAGGGGTATCCCGCTGTCTGCCACCAGTGTAACGGGGTTTACCAAGCTGGGGTACCTCTTTCAGTACCACCCCGTGTTTCAGGAGGTCCACTCTGCTTTTGCTGGATTCTGAATGAAGGACGCTGGCTGGAATTCCTTGATTACGTGAGAGCATATAAAAGCTGACTGCTACTCCACGAATTTCCAGTCTAAAAGAACACACTTTATTTACAACACACAGAATATATAACACAGATACACACGGCAGGCCAATAGAAAAAACAGGCCAGACATACATTACAATAGCCGCAGCGGGCCGGAGCCTGCTGGTATTTACTGTGGGAATTACAAAGGTGGGGGGAGGTCAGAAGGAGAATATCTTGTCCCCTCTGCCCAGGGATGCAGCCTGTGGACTGATGCATTTCACATGGAACCTATTATACATAATATACATATAGCATAACATATTCTTGGTGCTGGGGGTTCTGTAACATGGCTCCCCTTTTCAGAGACGCGATCGGCATACACAGTCTGATCCTTAACGGATCGGTTTGGGGATGACCGAAGTTTATGGGGTTGGTACAAGTTCCGTTTGTCGACTTAGTCCATCGGCATTACCGTTTTGTTTGCCGGGTCTGTAGTGGATGGTGAAGTCCAGAGGTTGTAGGGCTAAACTCCACCGCAGTAATCTGGCGTTGTCTCCGGAGACTCAATTAAGCCAGACTAGGGGATTATGGTCCGTTAGGAGGGAAAACTGTCATCCATACAAATATGGTTGTAACTTTTTGAGTGCCCATACTATTGCCAGGCACTCCTTCTCGATGGCCGCATAGCTCACTTCACGGGGCAGTAGTTTCCGACTCAGGTAAGCTACCGGGTGCTCTTGGCCGTCCAGCCCGACTTGACTTAGTACTGCCCGACTTGACTTAGTACTGCCCCCAATCCAAACATAGAAGCGTCTGTGTGAACAAGGAAACGTTTAGTTGGATCGGGTGCGGCCAATACAGGGCTATTGGTGAGGGCGTCCTTTAGCTGGCGGAAGGCTTCCTCACACTCTGGGGTCCAGGTTACCTGGCGGGGTTGGTTCTTACGGGTCAGATCAGTGAGGGGCTTGGCCACGCTGCTGTAATTGGGAACGAATTTCCTGTAATACCGCTGTCCCTAGAAACGCCATGACCTGGGTTTTAGTGCGTGGGGTGGGCCATTTGGCTATGGCCTCAATCTTGGCTGGTTCTGATCTCTGTTTCCCACTTCCCACCCAATGCCCTAAATACTGAACCTCTGCTTTGCCCACGTGACACTTGTTTGGGTTCAGGGTGATTCCAGCCTTGTGGATCCTGTCTAATACTGTCTCTAGGTGATTTAGATGCTCTTCCCATGTCGCGCTGTAGATGGCGATGTCATCCAGGTAGGCACACGCATAGTCCTGGAGACCATCCAGAAGCCGGTCAGCCAGCCTCTGGAAGGTCGCCGGGGCAGTCTTCATCTCGAATGGCATAACTCGAAACTGGAATAAGCCAAACGGGGTGACAAATGCCGACTTGGGAATAGCATCAGGACTAAGGGGAATCTGCCAGCAGCCTTTGCATAGATCGATGGTGGTCAAATACTTTGCCCCTGCCAGCCGGTCTAACAACTCATCCACACGCGGCATGGGATACGCATCCGTCACTGTTTTCTCATTGAGCTTATGATAGTCTACACAAAACCGTGTAGTCCCATCCTTCTTGGGCACTAACACTACGGGGGATGCCCAGGGACTATCTGACTCTTCAATGACCCCTAAACGCAACATCTCTTGTATCTCTTGTCGCATCCCTTCTCGTACAGACTCAGGGACGCGGAAGGGGGTTGTCGCAGGGGGGTCTGATCCTGGGTCTCAACCTTGTGTTGTGCCAGGTGAGTGTACCCGGGTTTCCCCGAAAACATCCTCTGTCGCTGCCTCAACAACTCCTCCGCCTGCTGTCTCTCCCGGGGACCTAAGTCTTCACCCCAGTGTACCTGGTCCCATGTTTTAGACTGAGTCCTCTCCCCTAAGACATCAGGCAAGGGAAGTCCGGCTAAATCCTATGCTTCAGGTGCACAGATGGCCACTACCTCCTCAGGGCGCTCCCGATAGGGCTTCAGCATATTCACGTGGAACATGCGGATAACCCTGGGGTCGTCACAATCGGCGACATTATAGGTGGTGTCGGCTATTTTCCCCACTACCTGGTAGGGCCCCTGCCAAGCAGCTTGGAACTTGTTCTGCCTAGTGGGCTCTAACACCAGGACCTTCTGCCCTATTTCCAAGGTGCGCTCTCTGGCCCTCCGATCGTACCATACGCACTGGCGCCGCTGGACCACCTGCATGTTCCCACATACAGCCTGGGTCAGCTCCTGTAGGCGGTCCCAGTATTCTAGCACATAGGGTACAATAGGAACCCCTTCTATGATGCCCTACCCTTCTCAGTGTTCTAGCACTAAGTCTAGGGGTCCCCTTACCCGTCTCCCGTATACCAGTTCGAATGGGGAGAACCCCGTGGATTCTTGGGGCACCTCTAGATAGGCAAACAGGAGGTGAGGCAAGAATTTCTCCCAGTCCCTGTAGGTCCTGGTAAAAGTCCCAATGAGTTGTTTTAACGTCCCGTTAAAGCATTCACACAACCCATTGGTTTGCGGGTGGTACGGGGCGCTTCTAATGGACTTTACGCCGCACAGCTTTCACAGTTGGTTGGTCACCTCTGCTGTAAATTAGTTACCCTGGTCTGAGATAATCTCCCGGGGAAATCCAACCCGTGAGAAAACCTGGAGCAGGGCAGCCGCCACCATCTCTGCCAGTATGTTAGGTAACGCAACCGCCTCTGGATACCGTGTGGAATAATCTACCAAGGTCAATATATACCTTTTCCCTGACGGACTGGGTTTGGCTAACGGCCCTATCAGATCGACCGCTACTCGGCTAAATGGTTCCTCCACAATGGGGCGTAATTTGGCCTTGCATCGATCTCCCCTTTTGCCAATGCGCTGGCAATTGTCACAGGTCTGGCAGTATTGACGAACATCATAGGTTACCCCCGGCCAAAAGAAGTTTTGTGTCAGACGATGCCTGGTGCGACTGACGCCAAAGTGCCCGGCCAAGGGTATGTCATGAGAGATTCGCAGTAACTCCTGCCTATACTTCTTGGGAACCACCAGCTGTCATTTTATAGTGGGGCTCGTCCCTGTGTGGTGCTGCTCTGTGATCCGATAGAGGAGTCCCTGCTTCCATATAAACTGTTCCCCTTCCAGTACCCCTCTCCCCTCCTGTGCCTTCCCACGATATCCCTCCAATGAAGGATCCTCAAGTAACTCCCCCTTAAATTCATCTGGGGTGGCCCAAGAAATGTGTCTGGCTATGGGAATACGTGTAGGGCTGGGATGTCTTACCTGGGCCTCCTCTGAGTGTGATTCCGCCTCCGCAGCTCGAGCTTGTCTCCGGGTGGTCACAGGATATGTCTCAGCCAGAGGGGCAACCGAGAAGGCAGACAACATGGGCCCCAAGTCATTTCCCAGCAAAACGTCTGCAGGTAAATCCTCCATCAAGCCGACCTCAACAAGGCCATCCCCAACTCCCCAGTTCAGGTGAATCCTGGCAGTGGGCAGTCGATGTATGGCTCCCCCTGCTACATGGACTGCCACTGTCTGGTCCATCTTCTCTTGGTCCCGGACGAGATGAGGCTTCACAAGGGTCAAAGTTGCTCCGGAATCTCTTAGTCCCTGCATGCGTTTCCCATTAACCCACACGACCTGTCGATGCTGTTGCCGATTATCTGCCCGGGCTGCCTGCACGGGGACTACTTCATGCAGCACTTCCTCCATGTCTTCCACCTCTTGGTTAGTTGCATCCCCCAATGCCGGGTCAGCTTCGCCTTGGTAGCAGTGTACAGCGGCCCGGCGGAAGGTAGCTGTTCCCGCCTTTGGCCACTGGGTATGCTGAGTCCGGTTGGGACATTGTCTTTGCAGGTGGCCCAGCTGACGTCAGGTGTGGCATCGCGCCCCAGGGGAACTGTGGTAGGCCGGGTTTCTAGCTGGTCCCCCTACAATCTTCAGTGGTTTGGGGCCCTCCAGGTCCATGGGCGGACCCCTAGTGACCATCTTTGATCTGGACAACTGAGGCCTCCTGGCGTCATGATGTTCATCGGCCAGATGAGCGGCTTCCTCAAGAGTCATTGGCCGCCTGTTCTGAAGCCATTCCTGTGTCTCGGGGTTTAGTCCATTAAAGAATCGTTCTAACAAGAAGAGCTGGAGGACGTCCTCCTTAGTGGTTGCTTGGCTCCCTTGTACCCACTGTAGCAATGACCGCCGTAATTTACAGGCCCATTCAGCGTGGGTATCGGTTACTCGTTTTATAAGTCCGCGGAACTTTTGGCGGTATGCCTCTGGTGTCAGCGCATACCGGGCCAAGATCACTTCTTTGATCCGCTCATAGTCCATACAGTCCTCATCGGGTACCGTGCGATAGGCGTCCACTGCCCGGCCTGCCTGTCAGCTTGCTGGCCAGAATCTGAACCCGTTCCTCTGGCTTCACTTGATGAAGGGCACACTGCCGCTCAAAGTCCTGCAGAAAGCCATCAATGTCTTCCTCTGCCTCCCCCAACTGTCGGAAGGCATTATACTGGATCTTTTTGTGGCTTACTGTTGAAGGTACTTGGGCGGAGGCCAGAGCTCCCCTTGCTCACTGACTCTCCTCTCTCCGCTCTGCCATCTCCATCTTGGCCAGCTCCACTTTGGTCCGCTCTGCCATCTCCATCTTGGTTAGCTCTATCCTGGTCCGCTCGGCCATCTCTTCCTTCAGATCAGTACGCACATCAGCCATCACCTCTCGTATTATCTCTACTGCAGGGTTTGGGCCATAGAACGCCAGTCTGTTCTTTACTTCCCTCTGGAATTCAGTCTCCTCCACGTTCACATTGGAGGGTGCTGCACTGTCGTGTTCCATGATGGCTGCTATCAAATCCGCTTTTGTTTTGTTGCTGGCGATTAACCCTCGGGCTTCCCCCAGATTTTTTAGTGTAGTCCTCTTTAACTTCTGGTAGTTGTCTTCCATTCATTCCTTTCCTCCTGTAGAAGGGGTATCCCGCTGTCTGCCACCAGTGTAACGGGGTTTACCAAGCTGGGGTACCTCTTTCAGTACCACCCCGTGTTTCAGGAGGTCCACTCTGCTTTTGCTGGATTCTGAATGAAGGACGCTGGCTGGAATTCCTTGATTACGTGAGAGCATATAAAAGCTGACTGCTACTCCACGAATTTCCAGTCTAAAAGAACACACTTTATTTACAACACACAGAATATATAACACAGATACACACGGCAGGCCAATAGAAAAAACAGGCCAGACATACATTACAATAGCCGCAGCGGGCCGGAGCCTGCTGGTATTTACTGTTAGAATTACAAAGGTGGGGGGAGGTCAGAAGGAGAATATCTTGTCCCCTCTGCCCAGGGATGCAGCCTGTGGACTGATGCATTTCACATGGAACCTATTATACATAATATATATAAAGCATAACATATTCTTGGTGCTGGGGGTTCTGTAACAGCCACCATGGTCACCACCCATCTTGAAAAGTTTTCCCCTTCCCACATACTAGTGAGCCACAAACAGGAAGTTGATATCACCAACCATTTCAATTTTATTTAGGTGTATTCATATAAATGGCCCACCCTGTAGTATAATCATCTCCCCGTAGGCAGACTCTATATTGCACAATACACTCCCATAGGCAGACTCTATATAGTATAATGCACTCCCCATAAGTAGACTCTGTATAGAATAATGCAACCCCATAGGCAGACTCTATATAGTATAAAGCACTCTCTATAGGCAGACTCTATATAGTATAATGCGCTCCCCACAGGCAGACTCTGCATAGAATAATGCAACCCCATAGGTAAACTCTATATTGCATAATGCACTCTCCATGGGCAGCACGGTGGCTCAGTGGTTAGCACTGCATCCTTGCAGCACTGGAGTCCTGGCTTCAAATCCCACCAAGGACAACATCTGAAAGGAGTATGTTCTCCCCGTGTTTGTGTGGGTTTCCTCCGGGTTCTCCGGTTTCCTCCCACAGTCCAAAGACATACTGATAGGGAATTTAGATTGTGAGCCCCATCGGGGACAGCGATGATAATGTCTGTAAATCGCTGCGGAATATGTTGGCGCTACATAAATAAAGAGATCATTTTTATGCACTCCCATAGGTAGACTCTATATTGCATAATACAATCCCCATAAAAAAAATACTCCCCTCTCCTTCTCATTCCCCTGCTGTTTCGAGCGCCCGCACATCTCTGGACAGAGGGCACCAAGTAATGACGTCATCGCGCCCGCTGTCAGTGTCTGCATCAGTGATGTCAGATGCTGAGAGGGTTATGATAGGATAGGGAGTGTAACTTTCCCACTCTCATCAATGCGGTCAACTGTATCGGCATCTAGCCGATACAGCTGAATTTGTGATGATGGGCAGGGTTGCCCACTGCTAGTAACCTGTGCACACCGATACAGTTACAGTAGCGTAGCTCCAGGTGGGCCCACTCAGAGCATGCACCCAGGATGACTGCCCCTCTGCCCCCCGGTAGTTACGCCACTGCCTCAGACAGTTCTCTTCTCTCTGTTCTCCCTGCTTAGCATGGCACACAGACAATGCAAAGATTGAGTCAACTTCTTTCCTTTTTATTTGTGTTCAGGTGTGATTTTCATATTTCCCACACCTGTTACTTGCCATAGGTGAGCTTGAGCGAGCATCACATTGCTTGAAATAAAGTAGTTGTTTACCCACAATCTTGGAAAGGTGGCAACAATTTTGTCCAGCCCATTTTGGGGGTTTTGTGTGAAATTATGTCCAATTTGCTTTTTTTCTCTGTTTTGTGTTGTTCCAATACACACAAAAGAAATAAACATGTGTATAACAAAACGTGTAATTGCAATAATTTTCTGGGAGAAATACTTCATTTTCTGGAACTATTTCAAGGGTGTCAACACTTTTGGCCATGACTGTAACCTTGCAAAACACTCAAAAACAAGTCCTTATATTACCCTTTACTGGTATGAAGCAGATATTCAGTCACAGTAATTTCTGTGTGCAAATGTGCTGTGTGCAAATGTGTTCTTAGGCCGCGTTTTCATTGTGCAGTCACATTTGGGGAATTTACCTTGGTACCAGTTTAGCAAAAATTGCAGCAAATTTGAATGTAATGCATAAACCTTAGAGCTTGTGCTCATGGCAGTATTATCGGTCCTAGTGTGATCCAACAAAACATGGGATCGCACTCGAACTAATGTTCGTCTATGGGGCCATGCAAATGTCCGATATTTTCCTCTAGCAAAGTGAATGGGATTTAAAGAAATCTCATGCCGTGTTTATTTCTACTCAGTGTGTTTCACATCCGCAACATGTCCGTTTCACTTGCGGGTACACTGAGTTTTCTGTGCAGATTTTTCCCATAGACTTGCATTAGATGCAGAAAATCTGCAGGTAGAAAACACATTTTTAGTATGTTTCTGTGGTGGAAACAAATCAAAATGCACTTAATCCGCATATGACTATCAATAAAGTTTTGTCCTTTATCAATAAAGTTTTGTCAAAATCAAATACCAGGAAGTATCAAAAACAAAAAGACACAAAAGAGCACAATGAGGCCAAAAATACTCTGTTGTAAAAAAAAAAAAATCACAGTAATAAGCAAGTGCTAGTCAAAAAATGGAAAAAAACAGGGTATTTAGTTGATACTTTTTTTGCAAAAAAATGTATACTAAGCTGCTCCACCAATCGTCAAGGTATACCCATAAAGAGCAGTCCTAACCAATGTATATAATCCCTATCTGATGTATTTAAAAACCTGATCATCTGGATAGTACCTGTATAAGCAGGGTTCAGAAAGGGAATATCCATGTGGACATGCTGAGTGGAACAACTTTAGTTCAAATGACCAATAAGGAGTGGTGGACTCCCAAGTCTTGTAGAAACAAGAAATCAATTATAGAACCAGAAGCACGTGGGCTACTTGCACATTGAACAAGTCTGTAGAAACGTGTTCACACACCACCAAGAAACTTGAAGACACAAAAGAGGACAATGAGGCCAAAAATACTCTGTAGTAAAAACTCTGGTTCTAGTATCAAAAACAAAGCAGCTTTATTTAAATCATGACACACCATAAAACACATGTAAAAAAATGCAAGTAACCTAATTTACTTAATAGGTGCAAAAAATTTGCACCATCAAACCCTCACGAAAAGCACATTGTAGGAACGTAGTCTCGTGCGCAAGTTGAGTATTTACTTGCAGAAATTTCTGCATATCTTGTCAGCAAAAACAGCACATTTCTGGTGCGGTTTTGTACAGCAATGAATTTTTTTTTAGCTAAAGATAGTTAAAAAAAAAGATTTGTGATGCAATTTTCTGATTAAACCCTTTTTTTTTCATTCTAATGCAGTAGCAGCAGCGTAAAGGGATTAGGGCTTGGTGTCAGCAGCTGTCATTGACACCAAGCCCTAGGTTTAGTAATGAAGAGGGGGGTCCGTGCGTCACACGGGGTCCGGTCACGTGACTTGTCGGGCATCCAATTTGAGTATTCAAATCTATGTATTGCTTTTTTCCTCCCCCTTCCTTGGATTGTTTTTTGGCAGGGTGGATTTGATTTAAATCTAACTGATTTAAATCACGATTTGAATCACGATTTAAATCACTAGTCAGTAAGGCTTGATTTAAATCAGTGATTTAAATCAAAGTTTCTACCTAACTGAATTTGACTCCGCAGAGGTCCCAGCCTCTTCTTCACGGCAAAAATGTTACAACATGAACAGAGTTGAGAAAAAGACCTTAATCCTATTGTTCTACAAACCTATGAATACAGAATCAACCCCCAGTGCCAAGTCCAAGAAGTTAGACAATATGTTCTTCATCATCTTCATCACCGCACTTCTCATGATGTTGCCTCATTCGCGCCACCAGGCCTTGCATCTCTTTGTTGCATCGTTTGCATTTTGCACGCATGCCTGCCTTACCGATAGGCGAAGGAGCTTCATTAAAATATTCCCAAACTGGGTCTCTTTTACGGCCTGCTGCCATTATAAGGAAAGAATGTAATAAACCTCAGATCGTACACACAAACAGATCCAGACTTGTCTGTCTGTGGCTATGCTGCAGTATTGTGCTCAAAGTTTCACTTTCATTTTCTTGTCTGCTTGCCCTTCCTCCTCCTCACACTTAGATTCACATTCTTCTTGTGTTGTGCAGATCTATTCCACTCCAAACAATCAGAAACATATTGTCTAACTTCTTGGACTTGGCACTGAAGGGGTTGATTCTGTATTAATAGGTTTGTAGAACAATAGGATTAAGGTCTTTTTCTCAACTCTGTTCATGTTGTAACATTTTTGCCGTGAAGAAGAGGCTGGGACCTCTGCGGAGTCAAATTCAGTTTTGAGAACTGCGTAAGTAAAGCGAGCGTCTGTGATAATATAGGAGAGAAACTGCCCACTAATCCTACAGAAACCTCTGGAAGAGCATGGCATTGTGAATGTTACACATATACAGCCTTTATTCTACTGAGTTAAACAACTCAGCTTTATCTCATGATGGAAGAACCTTTGGATGGTAAAATATTTTCCTCAAAAATCAGTTTATTGAAAAAAATCCGATTTAAATAAAAAAAATCCAATTTTTTTGATTTTTTTAAAAAAAACATTGATTTTTATCCACCCTGGTTTTTGGTATTTATAGCGATGGGGATGCTACCCTACGATTGGCTGATCATATTTTACACTATTTTGTAAACAATAGAGCTTTCTGTTACTGATATGCAGAATTAATACGTATGTAAACATACTGTACATATTTATGATTATTTAGAGACATTTTATGTATTTTTGTTGCCTTATTGTGATTTTTGTATATACACTATGTAAAATATGTTTGTAGGCTGGGCTTCCGATGAGATTGGTGCAGATTGTGCTTCCACACTACACAAGCCAGCCCTTTGAGATGTCTGTTGTACTTGTTAAAGACCTGCTGCAGATCGAAACGTCATATGCTCTACATGGCGCAATAAAGCTCTTTTTGAATTTCTACACCTGGGTTGGACACTGTTCTTAATTATTTTCATTGCCGCCACATTTCCAAGTGGGTTCCTTGGATCAAGAGCGAGCGTCCACTTAGGCTAGGGTTACATTAGCCTTTCTGTGCGCAACGTATCATCTGCATGAGCAAACGCATGCCAAAACGCATGCAAACACATGTTTATGCCTCTGCATCATCTTACGCATGATGCAAAAAAAAACGCTGCGTGTGAATGTGTTTAAATGCATTTTGGCATGCGTTTGCATTGTTTAGGTGCATGGTGGAGGTGGGGAAATCATTTCCTAGACATGCACAGTCTGAAGTACACATGCGTACGAATGTCCTTGCATACCATAGACAGTAATGCTTTTTTTTTACACACTTTTTTGCTCAATATTTGACGCCTCAAAAAATGCAACATATTGCGATTGCTGGACACCGCCACACACCGAGAAACGATGCATGCGTACACATCCACATGCAAACGCATGTCCCTGCATACACCATGTTAAAGATATGTACGCATGATGCATGCGGATCATACGCTGCGCACAGAAACGCTAATGTGAACCCGGCCTTAGTGAGTGCCTTCAGCCTTCCTTTTGTATGGTGTCTAGTAATGAAGAGGTGTCAAGCCTGACACCCTCATTACTAAACCCGTAAGTAAAGCGTTAAATAAACACACATGCACAGTCACCAGCCTATGCAGGAGCATTAACAGAATGAAGCTACATAGGCTATAACCAAACAGCAACTGGCAGAAATCATCGTGTACCGCGATACCTGTAAATTTAAAAAAAAAATGAAAAAAATAATGCGTGGGTTCCCGCATAATATTCATAACCAGCAGAGGGAAAGCTGACGGCTGGGAAGGAGCCAATAGCCATAAAGGTCCCCAGGCTATTAATATCAGCCCAGAGCTGTTTGCTTAGCCTTTACTAGCTAGTTTACGGGGGACCCCAGAAAAAAAATTGACTCCCATATAACATATAATCAGCGCAAAAACTAGGCAGACAGCTGTGAGATGAAATTAATAGTCTAGGAAGGAGCCATGGATATTGGCCCCATCCCATACTAAAAGCATCAGCTCTCAGTCAACTCAGAAAAGGAGCATCCATAAGATGCACCAATTCTGTCACTTAGCCTCGCTCTTCCCACTTGCCCTGTTGCGGTAGCAAGTGGGGTGATAGTAATGAAGAGGCATCTATGAGACGCCCCATTACTAACCCCATATTGATAATGCAAAATAAAACAACACACCAGGAACAAAGTCCTTTATTTGAAACTAGATGGTGGCCCGATTCTAATGCATCGGGTATTCTAGAATATGCATGTCCACGTAGTATATTGCCCAGCCACATAGTATATTGCCCAGCCACATAGTATATTGCCCAGCCATGTAGTATATTGCACAGTCACGTAGTATATTGCCCAGCCACGTAGTATATTGCCCAGCCACGTAGTATATTGCCCAGCGACGTAGTATATTGCCCAGCCATGTAGTATATTGCACAGTCACGTAGTATATTGCCCAGCCACGTAGTATATTGCCCAGCGACGTAGTATATTGCCCAGCGACGTAGTATATTGCCCAGCAACGTAGTATATTGCACAGTCACGTAGTATATTGCCCAATCACATAGTATATTGCCCAGCCACGTAGTATATTGCCCAGTGATGTAGTATATTGCGCAGCCACGTAGTATATTGCCCACTGACGTAGTATATTGCCCAGTGACGAAGTATACAGCACAGAGCCATGTAGTATATTGCACAGCGACGTAGTATACAGAGCCATGTAGTATACTGGCCAGTCACGTAGTATATTGCCCAGTTACGTAGTATATTGCCCAGTGACTTAGTATACAGCACAGAGCCACGTAGTATATTGGCCAGTCACGTAGTATATTGCCCAGCCAGGTTTGTCACAGGTTAAAAAATAAAAAATAAACATATACTCACCTTTCCGAGGGCCACTTGTAGTCCACGGCAGCTTCCGGTCCCAGGGTTGGTATGAGCGTAGAACCTGTGATGACGTCGCGGTCACATGACCGTGACGTCATGGCAGGTCTTTCTAGCGCAGGCGCGCAGGGCCTGTGATGACGTCGCAGTTACATGACCGTGACGTCATGGCAGGTCCTTCTCGCGCAGGGCCTATGATGACGTCGCGGTTACATGACCGTGACGTCATGGTAGGTCCTTCTCCCATACCATTTTTGCCACCGGAACCTGCAACGGAAGATGGCGGCTGGCACGAGCGTCTACAGAGGGTGAGTATAGCAGGTTTTTTTTTTAATTATTATTTTTAACATTACATTTTTTACTATTAATGCCGCATAGGCAGCGTCAATAGTAAAAAGTTGGGGACACACAGAGTTAATAGCGGCGGTAACGGAGTGCGTTGCCCGCCGCATAACGTGGTCCGTTACGCCGGCATTAACCCTGTGTTAGCGGTGACCGGAGGGGAGTATGCAGGCGACAGGCAATGACTGCGGGGAGTATGGAGCGGCCATTTTCTTCCGGCCTGTGCCTGTCGCTGATTGGAGCGACAGCCATGACAGGCAGCTGGCGAGACCTATCAGCGAATGACTAACCGTGACAGAAGGACAGACAGAAAGACGGAAGTGACCCTTAGACACAGACTCCATTATTGAATCTAAATCAAACCATACTCTTGTAATTGCCGAATCTACTGAAGCCAATGTCTCCTGTAACAGATTTAAAACACTAAACAATATTCTTCACCTGTCTGCAGAGAAGATATATGATCCATAATGTCCCACGACGATCCTGATGACTTTGAGAGCAGCCACTGATGCGACTGCTCTCAAGGACAGCTGGCTACACACTGACATAGGAGGTAATTGCTCCTGTGTCAGTGAATAGCACTGACAAAGTTCATCGGAGTACATCAGCTGACGAAGTCGTATGACTTCTCTCACAGCAACTCAGCACTATACACTGCTGCAGCGGTGACGCTCCTGTCAGTGTTTAGCTGGAGACTGTTTACATCTTTCTGGCTGATGATGTGGTCATTTTTGAATGTTGGATGTGCTTTCACACTCGTGGTAGCATGAGACGGACTCTACAACCCACACAAGTGGCTCAGGTAGTGCAGCTCATGCAGGATGGCACAATGCAAGCTGTGGCAAGAAGGTTTGATTTGTCTGTCAGCGTAGTGTCCAGAGGCTGGAGGCGCTATCAGGGGAAAGACCATTACACCAGGAGAAGTGGAGCGGGCCGTGGGCGGGCAATAACCCAGCAGCAGGTCCGCTACCTCAGTATTTGTGCAAAGAGGAACACTGGCACTGCCAGAACCCTGCAAAATTACCTCCAGCAGGCCACAAATGTGCATGGGTCTGCACAAACGGTTAGAAACCGACTCCACGAGGATGGACTGAGTGCCCGATGTCCACAGATGGGGTTATGCTCACAGCCCAACATCGTGCAGGACACTTGGCAGTTGCCACAGAACACTAGGATTGGCAAATTCGCCATTGGCGCCCTGTGCTCTTCACAGATGAAAGCAGGTTCCCACTGAGCACATGTGACAGACGTGCGATCTGCTGCATGCAACATCCTTCAGCATGACCGTTTGGCAGTGGGTCCAAAATGGTGTGGGGTGGCATGTCTTTGGAGTGCCGCACAGCCCTCCATGTCTTCGCCAGAGGTAGCCTGACTGCCTTTAGGTACCGAGATGAGATCCTCAGACCCCTTGAGAGACCATATGCTGGTGCGGTTGGCCCTGGGTCCCTCCTAATGCAGGACAATGCCAGACCTCATGTGGCTGGAGAGTGTCAGCAGTTCCTGCAAGATGAAGGCATTGAAGCTATGGACTGGCCGGACCATTCCCCAGACCTGAATCTGATTGAACACATCTGGGACATCAAGTCTCGCACCATCCACCAACGTCACTTTGCACCACAGACTATCCAGGAGTTGGTGGATGCTATAGTCCAGGTCTGGGAGGAGATCCCTCAGGAGACCATCCGCCGCCTCATCAAGAGCATGCCCAGGCATTGTAGGGAAGTCATACAGGCACGTGGAGGTCAAACACACTACTGAGCATCATTTCCTTGTCTTGAGGCATTTCCACTGAAGTTGGATCAGCCTGTAACTTCATTTTCCACTTTGATTTTGAGCATCATTCCAACTCCAGACCTCCGTGGGATATTATGATTTACATTGATAACTTTTAGGTTTCATTGTTCTCAACCCATTCCACTATGTAATGAATAAAGATTTACAACTGGAATATTTCATTCAGTGATATCTAGGATGTGGGATTTTAGTGTTCCCTTTATTTTTTTGGCAGTGTGTATAAAGAGACTTTTTCTTTTGGTCTGCGTGACTCTTCAGGATCTGAGCTTAAGGTACTACGGACCCAGCTGGAATGACACAGGATTGCTTCATTAACCATCACTGAAACCCCAGAGACATCTTAAAGAATCAAGGTTGGGGCAGCAGGTTCACCTGGCCACATACTGTACCTCACTGTTCTCAGTAAGCTTCCTAAGCTTGCTGTTACCTCCTCATTGTGGGGGCCCATCAAAAGCAGGGAGCCACTGGTGGGGGTATGCGACACTGGAAGCAGCTCTAATCCCGGTGAGTCAGCGGAAGGATGTGACTCTGTAATTTGCACCATCTTGGGTATTTGCTGGGACTGTTCTGTATGCTATTGTGTGTTGGTGGGTCATTAAATTATTGCCACACTGTTTTACCCTCACCCTGTGTTCTGCCCACGGGGAGATAGAGCGGGCGTTCACTGGTATGAGCCCTGGTCCATGCAGTCTTTCTAAAGACAGCCAGGCCAGTGGATGAGAGCACCCACTGACCCCCCTATCTCCATAATGGGCATCGGGCGTTTAAAGTGAGTTGATTTTTTATTTTACTTTTTGTATAGAAGATAAGGACATCAGGGATTTGGTGTTAGGTGAGTATAATGTGTTTTTTAAAATTTTTATTTGAATATTGTAGCGATTTCACTCACTCAGCTGCGACGGCTGACACTCAGGAGACGTGTTCCTTTAAAGTTCACTGGGTTTATTGCTTCATAAACCATGTGGCAAAACAACAGAAAGCAAAATAGCCTTTAGTTCAGGCAAAGGAAAACAAGGGTCCAGTTCATCCGGCTCAGTCCTGAAGCCGAACACACTCAGGAGGGTTCCACCTCCACACATATCTGCTGTGTAAAGGATTAGCCTGTCTTATATAGGACTAACCACACCCAGTAATCTATCACATGATTAGCCATGTGGTCTGACATCACCACAGGTCCTGAAACACAAATATATGGTTATATAAAACAACGCAATATTCCGGGCTACATTACAGCAACAAGGCACTTATGTGGCACATACCTCCCGTCGACTACACACCCTTTAGCCATGCTACATACCTCCCCCCTCTGCCTAAAGCCGTGGGGCTTGGCACTTTCTCCCACTAAACAAGGGATTCTTGATAGGGCATCCGCATTACCGTGCAGCTTTCCGGCCCGATGTTCCACATGGAAACTGAAGTCCTGCAGGGATAAGAACCAACGGGTGACCCTAGCATTTCTACCCTTCGTTTCCCTCATCCACCTAAGTGGGGCATGGTCGGATATCAGTCTAAATTTACGTCCCAGCAAATAGTACCGTAATGTGTCGACTGCCCATTTTATGGCCAAGCACTCCTTCTCAACGACTGAGTAGTTCTTTTCAGATGAGGACAGCTTCCTACTCAGATAGAGAACAGGATGCTCCTCCCCATGTAGTTCTTGGGAAAGGACTGCTCCCACCCCAACATCTGAGGCATCTGTCTGAAGAATAAACTCTTTCTTGAAGTTTGGGGCCATCAGAACGGGTTGCTTACACAAAGCGTTTTTCATTTCTTGGAAGGCTGACTCTGTTTCTTCGGACCACTTAACCATTACTGGTTTTGTCCCTTTTAGCAGGTCAGTCAGAGGCGCAGCCATCGTGGCGAAGTTTGGGATGAACCTCCTGTAATATCCCACGATTCCCAGGAAGGCTTTAACTTGCTTTTTGGAAACTGGTTTTGGCCACGTTTGAATTGCCTCCACTTTACTGATTTGGGGTTTTATTTCTCCGTGACCCACTATGTATCCAAGGTACTTAGCTTCTTCTTTACCCAAGGCACACTTCTTCGGGTTTATAGTAAACCCGGCCTCTCTTATAGCATCCAACACCGCTTGGACTTTCTCCAGATGACTCTCCCAGTCCGGGCTAAAGATGACGATATCATCTAGGTACGCAGCAGCGTAGGCCTTATGGGGTGCAAGGACTCTATCCATAGCCCTCTGGAAGGTCGCCGGAGCTCCCTGTAGGCCAAACGGCATCCGGGCATACTGGAAGCATCCATCAGGTGTCGAAAAGGCTGTCTTCTCCTTGGCTTCCTGCGCCATGGGGATCTGCCAATACCCCTTTGTCAGATCCAAGGTGGATATATATCTGGCGTGCCCAAGCCTTTCGATGAGCTCATCAACACGGGGCATGGGATAAGCGTCGAACTTGGAGACCTCATTCAACTTCCGATAGTCGTTGCAAAACCTCCACTCTCCATCAGGTTTTGGGACCAGGACAATTGGGCTTGACCAACCGCTCTTGGATTCCTCAATGACTCCAAGCCTCAACATACGCTCCACCTCCTTGGAGATAACTTCTCGACGAGCCTCAGGAATACGATAAGGTTTCACATTCACCCGCACATGGGGCTCTGTTAGGACCTCGTGCTCTATGACCTTCGTGTATCCTGGCAATTCTGAAAACAGGTCCCTGTTTTTCTGGAGTAACTCCCGGCACTGCTGTTTCTGGGTTTTCGATAGCGTCTCTGCTATAGTAACCGCTCCAACCTCACCTTCTGGGTTGCTTAATAATGACGGAGTTACTGTCGGCTCTCTATCTTGCCATGGCTTGATGAGGTTGACATGGTAAACTTGGAATGGTTTCCGTCTTCCTGGTTGGTGAATTTTATAATTTACCTCACCAAGTTTCTCGACAACCTCATATGGCCCTTGCCATTTGGCCAAGAACTTGCTTTCCACCGTTGGAACTAACACCAGAACTCGGTCTCCCGGATTGAACTGCCTCACTCTTGCAGACCGGTTGTAGACCCTGGCTTGAGCTTCTTGTGCTTGGAGAAGGTGTTCTTTCACGATAGGCATCACCTTTGCAATCCTCTGCTGCATCAGGGCCACATGCTCAATGACGCTTCTGTGGGGCGTGACTTCGGCTTCCCAGGTTTCCTTGGCTATATCCAGGAGTCCTCGTGGATGTCGGCCATATAGAAGCTCAAACGGTGAGAACCCTGTGGAGGCCTGTGGAACTTCACGAATGGAAAACATCAGATAGGGTAAGAGACAATCCCAGTCTCTACCGTCTTTCTCTATAGCTTTTCTCATCATGCTCTTTAGAGTCTTGTTAAACCTCTCAACAAGACCATCTGACTGGGGATGGTACACCGAGGTCCTCAACTGGGAGATCTTCAGGGCTTTGCATAACTCCCTCATCACCTTGCTCATGAAAGGTGTACCCTGGTCAGTCAGGATCTCCTTTGGCAGACCTGTCCGGGAAAAGACATGGACCAACTCGCGGGCTATGCTCTTTGAGGGAGAATTCCTCAAGGGAATTGCCTCAGGATAGCGTGTGGCATAGTCCAGGATGACTAATATATACTGATGGCCCCGAGCTGATTTAACTAAGGGACCGACCAAGTCCATGGCAATTCTCTCGAACGGTACCTCAATAATGGGCAGTGGCACAAGGGGGTTCCGGAAATGAGGAGTAGGAGCAGTTAGCTGACATGTAGGGCAGGACCTGCAATAGTTCACTATTTCCCGGTGACACCCAGGCCAATAGAACCTCTGCACAACCCTTTCCTGCGTTTTTTCCACCCCTAGGTGTCCACCCAAGATGTGTGAATGGGCCATGTCCAACACTTTCCGTCTATACGGACCCCGCACTATCAACTGCTCTACCAACTCCTCCCTTATTTTCGTGACCCGGTACAACAATTCCCCCCTCAACAGAAAATGGGGAAATCTTTTGTCTGCCCCCGGCTCCTGTACCACCCCGTCAATAACTGTGACATTATTAAAGGCTTCCCTCAGAGTGGGGTCCCTATGTTGGGCAGTCCCAAAATTTTCACCGGTAACCTCTAACTCCAGAATGTCAGATGTAGGGGATACTTCCTCCTCATCCCCAACCAGAACACAAAAAGGAAAGCTGTCTGCCTCTGGGTGTGGCGATACCGTTCCAGGGTTCACTGGTTCCCTGCCAGGGAGCTCAGAACCCTTTCCCCACAAATCCCAAAACAAACAGAAATCCCGGCCAATAATTATAGGGTGCAACAAGTCCTGAACTACGCCGACCATGTGGGATTCAGTGCCACATGCCGTTTCAATGTCCACCCTGGCCATAGGGTAGTCCTTTGCATCACCATGTATGCACCGCACTCCGACCTTCTTTCCTGGGAGCAGGTGAAGAGGAAAAGTGGCCCTCACCAGGGTCACTAGGCTCCCCGAGTCTAACAGTGCCGTTACTGCTTGACCGTTCACCTTTACGGGACACGCTTGAGGTCCCTCGTTGGATGGAGAGTTCACACTACAGACTGGATACGCATAGTATGAACAACGGCGTCCCATGCTGCAGTCCATCTGCTCAGTGGCTTGGGAACAACGGGCAGCTATATGTCCTGGCTTGTGGCACCTCCAACAAATAACATCACCCGTGGGGACCTTGGGCACCACCTCCCCCGCCCTTTGTGACCTTGGACGCACCACCCCTTTTTGGGACTCAGCTGCCCTCTGGGACCCCCAGTACGGCATGGGCTGCCTCCCGAAGGAGCCTTCCAACCCTTGGTATCTCTCAACCAGTCCGATCAGCTCGTCGGCATTCTGGGGATCACCCTGGGCAACCCAAGACTGTATAGGCCTCGGGAGGGAATGGACAAACCGATCCATCATCACCCGTTCTACCATCTGTGCAGGCGCAGAGGTCTCTGGCTGCAGCCATTTCTGGACCAGGTGCAACAGATCAAACATTTGGGAACGAGGTGGTTTGTCCCGGTGATAGCCCTAGGAGTGAACTCGCTGTGCCCTGACAGTCAGTGTCACCCCCAGACGTGCGAGAATCTCGGCTTTCAATTTGTGATACTCTTTGGCATCCTGCAAGGTCAAATCATAGTACGCCTTCTGGGGTTCTCCCGTCAGGTATGGCGCAAGTACCTCTGCCCACTGCTCTGGCGGAAGTTTTTCCCTCTCAGCGACCCTCTCAAACACCGTCAGGAAGGCCTCAACATCATCCCCGGGAGTCATTTTCTGCAATGCGCGTCTTACCGTCTTCCGGACGTGGGTGTCATCAGCCAAACCTGGGGTTGGGGCGCTCGCCTTGCCCTGGATGGCGGTTGCCAGAAGCTGCATCTGCTGCTGATGCTCCTGCTGGCTCTGCTGCATCTGCTGCTGGCTCTGTTGTAACTGCTGCCGTTGCTCCTGCTGGCTTTGCTGCATCTGCTGCCGTTGCTCCTGCTGGTTCTGTTGTATCTGCTGCTGGCTCTGTTGTATCTGCTGCATCAACAGCCTGTTGGTCTCTTGCTGCCTTTGCTCCTGCTGGACCAAGTGTTTCAGCAGGTCCTCCATTTTCTCCGGCAATGCTTGCTGGCTTGCAACAGCCTTGACCCAGGACATTCAAAAATAAACTCACGTCTCCGCTGGGAACGCTGCTCGCAGGTCTCCACCAATTGTAGCGATTTCACTCACTCAGCTGCGACGGCTGACACTCAGGAGACGTGTTCCTTTAAAGTTCACTGGGTTTATTGCTTCATAAACCATGTGGCAAAACAACAGAAAGCAAAATAGCCTTTAGTTCAGGCAAAGGAAAACAAGGGTCCAGTTCATCCGGCTCAGTCCTGAAGCCGAACACACTCAGGAGGGTTCCACCTCCACACATATCTGCTGTGTAAAGGATTAGCCTGTCTTATATAGGACTAACCACACCCAGTAATCTATCACATGATTAGCCATGTGGTCTGACATCACCACAGGTCCTGAAACACAAATATATGGTTATATAAAACAACGCAATATTCCGGGCTACATTACAGCAACAAGGCACTTATGTGGCACATACCTCCCGTCGACTACACACCCTTTAGCCATGCTACAATATGTATTTAATTATTTTTCATGTTTTATTTTGTTTTTTTTTGCTTTTTAAGATTGAGCATAGGCGTCGGCTGACGATAGACTACTTCTCCCATCAGCGGCACCTGCTATCACTGTTATCAGCGACAGCAGACATAGCCTGATGGGAGTAGTAGTCTCTCATCAGCCGACGCTTGCTGACCTGCAGTAAGCTTTTTGCCGTGGGTCACAGTATCTCTGTGGGGTCACGCTGACATTGATAGCGTGACCCCGCAGCGCTCTGACCGACGGTAACATTACCGCCAATCGGAAACACCGATGTTTCCCACACTGTGAAACAGATGACAACATGAAAAACAGCACAGGAAGTCCTTAAACTCTCATCAAATCAGCAAACACTTTTATACCTGCGTTTTTGCTACAATTTTGACTGACTCAATGGGTGAAAAACGCTAAAAATCCGCACAAAGAATTGACATGCTGCAGAAAAAAAATGCACTGCAAATACTCAAAGGAAAATTACTGATCATGTGCACAGAACTTCATGATTCTCTAAGAATTAGCTTGCATAAGGATTCCATAGCGTTTTTGGCCCATTTCTGCGTGGAAAACACACCACAAACACACCGTGTGCACACAGCCTTAAGGAAAATACCAGCTCGTTAAGCAGACACGGCCCACAATTTTTTTTCTTTTTTTTACAACAAACCACTAATCTATAGTTTAAAGTCAGAATTAATCATAACCAATCTGGGTTTGAAAGATGCCAAAAATTTGTTTCAGATGCAACATAAAACGGGCAAAAATGAAATATCAGGGAATTTTCCTTTGTAATACCCTCGGCATTCTCAGCTTGCAGACATTGATCCCATTATAATCAGGGACGCAAGCCGCAGAACATAGACTCTGTCAGCCACAGGGGCATTATTAGCACATTAAGAATATTCAGCAGCCAGTGAGCCAAATCCACGCTAATCTGTGATTCTTAATTTTACCTGCTGCTTAATGAGCCACCTCGGCGCATGTTGTTCAGAGCCCACAATGCAGAAAAAAAGACGGAAAACACTGCAAACCCTCAAGAGGAAAATCTAAATTACATTTTAGCAGTAAGACTTTAATCCGTCAAGACATGACAAAAATATATTCAGAACATAAACAATATGTCACCGGGTTTAGCTGCACCCCGTGGCTAATTGGAAGCGGTGGTGTCACCTTGGAATTAGGCATTTGATCTAAAGAACTCCACTATTTTCATGAACCAAATAATAATCTATGGCATCAGACAGTTGTCAAGGAATCTCAAATTTAGAGGAAAGGGCAAATACAAATGGGGTTAAATGACATTTTAAAATAATTTGCATTCTTATATCCTACAGCAATGGATTCAGCAGATGTAGATGTCTGGACATTTACATGCTGTGCCTCTCTGTACTGGAAGATTTAGCTAGACTGGAATGGCAATCTACCCGTGGCTGTTAACATGTTAAATTCTGCTGTCAAACTTTGACAGCGGCATTTACCATGCATGCGCAGGAAGCGCATCATTACCTCCTCCCATGGCGCCTGTGTCACATGACTGTGGGTCGCCGATGGGTTGGCATGACAACCCAGGGTCAGCAGGAGACGTCGCAAGAAGACAGGAGGCGCCGGACTCGGACCTGCGACACCCATCGGACTGGACGGCACAGGACTGCCCCCTCGGGTGATTATAATATAACTTACTTTTCTTCACTTGCAGGTCGGCCCGGGGGCTTATCTACAGGATACAGGTTCCCTTTAAATATCAACCATCAACTGGTATTATTGAAATGTATTATATTGATTGTAGCGGACAAAGAGAAGGCTGAGAAATTAAACATGTACTTTCCATGCACATTCACCAATGTGTCAGCTATCATTAAGAAAGGCAAAAATCAAGGAGCACCTAATATAACATACATAACACGGCTGCGTTTGAGAAAATTAAATATCAACAAAGCCCCGGCATTCATCCACTGGTATTGAGGGAGCTGAGTTCAGTGATTGACAGATCGTTGTATCTCATCTCCTCAGACTGTCTAGTAACAGGGTCGGTGCCACAGGATTGGAAATTGGCTGACCTGATGAGCAGTCTAGTTACTGACTTCACCGATGTTCACAGCCACTGGGTCTCGCGGAAGGGGGCAACTGTGATTGTGTACTGCGAGCACAGGTCACTCCCGATCCTGTCTTATGAGCGATGATGTTACAGAAGTTACTAACGTCATTGTGACGCTCCATAGGTTACAGTACAGAATCGATGGACATCATGGGAATGTCATGGATTACGTCGGAGCTGCGGGGATCTTCTTTTAAATAATAAATTGGTGAATGAGGGAGTGTTCCTTGTTTTCATTTCTTTACCTCTCTCTTTTTAGGTCTTTCAGGTTCCCATTTGTGGACTACTTCAGAATTGGTGAACTACATTGGGATCACTGGACTGCTTTGGGGTTTTTATTGTTCTGTTTTTCTAATAAATTGGTGAAACAGGGCTAGAGTCAGGGGGTGTTTATGAAAATAAAATATTTGTGTGTACGTTTTTTTCTTTTAACTTACCTACTAGGTAAGTAATGGGGGTGTCTGACAGACACTTCTCTGTTACTAACCTTAGGGATTGATGCCAGAGGACATTACACTGCTGACATCCACCCCATAAACTGTACCTACACCAATTGCCACCCCACCAGGGTAATCGAGAACAGCCAGGCAAAGCACCAGAATTGGCACATCTATTGTGATGCACCAATTTTGGGGCAGGTGACGGGTTTGTATTTTTTGGCTGGGAAGGACACAATAACCAGGGACCTCCCAAGCCTGATAATATAAGCCTGCAGCTGTCTTCTTAACCTTGGCTGTTTATCAAAAATAGGGGAGACCCCCACATCATTTTTTTAATTATGTATTTATTTAATAGGTTAAATAAGGCTAAAAACACTCTTTAGTGTCACATGAAAGGCATTAAAGGGTGCTAGTCTATTATATATAGGGGCCTTGTGACATTAAAGATCTTCACGACATCTATCCTATGTATTCTATATATCTTTTATATACGGTATTTCTCCATCTATTCTATATATCTATTCTATATATTCTAACACAGATGAGCCCTGAATCATTTAATAACATTGGTCAGAGGGCAATGCCGTGTTTTCTCGCATTGCACTCCTTCCATCATACGTCACTGTGAACAAGCCCTTATAGTAAAGAAGCTTTGTCCAATGACAATATGATCCAGAGGAGGCATAAGAGAAGGTCATGTGGTCAGATGAGACGAAAAAATCAATTTTAGGTATCAACTCCACTCGCCGTGTTTGGAGGAAGAAGGATGAGTACAACCACAAGAACACCTTCCCAGCCATGGTGGGGGAAACATCATACTTTGGGGGAGGATGGATGAGATCATGTATGGCAAGGTTTTGGCCAACAACCTCCTTCCCTCAGTAAGAGCATTGAAGATGGGTGTTGCCTGGGTCTTCCAGCATAACAATGACCCGAAACAAAGAGACAGGGCAACTGAGGAGTGGCTCTGTAAGAAGCATTTCAAGGTCCTGGAGTGGCCTAGCCAGTCTCCAGACCTGAACCCAATAGAAAATATTTGGAGGGAGCTGAAATCAGGGCTATGGAGTTGGAGTCGGAGCCCATTTTGATGGAGTCGGAGTCATGGAAACTTAGGAGTCGGAGGTTTGGCTTACTGACTCCACAGCCCTGGCTGAAACTCAATGCAGCCCAGCGACAGCCTCGAAATCTGAAAGTTCTGGAGAAGATCTGTATAGAGATGGGAGCCAAAATTGCTGGGGCAGTGTGTGCAAAATTGGTCAAGAACTACAGGAAACATCTGACTGCTGTAATTGGAAACAAAAGTTTCTGTACCAAATATTAAGTTCTGTTTTTCTATTGTTTCAAATACATATTTCATTAGATAAATTGCAAATTAATTATGTAAAACCATACAATGTGATATTCTGGTTTTTATTTTTAGATTTTGTCTCTCACAGTTGAAGTGTACCTACGATAAAAATTAAAAATCTCTCCTCTCTTTATAGGTGCGAAAACTTGCAAAATCGGCAGTGCATCAAATACTTATTTTCCCCACTGTACCTCTGATGAAAGGTTTTCAGTTTCACCTGACATGTTACACAATACTGGACTTACCACTGTGTAACCAATGGGTTTCAGATTCTGTCAATATATCCTATTTGAGGCATCTCTAAGTGCCTTTAGGTGTGCAGCAATAATTTTTAGGCCTGCATGAACAATGCCAAAAGCCAACGTACACGCAGTTTGCTTGCTCATCAGCAGATCGCTATCATCTATACATAGGCCAGTGATCCGAGTTTCAGGCAACATATCAGAATATGCGGGAAAAGATCAGTGCATTGTCACCAAATTACGGCTTTACAATTGCTCATTATTGCACTATAAGTAATTAAAATGGATAGCTCTGATATTACTTAGTAGATTTCCTTTAATTTCAATAACAATTACAGTAATTATCATCAACTGAAAATGATTGATTTGGGCTATTTACAGCAATTATCTCTCGATGCAGTCAGAATTAATCGGCATGCATGCAGAACTACTCGTGTAGCCATGCTGACAAAAAAATCTTCTATGTAAAAATAACTAGAAAATGAGACTTATATCTCTCTGAAAGAGGTTTTCCAGAGGTTTAATGTATTACATCTAATATTGTATTATGCCACACTGTAATATGCAAAGTAACAAATACATGATAACTCCCAATATCTGGCCAGTGACTTGCACATCGGGAGCACCTCTCACCTCGCTAATTGGCTGTAAGACCACACAACACTTGGTATGTATTGACCTATTAACAACCAAGCACTGTAAATTTATGGCCCTTGGTCTTGGGCTTTAACTCCTTGTGATAATAAATTTACAACACAGGATTAAAGCTCCTGCAATCTAGCGAAAGCAGGTCAAGTTTCCAGCTGTCAGATTTCCCGGTGACAAGACGGAAGTGGTTTATTATCGCTTCTGTCTTATTTCGCAAGATACATAGCACTCAATGTACAGAACTGTACAGTAGTGTATGTGAGAGTTAGTGGGATGCAGTAATGGACAGGAGGCAGAGCATTGGTTAACGTTACTTCACTTGAACAGGGGGGTTGCTCTACGCAGGAAGAGGAAGGAGTAAACAGGAATATAGGGGGTGATATAAACACAAATGGTGTGCAGGGTGAGATCAACAACAATAAGCAATGCTGCAGTTCTTCAGCTTCCTGAGTGTAGAAGTTTCCGGCGGTTACGGTGGGTCCTTGTCATCTTGGACGGGGTCCTGGATCCAGGGTTTATTGTGCGGTATGAAGTGCAATCTCCGACTCCATCAGAGCTTAACAGATGTAAGCGGGTGAGATGGGGCACAGTTCACGGTGAGTCACCCGGTCCTTCCTAAGCAGCACGTGAGCAGAGCTTCCTGGCCCAGAGCGTTTGGCACCTTCAGCTGGTAGAGCCCATGGGCACACAGCACATCTCTCTTCAGTCTTTGCATGTGGTCGCAGGGAATCTATCGCGCGGGCCTGCGCTGTCATGGTACTCAGAGGACAGAGCACCAACTGTTCCCTGCTGCACGCTGCTTGTTCCCGCCAGGACCGACTGCTTCCGAGCGCGCTCTGGTCTTTTTGGCTTAGCCACTCCCCCTGCTGCCAAGTGCAAAGGTCGATCCGGGTTTCTAAGCTTTCCCCCGGACAACAGAGGAGACAGCCCCGACACTTCCGGACCCAGCACAAGAGAGGTACCCCCGGTCCGGTCCTTCTTCTTATATGTACACCATCAATGCCAGTGCTTCTGTAGGACCTAGTAATCATGATCGTCGTGTCTCTGCTGGCATAGGGTCCTACCAGGCCCTTATCACCAGGTCTCTGCGTCCTAGATTTATCAGGTCTGCCCAAGATGTGGGGTACAGCAGGGGGCTTTTTTCCCCATTATGTAATTGGGACTCCTATGGATGCATAAGTTACAATGGAAAAATTGAATAATTTATCTGAGGACACAGACTAGCGTTATATATATATATATATATATACATATACACTAGCAGAAGAGCCCAGCGTTGCCTGGGCATAGTAAATATCTGTGGTTAGTTATAGCACCTCACTTCTCTTATTTTCCCATCACGCCTCTCATTTTCCCAATCACATCTTTCATTTTCCCCCTCACATCTCTCATTTTCTCCCTCACACCTCTCATTTTCTCCCTCACTCCTCTCATTCCCCCCTAACACTTGTCATTTCGACCTCACATCTGTTATTTTCCGATCACTCCACTATTTTCCCTCACTCCTCTCATTTTGCACTCACACCTTTTCATTTTCACCTCACACCTCTCATTTTCACCTCAGTATATACATGTTTGTCATCTCCCTTATATATAGTATACACCGGTATGTCATCTCCTGTATATAGTACATACCTGTGTCATCTCCCCTGTATGTAGTATATACCTGCTGTGTCTCATCTCCCCTGTATATAATATATACCTGTATGTCATCTCCTTCTATATATAGTATATACCTGTATGTCATCTCCTCCTGTATATAGTATGTACCTGTATGTCATCTCCTCCTGTATATAGTATATACCTGTATGTCATCTCCTCCTGTATATAGTATGTACCTGTATGTCATCTCCTCCTCTATATAGTATATACCTGTGTGTCATCTCTCCTATATATAGTATATATATCTGTGTCATATCCCCTGTATATAGTATATACCTGTGTGTCATCTCCTCCTGTATTAGACCTCGTTCACTCGTGCTCAGTATAAGTTGTGTGTGTTGAGTTGCGTGTGGCGACATGCATGTAGCGACTTTTGTGAGATGAGTTTTGTGTGGCAACATGCGTGTAGCAACTTTTTGTGTGTCGAGTTGCATGTGACAGGTTACTGTAGCAAGTTGTGTGCAGCAAGTTTTGCGCATGGCAAGTTTTGCGCGTGGTGAGTTTTATGTGTGGTGCCTTTTGAGTATGTGCAAGTTTTGTGTGAGGCAACTTTTGCATGTGGCCTGTCCTTGCTCAGATAACGTATTTTTGTGTTGTGTTGATAAGAAAGAGAGGGGGCACCACAGATTCCAAGGGATCCAACCAGGTCTATATAATATGAACCATTTCAAAAAAGAAGAGAAAGAAATAGACCAAAAATCGGGGATCACCGGAGGCACGGATCAAGTAAAAAAAGGCAAATTTTATTCAAAAGTGTATAAACGGACACAGAAAACCACATAGAGCACACATTAAAAACATTTAAAACATTGGTCATCCATGTGACCTATACATGGTACACTTAGGCCCAAAATAGAGCCATCCCCCTGTATGAACCAACTCCCCAGTATCAATAGATGACAAATATAAAGAAAATCCTAACTATTACCGAGTGTGATGTCTATGTGAACAGCACCTTATTTTATCATACAAAAAATATATTGAAAAAGAGAGCTAAATGGCAAGTACACAAATAGTCATATAGCTAGCACATTCAGCATATGTCACAATGACTTGTAAGGAGATCCACAATGCCTAGATGCACCATGTAATAGTGAAGGCAGTATCCATGGTGCAAACACATAAAAAAAAAAAAAAAAAAGAGTCATCTAGACATGAACCCCAATTGCCATAGAAATGAATAAAGATACATATGGAGGTGCAGATAACCAGCCCAGCTGAGGGCACAATCAGGTTCAAAGACTAATAAATCTATTAGCAGAGTAAGTATGAGACTCAATGTGCCAAAGCTGCAGAGACTCCCATGCTGAAGAGGCATGCACACAGTTACCAAAGCCTCTGGGGCTAGATGACCAAAGCTCAATCACGGCATATAAAATAGAGCCAAGGGCTGCTGGACACACTCAGGACCACCTGGGGAGTGGAGACAGGGGGTACGCTGACCCGACGCGTGTCGCCACACTCAGTGGCTTCGTCAGGGGTAACTCCTGTCAGTGTACTGCGTCCTAATATACTAGTTAATCACTTAGGAAATAGCTGCAGCTGTGCTGCTTACCAGAGAAGCATGTAGTCAGGAAACATGGAGGTGCCTCCCCCAGCGTCCAGGGAGAGCTGCCAGCACCTGCGCACACAGGCTTATCTCCTGTGTATTGTCTCGTCACACCAGGTTGTCAAGGGTGCCTGGCAACACCCCGCCCACCCCACATCATCGGATCTCCAACACAGTTGCAATGGGAGCACAGACGCTTGGGCTGGTATATCCCTGCGCCCCCTGGTGGAGTATTGCAAATACTTATGAATGTTTCAGTTCTAAATGCACAAAAACATAGCAAAAGGACAGTGGTGCGCATAACTATGAGGTGGCCTGTGATACCACACAAGATTGTATCCCCACAGAGTAAATTGAGCTCGCTGCATACATGAGCTCCATCCATTACATGTTATTGCACCCAAGCAGCAAGAATTCTGTGCCTGTAGTGTATCACCATACTTTGTATACAGGGTGCCGACAGACACCTTTAACCCCATGCGTGCCACCGCGCAGGGGAGCAGAAAAGTGGCACAAAAATGTACATAGCAAATGCCACATTTAGATCAAGATGCCAGAGGGGCCCAGCAACATTCCCCCCATACCACATCATCAGGTCTCAGGCAGAGTTGTCATGAGCGCATGGACACTTGAGCTGATGTGCGTCTTCGTGCCCCATGTTGGTGCACTACAGGCTCTTATGAGCATTGGATTGCAAGTGCCCAGAACCACCATAAGCCTACAGATATACAAATACCAGTGAGGCAACATATAGTCTCGTATAGGATAACGATATCTCATTAGATAAGCCTCGGCACATTCAAAGTAAGTTATCATAGCTGCGTGCAGGGGCTTCACCTGTCACATTCCATTGCACCTAGGCAGCAGTTATGTAGCTGCATAGATGCATAGATGCCACACCTGTAGTATTTAGGACATACCCAGACATCCAACCCCACGCGTGTCATCGTGCAGGGGGGCAAACAGGTGTAAAAAATGTGCATTGCCAGTGCCCCATACATTGCCACATCGGGTAGAACCATAACTTTGTTAGAATGGAGCACGTAGTATAAAGCATGCTCTTCCAGTGCCCAATCAGGACTATTACAAGACTTAAAGACTCCATACCTTATGTGCAATATCATATCATAGACACTCAAGTCATGCTATAACTCAGCCAGCATTGGCCCTATATGGGATTGCTGGGATTCCCCAGTTACACTTTGTCCAACCCCAAAAGTCTTAATCAGGGTGCAAATGTGGGCTCCCATCACGCTCCAGGCAAAATTGCCCGGGGCACGTGGAAACCGTATTTTTGTGTTGTATTCCATTGTGTTATATTCCCTAATCAGAATTTTTCTATTCCACAGTAGTTGGTGCTTTTATACATTTGTTATTTTTAGGTAGTAAGGTTTTACTTTTCTTTAAACAGAACCTGGAGCAGCACCCTCGAACCCGGATCGTCCTCTGGTGCGGTCCCTTATCGAACAGCCACAGACCACTCCCAGCCATGCACCAGCGATGCAGCAAGTGGGCTGGCGTCACAGGCTGGAGAACAGGCAGCTGGTCCTTCAGTTGTTCCCCTGTCGCAGTCCTCTGCCTCTTTTTTGGGGGGGTCTTCCCACCAGCCGCAGAAGGCCTCGGACAGAACACTCATTCCTGAGTTTATTCACTTGAGCTCGGTCTTCCAGAATGGCTTAAAGGTGCTGGGAGATGGTCAGACCACTTTACAGTCTCATATTAACACACTTTTCCAGGATGTCAACCAACGCCTTGACCGTCTGGAAGCCGACCTCCAGAGACCGACACACTATTTTTTTTTACTATGATAGAGCAGGGCATGTCGTAACACCTTAAGCCACAACTCTAGCTCAATGTGATGCAGTGCTGCAATGCTGCTTATGTTCAGGCTATGCAGCAGACTCTGTACTTACAGTAGCAACAGGTGGTATTTCCACCTGTGCCACCACTAACACACTTTACCTCAATACCGAGTTCTGCTGCATACCACTGTACGGCCACCACCATGCCCAGTCCTGCTGCACACCACTACAGCGCCACCACCATGCCGGGTGCTGCTGAAAGCCACTCCACCACCATGCAGAGTCCTGCTCCTGCATGGCCATCCACCGCCACCACCATGGCGGTTACAGATTCTGCATAGCCGTCAACCGCCACCACCATGCCGGTTAAGGATTCTGCACTGCCGTCCACATCCACCACCATGGCGGTTCCGGATCCCACCACTCCCACCCTCCCAAGGAGACAAAGAAGCAACCAGCCTACTCATGGCAAACACAAAAAGAAGAAATGGGAAACAAAAACTGTCGTACTACCTCCACCCTCACCTCCCAATGAGTGTTTTGTCCAGTTTGTCTCTCCCTTCGAATGTGTCTCTCCCGTCCCATGCTTCCACTCTTAATGTGTCTACTTCCACCCTAGACCTCCCAGACCCCTCAAATTTAGTAGGCCCTTGTTTGTGTTGTAAAATAAATTTGTGTATTCCTCCAATCACTGCTTGTTCTTTGTCTCTTTCGTCGCCGGCAACACACACCGTACGCCGTCAACACACACTCTGTTTTTGCCACCTCAAAGCTCCATGACACACAATCTGCTGCCCCTCTTCTTTATTTGCTTTACACTGTAGCTTTGCCTGTTGTGTCCATTATGGAGCTATGAGGTTGCAAAAACACAAAGAGGACTGAAAATCCTCCATAAAAAAATATTAATAGAGCACAAAGGGCCAGGGGTCAGCAATGCTCACATGCCCAGGTGTCAGCACTAGTGCACTCAGGATGCTGGGTTTTCTGCATCCTGAGTGCATTAGTTCTGACACACGGGCAGGTGAGTAAAGATATGAGGTGGATTAGCTCCATCATCTCTTCAGTCTGCATTAATCTATTGGACTACAGAAATGCAGACTGAAGAGACGATGGAGCTAATCCAACGTCACCTACCATAGCACTGACCTCAGAGAGAAGAGTTGTAGTGTAAAGCATGGGTGACATAACCCAATTTGGTTATAATCCACTCCCTGTCTCATGCAATCTGCACGAGACAGGGAGTGGATTTTATAAAGACTGTAGTTGTAAACCGGTGATCACCTTATTAAACTTTAAAAAAAAGTATTGTAATGTAGAGGGCACTTGGAACACATTTTTCATTAGAGGTGTTTTATTGTCAGCAAACATTAAAGGTACATTTTAACATTCCAGGTACATAACATTACAATAACATTTTACTAAACCATTTCATTTTGCCAGGCCAAACATCCAATCTCAGAAACAAAGTAGGCCGCAAATGTATCCCTCATTTGGGCAACTTCAACTGTTGTCCTCAGAGGGTGATGATGGTAATCTGGCAATGGGTTACAAACAGGTTCATCAAGTTCAACGTTGGGTCACTCTTTAGCCATTATGTAGTTGTGCAGAACCACACACGCCTTGAGCACCTCATCGACTATCTCAATTTTGACATTAATGGCTGTCCCTAAAATGCGCCATTTCGAGACAAGCATACCAAAGGCACACTCAAAAGTTCTTTGTGCCCTGGTTACTCGGTAATTAAAAATGCTTTTTGTGTGGTTCAAGTCCCGACTGGAGTATGGTTTAAGGAGGTTTTCACATATCTGAAAGGTCTCATCCACAACCACAACAAGTGGCATTGGCGGGCCTTCAGTGTTGGGAAGAGGTTGCGGCAGTGGGAAATTAAGATGATTCCCACACAACCGTTGGCCCATGTCCGAGTTTTTAAATGTCTGGGAGTCATTACAACAGCCAAAAGATCCAATGTCCACAGAGACAATGCCACAGTCCGCAGCTGCAATCGCCAGGAGCACTATGGAAAAATATTTTTTTTATAATTTAAGTACTCGGATCAAGTTCCAGCCGGTTTGGTAATCCGAATATGTTTTCCATCCACTGCTCCCAAATAGTTCGGGAAATTTCAAAGTTTTACTAATAATAATGGATAAAAGTCAAAACAAAGTCACCCATAAGTGATATAAAACACAAAGGGTAAGGTCTCAATTAAGAAACCCAAACAACCCTATTAGGATTCAAGACACTCCGCCTGCAGAGGCACTTGCGGAGGGAAAGCAGACCAAAATATGGTTCAAACGCTAACTGCCAGAAACAAATTCATATGAGTCGCAGAGCAAAACTCCATAAAAATTGGTTGCATGTGAAAAATTATTATCACCAAATAACAAGGATAGCATAGGGGGTGGCCGAACCTATTGTCTCCCTTTTTGAGCACGTAGGCACTCATCTCTCTACACAAGCAGGTCCCCTGATGATTGGCTTGGAGGAAACGCGTCGGGACTGACCATAGAGAGAGTGCAGGGCATGTTGATACAGGGGTAGCTGTGGACTGCCCTTGTAAGGGCAGGAGCTATGGGGATAGCTTATCGATAGCCCCATAGGGAATGACAGGGTATTGTCGTCCCATCAAACTCCGGAGTGTTCCCTGACCAGAGATGTTCCGGCTCTCCTGCTCACGTATTTAGGAACTGGTGAGATCGTTTCTTTTTTACCTTAAAGGGAACCTGTCACCCCGAAAATCGCGGGTGAGGTAAGCCCACCGGCATCAGGGGCTTATCTACAGCATTCTGTAATGCTGTAGATAAGCCCCCGATGTTACCTAAAAGAGGAGAAAAAGACGTTAGATTATACTCACCCAGGGGCGGTCCCGCTGCTGGTCAGGTCAAACGGGCGTCTCCGGTCCGCTGCGGCGCCTCCCATCTTCATTACAAGACGTCCTCTTCTGATCTTCAGCCACGGCTCCGGCGCAGGCGTACTTTGCTCTGCCCTGTTGAGGGCAGACAAAGTACTGCAGTGCGCAGGTGCCGGAAAGGTCAGAGGAACGAAGGGGACCCAGCCTTACCAGCAAGCTTAAGGTTTACAGCGTGATGGTCCTTACCACACTTCTCTAGGCCAGCGAGTCCTGGACTGCAGCTGGCATGCCAAGCAGTTCAGTCACCTGAGCTGCCTCCACAGACTTTTCCACATGGCAATCGTGGAACAAGTTAGGCTCTGCAGCATCTACACTCAGACAGCCGATTGCCTAAACAACTGCTGTATGGAGAATGGTATCAGGGAAGCGAACAGTCACAGGGCCCAAGAAATGTTACAAACATCTCTCAAAAACCTGGGAGTCAACATCACCGAATGGGAGAAGCTTGCCCGGGACCGTCCAGCTTGGCGAGTGTGAGGGCAGGATTTATATGTATCTACCCTGCTTTCCAAAATGGAGTTTGAGTGAGTATGTGTGTTTTGAGATAAGGTGTACCTTAGGAATTTCTTTATCTAAGAGTCAGAAAGGGCCTGGCCCCTAGAAAGAAAGTCACGATCATTGCTCTGTGTATAGAGAGCGGCGGTTGTAACCATGCCCCTGACTGACAGTCTTAGTTCTGAGCCTGATGTCAGTCCGTTCTGGGGGCATGGTTACAGCCATACCTCTAAACACTTAGTGGTGACTGAAACCAGCGCCACCTCCGTACCAGGAAGCCAAACACTGCAGGGAGGAATAAAGTTCATTTCCTCCCAGCCAGGGATGTGGAGTCGGTGAGCCAAATCACAGGCATCATTTCCCAGACTTCCAACAAGGACTCCCCAGCACTGCTTCACTACTGAGCATGTACATGAAGCCGAGATCCTTAGATCAGGACCAGAACAGACATTTGTAGGACATCTTTTTAACTTTCACAAATTCTTATGAAAATATTTACAGCACATCCTGCATTGTACTACTGTACCCAATTTATTATATATTTTAGGATCGGAGTCCCTCCATTTTATGCCGACTCCGCAATTCCGACTCCACAGCCCTGCTCCTAGCAGCGGGGAGGCATTTCAGATGAGATAGACTCTTTTTAATGCAAAATTGTAGGAAAAGTGGATGTAAGGGTGCGCTGCCAATAGTCCAACATGTGATCAAGAAAGTATAAATGCGGTGTTAGTTGTCAACGCGTTTCGAAGTCTTCATCGGAACAAACCACAATCAGACTATTGGCAGCGCGGCATTACATCTACTTTCCTGCAGTTCTGCATCTTATCTCTTCAGGTGGATCCGCAGCAGCCCCTTTTTCCCATAAGCTAACAAAGCGACAGTCACAACTCCATAAGATGAGCATAACCTTCACTGTTCCCTTTTATACCGGATAAGACCCTATTGCGCTTTTCAGCTTTCCAGCCTTCATTTACTCAGACGCTTTTTAATGGCACAATTGTGCATCACTGGTCACTGTAGGTGCAGGATTCCTGCTGCAGGTGCACCGCATGGTCATGCACTACATAATCTAATAGCAGATGAAGTACTGCGGCTCCAGGCTGACCATTAGATGGAAGTTTCTGGTACAATCCACACTGCAGACAAGCGCTCCTCGGTGAACACATAAGCAGACACGAGGGAAACTGCTGCCTGCATCCTCATTTTGATCTTTTAGGCAGGGTGCACACCATCCAGAAGTTGCAGTGCTTTGGATGCAGTGCATGTTCGCTGCACACAAAGCGCTGCCGTCTATTGAACACAGGTGAATCCGCATGTGTTCATTGAACCGTGCGGATTCACTGCGTCCAATACATTGTATGGGTGAGATTTCTGCTGCATAGACTAGCGTCTCCACAAGAGAAATGGACATACTGCGGTCTGGAAAGCTGCTCCGCATGTCCGTCTCCACAGGTGAACCACGGGCATCTCTGGACTTAAATTGGGCATGGTATCTCTTGAAATCCCATGCACTATGTTGTAACATCTGGCCGCTGTGGGTTGGACGCTGCGCAAGTACACAGCGTCCAATCCGCAGCGTTTACTGATTGTGTCCACATACCCTTGAAAGGAAAGAGTAAGTGCAAAAATCACTGCAAAAAAATGCAGGTATTAGGTTTTGCTACGTTTTTGGCGCAGAGGAGGCAGAGAGGATTTCACAGAGGATGAGGCAGAAGATGGCAGAGAGGATGGCGCAGAGGATGACAGAGGAGGCAGAGAGGATGGTGCAGAGGATGACACAGAGGAGGCAGAGGATGGCAGAGAGGATGGTGCAGAGGATGACACAGAGGAGGCAGAGGATGGCAGAGAGGATGGTGCAGAGGATGACACAGAGGAGGCAGAGGATGGCAGAGAGGATGGTGCAGAGGATGACACAGAGGAGGCAGAGGAAGGCAGAGAGGATGGTGCAGAGGATGGCACAGAGGAGGCAGAGGATGGCAGAGAGGATGGTGCAGAGGATGACACAGAGGAGGCAGAGGATGGCAGAGAGGATGGTGCAGAGGATGACACAGAGGAGGCAGAGGATGGCAGAGAGGATGGTGCAGAGGATGACACAGAGGAGGCAGAGGATGGCAGAGAGGATGGTGCAGAGGATGACACAGAGGAGGCAGAGGAAGGCAGAGAGGATGGTGCAGAGGATGACACAGAGGAGGCAGAGGATGGCAGAGAGGATGGTGCAGAGGATGACACAGAGGAGGCAGAGGATGGCAGAGAGGATGGTGCAGAGGATGACACAGAGGAGGCAGAGGATGGCAGAGAGGATGGTGCAGAGGATGACACAGAGGAGGCAGAGGATGGCAGAGAGGATGGTGCAGAGGATGACACAGAGGAGGCAGAGGATGGCAGAGAGGATGGTGCAGAGGATGACACAGAGGAGGCAGAGGATGGCAGAGAGGATGGTGCAGAGGATGACACAGAGGAGGCAGAGGATGGCAGAGAGGATGGTGCAGAGGATGGCACAGAGGAGGCAGAGGAAGGCAGAGAGGATGGTGCAGAGGATGGCAGAGAGGATGAGGCAGAGGAGGCAGTTGGGACAGAGAAAGGAGAATCCCACACATGAGCTGTATAGCAGAGTGACCTCCTAACAATACACACTATATACACAGTATATATATATATATATATATATATATATATATATATATATATATATATATATAAATATAAATATATATATATATATATATATATATATATATATATATACACACACACACACTGGCCCCCTATAGAGGAGAATGCTGTCATCTACCTGTCCTGGGAGCTGCAGCCTCCACTACAGCCTATGCAGATGGGGCTCCTGTATACACACACATGTGGAAGGACACTTCCGGCCCCGGCTGTGCAACCTTAGAACAAGTCCCCCTGCCTAGCGCAGTATTACTGGTCACCTCCGTGTAGCGCTCCCACAGCAGCCAATAATCCCGCATCCATCCCGCACAACCTACCGGAATTGTTCTCCCGAAGAGGCACGAGCGGAACGTTCAGCTCAGGTTCGCGGAGCAGGGGGAGGACGGACCGTGGCTTCATACACCCGGAAGTAGCCGGTGAGCTGCCGAGTACCGGGGGTCAGGTACTGACTGATTAGTGGCTAATGCTGGGCTGCGGGGCGGTATAGGTGGGTGCACAGCTGTCCTGCGGGGCGGTATAGGTGGGTGCACAGCTGTCCTGCGGGGCGGTATAGGTGGGTGCACCGCTGCTCTGTGTGGACTCCGGGCGGGCAGAGCGCTCTGCGGCTCTTCTGTCCCAGCTCCCTGTGTGATGGTGGAGCAGTACTGTTCTCACCTACGGATTCTGGGCTCCATCACTTACTGGTTGTAGTTAATGACTGACCAGTGTCACAGATTTTGTATTTGTGGATTTTCCCTAAGAATTATTCTCTATACATCTGTACTACAGTAATGGGGCTTACAGTAACCCATATACACAGGGTGGGGGCTCTGTCATGGCATGCCACAGCAAAGGGGAGCCACATGGGTGCCCACCAGGACTGGTGACTTATAGGAGAGCCTATATATATATATATATATATATATATATATATATATATATATATATACAGGTCCTTCTCAAAAAATTAGCATATAGTGTTAAATTTCATTATTTACCATAATGTAATGATTACAATTAAACTTTCATATATTATAGATTCATTATCCACCAACTGAAATTTGTCAGGTCTTTTATTGTTTTAATACTGATGATTTTGGCATACAACTCCTGATAACCCAAAAAACCTGTCTCAATAAATTAGCATATCAAGAAAAGGTTCTCTAAACGACCTATTACCCTAATCTTCTGAATCAACTAATTAACCCTAAACACATGCAAAAGATACCTGAGGCTTTTATAAACTCCCTGCCTGGTTCATTACTCAAAACCCCCATCATGGGTAAGACTAGCGACCTGACAGATGTCAAGAAGGCCATCATTGACACCCTCAAGCAAGAGGGTAAGACCCAGAAAGAAATTTCTCAACAAATAGGCTGTTCCCAGAGTGCTGTATCAAGGCACCTCAATGGTAAGTCTGTTGGAAGGAAACAATGTGGCAGAAAACGCTGTACAACGAGAAGAGGAGACCGGACCCTGAGGAAGATTGAGGAGAAGGACCGATTCCAGACCTTGGGGAACCTGAGGAAGCAGTGGACTGAGTCTGGTGTGGAAACATCCAGAGCCACCGTGCACAGGCGTGTGCAGGAAATGGGCTACAGGTGCCGCATTCCCCAGGTAAAGCCACTTTTGAGCTACAGAGAAGCAGCACTGGACTGTTGCTAAGTGGTCCCAAGTACTTTTTTCTGATGAAAGCAAATTTTGCATGTCATTCGGAAATCAAGGTGCCAGAGTCTGGAGGAAGACTGGGGAGAAGGAAATGCCAAAATGCCTGAAGTCCAGTGTCAAGTACCCACAGTCAGTGATGGTGTGGGGTGCCATGTCAGCTGCTGGTGTTGGTCCACTGTGTTTCATCAAGGGCAGGGTCAATGCAGCTAGCTATCAGGAGATTTTGGAGCACTTCATGCTTCCATCGGCTGAAATGCTTTATGGAGATGAAGATTTCATTTTTCAGCACGACCTGGCACCTGCTCACAGTGCCAAAACCACTGGTAAATGGTTTACTGACCATGGTATTACTGTGCTCAATTGGCCTGCCAACTCTCCTGACCTGAACCCCATAGAGAATCTGTGGGATATTGTGAAGAGAAAGTTGAGAGACGCAAGACCCAACACTCTGGATGAGCTTAAGGCCGCTATTGAAGCATCCTGGGCCTCCATAACATCTCAGCAGTGTCACAGGCTGATTGCCTCCATGCCACGCCGCATTGAAGCAGTCATTTCTGCCAAAGGATTCCCGACCAAGTATTGAGTGCATAACTGAACATTATTATTTGATGGTTTTTTTGTTTGTTATTAAAAAACACTTTTATTTGATTGGATGGGTGAAATATGCTAATTTATTGAGACAGGTTTTTTGGGTTATCAGGAGTTGTATGCCAAAATCATCAGTATTAAAACAATAAAAGACCTGACAAATTTCAGTTGGTGGATAATGAATCTATAATATATGAAAGTTTAATTGTAATCATTACATTATGGTAAATAATGAAATTTAACACTATATGCTAATTTTTTGAGAAGGACCTGTATATATATATATATATATATATATATATATATATATATATATATATATATATAGCTCATAGGAAACCGAGGCTGAGCGGTGGAGGGGCATGGCTTCTTGTTCTGTGCACGGGCTGAATTCTTCTGCAGATTTATTAGGGTCTGTGCCCATGATCAGGAGTTACTGCAGGTTGGACACTGTGGCATTCATGCAGTGTCAAACTTTCAGCGTCCAGCTGTTAGGCTATGTGCCCACGTTGCGGATTCGTGTGCGGATTTTTCTGCACTGTTTTTGAAGAATCCACAGGTAAACCGCACTGCGTTTTACCTGCGGATTCCACCTGCGATTTCACACCTGCAGATTTCTATTATGGAACAGGTGCAAAACGCTGCGGAATCAGCACAAAGAATTGACATGCTGCGGAAAGCAAACCACAGCGTTTCCGCGTGGTATTTTCCGCAGCATGGGCACTGCAGATTTGGTTTATCATAGGTTTACACGGTACTGTACACCGCATGGAAAACTGCTGCCAATCCCCTGCGGATCCACAGGCAAATCCGCAATGTGTGCACATAGCCTAACAGTATAGTGGAATGGGATTTCTAAAAAATCATGCAGCTGCGTCAACAAAAACTAAATCTCCAAGCAGTCACAAATACTCAGAGACCCCCCGAGCAACCAGTACAATCGCTCATCACTAGCAGATTCACCTGCGTTCAATAGCCGGCAGCGCTTTGGATGCAGCAAACATGCACTGCGTCCAAAGCTCTGCCAGTTGTGGATCATATGCACCCGGGGGTGTCAGATCTGCGGCACCACTCGCATTATCTGCAGGTTTTTTCCACACTGCACACACTAATATTAACATTATACTCACAATCTGACCCTTTTGTTTCTGCACAACCCCGATCCATCTGCCCTACTAGGACACATAGCTGACGTGGCATACTAGACCTTCCCTACAGCAGCCACCACAAATGCCTGGCTGGTCACGTCTTCCCGTGGCACAATAAGCCATTTGGCGATGAGACAACCTGGGACACTTGCTAGGACTACACTCTGTTTGGATCCTCAGATTCTGACCAAAACACCAGATAAAATAGTGAAGAGGTTTTGTCCTATTTTGTCCAGTTAGAAAATGGCCTTCATTAAATTGACTCTTTACTTCTATGTGTCAATATGGGGAAGCAGAGGACGAGGCTGTAAGTTTGTGTATCGTCCATGTCTTGTCTCTGATATCACTGCATCAGCAGAAATCACATAGAGGGAATTGTGGACTAAATGCCCCATGGTTGTGCCAGGGCTATACTTATCACTGGAATTATTATATTTCCATAAATATTGAATAGCATTGTGGCATGATGATTTTTCTTTTGTCTTTAGGGGTGTAAATATGGCGGCAGTGATGAACACAGAGTTGGATCCAGTTTTTGTGAAAGCACTTGGTTTCCTCCATTCTAAGAGCAAAGATTCTGCGGAGAGACTGAAGGCATTGTTGGATGAATCTCTGTGTAAAAGCATTGACATTGGGTATCGACCTCCGCTGAAGGTTTGACAGAAGCACACAAATAACTTCTTACAACAGGGGATTTTTACAATGGGCAAATACTGTATGCAATATCATCTGGCGTTTGTAAAGAAGGCAAACGGCATCTGTCAGCCGTACAGTCAGTAATGCCTTCTTGTATGTAAGTCCCCCCTAGTAGTTGGGTACATCGTGTGACCTTTGAAGAGAAACCTTCAATAATTATTTATATAGCGCCAACATATTCCAAAACACGTTACAATTACTCGGGGACATGTACAGACAATAAAGACAAAGCAAAGTAACACATAATTCATAAGTTTCAAAACCCACGTAAAATGTGGGGGCTAGGTATTAATCGGATTGTCTGGGTTAGTGCATTCCAGAAGACTGGCGCAGCATGAGAGAAGTCTTTCTTCGGCTTCTGGTGAGGGGCCTGGAATGAGTCTTCTGGTGTTACTACTTGGGAAATGTGTGGTGAGTGCTGCTGTGACTACTAGGAAATTGGGCTATGGGCACTGCTGAATATTTGCAAAGTGGGGGATGGGGAAGGGAGATTGTAAAATCCAGCACCCAAAAAAATCTTCAGTAGGTAAAATTCTAATTTATTTACGAGGTTACTCCATTAAAAATCCCATAGAAAGACATAGGGTATATATGAACATAGTCCGTTTCAGCCTAGCAACAGTAGAATAAGTACCCCCATTTTTATATGGCTTTTTTAATGGAGTAACCTCTTTAATAAATTTTAATTTTACGTACTGAAGATTTTTCTATTTGGTGGATTTTACAATCCCCCTTCTCCATCTCCCACTTTGCATGTGTTGCATATCAAGGCGTGCCGACGTGGAGGATTCCATGCACCGACTTCATGGTGATATTGCTGGCAGTGTAAGCTGGTAATCTTCCTTTTCTCACAAGTGCTGAATACTGTTAAAGTGAGCATGACACGAGTACTGTGAAAATGGGAGTATTTGCTGTGACTACTGGGGAGCACGGCTGGAGTATGTCCTCTCTCTGCTCAGGTACTATGTGTGGGCTGCTGCTGTGACTACTGGGGAGCAGGGTTGGAGTATGTCCTCTGCTCAGGTAGTATGTGTGGGCTTCTGCTGTGACTACTGGGGAGCACGGCTGGAGTATGTCCTCTGCTCAGGTAGTATGTGTGGGTTGCCACTGTGACTACTGGGGAGCAGGGCTGGAGTATGTCCTCTGCTCAGGTAGTATGTGTGGGCTGCTGCTGTGACTACTGGGGAGCACGGCTGGAGTATGTCCTCTGCTCAGGTAGTATGTGTGGGCTGCTGCTGTGACTACTGGGGAGCACGGCTGGAGTATGTCCTCTCTCTGCTCAGGTACTATGTGTGGGCTGCTGCTGTGACTACTGGGGAGCAGGGTTGGAGTATGTCCTCTGCTCAGGTAGTATGTGTAGGCTTCTGCTGTGACTACTGTGGAGCAGGGCTGGAGTATGTCCTCTGCTCAGGTAGTATGTGTGGGTTGCTGCTGTGACTACTGGGGAGCACGGCTGGAGTATGTCCTTTGCTCAGGTAGTATGTGTGGGTTGCCGCTGTGACTACTGGGGAGCAGGGCTGGAGTATGTCCTCTGCTCAGGTAGTATGTGTGGGTTGCCGCTGTGACTACTGGGGAGCAGGGCTGGAGTATGTCCTCTGCTCAGGTAGTATGTGTGGGTTGCCGCTGTGACTACTGGGGAGCAGGGCTGGAGTATGTCCTCTGCTCAGGTAGTATGTGTGGGTGACTACTGGGGAGCAGGGCTGGAGTATGTCCTCTGCTCAGGTGGTATGTGTGGGTTGCCGCTGTGACTACTGGGGAGCAGGGCTGGAGTATGTCCTCTGCTCAGGTAGTATGTGTGGGTTGCCGCTGTGACTACTGGGGAGCACGGCTGGAGTATGTCCTCTGCTCAGGTAGTATGTGTGGGTTGCCGCTGTGACTACTGGGGAGCACGGCTGGAGTATGTCCTCTGCTCAGGTAGTATGTATGGGTTGCCGCTGTGACTTCTGGGGAGCAGGGCTGGAGTATGTCCTCTGCTCAGGTAGTATGTGTGGGTTGCTGCTGTGACTACTGGGGAGCAGGGCTGGAGTATGTTCTCTGCTCAGGTAGTATGTGTGGGTTGCCGCTGTGACTACTGGGGAGCAGGGCTGGAGTATGTCCTCTGCTCAGGTAGTATGTGTGGGTTGCCGCTGTGACTACTGGGGAGCAGGGCTGGAGTATGTCCTCTGCTCAGGTGGTATGTGTGGGTTGCCGCTGTGACTACTGGGGAGCAGGGCTGGAGTATGTCCTCTGCTCAGGTGGTATGTGTGGGTTGCCGCTGTGACTACTGGGGAGCAGGGCTGGAGTATGTCCTCTGCTCAGGTAGTATGTGTGGGTTGCCGCTGTGACTACTGGGGAGCAGGGCTGGAGTATGTCCTCTGCTCAGGTAGTATGTGTGGGTTGCCGCTGTGACTACTGGGGAGCACGGCTGGAGTATGTCCTCTGCTCAGGTAGTATGTGTGGGTTGCCGCTGTGACTACTGGGGAGCAGGGCTGTAGTATGTCCTCTGCTCAGGTAGTATGTGTGGACTGCTGCTGTGGCTACCAGGGAAGTTAAGTGCTGGGTGCGGTGCATACCGGGGAAGTGCTTGCTGAGACTCCTTGGAGACTGTATGGGGTTGATACTGCTTGCAGCATGGTAGATGAGGACACATTTGTTCACTTTGTCTGTTTTTGGGGAATCCTATTCTGATTTTGTGAGGATGACATGTAAGACCAGGCTCATTGAATGTTTGACTGCATGGACGTAATTAAAAATAGGGGTGCTTACTGCTTGTTCCTAACAGTGTTAACCCCTTCATGACCCCAGCTTTGGTTGGTTTTGCGTTTTCGTTTTTCGCTCCCCTTCTTCCAAGAGCCGTAACTTTTTTTATGTTTCCGTCAATATGGCCATGTGAGGGCTTATTTTTTGTGGGATGAGTTGTACTTTTGAACGATACCCTTGATTTTAACGTGTCGTGTACTCAAAAACGGGAAAAAAATTCCAAGTGTGGTGAAATTGCAAATAAAAAATGCAGTCCCACACTTGTTTTTTGTTTGGCTTTTTTGCTAGGTTCACAAAATGCTAAAACTGACCTGCCATTATGATTCTCCAGGTCATTACGAGTTCATAGACATCAAACATGTTATCTAAGTGGTGAAAAAAAAATTCCAATGTTTACTAAAAAAAACGGTTTTTCTGCGGTTTTCACTGCGGTTTTACAACTGCGGTTTTCCATAGGGGTAGTTGTAAAACCGCTGCGGAATCCGCAGAAAGAAGTGACATGCTGCAGAATGTAAACCGCTGCGTTTCCACGCGTTTTATCCGCAGCATGTGCACAGCGTTTTTGGTTCCCATAGGTTTACATTGAACTGTAAACGCATGGGAAACTGCTGCGGATCCGCAGCTGCGGAAACACTTCGGATCCGCAGCAAAATCCGCATTGTGTGCACATACCCTTACAGCATTGCTATGAGTGTGGACCACAGGGTGGCACTGATAGCAATCCGGCATCAACAACCATAGAGGTCTCAAGGAGACCTCTGGTTGTTGTGCCGACGCGCCGATGACCCCCGATCACGTTTCAGTTTGACAGCGGCATTTAGTTAATAGGTGCGGGTGGATCGCGATTCCACCTGCTCCTATTGCAGGCACATGTCAGCTGTACAAACAGCTGACATGTTCCAGCTTTGATGCGGACTCACCGCCGGTGCCCACATCAAAGCGGGGGTTCTAGAAAGGGGTTAAGTAACTTTTCTACTTTTTTTTGCAAAAAGAATATAGAAGTTTGCTAAAAGTACCATACAGAATGATAGAGTTGTAGTTGTGAATCACAGATGACCCTTAACTAGACCAACATTGTCTTTTGTCTCTCTTGTAGGATGTGGAGCAGGCTAAAGTGATGCTGCCTAAGCCTAAGTCAGATGTGAAGAGTAGCAGCAGTTCTGCAAGCAGCATCCTGAAACCACTGCCAACAGAGAAGGTGAAGAAAGAGGCAGAGAAGAGGTCTTCAGAGAAGGTAGGTCCTCATGTATTCTTGCTCTTACAGCTCTGGTTACCTCTTTTTGAAGTGAGGTTATAATATGATGGCAGCGTTGTGGTACCATAGTTCACTTTGTGTGTATCATGATAGATGAAGGCAGATATGGGTGACCCTATTGATTTACCAAAGAAGCCCCGCTTGGAAAAACCAGAGGCGCGCTCCTCCCCAGTCACTGTGCCGAGCAGTAAGGACATACCAATGACTGATCTCTCCAACTTTGATGAAACCAATGCAGATGACTTTGCCATGGAGATGGGTTTAGCCTGCGTAGTCTGCCGGTAAGTGGTTATAATCTAATGTTTTGTAAAGCAAAGACATTGCTTCTGCCACCGCTCCTATTCACATGTTGTATTAAATTAAATACAATTTTGCAAGTTTTTAATAGCAATTCAATTTTTTTAGACTCTTTTTGACCCCATATGCTTCAATAATTCCAGACAGATGACCGTTTTCTCTGGTAATCAGCTGGTAGAATGTCAGGAATGCCATAATCTCTACCATCAAGATTGTCACAAACCTCAAGTCACAGATAAGGATGTGAATGATCCCCGTCTGGTCTGGTACTGTGCACGCTGTACTAGGCAGATGAAAAGAATGGTAAGGTCCTTGAATGTAGGAATATGATGCCAAAATGGTGATAATGGACTGTGAAACTGTCGGATTCTATCATATTAGCCAACTCTATGTGACTGCTGACTTCTGAATCCTTATAGTGTTTGCTGCGCACTTTCAGGGTTATCCAGTAATGCCGGCGAGAGCGATTAGTCATGTAACCATAGATCCAGCTACGTTTGAACTAGGAGTGCTCGGCCTCTATCAGTACAAGTGTATAATGACAGGCCATCTAATCGGCACATGATCACGTATGCAATTTACATATTTGCAGTCATATAGCTGACCGCGCTCACCGACAATACCGGAGAATCCTAACAGTGTGCGCATGCACCAAGGATTTACAAGTGTCTGATGACAGAATTTTATCTGAAGACTTGACAACCCCTTTGCCTTATTCAATCCTATGTGTATAACCCAGCCAGCACCATGGTACTGCTTGGATTGGGATCATAGGACAAATGGGAAGGGACCAAGGTACCTACCCAACTGCTTAACAGAAGGGGGAATACAAGGATGATGCTGTGTAGCAAAAGGGCCTGTGATAATGGAGATGTATGTTAGTTGGAGCATATACATACACTGTGTGCAGAATTATTAGGCAAGTTGTATTTTGATCACATGATACTTTTTATACATGTTGTCCTACTCCAATCTGTTCAGGCTTGAGAGCCAGCAACCAATTAAGTAAATCAGGTGATGTGCATCTCTGTAATGAGGAGGGGTGTTGTCTAATTACATCAAACCCCTATATAAGGTGTGCTTAATTATTAGGCAACTTCCATTCCTTTGGCAAAATGGGTCAGAAGAGAGATTTGACTTGCTCTGAAAAGTCCAAAATTGTGAGATGTCTTGCAGAAGGATGCAGCAGTCTTGAAATTGCCAAACTTTTGAAGTGTGATCACCGAACAATCAAGCGTTTCATGGCAAATAGCCAACAGGGTCACAAGAAGCATGTTGGGCAAAAAAGGCGCAAAATAACTGCCCATGAATTGAGGAAAATCAAGCGTAAAGCTGCCAAGATGCCATTTGCCACCAGTTTTGCCATATTGCAACGTTATTGGAGTAACAAAAAGCACAAGGTGTGCGATACTCAGGGAAATGGCCAAGGTAAGGAAGGCGAACGACCACCTTTGATCAAGAAACATAAGAAAAAACGTCAACACTGAAAGAAATATCTTAAGACTGACTTTTCAAAGGTTTTATGGACTGATGAAATGAGAGTGACTCCTGATGGGCCAGATGGATGGGCCAGAGGCTGGATCAGTAAAGGGCAGAAAGCTCCACTCCGACACCAGCAAGGTGGAGGTGGGGTACTAGTATGGGCTGGTATCATCAAAGATGAACTTGTGGGACCTTTTCGGGTTGAGGATGGAGTGAAGCTCAACTCCCAGACCTACTGCCAGTTTCTGGAAGACAACTTCTTCAAGCAGTAGTACAGGAAGAAGTCGGTATCATTCAAGAAAAACATGATTTTCATGCAGGACAATGCTCCATCACATACCTCCAACTCCTCCACAGTGTGGCTGGCCAGTAAAAGTCTCAAAGAAGAAAAAATAATGACATGGCCCCCTTGTTCACCTGATCTGAACCCCATAGAGAACCTGTGGTCCCTCATAAAATGTGAGATCTACAGGGAGGGAAAGCAGTCCACCTCTCGGAACAGTGTCTGGGAGGCTGTGGTGGCTGCTGCACGCAATGTTGATCGTAAACAGATCAAGAAACTGACAGAATCTATGGATGGAAGGCTGTTGAGTGTCATCATAAAGGAAGGTGGTTATACTGGTCACTAATATTTTGGGGGGTTTTGTTTTTGAATGTCAGAAAACAAACTTCCCCGGTACGTGACTAGAGATATAAGGGGTATGTATAACTCATACATAGCCCTGGCCAGTGGGCGTGGCCTCACTCCATACACTTGTATGGAGCTGAGGCCGCGTCCCATCTAGCGGTGGATGCCGCGTCGGAGAGCACTGCAGCTCCAGGAATCTTCCTATTTGCTCCTAGCAGGTTTGCCTACAACAACCACGCTGAACTAATTTTGATATATGATCGTGCAGCGATTATAATTCCCGTTACCGGCTTTTATTTAATAACCTCCTGTAACTGATGAAGGTCACAGTTGACCGAAACGTTTTCCTGTATTTACTACAATAAATTTTTTCCTGCTGCATCTTACCTAAAGTTGAGTGCTAGGTCTCTTACTATTAATCTATATGGATTGGGAACCTGTCCTTAGCACCCCTTCTCTAGTAATGCTCACGGTTAAATTTCCCGCGTCCCATCTAGTGACAGCCGGCCAGTCAATGCTTCCAACTAGAGGGCGTGGCCTCACTCCATTCAAGTGTATGGAGAGCGAGGCTGCTCCCACTGGCTGGAGGTATGTATAACTCATACATACCCTCCCGTCCTGGGTCTGGAATCGGCGAATCCCCGCCACACACAGTGCGAATGCTGGGGGGATTCATAAGTCATACCGGATAACCCCTTTCACTCCTCTATTAGAGATTGCTTTTCGTTCCAATCTTTTTTGTGCACTCCTGACTTAATTGCTTTTAATTTGAGGATGGGAACATCTTATTACATATGGCACACCTCTCATTTTTGGTGTAGAATCCTTGTCCCTGTGAAAGAAAAGGAAGAAGGCTCTCATAACAATATCCTACTCCCCAAAATGAGGCACCCACCCCAAGATTACTTACTGGGCCTGGGTTCACGCTGGGCTCAGCAGATGCAGAGCTAAGAGAAGATGCACCCTCCATGGGTATAATGGATCGGTCCTACCTGAGGGAGTCTTCTTGTCAGGGTACCTCATATAGAAGTGACTGTGACCCAGCGCAGTAGGCATCCCTTGGATGTGACTTCTCCCCTTCCTGAAGAATTTCCACTGATTCCAATCTGCAGGAGGCCTCTGTGAAGGCCATTGGTGTCCTCCTTCCTCCAATTAACAACTCCTTCCCTGAAGGGTGGAAAACACTGCGTTCCATGATGGAATGCATCCAGAAGTGACATCAATTGAAGGGGGCTGATGTCCTGCGTCCCTTCCTATGCACGCTCACTGCAAGGCGGCATGGAAGGTAAGAGGACAGAGGCTGGAGAGTTCCGGGTGGACCCCAGTCCACCTCCGGTCAGCATTACCTGGAGGCGCAGGAGAAGATGGGGACCTGATTGATTTTTTTAGCCACCCCACCTTCAACTAAAACCAGTAACATATAAATGAATAAACTACTAGTGTGGTATCACAGCAATTGTCATTTCATGTCTCTGGATCACTTTACCAAACATTGAATGCAGTAAAAACAAAACCCAAAAAACAATGGCCGAATTTTTATTCTTTTTTTACCGTTTTACACCACTAGGAATTTTTTTCTTCTTTTTCAGTAGATTCTATTGTAAAGTGAATGAAGATATTATATCAAACTGCGACTCCTCCCACAAAAAAAAAAAGCCCTCGTACTGCTTTGTCCACTGAAAAATAAAAAATGTGTGGCTCTTACAAGAAGGGCAGGAAAATTGAAATGACAAAAACAATAAATGGCTATTGACGGGAAGGGGCAGGCTCTTGTGCATATGTTATTGACTACATACTATTTAAGCTGTTCTGTGTTACTGATGATTTCTTTGTTTTTGTTTAATTATTCTTCTTGTAGGCACAGAAAAATCAGAAGCCATCTCAGAAGCCTTCCCCTTCAGCCGCTTCTGCTGCAATGCTGGTAGTAAAGGACACATCCATCATCAAACCTGAAATGAAGCCCAAAACAGATTCCGCAAACACATTCCTAGCTTTTAAAAGGACAGAAGTGAAGGTATTGCCTTATTTTACCTGTCCCAGAGCATGTAGGACGGTCTACCCCAGAGGGAATGGGCCACAGCCCTGCGGCCCCTTGAAGATTCTATCCTGCACAGTCTCGTGCTTAAGATTAGCCCAGGTCCTGGCAGATAAACAGAGTATACTCCTACCTAATCCTTGGTATAATTAATGTAATGGCATATTCTTGCAATATGTCTTCACTTTCTGTAATGGGATATTTCTTTAAGGGTAGGTGCAAAAGATCAGGAATTGGCAGCGCTTTGGACACAGCACATGTCTGCTCCATCCAAAGCACTGCTGACTATTGAACGCAGGTGCATCCGCATGTGTTCACTGAACCGTGCAGAATCCAATACATTGTACGGGTGACATTTATCTTGTGTAGAGTTGCGGCTCCGCAATATAAATCAACATGCTGCAGTCTGTAGAGATACACCGCATGTCCGTTTCCGCGGGTGAGCCATGGGCATCTCTGGACGCCAAGTGGGCATAGGATTTCTTGAAATCCCATGCACTATGTTGTAACATTTGGACGCAGCAGAAGTACGCAGCATCCAACCCGCAGAGTTTACTGATCATGTGCACATACCCTAAAATGTCAGCAATGCTTCCCTGAATCACATAAAGATGAGCACTTGCTGATTCCTTGCATTTCAGCCACAATCCACCTTGAGCATTGAGTACTACACTAGGTTTTTTTTTTAACCTGCCCTGATTCTCATGTTTGTATGGTTAATTAGATTTGCTTATGGAAAAAATCCTTTTATCATATTAAAATGTGTACATCGTGAGACAGGTGTGTATCAAAGGGGTTTTTCATCTTCTATCAGGAACATCACCCTTGCTGGACGGTGGTGCACATGCTGCAGATCTTTAACAGGCATCGTAGATCAGTTTATGCAGTATGTAAAAAGAAAAAAAAACAAAGGGCATGAGATTTCTATCAATCCAATCCACTTTGCTTGAACTGTGACACTCTGTGTTTTCTGTGCAGCGAAAATACTCAGCATCAAACACTCACCATGGGAGTATAACCTAAATCAGACATAAGTGTGGTGTCTTCAGTTCGCCCAATACACAGTCGGCAAAGATTGCTTTCAGGTTCCTGCAGCTGACCAGTCCACTTCTGCAAAATCCGTACTGGGGAACTAAATTAAGTACACACTTTTATTACCAGTTTAGCTATTTCCATGCACCAATTTGAACTTTTGTCTCATGATAGGAGCACTTTGAAATGGTTTGGTTATTCTCATTGTGCACTTTTATTAATCGCTTAAAGAGAATATATCAGAAGGATTTTGCTATAGAAGCTGAAGACAGCATGATCTAGAGGTTAAACACAGATTTCAGCGATGCCTCTCTTATCTGCGTCCATTGGGTTTGTTTGATTTGCAAAGATTGTTTTATTACCAGGAGCTTATCATTGCTGCACACTGCAGTGAATGCATGCTAGTCTGACACGCCCCCTCCTGTGATAGGCAGCTCACTGCCTATTGATATTGTATGTACAGAGCCTGGTGTGGGCGGAGTCCGTTTCCACAGCACTGCTTGATGCTATATCTAAAAGCTCTGATTGTGCCACAATGGCTGCCACCAGTATACTAAGTGATATATTGTTGGATATAGGGTCTCCTTGCCTACATCGGGCTGCTCTCAGATGAGGTAGCAAAAACCTACAGACAGATTCCCTTTAATAAAGACGCAGCTTCTATTTGCTCCTGTACTGCAGTATTTTTAGTCCTAGCTCCATTTCTAAGAAGATTAGTGCAGGCTGCCATCATCTGCATTGTATGTTTCCATGATGCAGCTGAAGGTGTGGCCCGTTTACAGCCCACATCTTCTTTTCAGCTGCTGATAATCTGGTTCCATACAGAAGTTGCATGAGGATCAGTGCCATCTGGCAGGCAATATTTAGTTTAGACAAGATAACAATGGAGAAAGGTAGACGTTGTGTGCTGAGTAAACCATTTTATTTTCTTTGTCAATATTTTTCTGCGTCACCCACAGCACGGCCTTATCTAAATCATAGATGGACACATATGTTCATTGCTAAGAGGATATGAGCAGATTTGGATGTATGAATGTGTATCTGGATATATAAATACAGGACTCCTCTCTATTTTGTTTGCTAGATTTTACTTTGTTCCTCTGGAGACTGATTACGAGGTTTATGTATTTTATGTGGGTATATTGCTATTTGCTGCAATCTCAGTAATTATAATCCACCATTTAATTTCTACTTTACATCACAGGCATCAGCGGCAGCCTCTGGGAATTCCTCTAATTCTGGAACATCGTCCTCTGCTGCAAGTGGTCTTACAGGGTGGGCAGTATTTGTCGCAAAAAATGCTTCGGCTGCAGTTGCGTCCTCCAAACTAGGCAACGCAGTACAGGCTGCTGGTGGAAAACCTCCGAGCCTGTCTGCAGGTCAAAAGCCCATGGGATCAAGTAGCTTGACAGCCATAAAGACAGGATCTACCTCTAAGCCAGGATCTGGGGGCAGCAGTACAAATTCTGTTCCATTAAAACCATTGCCACCTCTAATACTGGGAAAAACAGGCCTCAGCCGTACTATGAGCAGCGAGAACGTCAGCAAAACAGGCCTGTCAAGTCCAAGCGTAAGTTCTGGGAGTAGCATGAGCAGTCAGATGAGCAGCGGTAATGGAGGAGGCAGCTCTGCAGGAAGCTCCAGTAGTAAAGCTCCTGCAGATCAACAGTCTGGAGCCAAAGGTCCGACGTCTCAAGAATCTCAGTTAAACGCCATGAAGAGACTTCAAATGGTGAAAAAGAAAGCTGCTCAGAAAAAAATGAAAAAATAAACATTTAGGAAAAAGACTAAATTCAACAAGTATTGTTGGGATGAGATGTACTAGTTTGACCTGCAGAACTTGAATATAGTAAAGTGACAATTTTAGAAATGTAATTACTTGGCGTTCACTTTGTATTTGGAGTAGTGGACTTAATAAGTAATGGAAAGATTATCTGTGGTATTACCCAAATTTATTATGTGAATTTCATTGTATCATTTACGGGTCTTCATAGTTCTTCCCCAAAAATGCCATTTGTCTCAGTAAATGTAAAAACAACAAACTCACCTTTCTAAAAGGTTATTGGAAACGATTGTCTATCTGTCCTACTCTGACCTATCCACAAGCTGTCAACTGTGCTGTGGATCGTTGATAACGAGTAATGTTGGAAATACGCTTTTAAATTTGGCTTTGACGTCGCCTGTGTTTTTTCTCCTCCAAAAATTCTCAAAACAGGAACGTCTCCTAAAGCAGTTTCCATTTGAAAACTTGTTTTTTGATCACCTTACAAAAACTGTGTGCACATACCCTTAAAGTCTGTGCTGTCAGGATTCCACCAATGACGGCAATGAGACCAGATAGTCACATGACTGTAAATTTGCGAGATGTATACTTCCGGCCACTATCCAACTACGTGTTCAGCCTTGCTCAATTCACTTGTATTGAGCAAGTCCACAAACGTCTAGTCGGACTGTGTCCGAAAGAATCCATATTGCATGTTTGCAGTCACATGACCGCCCAATCCTGAAACCGAAGAATCCTGACGGCGTGTGCTATACACACTGATGATTCACAGTGACTGCAGACTTTTGTGCCAAGCTTGGACAACCTCTTTCAATGGCATGTACTTTCCTATTCATTCATATTCTGTATTTGATCTAGTATATATTGTTGATTAAAGGAGACCTGCCGAAAGAATATTTCTAAAAGACCGTTTAGTTAATGTGATACCGTTTTTTTTTTAAAGGCTATGGTCAATTTAGGCATCTTTTTTAAATTGTCTTGATAAATTTCCTCCCCTTTTAATGATGTAGAGTGTGTGTCATTTTTTTCACATAGTTGACTGTTCTGCTGAATCTAAATAGATCTAACATCCTGGAAACAGTAGGTTGTGTATGGTACACCAGAAAGCGGAGAGGGAGTCTTGTCGATAGGCCGGGGTCACACGTGCGAGAAACTCGCACTGGTCTCGCATCTCAATATGCGGCACTGCCACCGGCACTCAGGACCGGAGTGTGCGGCTGCATAGAAATACATGCAGCCGCACAGTCCGGTCTCAAGTGCCGGCAGCAGAGAGATGCGAGACTCGTTCTAGTTTCTAGCACGTGACCCCGACCATAGGGCAGATCACACAGAGGATGTAACGGAGCATTGCACATGCGGCAGTGGTGGAGTAAATTGCAAAAGCTGGGTTATTAGAGAGGAGAACACTCATGGCAGGGAGAGAGGTTGGTCCAATCGCTTACTCTCTTCCTGTGTTTGTCGGCTCATTATATTGATTATAGATACTTTTTCTACGTCAAAGATCAGTAGTTTTTAAACACTTTTATTTAGCAAATGATTGAAATCAAAGCATAAGACTGCACTTCTGTGTGTATGTGGGGGACAGCAATAGATTTTGGTTAGATGACTTCAAAGTCTACAACATGACAACCAGACAACTGACAGAAATCTGAACAGAAAATTCCATCAAAATCTCACATTTTGAGCATATAATCATTAGATCTCCTTTATAAAGAAACATATTTTGTTTTACTCTACTTAAATATACTCTAAACAGCTCATTTGTAACTTACAGCTGATAGGACTTAAATTGCTATGTAAAGAGGACCTCTCTCATAGTAATCACCACTAAAAATAAAAATTCTGGGGTGCCTTTTCTTTAAATGCTGCTGGGTGCTACCATTCCATCTGGGCCTGCACCTACACAGTTTGATACTGCCTAATCAGGTCGTCAATTTGTTCATACATTTCCAGGAGGAATGATTAAGGAAAGACACTAGGTAAAGCTCTAAAGAAAAAAAGTTCAAGAACTTTTATTGAATTGGAAATAAAAAATATGTAATCAAAGAAACAGAGCATAGAATCCTCTTTAAATAACATTTTACATATTGATATACAATATTATGTTTCGCTTCAATTTATTTTCAGCAGGACAATGACCCCAAACATTCAGCCAATGTTAGGAAAAATAATCAGTGTTAAGATCACGGATACCTGGCATTAATGATATGACCTCCACAAAGCCCTGATCTCACCATCATTGAGTCTGTCTGGCATTACATGAAGAGACAGCAGATTTTTGGTTCTCCAAGGGTAAGTTCACACAGGGCGTTTTTGGTGCTTTTTTCATGCTCATTTTCAGCTGCTTTTTACAGTACCAGCAAAGCCTATGAGATTTCAGAAATCTCGTGCACACGCATTTGGTTTTTGTGCTTTGCTGCGTTTTTTGGACATAGAGCATGTCACTTCTTTCAGCGTTTTCCACCCATTGACTTGAATGAGTGTTGAAAAATGCAGGTATCGTTATTTGCTGCGTTTTTGCTGCTGAAAATTCAAGGAAATCAGCATGGACAAGGAGAGAAAAAAAACGCACCAAATATGCAACAAAAAACGCACCTACTGTAAACCTGCGTTTTTGACGCAGCTTCTTTCCTGCCAAGAAGATCAGGTTTTGCGGCAGAAAAAAAAAACCCAGTGTGAACTTAGCCGAAGTTTTTTTTTTTTTTTTTTTCCCCAAATTCAAGTTTTTATATTTGTATTTAGAAAGTACAAGAAAATGCAATACAAATAGTACAGGTGGTAAAATATAACTATAAATCTATGCATAACTACAGTACATTGGGAGTATAGAGAAGATTTTCCATCAATATCCCGATCAAGCATATGTTTTTCCATATGAAAGATGGAGGGAGCAGACCACCAATCAATAGCGTGTGATTATGAACATTGCTGTGACGACATCCCAGATAATCTTAGTTGGGGACTAGATGGTGAGCGTCAGAGTTTTGGAAATCCATCCAATCCCTCAAAATCACACATTATCAACATCAGCTGGTGAGAGGGCAATCAGATGTTCCATCTAATTATGGAGAGAGATCTCCGCAAACCATTCCCCCACAGTGGGTGGAGTAGTGTTTTCCAATGCCGCGGAATGACATTCTTAGCCGCCTGTATTAGGTAGCCTATTGGCGACCTTTTATACATGCGTTTACTTATTGGTGACATTGATATGAGGAGGGCTTCTGGCGTATTGGGGATGGTCAGACCACTTATTTTTTCAATCAAGAGAACTACCTTTGCCCAAAATGTATTTATTATAGTGCACACCCACCATATGTGTGACATTGTCCCCTCCTCACACCTCTGAGTACCATGTATGGAGGACCGCCAGTACCTGATACCATCTAGAGATAATTTTGAAGGAGGTTTTATGAGCTTCGGACCCTGTTCAGGTTTGTATTAGGAAGAAACACTTTATTATTATTATACATAGCGCCATTTATTCCATGGCACTTTACATGTGAAAAGGGCCAAATATAGACAAGCACAATAAACATGAGCAATATAGGGCACACACAAGTACAGAAGGAAAGAGGACCCTGCCCACGAGGGCTCACAGTCTACAAGGGATGGGTGAGGATTCACTAGGAGAGGGTAGAGCTGGTCGTGCAGCGGTTCAGCAGACTAAGAATCACTGCAGATTGTAGGCTTGTCGGACGAGGTGGGTCTTCAGGTTCTTTTTGAAGGTTTCCTTGGTAGCGAAGAGTCTGATGCGTTTGGGTAGAGAGATCCAGAGTATCGGGGAAGCACAGGAGAAGTTTTGTATGCGGTTGTGGGAAGAAGAGATAAGAGGGGAGTAGAGAAGGAGATCTTGAGACGATCGAAGGTTGCGTGTGGGTAAGTACTGGGAGAACATGTCACAGATGTATGGAGGAGACAGGTTGTGGATGCAAAGCATGTCATAGTAAAGGTTTTGAACTGGAGCCTCTGGACAATAAGAAGCCAGTGAAGGGCTTGGCAGAGAGGAGAGGCTGGGGAATAACGGAGAAAAAGGTGGATTAGTCGGGCAGCAGAGTGTAGGATGGTTTGGAGTGGTGCTAGAGGGGAGGCCAGAGAGTAAGAGGTTGCAGTAGTCGAGGCGGAAGATAAGTGCGTGCACTAGCTTTTTCGTGGTTTCATGGTCAAGGAATGCACGGATCCAGGAAATATTTTTGAGTTTGAGTTGGCAGAAGGAGGCAAGGGCTTGGATATGAGGCTTGAAAGAGAGGGCAGAGTCAAGGATCACCTCGAGGCACTGAGCATGCGGACTGGGGAAGGTGAGCAGACATTGATGGATAGATTTGGTGGAGGGGTAGAGTGAGAAGGGGGAAAGATGATAAATTCTGTTTTGTCCATGTTCAGCTTTAGAAAGCGAGCAGAAAAGAAAGTTGAAATAGCAGACAGACATTGTGGGATTTTGGTGAGTAAGGAGGTGAGGTCGGGTCCAGATAGGGAGATCTGCGTGTCATTGGCGAAGAGATGATACTGCAAACCGTGGGATTCTATGAGCTGTCATAGGCCAAAGGTATAGATGGCGAAGAGCAGGTGCCCTAGGACTGAGCCTTGGGGAACACTGACAGACGGGGCGAGGTGAAGAGGTGGTGTGCAAGAGGGAGACACTGAATGTTCGGTCTGTTAGATATGATGAGATCCAGGATAGGGCCAAGTCTCTGATGCCAAGAGATGAGAGAATCTGTAGCAGGAGGGAATGGTCGACAGTGTCAAAGGCAGAAGACAGGTCCAGAAGAAGGAGGACAGAGTAGTGTCACTTGCTCTTGGCGGTTAGTAGTTTATTGGTGACAGTATAGATAAAATGTGGAGGGCACCATGAAGACCCAAATACAAACAACGGGATCAATCCCACAGCATACAAAGACAATATTGAATGCACAGAGAAAAGAATACGCTGAAAGGGAGATCACCATGTTATATTAACAAAGTAACTTTTATTAGAAAAGTGCACACAGACAATAGCTAAAAACATTTAAAAAACACATAAGTGAAAACAATACTCTTTTAGATGTTAGCGCCCCCCTATTGCTCACTCCCCGGTCTAACACACAATGTAGCCAGCACTGGTAATACAAATAATGCCCAACCAATATATGTATGAGCAGTATGCTGAGCTCCTATCCAAAAAGAGTATAGATTGATCAGTTAAATCTCAAAGAACCACCATGTTGTACATAGACACATCCCAGCCTGAAACCATAATGTGAGGCCTGGCTAGTCAGATGGCAAAAATATATGCTGCTTGGACCGTCGCTGTAACCATATGCATGCATAAACCAGGTGGTATGGACAACTCACACAACTGAGAGCGATAAGTAGATAGTCATCACAGAACACGACCAGTTCCAAATCAGATGAATTAGGAAAAAAGGGGAATGGGAAAATACATTACAAGAGATGATGGAGAACTGCAGGCAGCCAGGTGATCCTATGTAGTATGACGGGAGCCGAGGTGAAGACCAGGAGAGAGAAAGGGGGGGGGCCGAGGCCCAACGCGTGTCGCCACACAGATGTAGCTTTGTCAGGGGCAGAGAAAGTATGTCTGAGGCACAACTCAAATGTGTATATATACACAAGAATACATACCGGACTCAGAAGGATTCGTATCAGCTGTGAGAGCACCGGAGTGTCCGGAAGTCTTAGGTCATTGGTGACTTTAGTTAGGGCAGTTTCAGTTAAGTGATGCAGTCGGAAGCCAGATTGTAACCGGTCAAAGAGGGAGCAGAAGGAGAGGTAGGAGGACAGTTCAAGATGGACAAGCTGTACCAGTAGTTTTGAGGCATAAGGGAGAAGAGATATTGGACGATAGCCAGACACAGGATGGGTCGAGGGAGGGTTTTTTGAGGATGGGTGTGATCTTGGCATGCTTGAAGGATGAGGGGAAGACACCAGTTGTGAGTGAGAGGTTGAAGAGGTGTGATAGGCTTGGGATGATGACTGTGGCGAGGTTAGGGATGAGGTGGGACAGGAGCTGGTCAAGCGTGCAAGTGGTGAGATGTGATCTTGACAGGAGGGTGGAGAGCTAATCTGTCATGGTGGAGAAGTTGGTTTTGGAGAAACAGTGTTGAGCAGCTAAGAGGGGCATTGGGGGCTGCAGGCCAAAGCTTTCTCTGATTGTATCAATCTTCTGCTTAAAGAAAGTCTCCAGCAGAAATCAGAGGAGGGGGGAGGTGTTGGGGGATGGAGTAGAGAATTGAAAGTGTTGAAGAGCTGTTTAGGGTTGTGAGACAGGGAGAATATGAGAGGTGGGAAGTTTGTTTTGTGGCAGTGAGTGTGGACTTGAAGCTGGCGAGAAACTGCTTGTATGCGATGAAGTGCTCGGTAGAGCGGGATCGCTTCCATCTTCGCTCGGCGACCCTGGACGCCCGTCTCAGTTCTTTGGTCAGGCTGGTCAGACAGGGCTGCCTGTTGAGTGTACGAGTTTTGCTATGCATGAGGGGGGCAGCCGAATTGAGTGTTGCTGTTATTCTGGTGTTATAAAAAGTGGCCGCAGCATCTGTGTTATGAAGGGAAGCTATGTGTGTAAGAGGGAGAAGGAACTCAGAGTGATTGTAAATCGAGGTGTTTGAGATTTCTGCAAGGGTGGGTGAGTTTGTGGAGTCGGGGTTGCGCACTAGAAGAGGAGAGGGAAGAGAATGTTAGTAGGTTGTGGTCGGACAGGGGGAGGGGTGAGTTAGTGAGGTTAGTAAGGGAACAGAGGTGGGTGAAGATAAGGTCCAGCCAGTGGCCATCTTTGTGAGTGGCCGAGGAGGATCATTGAGCAAGGCCAAAGGAGGCAGTGAGCGATAGACGTTTAGAGGCAGCTGGGGTGGAAGCATCAATGGGGATGTTGAAGTCACAAAAAAAAAAAAAAAACAGGAGATGCTTACCTGTCTAACTGTGCCTCAATACAAATGCACTAACAGGGTGCAGCGGACCCAAATAAAATGGCAACTGCACCGGTACTATAATACCAAATGAGACAGCCAGCTTTCAATCAGGGATTGGCCGTGTGGCACACCAGTGCAAAAAAATATAATCTGTATGTGGCAATGTTCACACAGGAATGCAGAGCATCTTGTTCTCAGCCTATTAATGATGCCCTATGGCGGGCTGCCCAGTGCTAACTATAATGCATCCCGTGTGAACAGAGGCCACAGTTTACAGAACCATTTGGGTCCAACTGCACCCCGAAAAAAATACATAAAGTGCACAAAAACATATCAATATATGTAAGGTATTGGTTGATATTCTGGCCATAATACGTAAGCTGGCAACCCGCGTCAAGGGTACTTACACTTCCAGTCCTACTCTAGCATAAAAACCACAAAAAGAGGAAAAAATTCAAGAAAAACCAAAAACAGGCAGAGATGCTTACCTGTCTAACTGGGCCTCACCCTGTTAGTGCATTTGAGGCCCAGTTAGACAGGTAAGCATCTCTGCCTGTTTTTGTTTTTTCTTGGATGTTGAAGTCACCCATGATGATAGTGGGGATGTCAGCAGAGAGGAAGTGAAGTAGCCAGGGGGTGAAGTGGTCGAGAAAGGTGGAGATGGCTAGTTCTGGGGGGTGATAGATGACCGCCAGCTGGAGCTTAGAGGGGGAGTAGATGCGGACAGAGTGCACCTCAAACGAGGGAAGAGTAGTGGAGGCTGGTAGCGGAATTGGGGTAAAAGAGCAGGTATCCGACAGGAGCAAGCCAACCCCTCCACCACGTTTGTTGCTGGGGCGAGGGGTGTGAGAGAGGTGGAATCCGCCATAGGAAGGTGCAGCTGGAGAGGCTGAGTCAGAGGGGGTGAGCCAGGTTTCAGTGATGCCAAGGAAGGAGAGTTTGTTGATAATAAAGAGGTCATGGATAAACGGCAGTCATCCTATTGTTAGTCAAAGAAGTACTTCACCAGTTCCCTTTCCCATGCATCGCAAAATGCAGGCCTACTGTCAGATATCTGGGCAATGAGGAGTTTATAAAGTAGAGAGATGGAGTGTGTAGGGGGTGATAATGATGGGCACAGTTTTTCAAACTTTGTGAGATCTCTATGAAGATGTGCGTGCCTCTTCATAGTTGAATAGAAGTGATGTAACTGACTATATTCAAAATGAACCTTCTGGGAAGAAGCTCTTCCCTGTAGCAAGTCAATGAGAGGGAGCAGCAAAGTATTGGAGATGACATGAGAAAAGAATATCGGATGGGATTTGTTTGACTGAAATCGGGAGTAAAGGGCCCTAGGTGTCGATTAAGGATAAGCTTTTTTTTATGGGATCTCAAAGCCAGAAGAGTGGCGTAGGTACTACATTATTATTATTATTAATTATTATTATATGTTTTTAGGGGGCCATTTATTCCATGGCGCTTTACATGTGAGAAGGGGGCAAATCTAGACAAATACCATAAACCTGAGTAAAAAACAAGGCACTAAAAGGTACAGAAGGAGGAAGGACCCTGCCCGCGAGGGCTCACAGTCTACTATATGACCTAAAGCCAGGAGAGGGAACAGTTAAATGAGCGCACCATGGGAGAGTGGTAATCTCTAAGATGCTTTGAACAACCTCCCTGCTGAACTCCTTCAAAACCTTTGTGTAAGTGTATCTTGAAGAATTAATACTGATTTGAGGCAAAAAGGGGGAGGTGGAGGTCATATCAAATAGGATTGATTTAGATTTATCTTTTCGTCTGTTACGTGATAAAAAAAAAGTAAACTATTCATTTTTTTTTAACCATAGATTGTATTTACTACACATTGTGCTTGTATGCATACAGTGGGTACGGAAAGTATTCGGACCCCTTTAAATTTTTCACTCTGTTTTATTGCAGCCATTTGGTCAATTCAAAAAAGTTCATTTTTTTCTCATTTATGCACATTCTGCACCTCATCTTGACTGAACAAAAACAGAAATGTAGTAATTTTTGCAAATTTAAATAAAAAAGAAAAACTGAAATATCACATGGTCATAAGTATTCAGACCCTTTGCTCAGACACTCATATTTAAGTTACATGGTGTCCATTTCATTGTGATCCTCCTTGAGGTGGTTCTACTTCATTGGAGTCCTGCTGTGTTTAATGAAACTGATAGGACTTGATTTGGCAAGGCATACACCTTTTTACATAAGACCTCATAGCTCACAGTCCATGTCAGACCAAATGAGAATCATGAGGTCAAAGGAACTGGCCAAGGAGCTCAGAGACAGAATTGTGGCAAGGCACAGATCTGGTCAAGGTTACAACAGAATTTCTGCAGTACTCCATAATCCTTAAATGGAAGACATTTGGGACCACCAGAAGTGGGAGAAGAGCCTTGGTGAGAGAGGTAAAGAAGAACCCCAAGATCACTGTGGCTGAGCTCCAGAGATACAATTGGGAGATGGGAGAAAGTTCCACAAAGTCAACTAACACTGCAGCCCTCCACCAGTCGGGCCTTTATGTTAGAGTGGCCCGACGGAAGCCTCTCCTCAGTGTAAGACATATGAAAGCCCTCATAGAGTTTGCTAAAAAACACATGAAAGACTCCCAGATTATGAGAAATAAGAATCTCTGGTCTGATGAGACATAGATAGACCTTTTTGGTGATAATTGGCGGAGAACACCAGAGAAAACCAGACACTGCTCATCACCTGCCCAATACAATCCCAACAGTGAAACTTGGAGGCAGCATCATGCTATGGGGGAAGGAGGGTTTCAGCTGCAGGGACAGGACAACTGGTTGCCATTGAAGGAAACATGAATGCGGCCAAGTACAGCAATATCCTGGATGAAAACCTCTTCCAGAATGCTCTAGACCTCAGACTTGGCCGCAGGTTCACCTTCCAACAAGACAATAACCCTAAGCACACAGCTAAAATAACAAACTAGTGACTTCAGAACAACTCTGTGACCATTCTTGACTGGCCCAGACAGAGCCCTGACCTAAACCCAATTGAGCATCTCTGGAGAGACCTGAAAATGACTGTCCACCAACGTTCACCATCCAACCTGACGGAACTGGAGAGGATCTGCAAGGAAGAATGGCAGAGGATCCCCAAATTCAGACTCATGGCTGAAAAAGGGTGCTTCTCCTCCATACTGAGCAAAAGGTCTGTATACTTATGACCATGTGATATTTCAGTTTTTCTTTTTTAATACATTTGCAAAAATTTCTACATTTCTGTTAAGTCAAGATGGGGTGCAGAGTGTACATTAATGAGAAAAAAATGAACTTTTTGGAATTTACCAAATGGCTGCAATGAAACAAAAGAGTGAAAAATTTAAAGGGGTCTGAATACTTTCCACACCCACTGTATGTATATTTATGGTGGGCTCTTTCTGATATGTCCATAGGCTGTACGAAGGTGTTCTTTGTCAAAGCTCACTAATCCCTATGAATGACCAATTGTTTCCTTTTTCCATGCATAACATCTGTTTAGACTTTGCAAGATGTATTATCTTAATATATACTTACCTTGTAATGTCTTCACATCCTGTTCCGTCCAGATGTGTCCGGATCCCAGAATTCCTCGTGGGGGAAGTTCACCGACCTCCATATTGGGACACCCAAGTGATGGGTGTCTCAATATGGAAACTGCTGGTGGTACAAGCCTCTTGCTTGGTTCCACCAGCAGAACACCATCGCACCACACACACACATACGCTGTATAAGCCATACGCACCACACACACACAAACACACACTGTATATGCCGTACACACCACACACACAAACACACACACACTGCATACGCTGTACGCACCACACACACGAATTCACTGTATAAGCCGTACGCACCACATACACAAACACACTGTATATGCCGTACACACCACACACACACACACCCACTATATATGCCGTACGCACCACACATACACACACTGCATACGCCATACGCACCACACACACACACACACTGTATACACCGTACGCAGCCTCTTACGAGGTACCACCAGTGGAACACCGTCGCAAACACGCCGCCAGGATCAGCCGAATGATTCACTGACCGCTGCCATGTTTGTACAGGAGGAGTGGATGTGCAGTCTTAATGTGACCGCTGCTATCTGTCTGCACAAAGATGACGGTGGTCTGATTTACTGCGCCTGCGCGAATTCTGCGCAGGTGCAGTGAATCATTCTGCTGATCCCGGCGGCTGATGCGCGACGTGTGTACAGGCAGAGGAAGTCGGTCACATTAAAGGGGTTTTTCATTTGAAAAATTGTGTCTGACTGTGTACGGAGCATACCACATCTCCTGGGCAGAAGAGGAAGCAAAAGACAGTACTGACATTACAGCAGGGGATCACAGAGGTTTTTAAACAATATTTTACTCACAAAATGTATCCTCTGCAATCTCCTGCTGTAATGTCAGTATTGTCTTTTGCTTCCTCCCCTGCCCAGGAGCTGTGGTATGTTCTGTACACGGTCAGACACAGACAATTTTTAAAATGAACTTTCGTGAGAGGGAAAACCCTTTTAAAAAGCAAATATCAATGCCAACATGGCTCCGCATAAAAAGTACACCAATGACAATGAAAGGAAAGCAGCAAAGGCACAACGTCGAAGACAACAATGGGCAAATGAGACTCTTGAGCAACAGCATCGCTGGGACAAAAACAATGCATAGAAGCACATCGGGACAGCGCATGAGGGGAGAACACAGCACAGGAAGGAGAGAGACAGCAGAAAAGGGGGATAGTACATGGGGTAGACAGGTCAAAGAAGAGAGCACAGATGGGTGAAGTCTGCACATGGGGAAAGAGAGAGTGGATGGGGGGGAGCACATGGGGGGAGGGGATTCTCAACGCTGCAAAGCCTGCCCCCATCGTGACATTACCGTCCTCATCGGGCCTCCATCTAGCAATAGTAATAAACTGTATATAATAAAGCACAAAAACGGACATTGGAATATAAACATTTAATATATATTAGCATCTATACGTAAATCAGTTCTTTAGTAAATTTCTGTCTGTACATTTATAGCTGCAGGTTTATGACAATATAAAAATCATTTAGCATTTTTGATCATACATCTTTTGCGATCATATATCTTTCGCTATCATACAGTTTACATTAGTGTAACCGTCTAGCAGGATATTACACATTAATATGGTGTGTTATTAAAGCAAAATTTCACCTAACTGGCTGCATAGTCACAGATATTAAATCAAGCATCTTGGTAATAAAGCGTCATTACTGTTTCCACTTATTTTACACTTATTTTTTTAATGGCCTGGTGACAGATCCCTAATTTTGACTTCTGATTATGGCTGGGGTGACGTCTTTCTTCTGTGTTATTTGCTGGTATAATGATTAGTGATGAGCGAATATACTCGTTACTCGAGATTTCTCAAGCACGCTCAGGTGTCCTCCCGAATATTTTTTAGTGCTCGGAGATTTAGTTTTCCTCACCTCGGCTGAATGATTTACATCTCTTAGCCAGCTTGATTACATGTGGGGATTCCCTAGCAACCAGGCAACCCCCACATGTACTTATGCTGGCTAACAGATGTAAATCATTCAGCTGCGGAAAAAAGAACTAAATCTCCGAGCACTAAAAAATACTCGGATGACCCCCGAGCGTGCTCGAGAAATCTCGAGTAACGAGTATATTCGCTCATCACTAATAATGATGTATTGCCGCATGCCACCTGACTTCTAGGCTATCTTAGTGGCTTTCACAGTCCTCTAAAGTCTTGCCCCTATGGACGACACATCATGACACCAGCATGTAACAGAAGCATTGAAGGCACTAAAGGCATTTTGTTTTATTTTTGTATTGTAGGCTGCATCCTTCAATTTCTAAAAACTACAGTATAAAATAAATGCTAGAATTACCAAAAAAGCACATAAAGAATTCAAAAGCAATCTGCCTCCAAGTTTCAGTTAGGCCGGTTTCACACGTCAGTGTCTCCGGTACGTGAGGTGACAGTTTCCTCACGTACCGGAGACACTGACACACGTAGACACATAAAAATCAATGCATCTGTGCAGATGGCATTGATTTTTTGCGGACCATGTCTCCGTGTGCCAAACACGGAGACATGTCAGTGTTCGTGGGAGCGCACATATTACACGGACCCATTAAAGTCAATGGGACCGTGTAAAACACGTACCGCACACGGACGTTGTCCGTGTGCAGTCCGTGTGCCGTGCAGGAGACAGCGCTACATTAAGCGCTGTCCCCCCCACTGGTGCTGAAGCCGCGATTCATATCTTCCCTGCAGCAGCGTTTGCTGCAGAGAAGATATGAATAATAGTGTTTCAAATAAAGATCTATGTGTCCCCCGACCTCCCACCCCCTGTGCGCCCCCTGCTGTTCTGAAAATACTCACCAAGCTCCCTCGTTGGCTGTCGCTGCTTCCTGTTCTGGCCGCATCTTCTCCTGTATGCGGTCACCCATAGGGGTGGAGCCACATATTCATTATTGTAATCGGCGGCCCCACGTGACCGCATACATACAGCAGCGACAGCCAAAGAGGGAGCTTGGTGAGTATTTTCAGAACAGCGGGGGGGCGCACTGGGGGTGGGAGGGCGGGGGGCACATAGATCTTTATTTTAAACACTATTATTCATATCTTCTCTGCAGCAAACGCTGCTGCAGGGAAGATATGAATCGCGGCTTCAGCACCAGATGCTGGTACGTGTGGTACCCAGCACGGTGCGTGTGGTACCCAGTGGGCACACGGGCGGCACACGTGTGCCGCACGTGTGCCACACTGATGTACCACAGAAACGTAGGGGCACACGGACACGGATAATTCCGGTACCGATTTTTTCCGGTACTGGAATTATCTGGACAGGTGAAACCGGCCTCAGGAGCAGAAAATGTCTTCCATGCTGCAGTTTTACCTCAAGACTAAAAAATAAGTAAAATAAATTGCAAAAAAGACGCTAGCCATGTTATCAAAGTTGGCGCCTCACATTCAGGCTTGGGCTACACAACGACTTTGCCTCTGGTTCCATGTTGAAGGTTCGCTCTGTGCTGCTGATTAGAGATGAGCGAACATGACCTTTAAAGTTCGGAGTTCGTACCGGACACCTGAAATCCAAACATGGACTTCTCCGAGAGAGAGAGACTTAGGCTACGGTTGCATGCTCAGTATTTGGTCAGTATTTTACCTCAGTATTTGCAAGTCAAAACCAGGAGTGTATTAATCAGAGGACAAGTATAGTAGAAACACGTCACCTCACCACTTATGTTTTTATCACCTACTCCTGCTATTGGCTTACAAATATTGATGTAAAATACTGACCAAATACTGAATGTGTGAATGTAGCCTTATTTCAACCATTTTACAGCAACAATTAGCACCTAACAATCTCTGACCTCGCAGTGTCTGACTTTTGAGGCTAAATTTGCTATGTAGCCCCAGCCTAATGTACGTGCCTATACGTAATTGCTGAGTATTTCTGGCTGCATGTCTGCACACTGCACATATGTACCATGGACCTTCACAGCGTGCTTCATTCTGGCAGTTACAGAGTTATACCTCGGTGTACAGGCTTCTGCTCTGGTCTCACACATGAATAACCGGAAAACATCGCATATCAATTATTAATCGCTATGACAGCAATTCACTAGCGTATTAGGAGGCCTATTAGAAGGCCAGGAGTCTTGTAACAAAGCCGCTTCAGCTTCATGACTTTGCCCGAAGAGTTATTTTATAACCACACGGGCAGAAATCAGCGACACAACACAGCTTTACAAGTAATTAATGTGGAGCTCAATAGGTTGTTTGGCCTTTGCCTCTGAGAAACCATGGCAACAGTGATAAATGGTGACCGGTGGCTCCTCAGACTGCGCTGTTAATCATAGACCACACGTTTGTACTAGAAATAGTCAGAATGACCAACGGAGCCGACAAATTATAACGGGTCAAGTCTCGCATAAATAGGAAGCTAACAGGAGGTAAAGAATTTCCATGGACTCCTATCATCAAAGAGTACATAACTACCCTCTAATGCCCCTCTTGCCCATGGCACTGTTATAGCTGCCATCTAGGTGCAATTCACCTTAAAGGATTAGATGCTGCATATTCTAAAGCCTGCTGTACACAGGATATGGCTGTCATTGACGACCATCTGGGTCACTGTCCCAAAAAAAGGAGCGCTGGTTGGCCGAGCGCTCCTATGGGCCCAATGAGAGGGCCACCAGTCATGTTAATCTTTGGCAGAACAAAATGCTCGGCAGTCGAAAATTGGACATGCCAAGCATTTACGGTAGCTCCCCGATTATGAAGCTGTCCAGGGCCACTTTGCACATCAGAGAGTCCGCCAAACCTGCTAATATTGGCGGCCTCTATTTACATTAATTTAATGTTTATGGAAGGCTATAGACTCTTACCCAGGGTCCACTAAGTTTAATTTAAAGTCCTCCTGATCAACGCTGCTGCTAGTGCTTGGCTGCAGCACTTATATGGCTTTTAAAGTCAGAGCAGAACGGATAAAGACCGTCCATCATATGCCCATCACAGCCAGAAGAGGAATCGCAGAGCAGCAGGGGATCGACTTCTGAGTATACATTTATGTTTCATTTTTACTTAATTTTTGTATTAAACAGGGGTGGACAGCATTTCATATGATAAACATATTCCCAGAGCTCTCACTGACCTACTGTATGGCAGAAGAGTGCCCTTCGACATGCATTGGATACTTCCAACGTATGCTTTCATGGGTAACCTCAACTGCAATGTTATCTGCCGACACAAATCTCCCCACACAATGCATTACCCAGAAGGAGTACAGGACAAAAGGACCCGTGTCCAGGTCAGCAGCGACTTCTGGGGATATACAGTGGGGCAAAAAAGTATTTAGTCAGTCAGCAATAGTGCAAGTTCCACCACTTAAAAAGATGAGAGGCGTCTGTAATTTACATCATAGGTAGACCTCAACTATGGGAGATAAACTGAGAAAAAAAAATCCAGAAAATCACATTGTCTGTTTTTTTAACATTTTATTTGCATATTATGGTGGAAAATAAGTATTTGGTCAGAAACAAACAATCAAGATTGCTGGCTCTCACAGACCTGTAACTTCTTCTTTAAGAGTCTCCTCTTTCCTCCACTCATTACCTGTAGTAATGGCACCTGTTTAAACTTGTTATCAGTATAAAAAGACACCTGTGCACACCCTCAAACAGTCTGACTCCAAACTCCACTATGGTGAAGACCAAAGAGCTGTCAAAGGACTCCAGAAACAAAATTGTAGCCCTGCACCAGGCTGGGAAGACTGAATCTGTAATAGCCAACCAGTTTGGAGTGAAGAAATCAACAGTGGGAGCAATAATTAGAAAATGGAAGACATACAAGACCATTGATAATCTCCCTCGATCTGGGGCTCCACGCAAAATCCCACCCCGTGGGGTCAGAATGATCACAAGAACGGTGAGCAAAAATCCCAGAACCACGCGGGGGGACCTAGTGAATGAACTGCAGAGAGCTGGGACCAATGTAACAAGGCCTACCATAAGTAACACACTACGCCACCATGGACTCAGATCCTGCAGTGCCAGACGTGTCCCACTGCTTAAGCCAGTACATGTCCGGGCCCATCTGAAGTTTGCTAGAGAGCATTTGGATGATCCAGAGGAGTTTTGGGAGAATGTCCTATGGTCTGATGAAACCAAACTGGAACTGTTTGGTAGAAACACAACTTGTCGTGTTTGGAGGAAAAAGAATACTGAGTTGCATCCATCAAACACCATACCTACTGTAAAGCATGGTGGTGGAAACATCATGCTTTGGGGCTGTTTCTCTGCAAAGGGGCCAGGACGACTGATCCGGGTACATGAAAGAATGAATGGGGCCATGTATCGTGAGATTTTGAGTGCAAACCTCCTTCCATCAGCAAGGGCATTGAAGATGAAACGTGGCTGGGTCTTTCAACATGACAATGATCCAAAGCACACTGCCAGGGCAACGAAGGAGTGGCTTCGTAAGAAGCATTTCAAGGTCCTGGAGTGGCCTAGCCAGTCTCCAGATCTCAACCCTATAGAAAACCTTTGGAGGGAGTTGAAAGTCCGTGTTGCCAAGCGAAAAGCCAAAAACATCACTGCTCTAGAGGAGATCTGCATGGAGGAATGGGCCAACATACCAACAACAGTGTGCGGCAACCTTGTGAAGACTTACAGAAAACGTTTGACCTCTGTCATTGCCAACAAAGGATATATTACAAAGTATTGAGATGAAATTTTGTTTCTGACCAAATACTTATTTTCCACCATAATATGCAAATAAAATGTTAAAAAAACAGACAATGTGATTTTCTGGATTTTTTTTTCTCAGTTTGTCTCCCATAGTTGAGGTCTACCTATGATGTAAATTACAGACGCCTCTCATCTTTTTAAGTGGTGGAACTTACACTATTGCTGACTGACTAAATACTTTTTTGCCCCACTGTACATCTGCACGCTAATTGGGAAACTATAGTAGTCCACTCTTCCCGTATAAAACTGTCCTCTTCATACCTCCATGAGGATCAGTAGAGCATCATTCCTGGAAAGTCCTCCCATAATCTCCTTACATGACTAAGGTTGGGAATACTATTTTGCTGACAATATCACATCTGTATATAACACTGTTCTCTGATTCTTAGCACAGAGCACGACAGTATGTATAACACATCAAACACAGGCTTCTACATTCACCCTGTGCAATGCTTCCTTCTTGTACTAGGTTTTGGGTCGGGCACCCTTGGGCTGGCATCACGCATGCAGTTTATCTGGATGTGTTTTGAACTACACTTGGGACTAGATCCTAAAAGACGTGCATGTGATTCCAGAATGTAACTGCTCTTCTGATGTAATGGTCTTCTCGAAACCTTGATAGTGTTAATAACACTATGAACCCTGATCACAGCTCCTTCTCTTAGCTGATTCTCAGGATTGTTCTCTGATTCATGGAATGGTAACATCAGAGATGCAAATTGTCTTAAAGGCACTGTCTCATGTAAACAAACATTGTCGATATTCCTAGGCCATCGGTATTAAGTGTTGGACAACCCCTTTGATGTATATACTTAGATTAAATAGCAAAAACCTGCTGACAAATTTCCTTTGAGAGCAGCATAATGTAGCCACTGAGAACTTGATTACAGGGATGTGTCCTTTTTTAGGGTGTGTTGTAGTTTCATTACAATCAATGTTTTATCAGCAGAAGATTAACATTACAGGACTACATCTCATGTGCAGAGCAGTCAGGCTAATCTGTAACCCCGCCCACCACCACTGATTGGTAGATTGCTGACAATGTACTGTGTACATCAGAAGCTGCCAATCAGTGGTGGGGGCAGGGTTATACACAGATCAGAAGACTTAGCTGCACCAAGCAGTCCAGTAAATGACACGTCCCTGGAATCAGGCTCTCTGCCTCTACATTATCCTGCTATCAGATTCCATAGCAAACATCTGCTGACAAATTTACTTTAACAACAGCAGTACATCATTTGAGAATGTGAAATGTTATTTGTAGAAAATCAGCATATTAAATGGTGATTCCACTGAAATGATTGCCTCTTATAATCACTATTCTGGGTCCTCTAGTTATTTCTGATTTCATATAAGCAGCGTCACAAATTATCAAATTAGATTCTCAACCCCCAATAAAGAAATAGGATTTGTACACAAGACCTTGACCACTGCAACACATCGGGAATACTGAACAGTTTTCAATTTTAGCTAGATGTAGAAAACAAAAAAGAAAAAGCAAAGGCCATACAAGGGGATCACCAGACAGCAAAGAAATGTGCAACAAACACAGCTTTTATTGATACCCCTGATGAAGCCACCGTAGTGGCGACACGCGTAGGGTACTCGCTTGTCTTTGTGCCTGCTATTTACTTCGGGTTATTATGCCCATATGGTTCTGGGGGAACTTTGGTACGCATGTTGAGTGTCTTGGTACTTTGCTCTTTCTGAGCACTACACTATGGGCCTGTCTTGGTATGTTCCAGGACTAGGACATATAGTTTGATCTACAGTATACCACTTGGGAAGGTTTGTGTGTGGGTTTCCATGACTTATGCCTTACTCTTAACTAGTCTATCTAAGTATTACTTTTTGATGTGCATCACTTTCAAGGAGTGGGGATATTAGGACACATGGAGCCGCGTGCCCTTTTATATTTATCTGTATGCTATTATCTGTGGCGCCATAGTTTTGGTTCCTAGCAGCTCAGGCCTTATCATCGGCCTTTCCCTAAGTGGTTTTTACTGTGTATATCCATTTACCTCATGTCTCCTATGTTGTATATGTTACTTATTTGATTTACTTGTGTTTCTTTATGTGGCAAATATATTAGCTAATATGCTGTCCATATAGGAGTCTGAGGATAATTTATACCTGTTGTACCTTTTTGTTCCCCCTGCATTTGTATACAGGCACATGCCTTATTTTAGGCTATTGTTTTTCTATGGTTTTTAGATGTTTTTAATGTTTTTGTCCTGTGTTATACTTCAATAAAAGCTGTGTTTGTTGCACATTTCTTTGCTGTCTGGTGATCCCCTTGTATGGCCTTTGCTTTTTCTTTTTTGTTTTCTACATATTTGTGTACTAAGGTCAGGGTTGGATCCCAGTTCAGTATTTATTTCGTGGTGCCCCCTTACCATATGTCCCCAATTTTAGCTAGATCACATTGCCTTATTCCACAATACTACTGGAGCAAATGGGGGTAATTCTTATATAGAGCGCTGGATAAGGTCGTGTATTTATTGACTCAATGTCATCCTTTCCAAAACTTGACTGACATTATAGAACCATTTATTAGGAGAACAAGGTCCATTAAAAAAATGAGCTAGGAACCCAGCAGTCCTTGATCAGTTCTCCAATGGTGCCATCACAGGAGACATTACACGATGCACGGTGAATGCGGTGTCCTAATGTACAGATATGTCATTAAATCCAAAGACGTGAGTAATCCCTTTAACTCTTCACTTACAGAAAGCTGTATTATCAAGGGAATTCTAAATGTAAAGAACATGAACAGAATCTTTTTTTTTACCTGGACTTACAGAGAGTAGTTTTGAGTGTACTCTGATTTAGTAGGTCTCACTGATCTTTGGATTCTGTTACGTTCAGTGCATTGATCATGCTTCATACGTACAGTGAAATGATGGACATCATACACAAATAAAACATAGAAGTGCTTTACACTTAAAATATCTCTGCTCTATAGAGGTTACAATCAGTAAACCTATCGGCGGGTTTATTCCTCGACTTCAGTTACCGTCTCATGTCACATTGTTTTGTCTACAGCCCCAAGAAATGGATCCTTCACATCAGATAAATATAGGACGCATCTAAAGAGGGATTCTAAACCATCACTGTCCCAAAACAGAGAAGAACATGATTCTAGGCGTATGTCATCTTCCCAAGATAATTGGCTGGCACATAACCTTTTTGGCCATGTGCCTCTCCGAGCCACCACTCTTTGTTTCCACTCAGGTCACAAAACCTAATGATTCTGACCCTCTGATGCTCCTCAAGGGTGAGTTCCTGTTGACTCCGGGCTTCAAAAGCATAAACAGCATAGAAAATCTGAAATATACACAAAAAGAGCCCATTACATAGACTGCTAGGTATAAATGTTATGAAGTTGTGTAAGAGTAGGACTGCTGATCACTAATAATGATATACTCTATTATTCTAATAGGCATATTCTTTTAAAACAAGTAATGATAACATGCCACTGCCATATTTGTAAAGAAACGGAAATGGAGATACTTACATGGCAATCCTCACTGCTTTGACAACTGTCTGTATCGGTTTCATTAATTTCATGCTTTTCGTCATCTCCATTGGAGGATGGACTGCTGTCTCCAGCACTTCCCTGTGACGCACGACTGTTTCTGTCACGAGAAGGCCGGGGCGAGACAAACAGGCTTAGGTCATCAAAATCTTCTTCACAAAAAGCACTGTCTGATGAATCTTTCTGTTGCCGTCCTGGGTTGTAGGGTTTGAGGAAGGATGAATAGACATAGCCTTGTAGTACTGTAAAGGGAAAGTAAGGGGATAAGTGTAAGAAAGATCGATGCAACCTGTTGGAGTATACAAAAGCTGCAGGCTTATACTGTGAGAACTGTTTAGCAGATGGTCTTGAATAAAAGGGGTTGTCTACTACTTCAACAACCCTTTCTCACTCTGTATGTTTCCTCCAATAAAACAACACTGCTGCTCTCTCTTACTTCATCCAGATGTATGTGTTACGTCCAAAGGTGGGGAGACTGAAACCAGCGCTGATTGGCTGCAGGGATTATGTGACATAATAATGTTATGCAAGCCCCAGGAGACACAGTGCCGACACCGCAGGAATGGCGCCGTCATCAGAGTGGAGTATAAGTGTTATTATTTTACTAGGGGTTGTCCAATATTTGATTACTGGGTGAAAGCTAAAATATGCAAGACAACCAACCCTCCATACTCCATAATTCATGTATTAGAACACTGTTCAGGGTAATATAGCATGAGCACTAGTACTAAATCTCTAACATTCTAATGTATTGTGCTACTAACAGTCAGTGTAAACTAGCTTGGAGGATACCCCTATAATAAAACATAACTTTTAATAAAACGCATAAAACCTATACAACTCAACTAACAAAAACCAAAAAAAGTGCTCATGTGAACCAGTGCTCAAAAGATAAAAATTGGTTGGATCACACCAATGATAGCAGAGCGGTATGCCTCTCCAATAATAGCAGACGTATGGTCACCATAGAATACCTACCAGTATCCTTGACTGAAGGTCCGTAGTCCACGTATAGGGATAGGGGCTGGGTGTGGGGTGATATCTTTCTTCCCTGTTATACCCGTTCGAACTCCTGTCCTAACAAGGACAGGCCCCAAGTGATCCCTAACTATGGACTCCACCAAAACATGGACAGTAGCAGATTCTCCCAACACGTTTCATATCCTATAGCGGAGACTCATCAGGGGAGCAGACATGCCAGTAGGATCTGGCCAATAGTCCAATAGAGGTCCAATATAAGTCCTTTTAGATGCAGGGACCCGCAGTGGCTAGGTACCCATAAATCCATCTGTGTTCTCGGTAACAATCCTTAACCCCACTCACAAAACATGTCCTTAAATAGCTGATGAATTGAGGCACGCCTCTGCACCTGTGAATAATTAGCTAGCCCTTTAACATGTGCCCATCAAGGCTACCATATAGGGAGGGGGTTGGTATAGGATTTACTATACTTACAGGTAACGCCGGCATCACGTGCGCCTACCCCACGCACCTGTTAATGGCTTGCGCTCCAAGCACTGGAACGCTTGTCGACCGGACGTGCCGCCGCCATATTGTGTGTGTCACTTCCGGTAGGGGACACCGTTATCGCGGTGTTAATGGCTTGCGCTCCAAATACTGGAACACTTGCCAAACGGAAGTGTGGCCGCCATATTGTGTGTGTCGTTTCCGGTGGTGTGTATCTTGCTATCACGCCCCTCCTGTGCACTATAATACTGGGCCGCATTTTAGATATGTATATATCACTATTGTGCATGAGCATACCTATATTAATGGGGTGCTAGCGCTATCATGCGCAGTATGGAGTATTCAGTATCATTGCGCAGCCGCTCCTATCTAAAATGTATTATAGCGCACAGGAGGGGCGTGATAGCAGCCCCAGCCCCTATCCCTATACGTGGACTACGAACCTCCAGTCAAGGATACTGGGAGGTATTCTTTGCTGACCATACGTCTGCAATTATTGGAGAGACATACCGCCCTGCTATCATTGGTGTGATCCAACCAATTTTTATCTTTTGAGCACTGGCTCACATGAGCACTTTTTTGGTTTTTGTTAGTTGAGTTATATAGATTTTATGCGTTTTATTAAAAGTTATATTTTATTATAGGGGTATCCTCCAAGCTAGTTTACATTGTTAACCCTGAGAGTACAATAATAGTGGTGATCATTTCACACTATAGCTAATTGTATCTACTAACAGTCAGGTCAAATATTCAGCCAATCAGCAACAAGACGCACTGGCATCTAAGTCTGAAACTTACGATTGGAAGGACATGACTGCAGCCTGAGGAGTTTCACTGCCTCAAATTACCTTTACCATTAACAAATGGAAATAGTCAAGCCAATACAGATAAAAAAAAATGTTACTATTTTACTTCCACAGAATTTTAAACATCAAAAAATATGATCCATATAAAATGTGTTGCAGAAAAAAAAATCACTGGTACCATGAATATGGACAAGTATATGTTTGAACCCTGTTGGTTAAAGGGAACCTGTCATTAGATTAATGCTGCCTGACCCGCACCGCTCAAGTTGATTGACAAGAAGCCGGCAGGGGTGTCATCGACTAGTCAGGTCTTTGCCTATAGTCTCCAGAAGGCTTTTCAAACTTTTCAAAATTGCTGCATGTTTCATAATTAAACATACCTGACTGCAATGAAGCTGTCTGGCTCTGATTTATGGTGCCCGGGAGAAGCCGGTGGGGCCCGGCAGGACTAGCCAACTCTCTCCCTATAATCCCCATCCAGTTTCTCCCTGCACCGCTCCAGTTGATTAACAAAAAGCCAGCTGACGCCACACTAGACAAATCAGCTCTCTCCTATAGTCCCAAAATATATTTTCGCTAAAATGCAGCAATATTTCAGAATGAAACATACCTGGCTGCAATCAAGCTGTGATTCATGCTGACAGTTGTTCAGATGCTGCTGAAATAGAATAGTGACCTTTTTATCCGTATTAGTTGGACTATTCATATTTTTTTCTGCTATTAATGCTTACAAGGAGCACTGTTTGTGTCGTGGATCAAATGAAGCCTCAAATAGGTGCACTGGTTTCTACTTTACGGCAATGCGGGGTGGTATTGACAGTGAATAGCGGTTTTATTTGAAATGATAGGCCATTAATGTGTTTTGGGCCATTGTAAAAGTCATGTTTTTTTTTTTTATAAAACCTGCTTTAAAACTGGAAAGAATGTGTGAGATAGCACCAATCAAGTTGAAAAACTATTCATGGACTCGTACCTTTTTCACGCCTGACAATAAATACAGCAAGGGCCTAATACATTATTGCGTTTGCATCTTTATTGTCTAACTAGCTGAAGAGCCCGGAGTTGCCTGGGCATAGTAAATATCTGTGGTTAGTTATAGCACCTCACTTCTCTTATTTTCCCATCACGCCTCTCATTTTCCCAATCACCTCTTTCATTTTCCCCCTCACATCTCTCATTTTCTCCCTCACTCTTCTCATTCCCCCCTAACACTTGTCATTTCAACCTCACATCTGTCATTTTCTGATCACTCCACTATTTTTCCTCACTCCTCTCATTTTGCACTCACACCTTTTCATTTTCACCTCACACCTCTCATTTTCACCTCATCACCTCAGTATATACATGTTTGTCATCTCCCTTATATATAGTATACATCTGTATGTCATCTCCTGTATATAGTATATACCTGTATGTCATCTCCCCTGTATAAAGTATATACCTGCTGTGTGTCATCTCCCCTATATATAGTATATACCTGAATGTCATCTCCTTCTATATATAGTATATACCTGTATGTAATCTCCTCCTGTATATATATATACATGTGTGTCATCTCCCCTGTATATAGTATATATCTGTGTGTCATCTCCTCCTGTATATAGTATATACCTGCATGTCATCTTCTATATATAGCATATACCTGTATGTCATCTCCTCCTGTATATAGTATATACCTGTGTGTCATCTGCTCCTGTATATAGTATATACCTGTGTGTCATCTCCTCCTGTATATAGTATATACCTGTATGTCATCTCCTCCTGTATATATATGTACCTGTATGTCATCTCCTCCTCTATATAGTGTATACCTGTGTGTCATCTCTCCTGTATATAGTATATATCTGTGTGTCATCTCCCCTGTATATAGTATATACCTGTGTGTCATCTCCTCCTGTATTAGACCTCGTTCACACGTTATTTGCTCAGTATTTTTACCTCAGTATTTGTAAGCTAAATTGGCAGCCTGATAAATCCCCAGCCAACAGGAAGCCCTCCCCCTGGCAGTATATATTAGCTCACACATACACATAATAGACAGGTCATGTGACTGACAGCTGCCATATTTCCTATATGGTACATTTGTTGTAGTTTGTCTGCTTATTAATCAGATTTTTATTTTTGAAGGATAATACCAGACTTGTGTGTGTTTTAGGACGAGTTTCGTTTGTCAAGTTGTGTGTTGACTTGCGTGTGGCGACATGCATGTAGCGACTTTTGTGAGATGAGTTTTGTGTGGCAACATGCGTGTAGCAACTTTTTGTGTGTCGAGTTGCATGTGACAGGTTAGTGTAGCAAGTTGTGTGCAGCAAGTTTTGCGCATGGCGAGTTTTGCACGTGGCGAGTTTTGTGTGTGGTGCCTTTTGAGTATGTGCAAGTTTTGTGTGAGGCAACTTTTGCATGTGTTGCAACTTTTGTGCATGTGGCAATTTTTCCGCGTGTGCAAGTTTTGCACTTGTGACGAGTTTTGCAAGAGCCTAGTTTTTGCATGTGGCGAGTTTTGCGCGTGGCGAGTTTTGAGTGGCGACTTTTGTGTTTCGACTTTTATGTGGCGAGGTTGGTGTATTTGTGGTGAAATGTGTGCTGAGGGTAATATGTGTTCAAGCACATGGTAGTGTGTGGCGCATTTTGTGTGTGTGTTCATAGCAACTGTACGGTATATACTCTTTGGCGCCATCGCTCTCATTCTTTAAGTCCCCCTTGTTCACATCTGGCAGCTGTCAATTTGCCTCCTACACTTTTCCTTTCATTTTTTCCTATTATGTAGATAGGGGCAAAATTGTTTGGTGAATTGGAAAGCGCAGGGTTAAAATTTCACCTCACAACATAGCCTATGACACTCTCGGGGTCCAGATGTGTGACTTTGCAAAATTTTGTGGCTGTAGCTGCGACGCCTCCAACACTTTTCCTTTCACTTTTTTCCCCATTATGTAGATAGGGGCAAAATTGTTTGGTGAATTGGAACGCGCGGGGTTAAAATTTCGCCTCACAACATAGCCTATGACGCTCTCGGGGTCCAGACGTGTGACTGTGCAAAATTTTGTGGCTGTAGCTGCGACGGTGCAGATGCCAATCCCGGACATACATACACACACACACATACACACACACACATTCAGCTTTATATATTAGATTTTGGTGCTTTTCACCTGTTTTTCATTTGTGCCTTACTCTTTTCTTTTATTTTGCGCTTTTTTAAAGTCTATTCTATATCTGTTTGCCTGTCTTTTATATTGCTTGTCGAGGTTTGGAGTTACCTGATGTTTTCAGCTGATTTATCAATTGCGAATTTTTAAAAAGTTGAAACATTTTTGCTGAAATATACTCCAGCACCCCCTGAAGTGATTTTATGTACACAGGGATTTTTTTCAGCAACTTTTGCAACACTTTAGCAGAACATTTCACACTAAAACATCTCAAAATAAGTTAAAGGCAAGCATAAAGAGCATTTTTGATTTTGCACAAAATTCATGAACCACATTGCACCACTTTGAAGAATTTGTTGTCACGCTGTTGCGGTATTCAGTAAGGAAGGGGGTCTTCAAACTGTCCCTGGAACTGGCACCCTAACTATCCCTGTCCTGGGGGTACTCTTAAGGGAAGAGATGCCCAAGTCTCCGATCTTACTATGCACCTGTTAATGTCCTAAGAAGGCCTGGGACAGATATGTTAGGGTATTAATACGTAAGACAAACAGGGATAACAAAAAGCAACTTACATACAAAAATGCTCACTAAGGGTAGAGAGGAATAAAGGGAAGGATAGGAAGGTACAAACCAAATGGGGATAGGATAATTGAGAAAGAATACATCCCAAAACAGCATACAACAATCTCCAACAGCAACTACAAACTCCAACTTCAGCACACCAACTCCAGCTAGCCAGGAAGTAAACTTTCACAGGTGGGGATGAGAAGGTCTAGCCAAATTTTATAGAGAAATGAAATTAGCAGGTCAGGATCAGCTGTGAGATGGAGCTGCATGTCTGTAACCAGAATACAAAGAGTCATTAACCTCTTCAGCGCCAAAGGAAACACAGTCTATTTAATATGAGGAACAAATCACACAGGCTAATGGAAGACCTGTGATTCACAGTATGTAAAGATCGCCTAACTCCAGATCTACCAGGAGAACGTGACATACTCGTGACTGCAAGATAAAACAAGAAAAATGAATTTAAAAAAATGCAGATGATGAATAGCCCCTGGACGGATCTTACTCAAGTATAAAGGGGGTATTTCAAAAGTAGAAAAACTTGCCGCACTTGTAATAATATAAAACATGACCTCTTCAGACAATCACTAGCCTTAGCGGTCCTGAGTCGTATTCAATGGCATCACCACTGTGCCCAGTGATTGCCCTTGGAGTGGTGAACATTTATCAGTTCAATAATGTGCTTTTATTACTTATTCTGTTTTAATTTCTTAAATCTGGCAGTGATGTGGTATTGACCCGAGTGGAAATTTTAAGTAGTATTATGACATCTCTGTCAAAGTTAAGGCACAATTAGTGATGAGTAGTGATGAGTGAATGTGCTCAGAATGTGCTCAGATAAGGGTTAGCACGCTTGTGTGCTAATAGAGCATCTTCGGCGTTGTCGAATACTATATTCGAGCCACAACAGCATTTTCCAATCTTGCCTAAAACTTTGCACAATAGTGTACATGCAGGGGGTTCCTGAGCCACTGACTGGGGAACATTTCTGTTGTGGTATAATTGATTTATCCTGAGCAATGGGCTTATTTTATCACTAAAAATGCGTCTTTTCTTAATCTGCATTTTAACTTTAGAATAAAAGCAACACTGATTAATGGCAACACTGGGGGTATAAAACACAGCACCAGTCCTATACTCAGCACTTCATCCAGGCATTTTATGGTCGGGGTGAAAACTTTATAAGTTAGGGACAAGGCCTCTTGATTGAGGCTGAGATTATAACTTTGAAAGTCATGAAAATCAAGTAATTTTCTAGTTGCTTAATAAGAAGGAAACCACTGTGCGGAGAGAGAGGACACACAAAAGAAAGTCAATGTTTGATTGAGTGTTCTTCTACTTACTTCCCGTGTCCACAAACCACCTGCTAGTACTTCCTAAAGGGTCCTTGTGCTCCACAATAGCCACCAGCTCCCCCTCATACAGATCTATATCAAGTTCCTGGGAAGCGTTGCACTTGCGCTTTGCTTGGTAAATTTTCTCCGCACCATAGGTAGACAAGAGCTTGCACCTGTGGCTCTCGGTCTGTCGAGGTAGTTCAGGCTTAATGGAAAACAAACAGGGAAATTATTGACTAAAGGGTTTGCAAAAATTGCTGATGCAAATTGTCAATTTATATAGTGATTTATTCCGGCTGAAAGCTTGAAGCAGGGTTAACTGTTCCATGACAAGTGGACAATGACAAGGTATCACATGTGTGGCATGTTTGCCGTATCCTGACAATTCGCGGTAATTGTAATATATTCCTTTTATTGAAATAATTCTAATTACTTTGTACTTTAATAGATAGACAAAGGCCTAATTCATAACCACATAACATATGACATAAAGATGTTGCTTTGCTTCACTCCTTCAGAGACAGTCTACACAACAAAATGATCACTACATATTGGTACAGTAAACTAGAACGTCGCCTGATTTTTCAGTGCCTTAAATTGGGACAAAGGGCCTTCAATTTAGTGGAAACTTATAAAAGGGTTGTGCCACCTTTTCCAAATGGGGACCCACTGATGATCAGATCATGGCTGCCGGTTCAGCTAATCAATAGCTGATGAAACCTCTGGCGATCCGCTGATATTGTGGACTAAAACTAGGAATGACTGCAAATTTCTCCTACAGTGGCCACTACAGGGGAAACGTGGTATTACATGGTGAACATACAAATGATTGAGTGACCGTGTAATACCTGCATTGAGTCCTCCAGAACGCTTGATGCAGTGTTGTAAGATCCTTCTGTGACAATGCTATGAAGCTGTCTGCTAGGAATAAGATGTCTGAGAGCAGTCTTTAAATGGCTGTAGCTTTTTGACAGTATTTGTCAGCCAACTATTCAAATGACTGATCACAATACAATTACGGTACGTAGGAAATATGCAATGTTTTTAGTGAATTCTAAATGGGGAGCAGGATTTTAAGAGAATTTAGTAGTAGTACTTTCTCATGACCTCTAGGTGTCACTGCTGCTTTAACCCTTCATAAAGCAGTACACACACTTATATACACTAGGACTGAAGATGGCCATGTCACTATGTATTACCAAATATCACTTACCAGTGGAGATAATGTCTTCTTCCTCTCAAAGCTCAGCTTTCGCTCAATAAAAGTGGCATTGCTATTTTCCTTCATAAAGTTTAGATTCTGAAGCTCATCCATGATTCGCTGCTGACCTTCATTCACATTGGCAATGATGAACTGTCAGTAAATATAAAATATGAGTGGGAGTGCAAATACATCAGTGCTAATGCAGTACAGCAACATTCTTTTATTCCAGCATCTGATAGTCCAGAAATTTTAATACTACACTAATTTCTTTTGCCACATAACTTCTAAAAAAACTCTGCAGTTTTGCAGGACTATGAAATAAAACACATATTAATAATAAAATCAGAAATACAAGTAAGTTTTATACAGCTTTTCTCAAAAGTTTATAGACCCTGGCAGAGAATATGAATGATAACACCAAACTTTTCTCCACTGGTTGGGTGAAACCATTTATTGTCAAACTATTGTGTTTTCTCTTTTTAAATCATAATGACAACCCAAAACATCCAAATGACCCTGATCAAAAGTTCACAAAAAAGGATCAGCTGTTGGAAATTCGATGTGCCAGATCCTTCTCTTCCCCAACATTATGTGACGGGGTGGGGGGAGATGGGAGTTAGTGTATCTAAAAATGGGCTTAAAAGTTGTGTCTCCACAACTTTTTTGCCAAAGGATTGCTGCTGCTGGATCCGTTAATTGGTTACTACTGGACAAGTAAATATACAGTGTGTCCGTAAAGTCATGGTGCACTTTTAACCAGTCACAGGATCTATTTATAGTTTAAATTTTGTCGCCCTTTCTCTGGCCCAATCATATCAGACCTGTTCATGAGGAGACATAACAAGAGCCAGTCAAACAACACAAACTCATTTAAGCTGTTGCTGAGCCCCCAGTCAGATTAACCCCTGATAAACTGAACTCTGATTAATACACTGCCAGGTCTGTGATAGCTTATGCCAGCTGTGTGGTTTTCCATGCCTGTCGAGATGTGGACGGCACAGAGGAAAGTTCAGTGTGTTCTGTGGCTCACTAAATTCGACTCCATGACCAAAGTGCTACTTGAATATTTGCACATTTATAACGAAGCGCCACCAAATAGGAATAACATTGCTTGGTGGGATAAGCAGTTGAAAGAAACCTGCAGTTTGGTGGAGAAACTCCGTTCTGGTAGGCCATCAGTCAGTGACGAGTCTGTAGAGGCTATACGGGATAGCTACCTAAGGAGCCCTAAAAAATCTGTGCATGCGTCTGCTCAACAATTACACCTAAGCAAGACTACAGTTCATAAGGTGTTAAAGAAACGTCTCTGTTTTACGGGGTTCAAATTGCGGTTGTTGCACGCTATCAAACCGGCGGATAGACCCAAACGATGCGCGTTTGCTACAGATATGCTTCATGAGATCGACAATGATGCAAGATTTTTGCAGAAGATTGTGTTTAGCGATGAGGCAACCTTCCATATCTGTGGACATGTTCACCGCCATAACGTCTGAATATGGGCTGCTGAACATCCTCATGCCTACGATGAGTATGAACGTAACACCCCTAAAGTGAACGTGTGATGTGGCCTGATGCATGATAAGGTGAGAGGCTCCTTTTTATTCGCGGAACGGTCTGTGACAGCTTGGGGTTATGTGAAGCAACATGTGTACACTGAACGTATCAGCGACATTAATCACTTAAAACAGAGAATCACAGATTTTATTCACTCTGTTACATCAGACGTCCTTACCCGTGTGTGGCAAGAACTTCACTATTGTTTGGATATCTGTAGGGCAACAAATGGAGCCCATATCAAACTGCACTGAATAGGTATGAAACTCAGAGAGTTTTTCTTTTATTTGGAGCAGATTTCACATTTTTATTGTCTTTTGTTGCTTTCCAGTGACTGGTCAAAAGTGCACCATGACTTTACGGACACACTGTAGACTGCTTGCCAGTCTCCAGGAAATTGTAAGGTTCATATGACTTTATTCTAATATGTATGAGAGTATTTACTGCTGGAGAGTTCTAGAGATAAATATACCTGTCTGAAATCGTGCAGTCCGGCTCTTATTCATACATTAATAGCTAAGCTAGTGCCCTTCTCTGTATATACATTGACCATGTTTGAGAAGGTGGCTACATTGACCATATCTGAGAAGGTGGCTACATTAACCATGTCTGAGAAGGTGGCTGGCTTAGATATTGACAGGAGCCAGTCACCTGGTTGTGTTCACACACAGTTCAGCTCACGTGCTGGCATACCATAAAACGTATTTATGATTTTTCATGGACCATTACCATTAATGAACCCCCAGAGTGGGAATCAAGTAGAAAATGATGTTCTTGTAACCTTGTTTGATGATGTTCTTGTAATCTTGGTTTGTATCAATACCATGTTGAAGAGCACCTTCAGCTTATTTAAATGTGACACCTAGACAGGGGGCAAGTGATCTGGTCGCCTTGTCTTTAGACCATCTCCCTTTTAGCCAGGGCCATGTATAGTATTTTGCCTGCCTTCTAGCTCCAGACACATTAAATGCACACACATATAGCCCAAGAAGCATATTCTGCAAGCAGCTTCAAGTCTGTCTCCTGAAACTGGTTTTCGTTTCTGGGATGATGATCTGCTATGAATAAATGTCAAGTAAAATAAAAGGATTCACGCTACGCGGACAGAAGATATATGAGCGAGGTGATTGGCTGTGGCTTTGTGGATACAGAGGTGTTTGGAATTCAGCTCAGCTCTGTGGGGATTGAGCAGGATATAAACTGGAAGCTGATAAGCTTGAGGCAACACAGATAAGCTGCTTCTTTTTGTGGCTTATCGGTATCCTAAGACCCATGTGACTGCTGATACCCCTTGCATCCCATTGTTTATCTCCCTTGCTAATACAAAGCCACAGAAGGCATTGTTGTGCTAATTGTCATTCCCTGCCCAAGGTTCTCCGGGATGCAGGGAGTTAATCCAAGCCTGGAACCCAACAGATGCGAACATGCTGAAATGTGTATGAGATGGCCAACATGCTGGAGACGAGACACATGCTGGCTTTCCATATTGCTTTCTTTCTATTATCACTGGAAATTTACTTGCAAGGCTTCGGAGTAAGAATCACCAATACCGGCATGTACAGGTCCTTCTCAAAAAATTAGCATATAGTGTTAAATTTCATTATTTACCATAATGTAATGTTTACAATTAAACTTTCATATATTATAGATTCATTATCCACCAACTGAAATTTGTCAGGTCTTTTATTGTTTTAATACTGATGATTTTGGCATACAACTCCTGATAACCCAAAAAACCTGTCTCAATAAATTAGCATATCAAGAAAAGGTTCTCTAAACGACCTATTACCCTAATCTTCTAAATCAACTAATTAACTCTAAACACATGCAAAAGATACCTGAGGCTTTTATAAACTCCCTGCCTGGTTCATTACTCAAAACCCCCATCATGGGTAAGACTAGCGACCTGACAGATGTCAAGAAGGCCATCATTGACACCCTCAAGCAAGAGGGTTAAGGTACCGTCACACTTAGCGACGCTGCAGCGATACCGACAACGATCCGGATCGCTGCAGCGTCGCTGTTTGGTCGCTGGAGAGCTGTCACACAGACCGCTCTCCAGCGACCAACGATCCCGAGGTCCCCGGTAACCAGGGTAAACATCGGGTAACTAAGCGCAGGGCCGCGCTTAGTAACCCGATGTTTACCCTGGTTACCATCGTAAAAAACAAACAGTACATACTTACATTCAGCTGTCTGTCCCTTGCCGTCTGTTTGCTGCACTGACTGCTGGCCGCAAAGTGAAAGCAGAGCACAGCCACAGCGGTGAGTCACCGCTGTGTGACTCACCGCTGTGCTGTGCTTTCACTTTCACTTTGCGGCCAGCAGTCAGTGCAGGAAATAGACGGCAAGGGACAGACAGCTGAATGTAAGTATGTACTGTTTGTTTTTTTACGATGGTAACCAGGGTAAACATCGGGTTACTAAGCGCGGCCCTGCGCTTAGTTACCCGATGTTTACCCTGGTTACCAGTGAAGACATCGCTGAATCGGTGTCACACACACCGATTCAGCGATGTCTGCGGGGAGTCCAGCGACGAAATAAAGTTCTGGACTTTCTTCCCCGACCAGCGACAGCACAGCAGGGGCCTGAGCGCTGCTGCCTGTCACACTGGACGATATCGCTAGCGAGGACGCTGCAACGTCACGGATCGCTAGCGATATCGTCTAGTGTGACAGTACCTTAAGACCCAGAAAGAAATTTCTCAACAAATATACTGTTCCCAGAGTGCTGTATCAAGGCACCTCAATGGTAAGTCTGTTGGAAGGAAACAATGTGGCAGAAAACGCTGTACAACGAGAAGAGGAGACCAGACCCTGAGGAAGATTGTGGAGAAGGACCGATTCCAGACCTTGGGGAACCTGAGGAAGCAGTGGACTGAGTCTGGTGTGGAAACATCCAGAGCCACCGTGCACAGGCGTGTGCAAGAAATGGGCTACAGGTGCCGCATTCCCCAGGTAAAGCCACTTTTGAACCATAAACAGCGGCAGAGGCGCCTGACCTGGGCTACAGAGAAGCAGCACTGGACTGTTGCTAAGTGGTCCCAAGTACTTTTTTCTGATGAAAGCAAATTTTGCATGTCATTCGGAAATCAAGGTGCCAGAGTCTGGAGGAAGACTGGGGAGAAGGAAATGCCAAAATGCCTTAAGTCCAGTGTCAAGTACCCACAGTCAGTGATGGTGTGGGGTGCCATGTCAGCTGCTGGTGTTGGTCCACTGTGTTTCATCAAGGGCAGGGTCAATGCAGCTAGCTATCAGGAGATTTTGGAGCACTTCATGCTTCCATCGGCTGAAATGCTTTATGGAGATGAAGATTTCATTTTTCAGCACGACCTGGCACCTGCTCACAGTGCCAAAACCACTGGTAAATGGTTTACTGACCATGGTATTACTGTGCTCAATTGGCCTGCCAACTCTCCTGACCTGAACCCCATAGAGAATCTGTGGGATATTGTGAAGAGAAAGTTGAGAGACGCAAGACCCAACACTCTGGATGAGCTTAAGGCCGCTATTGAAGCATCCTGGGCCTCCATAACATCTCAGCAGTGTCACAGGCTGATTGCCTCCATGCCACACCGCATTGAAGCAGTCATTTCTGCCAAAGGATTCCCGACCAAGTATTGAGTGCATAACTGAACATTATTATTTGATGGTTTTTTTGTTTGTTATTAAAAAACACTTTTATTTGATTGGATGGGTGAAATATGCTAATTTATTGAGACAGGTTTTTTGGGTTATCAGGAGTTGTATGCCAAAATCATCAGTATTAAAACAATAAAAGACCTGACAAATTTCAGTTGGTGGATAATGAATCTATAATATATGAAAGTTTAATTGTAATCATTACATTATGGTAAATAATGAAATTTAACACTATATGCTAATTTTTTGAGAAGGACCTGTATAAAGTCCTTTCTAATATTACATTCTGGGACCCCATAGTGATAGCGTAGAAATATATTTTTGGAACTTGTTTCATTTAAAGGGATACTCTTAATGCCCCCATACGCATTAAATAAAAGTCGGCAGAACCCACCGATTTTGGTATTATCAGCCAACCATCTGATGTGTATGGGAGCTCGTAAATGTTCCCTTCCAGATTACATTGGAAGCTATGGCAGTGAATCATTAATGTGCTTACCCCTGAAATAAGTTGCAATATATTTTTGCAAATCAGCAGTTGCATACAAATATTGTGATTTTTGGTGTTTCCACACCATTCCCGGCCAGCTGTGGCGATATGGGATTCGCAGGGTGAAGGCATGGGCAGAATAGTGCATTGTCATGCCCGCCTGTCAAATTTATCATAAGCTATGATACCGGCTAATGTACATTTCTGAAGACGGTGCACGCTGGGTACCAGACACGTCTGAATTATTGAGTGGCAAATGCTGCTTGATGAATCCAGTCAGTGTACTTCAGGTGGCACTTCATTAAGACTGGAGGGCATCACAAGTACAACTATAAGTATTGGGCAGTTGGAGATAAGTTGCTGACAAAGGAGCCTGGCAGTGGCTCTTCCTCGGAGAATAATGGGGAGAGAGCTGACAGATGCATGATAGCTCAGCCAACAGCTATAGAAGGTGTATAGCCAGTTTTAGGTTCTATGCAGACTGCATCCGGAGTTTCATCTGAGAGATGCAGTACTGGGCAAAAGTGTTAGGCAGGTGTGTAAAAAATGACCCGATCAGCCTCAGTATTAGTGTATATATGGATGGATACTTCTTCATGAAGGGCTAAAGCAGCAGTAACTGTTAAAGATCAAAGTGCTAAAAACTGGAGTACAAGAGAAATCTATATCAAATCAATATTTGGTGTGACTAATCTTTCCCTTCAAAACAGCATCAATTCTTCCAGGTACACTGCGCAGTTTTTGAAGGGACTTGTCAGGGAGGTTGTTCCAAACATCTTGGAGAATTAATCACAGATCTTCTGTGGATGTAGGCTTGCACAAATTCTTCTGTCTCGTTATGTAATCCCAGACAGATTCGATGATCAGGACTACTTGGGCGGCAATATCATCACTTCCAGAACTTCTTGTTCTTCTTTACTCTGAAGATTGTTCTTAATGACATTGGCTGTATGTTTGCATCTGAACGTATTCTGTAGCAGGAAAACTACTCAATCAGATGCTTCCCTGATGATAGTGCATGATGGTTTGGTATCTCCCTCTATTCCTCTGCGTTTAGGACACCATTAATCCTGACCAAATCCCCAACTCCATTTACTAAAATGCAGCCCCAGAGCCCCCACCATGCTTCACTGGTACCTGTAGCCACATTATTTTACTGCACTCCAGCCCTTTGGTGAACTGACTGCCTTCTGTTATAGCCAAATATTTCAAACTTTGACAAATCAGTCCCGAGCATCGCCTGCCTTTTTTCTGAACCTCAGTTCCTATGTTTGTGCATATTTGAGCCTCTTGGTTTTGTTGCCATGCTGAAGATATGATTTTTTGACCACAATTCTTCCATTAAGGTCAGTTCAAGCAAGATCTCTCAGAAAAGAAGATTGGTGTAGTTTAGTCCCACAGTTTGTTGTCAGATCTGAGCTGATGGCACTGCTGGACATATTTAAATTTTGAAGGGAAATACAGCTGAACTAAATTTTATTGGCTGACCACTGCATTTACGGTAATCCATGTTGCGCATTTCTTGGTGTTTCTTCAAAAGAGCTTGTTTAAGCAGATTTTTTTGTTTCATGTTTTTCTTTCCATATCATAATCTTTGTTAAACAACGAAATTAGTAATCTTGCAATTTTCACGCTGGCCACTGAATTTTATTTTAGACTCATCCTTACTGTCCTTTCAGGAAGAGTTTTCAGCTGGCTCCTCATCATCAGAAGGATCACAATGACAGGTAACATCTCTATACATAGCTGATCCCTCTGACCCTGGTCCCTCACCCTTCACATTGCCATTTGCACACACTCATTATTTGTTGTCCTTGTACTATCATTCTACAGCCGAGTGAAATGATTGTCGTGAGGAAGTGTATTTGTTACAGTGTGCCAGAATTCCCTTTGGGCATTGTGAGTTAGAAAATGCATAATGCATTAATTGTTATGTGCTGACACTACTGATTGCCTAATGTGCAATGTCGTTTGTATTTTACTGCCATCGACTTGCTAATGTATACGCATGAGAGGTATGTATTAGAAGCTTCCAGAAAGGTGTGAATTGGTCTTTCCGATAAACAAGGCCTGCTATTGTCAAGGAGATCAATTTAATCTTACTGGGTCAAAATACAGCAGACCCTCATGGCATTGTGTGAACTTGAAGCACCGATACACCCGGAATATCATTCCAGTTCACGCTGAGGGGGACATCATTCTCCACATAGCTACCTCCACAAGGGAGTGATGGTTTTCGATAATTAGGAAACGTGGGGCTCAACAAATGGTCTCTTGCTGTACTGGTCTTTTGTGCTTCTCCGGTGGGGGCCAGTGTTATGTGACTGCCAAGCCACAAATTCGCTCTACTCTACTCTCTGTGATAGGGAATTACATCTAATGTGCCTTTAGGAATGAGACTGCATTATGGTTCCAAAGTTTTCTTCAATAATTAAGTGTTACATTTACAAGTTTATGCTCGTGTCCGGATGCTTTTAATTGCACTTACATCACGGACACGTCAACACTTGCAGCCAGACACGACTTCAATAGGAGTGCCCTCTTGGGGTCCTAGACTGTCCTAATAAGTCCAATCTCTAAACATTGTTGTGGATACGAGGGAAGTATTTCAGCGCCAACACTCCACTTCTGATACTCTGACTGTCCATCTGCGGTCAGTGAAACACTGACATGGACACACAACAATTAGATGCTTCAATACTAAAGATAGTGTCGGTATCTGTACGATGTGTCTGATGTCCATGTGTTGTCTCCTGAAACATCAGGAAATTAAAGTTTAGCAAAGTCCTAGTGGGCAGTGTGAAAATTGCAAGATTTATTTATTTTTTCACTTTTAATACAGTTTATGATATGGGGAAAACATTGCTAAAAATAAAAGTAATACATATAACACAAAAACCTGATTTAAACAATAGCTAATTTTCTGATGATTGCTGGAGGGGAGATAGGTGTAATGGCGTTGTTACATCCGGTCCGGTCCCTGTACCTTCGCGAGGTCCCCGTCGGGACTCCCGCTCTGTGCCAGCTCCATGCTGTCCTGACAGGTCCTCTGCTTCCCCGTCCTCCTCTGCTTCCTGGCATGCAGCCAGCAGGTCCTCGGTCTGTGTGCTTAGGTCGTGCACGCGCTCGCTCCCGGTCTCTTAAAGAGACAGCGCACATTTTCCAAAAAGTGCTTTTGACCAATAGTTAATGATTACTATGTCTAGCCCCTCCACCATAGGGAGGGTGCCAGAGCAACAAGTATTCTCAGTTGCTAACTTCCGGTTCCTGCTAGCATGTGCTTCTGTTTATGAAGTTCTCTGCCAGTGCTCCGCTTACACTGTTTGTCTTCACAGACTATCTGCTACCCGTTACCTGGCTTTCCTGGACGATCTCCAATCTGCTTACTCCAGCTACGTCTCGTCCCACCATTCAGTTACCTGAACCTCTGGACAACATCCGTACCGCTGGAACCAGCTGCTACCCGTGCCCCCGGTACCCACCGGTTAGCTCTACGTCACCTTCTAACCCTGCTTGTCCGTCTGTCCCACTGGGTCAGATGCCAAGAGTCCGGGGTCTAACTGGAGGTAGCACCCGTGTCCCCCAGGCATCCCATTCTGACCCTGTTCGAGGGGTCTTACCACGGGTGTCTGGGGCTCACGTAGTCACGCCCCCTTCAGAGCCCCACGGACCGTGGTGCCGAGGTTCATCGTTAAATTACAATAAAAACGAATGTGAACTTCACCATCTGTGCCTCCGTTTCCATTCGTTACAGGCGTCAGTGATTTAAAGCCAGAGTATTTTCCTCCAGCACTCTAAAGTGTGGTGAGGCTTAAACTAAAGTTGCATAAATTGGCTGATTTTATGTGGATATTCATAGAGCGGGTGGGAGAATGTCCACCTTATCTTAACCTGCAGAGCTGACGCCACCATGTTCTGACAGGACCTGTGTGATATCACAGGCATGTGATCAGTCACATGATGGAGTAGTCACATGGTCTGGGGCTTAAGTAGCTTATTTTCAGAGGCCGTAGTGTTGTGGGTCTAGTCAGGAACACTCCAGAGAAGTGGTTTTGGGCTGTGATTTTTAACTGAATCATGGGTTGTGCTAATCCTGAGCGGGCTGCCCCGCTACTACAAGGACTTTACCTAGAGTTACCATTTTGTTTTATTTTGCTGCTTTGCCCAGAGTGCCATATTTATTTTGTGCATAACCTTTGGTTTATGCTGTACTTAATAAACCAAGTGCATCTTTCAAGCCGCAGTGTTCCCGTGACTACCTCCGTGTGCAACTGAGTGAGTTGATCTACCACAGGTGGTGTTAGAAGTGCAGGCAGCATTCTCAGCAAACACATGTGATGGCCACAAGTCAGAGTGTGACATCAGGCAAGATGGAGGACCTGATTAAACATTTGCTACAAGCACAACAGCAACTGCAACATCAGCAGTGTGATGCCGATTGTGAAGGAGAATCTCTTCCAAACACAAAAGGCCCAGGAAAGGGTCTACAATCGGTTGGCAAAACTGAGACAGTTTAGCCCAGGGGACCGGGTGATCGTGTTGATCCCCACTATTGAAAGTAAATTCCTGGCCAAGTGGCAAGGACCATACAAGGTGTTTGAGAAGTTGAGTGATGTCATCTACAGGGTCCACCAATCAGGGAGAAGAAAACCATACCAGATGTACCACATTCACCTGCTGAAACCGTGGTGAGACAGGGATCTGGTAGAAGCAATGTGCCTAGGAGCCTATCCTGAAGCCAAGGTCGCGAATGCCTCAGTGGCAGAGACACTGTCGCTGGCCCAGAAACAACAGTGCTGTGAGCTGCATCAGCGGAACCAAGACCTGTTTTTGGAGTTACCAGGATGTACGCAGGTTGTAGGGCATGAAATCCTGACTGAATCACATGTGAGGGTGAACCAAAGGCTGTATTGGATTCCTGAAGCTCGACGCGAGGTGATCTCTGAAGAAGTGAAGAGAATGTTGACCCTGGGCATCATCAAGGAGTCAAAAAGAGGCTTGTCCAGCCCTATTTTTCCTGTGCTGAAGCTGAATGGAGAGTGATGCTTCTGTAATGATTACAGGAAGCTCAATGACGTGTCCAAGTTTGACACTTATCCGATGCCCCGAGTCGATGAGCTTACTAAGAGGCTAGGATCAGCCAGATATATCACCACACTGGACCTGATGAAAGGCTACTGGCAAATTCTCTTGTTTTCAAGTGCCAATGAGAAGATGGACTTCTCTACACCTGACGGGTGCTTCCAGTATACCTGGATGCCATTCGGACTACAAGAAGCCCCAGCTACCTTCCAGAGGGCTATGGACAGGATACTGGTTCCTCACGTGAAGTATGCCACCGCTTACTTGGATGACATCGTGATCTTCAGCCCGGATTGGGGAAGTCACCTGCAGAATGTCCAGGTGGTACTGGACTGAGGAAGGCAGGGTTTACCATAAACCCTAAAGAAGTGTGCCCTCAGAAAAGAAGAGGCTACATACTTAGGCAGTTAACTGGTTCATGCAGCTTTACATGAACACCCGAGCCTTACACTATGGCTGGTCCGAATAACTAAAGCAATTGTTACCATCCACCTCTCGTGTCTCCCCTTTTCCTCATAGTTTGTAAGCTTGCGAGCAGGGCCCTCATTCCTCTTGGTATCTATTTTGAACTGTGATCTCTGTTATGCTGTAATGTCTATTGTCTGTACAAGTCCCCTCTATAATTTGTAAAGCGCTGCGGAATATGTTGGCGCTATATAAATAAAAATTATTATTATTATATAGGCTAAGTGTTGTGAATTCTGTGGCAGAGTTCACTCCTGTGGTCACAACTGGTACTTCGGCTGATTCTCTCTGGGAGCTTCCGTTTGTGGAGGAAAGTGGTACTGCAGCTTCTGAGTTTCCTCCCTCAGGTGATTTGGTGAGGTCGTTAGGTGCTTCTCTACTTAACTCCACCTAATGCTTTGATCCATGCTTCCTGTCAATGTTCCAGTGTTGGACTTGTTTTTCCCTGGATCATTCCTGTGGCCTGCTGCTCTGCATAGCTAAGTTCTCCTTTGCTATTTGTTTGCTATTTTTTCTGTCCAGCTTGTCTATTTGTTTTGCTGGAAGCTCTGGGACGCAAAGGGTGTACCTCCGTGCCGTTAGTTCGGTACGGAGGGTCTTTTTGCCCCTTTGCGTGGTTTTCTTTAGGGTTTTGTGTGGACCGCAAAGTTATCTTTCCTATCTTCGCTCTGTTAAGAAAGTCGGGCCTCACTTTGCTGAATCTACTTCATCTCTACGTTTGTCTTTTCATCTTAACTCACTGTCATTATATGTGGGGGGCTGCCTTTTCCTTTGGGGTATTTCTCTGAGGCAAGGTAGGCTTATTTTTCTATCTTCAGGCAAGTTAGTTTCTCAGGCTGTGTCGAGTTGCATAGGTAGCGTTAGGCGCAATCCACGGCTGCCTCTAGTGTGGTTTGTTAGGATCAGGGATTGCGGTCTACAGAGTTCCCACGTCTCAGAGCTCGTTCTATTATTTTGGGTTATTGTCAGATCACTGTATGTGCTCTGATCGCTATGTCCATTGTGATACTGAATTGCCTATCTTAACAGCTAAGTACTTGGGCTACATCATTGGAAGGGACAAGATTAAGCCACAAATAGACAAGGTGGAGGCAATCCAGAAGTGGCCTCAGCCGGTCTCCAAGAAGCAGATTAGGGAGTTTCTGGGAATTGTGGGATATTATCAGCGATTTATCCTGAATTTCGCCATAATAGCCGCTCTCTTTGACTGATCTTCTTAAGGGCACAAAATTGTCAATGGTCAAATGGTCCTCTGAAGCTGAAATGGCATTTCAGGATTTGAAGCTAGTCCTGTGAACACAGCCCGTCTTGGTCGCACCAGACTTCACTAAAAAGTTCGTGCTTCAGGCAGACGCCTCTGAGGTCAGTTTAGGAGCTGTGCTGTCCCAGGAAAAAGATGGAGATGAACATCTAGTCCTATGCCTGAGTAGGAAAGTTTCCTCCTGTGAGAAGAACTATGCCATCATAGAAAAAGATTGCTTGGCCATCAAGTGGGCAATCGACACCCTGAGATATTACTTGTTAGGCAGAAAGTTCAGACTTGTTTCAGATCTTGCTAACGTGAGATGGATGAGGGAAAAGAAGAGGAAGAATGCCCTGGTATCTGGGTGGTTTCTGGTGCTCCAAGACTTTACCTTTCATTTGAGCACAGGCCAGGGAAGTTGCATGGAAACCCAGATGTACTGTCCAGAGTCTCCTGCTTAGCCAGTGGAGATGCCAAAACCCCTGGTTTTGGGCAAAGGGGAGATATGTGACAAAGTCACTGGTCAAGTACTGGAGGGGAGAAATGTGTCACACTACTCTTAATGGCGTCAGTGATATAAAGCCACAGTATTTTCTTCCAGCACTCTAAAGTGTGGTGAGGCTTAAACTAAAGTTGCATAAATGGGCTGGTTTTATGTGGACATTCATAGAGCGGGAGGAAGAATGTCCAACTTATCTCCACCTGCGGAGCTGCACAACCGTGTCCTGACAGTACCTGTGTGATGCCACAGTCATGTGATCAGTCACATGATGGAGGAGTCACATGGCCTGGGGCTTAAGTAGCTTCCTTTCATAGGTTGCAGTGTTGTGGGTCAGGAGAAGAACACTCCAGTGAAGTGGTTTTGTGCTGTGATTTATGCCTGAACTGTGGGTTGTGCTAACCCTGAGCGGGATGACCGGCTACTACAAGGTCTGTACATAGAGTTACCATTTTGTTTAGCCCAGAGGGCTATGTTTATTTTGTGCTAAACCCTTGGTTTATGCCGTACTTAATAAATCAAGTGCATCTTTCAAGCCGCAGTGTTCTTGTGACTACCTCCATGTGCACCCGAGTGAGTCGATCTACCACAAACCCTATAGAAGCTAAGAGGACTCTTTTGACCTCCATCAGATGAATGGCATTCAAGCTGGGAGCTTTACTTGGTTTGTAATAGTTTAATAAAAATGTTTATTATTTTTGTTTCCATTTTTTTAATACTCAAATGTGTTCCTAGAGTAAATAGCATAGAATTCTGCCCTAGTGGATATAGAAATAGCTGGTAAAGAATTGTTTTGTATTTTATTGGGTTGCTGTTGATCATATCCCAACATTGAACTAACATGTTGGATTGTTCATGTACAGACAGATAATGCTTTGTCTCCAGTCTCAGCAAGTCTAAGAAAAATAAATTAATATTTACAACTTTTCAGTATACTGAGAGGTTTCTTCTGGGTTATAAATAAAAGCACGGCATACACATAATTCCCAAAATAAAATTAATGTATTTATTCTTAAACTGTAATTAAACCTAGTAAACCTTTCTTCATTTTCCAAGTTTCCTCTAATGTCTCTATTAGTTTTAAATAAATGTATTTAAAAAATAAATAATATGGACTTGGAGGAAGACTGACCTAAATACAGCATTTTGGCATTGAGAGTTACAGTTGCAATCAAAATTATTCAACCCTCAGCTGTTGATAGCAATCCAGAGGGATCTAAGCACATTCTTAATGGGAAATGGCCTCCATTTTTCTAATAGTCTGGAGTGGTCAGAGATTCGCCCAAAAAGATAAGAGACAGGATCATAACTGCACAAACAAGGGAAAGGATACGAAAACATAGCATGGTGGTGGTGGTGGTGGTGGTGGTGGAAACCTGCAGCATGGGGTGGGTAAGAAGGTAATTAAGAGTCAGGAAACCCTAGGACAGTGTTACCCAACTCCGGTCCTCGAAAGCCACCAACAGGTCATGTTTTCAGGATTTCCTTAGTATTGCACAGGTGATTGAATGCTTGCCTGGCCAGGTGATGCAATTATCACCTGTGCAATACAAAGGAGATCCTGAAAACATGACCTGTTGGTGGCTCTCGAGGACCGGAGTTGGGGAAAACTTCCCTAGGAGAAAACATCATGTTTTATGTGGGGAAGCTGAATCTTAGGCGGAATTGGACCTTCCAACAGGACAATGATTCCCATCTTACCTCCAAGTCCAGCAAAGCTTAGTTTCAGCAGAATTTGTGGAAGAGGTTGCAGCATGCAATCCAACAAATATAACTGAACTGAAGGCCATTGACCGTGAGGAACAGTCTAAGATTCCTCGAGAATATTGCCATAAGCTGTTGTCTGGTTATGCATCATTTTTGCAGCTAGTCATAACAAGCAAAGGTGCTTTAATAAGTACGAAAGAAAGACACTAATCATGAAGGGGGTTGAATAATTCAGAGATGGCAGCAGTCACAAAAAGTGAGATTTTGTGCTAAATGTGGAGAAACCACTGATTACATTAGTTATCTTGAACTATTTACATTGTTCTTGTTTGAATGGTTTATTGGGAACAGCAGAAATGTGTAATAAAATGTGTTAATAGTGTAAATCTAATTTGCAGTGGGGGTTGCATAATTCTCATTGCAACTTTATAGCCTGTAAGTTCCCATGTTAGAACAGAGCTGTAACAAAGAACTCCTGGCCCTCAATGCAAAATCAAGGTCCCCCACCTAACATGTGGCATTTATAATATTAACCCATTATCTACCAATGTCCTTTTTTTGGGGACGCCTAATCTTTTGCTTCTAGCAACTACGATTTTATCATTTTTATAATTAGGTCCAATTTTTTGCGTTGTGTTTGTAAAATGAATGTTTTCAAAATAGGAAATCATGTCATTGTCATTTTTAATTGAATATTGGGATGCCCTTTTCTGAAAAATCTGTAAAATTAAAATTTCTAATTTGGCAAGTAATGGGTTAAGGTACTATATTCTGCATGTGACTGCCATCTTTCAACACTTTATATAGAAAAACCCCTGTTTAATACTGCGATAATTCCTCTTTAAGCTTTAGTAATCTGTGCTCCCTAACTAATGCTTTAAAATGTCCTGAGAAAACAGTTTGCAAACCACTTTGCAGCTCTGGCAATATCTATTCTACTCTCCCAGTTTGTTTTGCTACCATCGGCTGTTGCTTATTAGCATAATTACTACAAACCTACCACAAGCTAAAAGAAACAGTGACTATAGAGCTAGTAAAGGAGGTTTATAAACTAAAACAAGGAAACCAGGAAAATGTAACATATGGATATGGGTCAGAAGGAAGGAATCTGGAGATCAGCTGAAATTTCAAGAGGTGGGAAAGGTTAGAATCCTGTACATGTTTCTCCTCAAAAATGGCCATTCAAGAATTTAAACAGCCCCCAATAGGCATTAAATGGTTTATAAAGTGATAGCATGACTCATTTCTATGGTCAACATTCCAGGATCAACAAGGAAAAAAGTATTTTTGTAACGTACCGGAACTCTGTCAGAAGCATGTGAGCAGGAGTCCAATGCGGTGGTCATGACATCTCTCACAAGAGTGATGAAGAAATACAAGCAGTTGAATAAGATGCTTTTTGCCGCCTTGTTAAACACTTGCAGTTCCTCTACTAGCTGGGCGTTAAGAGCTTCATAGTCCTTCTTGGCCTGGTCTAGCTGAGAATCTGCTGGTTTCTGGAGGTAGCTGTGGTAATCCAGGAGTTTATCATAGCGTTTTTGTATGAGCTTCTGAGGTATCGGGAACATGGACTGCAAAGAACTAAGTGGTGTACAGACCAGTCGCTCCAATTTGCTTGCCTACAATACAAGCATAATGTAGACTTGGAATCAGTTTTATGATGACACTACAGAACGAACCCAAAATGCATACATAATATTTAGCCCAAAATACAAGCAATTAAGTAAAAGAAAATATATACAGTATACCGTGCCGCACAAGAGGTTGGTACACAAAATGAGAATGCTTGGTCTGGGGGAAAATGTGTGTAAATGGGTTAGTAACTGGCTTAGTGATAGAAAGCAGAGGGTGGTTATAAATTGTATAGTCTCTAACTGGGTCGCTGTGACCAGTGGGGTACCGCAGGGGTCGGTATTGGGACCTGTTCTCTTCAACATATTCATTAATAATCTGGTAGAAGGTTTACACAGTAAAATATCGATATTTGCAGATGATACAAAACTATGTAAAGCAGTTAATACAAGAGAAGATAAGGTTATACACATGGGAAGAAGGAATCAATATCACCATTACACACTGAATGGGAAACCACTGGGTAAATCTGACAGGGAGAAGGACTTGGGGATCCTAGTTAATGATAAACTTACCTGGAGCAGCCAGTGCAAGGCAGCAGCTGCCAAGGCAAACAGGATCATGGGGTGCATTAAAAGAGGTCTGGATACACATGATGAGAGCATTATACTGCCTCTGTACAAATCCCTAGTTAGACCGCACATGGAGTACTGTGTCCAGTTTTGGGCACCGGTGCTCAGGAAGGATATAATGGAACTAGAGAGAGTACAAAGGAGGGCAACAAAATTAATAAAGGGGATGGGAGAACTACAATACCCAGATAGATTAGCGAAATTAGGATTATTTAGTCTAGAAAAAAGACGACTGAGGGGCGATCTAATAACCATGTATAAGTATATAAGGGGACAATTCAAATATCTCGCTGAGGATCTGTTTATACCAAGGAAGGTGACGGGCACAAGGGGGCATTCTTTGCGTCTGGAGGAGAGAAGGTTTTTCCACCAACATAGAAGAGGATTCTTTACTGTTAGGGCAGTGAGAATCTGGAATTACTTGCCTGAGGAGGTGGTGATGGCGAACTCAGTCGAGGGGTTCAAGAGAGGCCTGGATGTCTTCCTGGAGCAGAACAATATTGTATCATACAATTATTAGGTTCTGTAGAAGGACGTAGATCTGGGGATTTATTATGATGGAATATAGGCTGAACTGGATGGGGGTAATCAAGGTTTAGCGTGCCACGAGGCAGGACGACAGGAACACAGGTAATATGTACCGGGCAATGTGCCCATGTAATTTAGAAGACATATAAGCATTTTTCACTTTGCTGATATAGCTGGTACTATGAATTAGTGATATAGAGTGAGAGACCTCCTGGGTGTTGTCCTGGTGGGGGTTCTTTGCCGTACAAATTGGTATGGCTTCCTTATATGTAATATGAGGGGCTTTTTTAGCACTGTATTGCTTGCACTGAGGTATTGACCTCCGGTCTTTTAGGTACATCTTGACTATAAGGATTAACCCATTGTATGGCAAGTTGGCAGGTGTGTGCATGAAATTACATAGGGTCTGTATATAGGACTTACATTTAAGGATATGGCCGAATTGGAAGGTCTTATGTCTAATATGGTCTAAAATAACTTATGTATATTTAGGAGGGTACATATCCTGTGGGTTGGGTCGCTTACCTTGATCTAGTATTCCATCTGATTGTGAGGTACTATTTTAATATTTGTATGTGTCATTTATGTCAATAAAGATTTTGTTTTATATTATACACTTCGTGACTAAGGTTTCTTATCCTGTAGTCAATATGTTTAAATTATTAGGTTCTGTAGAAGGACGTAGATCTGGGGATTTATTATGATGGAATATAGGCTGAACTGGATGGACAAATGTCTTTTTTCGGCCTTACTAACTATGTTACTATGTTACTATGTTACAGTATATATACTGTAAATTTCCCCCTCCTTGAGACACTTGACGGGTATAGTGGTTGTTATACATATAACACAAAGGTAGCAGCTAAAAGATAAGGGCACTTTCAGGGGGAAATCTACAGTATATATATATATATATATATATATATATATCTTTTTTTTGCTTTTACTTAATTGCTTGTATTTTGGGCTAAAGATCATGTATGAATTTTGGGTTCATTAAAATGTTTCCGCCATTAGACATTTGATGCTGTTTGCTACTCAACTCATTGCTGGCTGAACTATAAGATTAACTAAGGGTGCATTTACATTGGCCGATAATCTAATAGTAACAAAAAAAATTATAATTATTTTATTTTATAGCACCAACATATTCTGCAGCACTTTACAATTAAGCGGGGAGATGTACAAACAATAAAGACCTCACAAAGTAACACATAAACCAACAGTGAGGGCTCCGCTTGCAAGCTCATAATCTACTAGATGGTGGCCCGATTCTAATGCATCGGGTATTCTAGAATATGTATGTAGTTTATTTATGAAGTCTTCAGAATAATGCAATTTATACACAGGATTCGGCCGGCTGGGCGCGACCAATTAGCGAAACGTGGTTCAAATTCCGCGCCAATTTGCGGCCCGGACTGCACCTGTCGCTGATTGGTCACACCCGGCCGCGAACAATCAGTAAAGCCAGGTCCTGCTCCAGGTTTTTGAGGGCCCCGGGCGAAAGAGTCTCAGTGGGCCCCCTTCTTTAACACATACCACGTTTCATGATGCACAGATACAGCAGAGAAATATAGCACAGCCAAGTAGCATACAGCCCACGTAGTATATAACACAGCCCACGTAGTATATAACACAACACACGTAGTATATAGCACTGCCCACGTAGTACATTGCCCAGCCACGTAGTATATAACAAAGCCCACGTAGTATATAACACAGCCTACGTAGTATATAACACAGCCCACATAGTATAACACAGCCCATGTAGTATATAACACAGCCCACGTAGTATATAGCACAGCCCACGTAGTATATTGCCCAGCCACATAGTATATAGCACAGCCCCCGTAGTATATAGCACAGACATGTAGTATATTGCCCAGCCACGTAATATATTGCACAGCCATGTAGTATATAGCACAGCCACGTAGTATATAGCACAGAGACGTAGTATATAACACAGCCCATGCAGTATATAACACAGGCCATGTAGTATAGAGCACAGCGATGTAGTATATTACCCAGCCACGTAATATATACCACAGCCACGTAGTATATAACACAAAGACGTAGTATATAACTCATCCCATGCAGTATCTAACACAGCCCATGTAGTATATAGCAATGTGGACACCATATCCCTGTAAAAAAAAGAATTGAAATAAAAAATAGTTATTTACTTACCTTCCGTCGGCCCCCGGATCCAGCCCAGGCGTTTACCGATGCTCCTCGCGACACTCCGGTCCCAAGAATGCATTGCGGTCTTGCAAGATAATGACGTAGCGGTCTCATGAGACCGCTACGTCATCATCTCGCGAGACCGCAATGCATGGACCGGAGCGTCACAAGGAGCAGCGGGAAAGGTGACGGAAGGTGAGTATATAATGATTTTTTTTTATTATTATTATTTTTAACATTAGATTTTTTTACTCTTGATGCTGCATAGGCAGCATCAATAGTAAAAAGTTGGTCACACAGGGTTAATATCAGCGTTAACGGACTGCGTTACACTGCGGCATAACGCGGTGTAACGCAGCCATTAACCCTGTGTGAGCGCTGACTGGAGGGGGCACTGACAGAGAGTAGGAAGGGGCGAATTTGCGGCCGGACAGACAGACAGACGGAAGTACCCCTTAGACGATTATATATATAATCTGGAAAGAACTGTTCCTAGCAGCACACATTCTCAATTATCTGCCTGTGTAAACAGGCTGCCAACCACCCGAAAAATTTGCTAAATGCTCATTTGTTGGGTAAAATTACTTTTAAGCTTTCTTAAAAATTATGATTCTTGGCAGCACATCACCATGTGTAAACAAGAGGTGCTGCCTAGAGCAAAGATATTCTATACGTACTGAACGATTTTATTAACCAGTTTTCTGTGTGCAAAGAATTGCGTTTGGCCTGTGTGAACAGATAATGAAATGACCACCAACTGGCTTACCTGTGTCTAATCCGTAATTGTTTAATGGTCCTTGTCGGTAAGTATAAATGTTCCCTAAGAATCCATCAATGAACTTCAGATGGAGAGTTTGTAACTCTGTTTTTTCCTGAACTCTTTTAAGTTAATCTAGGACCACATCAACATTCAGCTCAGCTTTGATGTGGTCTTTGGTCAAAACATAGGTATTCAGAAAAAGACAGATAATAGAGTCAGGCCATGTTTACACTTGTGGTTGTAAAAAATGGATGTTTAAAAACGGATTCAAATGGATCCATAAATTTTTATGGAGTCTGTCTGGGTTCCTTTATGTATTTGTTTCTAGGACAAAATAAAAAGTTCTGCATGGTGTTCTTTTTCTAACATTTTTAAAACAGACACAAACAGAACCTGAAGGGACCATGTAATAGTCAGAGGGGTCCCTCTTCTTCCAGTAGCATCAGTAATACAACAGAAGTGTTTTTTTATATGAATTCAATTTGTTTCTATTTACAAAACAGAACCCAGTAAACTGAACTGCAGGACAGGGAAATATCCAAAATATGAAAAGAAACGTCATTCAAATTCAGGTTAAAAACGCCAGTCTATGAGTACACTAGATACATAAAGCACGCAAGTGGGTGACATATAAACAATGACTGAAATTCAATGAGAAAATCACAACCAGATAAATTGGCGTATTAGGAAAGAATATTCATATATTTGTTTTACAGTCAAAAAAATCATTCCATGATGGAAAATAATAAAAAAGTGAGTAGATGGCCTCCAAGTCAAGACAACTGAAGTAGATATGCTCACCCAACTACCAGCCCAAACAACGTCTAAAGACCCGGATTCATCTCCTTCCCACAAGGTACTCTACTTTTCAAAGATACCATTAGCAAATGACCAAGTTGATGTACTTATCCTTGGGCTGACCTTTTCAACAACAGAAAGGTTTGATTCTTTTTCAGCTGTGGAAGATCTACATTAAATTTTGAGACGGATACCATGGAGGATAATTTTAATACCAAATGTGAACAGCAGGCCTTGGAATCCTTCTATGGAGTTTTTCCAGGAACAACAAGAGAATAACATAGGTACCCAAAAGAACCACTCCCTAGATCTAGGAAATTCACCCATTTTTCTATGTGCCCCCGAGTGAATCCCCAAATTTATCACAATAGACAATGGGTGTCCCTGAAGGAGTTTAAAGACATAAAAGAAGTTCTTATTAAGCCTTCAGGAGGTAATGTCAAATTTTTGCCTATAGAGCTGAACAATGGGAGATGTAAAAACAACTCTAAAATATCTTATTATAAAACCTGACCCCCCTTATCTTAATATTGTCACTGTCAGCTGCAGCTGCTGATGCGGCCCAGCCCATAGATGCCCCCAAGCTGACTGACCTCAAAAGGCATGGGGCACGCGTCCCCTGGGGACGCAATACGGACCCTTTATACCGCAGAGGGAAACCCGGAACTACCCGAACTAGGGGAGGCAGCAAAAAACCAAATATGAAGATACTGTAACCGAAATCTCCACCATACTCACACCCCAAGTGGGGGAGCCACCCAGGGAGATATTCAATACCAATAGTAAAAGTGGACACTCCTCACAATAGCAACAAGAAAGAAACAATGGAGTTGAAGTCCATAAGCAAATATTTATTATTTACAACAATTGGCAACCATAGCCAAGAAGCATACAGATATCATAATTCAATCAGACATTACACATAACTGAAAAGGAGGATGAATGGTAGCAAAAGATGGAAATAGACACCATGTGGGTAATCCTGATACCAACTTTAATATTAATAAAGTGCATAGTGCCACAAAGTAACCGGGAAAAGGACCAGATGATATAAAGCTACCCCTATAAGTCTATACTAATGGCTGTATATGCATATAACTAGCCCTGCGCACAGGCTAAATGACCACTGAATCTGGTCAATAGTCAAAGGCCAAAAAGAAGAGGGGAAAAAAATGCCATACATAAACCCTATTGATCCTTACCCTAAGGTTGGTAACCAGGATGACCCACGCGGTGGCCCCAACGCGCGTTTCGCGTCAGCTTCGTCAGGGGGCAGTGTTGCTACATGTCCTGGGTGTGCCTTATAAATGTACACAATCAATTGTGATGTTTTCCACCTGATGCGGCGCATGTCGCCGCTCGTCCGGCCGGGAATTGCATCCCCAGGCGGCATCCAAGATGGCGCCGTGGCCAGTTCCGTTGCACTGACGTCACTGAAAGGCTCGCGTCATCAGGCGGCACCGCCCACAATGCCCCGGACCTCAGACGTCAGCAGACATGCGCACAGTGGAGCTGTGCTGCTACAAGGAAGGTAAAGGTACCGTCACACTTAGCGACGCTGCAGCGATACCGACAACGATCCGGATCGCTGCAAAGTCGCGGTTTGGTCGCTGGAGAGCTGTCACACAGACCGCTCTCCAGCGACCAACGATGCCGGTAACCAGGGTAAACATCGGGTAACTAAGCGCAGGGCCGCGCTTAGTAACCCGATGTTTACCCTGGTTACCATCCTAAAAGTAAAAAAAAACAAACGCTTCATACTTACCTACAGCCGTCTGTCCTCCAGCGCTGTGCTCTGCTCTCCTCCTGTACTGGCTGTGAGCACAGCGGCCGAAAAGCAGAGCGGTGACGTCACCGCTCTGCTTTCCGGCTGACCGACGCTCACAGCCAGTACAGGAGGAGTGCAGAGCACAGCGCTGGAGGACAGACAGCGGTAGGTAAGTATGTACTGTTTGTTTTTTTTTACTTTTAGGATGGTAACCAGGGTAAACATCGGGTTACTAAGCGCGGCCCTGCGCTTAGTTACCCGATGTTTACCCTGGTTACCAGTGAAGACATCGCTGAATCGGTGTCACACACGCCGATTCAGCGATGTCTGCGGGGAGTCCAGCGACCAAATAAAGTTCTGGACTTTCTTCCCCGACCAGCGACAGCACAGCAGGGGCCTGATCGCTGCTGCCTGTCACACTGGACGATATCGCTAGCGAGGACGCTGCAACATCACGGATCGCTGGCGATATCGTCTAGTGTGACGGGGCCTTAATGTGACTCATAGGGGCGGAACTAACAAACAAACAAAGGGCCGGAGCCGAAAGTGCCTCAATTATAAAAGAAGAAAACGATTAACCCTTGAGCAACTGTGTCCTCTCCTGCATGCCCTATAACCGTGATTAATATAGTACGATTAATATATTAAAACTACATATAATAACATTTCTTAATAATGTCATAGATTTATAAAAGCCCATAAAGAACAGAATTACATGTGCGGGTGCATGAAACGTGCAAAACATTGAATATCACATAATAAAATACATAATATGACATATAATTAGTACCGCATATAATACTTTACACCACATTAGAAATATACAGCACAGTACATATGGTGGTGAAGGTGAACCGCAATAATAAATGCAGAATATAAATAATGATAAACATAAAAATGAAAAAAGTTTTTTTCTTTTTTTCTTTTTTTCCCATAAGTGCTGTGATTTCAAGGACGTCAGAGAAGACAGATTCAAAATGTCCAAGGATGAGCCAAGATGAACTTCGCTGAGGCACAAAAACTCCACTCAATGGCACACCGAATTGTACGGTAAATATAAATAAATTGAAACTAAAAAAAGTACAAAAGAAAAAGTAATGATTAAAAATAACCAAAGACAACTCACAACACCAAATAATAGCATACATATAAAAAATACATATAAAAAGGCCGGAGACAAATACTATAAAAAGGAACTGAAACTAAGCTGTTCGTTAAGACCCGCTGGAGCAAGTGTATGTAATACTGCAATCCAGCGGCATTCACGTTGGGCCAGTTTTTGTTTGGCGTCACCACCTCTTAAGCCTGTATGGATCTTCTCAATTCCCCAAATTGAAACAACAACTTCAAACTATTCTACAAATAGCTTTTGAAAGCGGTATCATTAATAAGAAAACCTTAGGTGGGCTGCTTACACAGCACCCTGTGATACCCACTTTTTATCTTCTCCCCAAGGTCCACAAAGACCTCCTCTCTCCACCGGGACGTCCGATTGTCTCTGGCATGGGAGGGCTATGAGACGCAACATGTAAATTTATTGAGTTCTATCTTAAACCACAGGTGGAGACGCTGCCCTCGCATGTCAGGGACACTACGGACGTCCTCCGGCGTGTGGATGGCCTTATCGTGGAGGAGGATATGCTTCTGGTTACTGCTGACATTGAACAGCTGTACACAAGTATTCGTCATGTTGACGGTTTGAGAGCTTCAAGATTCTTTTTGGAATCCAGTAACCTTGACCCTGATTTACGTGAGCTGGTGTTGGAGCTGTTGGAGTTCATCCTGACTCATAACTTTTTCGTATTCAAAGATCGTTTTTTCCTCCAGCGGCAGGGCACTGCCATGGGGGCGGCTTGTGCGCCGTCTTATGCTAATTTGTTTTGGGGTTATTGGGAATGTGAGATCTTCCAGGGCGGCGCACAACCCGCCCCTTTGTCCACCAAATTCTTGGTTGGTACAGATACATGGATGATGTTCTATTTATATCGCATGGCCCTGCCCTGGAGTTACAGGAATTTATGTCAGGATTGAACGACAACGGCTCCAACATCAAGCTCACATTTACATATCATCAAAAAGAAATTTCTTTTCTAGACATCACACTCAGGGTGCAAGAAAGTGGAGAGATCTATACGGACATATTTCGTAAAGAGACCTCTGTAAACGCTCTTCTTCACTCCTCTTCATCTCATCCTCCCTCCACGATAAGAGCCATTCCTATAGGACAGTTCCTTTGGGCTCGAAGGATCTGTGCCTCAGATATATCATTTGAGAGGCAGGCCGTGGACCTTGGGGAGCGTTTCCGTCAAAGAGGATACAGCAAACGGACTATAAAGAGGGGGTATGTAAGAGCAAAACATACAAGCAGAAATGATCTTTTGGTGGAAAGAGATAGGACTGGGGGAACAGCATGGGAAAATCAGCCTAGGTTTATATCCACCTATAACCATAGATGGGAACAGATGAGGCGAGTGTTTGATAAACACTGGTCTGTTCTAACAACCGATCCCTTGCTCAAGAACTGTCTATCGGCACGACCTCTTATGACAGCACGTAGGTGTAACAATATCAAAGATATTTTAGTACACAGTCACTACGTGGCGAAAACCCAGGATCCATTCAAAGCTGGGAAACAAAAAAATGGTTTCTTCCTGTGTGGTGATTGCCTGGCCTGCAGGAATATGGTTAGATCCTCCACCTTTATTTCATCTGATGGTGCACGTGAGTTCAGGATTAAAGACCATATCACATGTAGCACGACTCATGTCGTATATTATGCGACCTGCACTTGCAAACTCATCTACATCGGCCTAACATCAAGAGAGTTACGTGTTCGTGTACGTGAACACGTATGCGATATCAAGGCAGCTAGAGAGGTGGAGGATATTGAGAATTTGAAACCAATTCCGAAACATTTTCGGAAACATCATAATTGTAATCCCAGGGATCTTAAAGTTTGGGGAATTGAGAAGATCCATACAGGCATAAGAGGTGGTGACGCCAAACAAAAACTGGCCCAACGTGAATGCCGCTGGATTGCAATATTACATACACTTGCTCCAGCGGGTCTTAACGAACAGCTTAGTTTCAGTTCCTTTTTATAGTATTTGTCTCCGGCCTTTTTATATGTATTTTTTATATGCATGCTATTATTTGGTGTTGTGAGTTGTCTTTGGTTATTTTTAATCATTACTTTTTCTTTTGTACTTTTTTTAGTTTCAATTTATTTATATTTACCATACAATTCGGTGTGCCATTGAGTGGAGTTTTTGTGCCTCAGCGAAGTTCATCTTGGCTCATCCTTGGACATTTTGAATCTGTCTTCTCTGACGTCCTTGAAATCACAGCACTTATGGGGAAAAAAAGAAAAAAAGAAAAAAACTTTTTTCATTTTTATGTTTATCATTATTTATATTCTGCATTTATTATTGCGGTTCACCTTCACCACCATATGTACTGTGCTGTATATTTCTAATGTGGTGTAAAGTATTATATGCGGTACTAATTATATGTCATATTATGTATTTTATTATGTGATATTCAATGTTTTGCATGTTTCATGCACCCGCACATGTAATTCTGTTCTTTATGGGCTTTTATAAATCTATGACATTATTAAGAAATGTTATTATATGTAGTTTTAATATATTAATCGTACTATATTAATCACGGTTATAGGGCATGCAGGAGAGGACACAGTTGCTCAAGGGTTAATCGTTTTCTTCTTTTATAATTGAGGCACTTTCGGCTCCGGCCCTTTGTTTGTTTGTTAGTTCCGCCCCTATGAGTCACATTACCTTCCTTGTAGCAGCACAGCTCCACTGTGCGCATGTCTGCTGACGTCTGAGGTCCGGGGCATTGTGGGCGGCGCCGCCTGATGACGCGAGCGGTTCAGTGACGTCAGTGCGACGGAACTGGCCGCAGCGCCATCTTGGATGCCGCCTGGGGATGCAATTCCCGGCCGGACGAGCGGCGATATGCGCCGCATCAGGTGGAAAACATCACAATTGATTGTGTACATTTACAAGGCACACCCAGGACATGTAGCAACACTGCCCCCTGACGAAGCTGACGCGAAATGCGCGTTGGGGCCACCGCGTGGGTCATCCTGGTTACCAACCTTAGGGTAAGGATCAATAGGGTTTATGTATGGCGTTTTTTTCCCTTCTTCTTTTTGGCCTTTGACTATTGACCAGATTCAGTGGTCATTTAGCCTGTGCGCAGGGCTAGTTATATGCATATACAGCCATTAGTATAGACTTATAGGGGTAGCTTTATATCATCTGGTCCTTTTCCCGGTTACTTTGTGGCACTATGCACTTTATTAATATTAAAGTTGGTATTACCCACATGGTGTCTATTTCCATCTTTTGCCACCATTCATCCTCCTTTTCAGTTATGTGTAATGTCTAATTGAATTATGATATCTGTATGCTTCTTGGCTATGGTTGCCAATTGTTGTAAATAATAAATATTTGCTTATGGACTTCAACTCCATTGTTTCTTTCTTGTTCCGAACTAGGGGAGGGCAGAGACCAGGGAGGGTTCTGTGGCAGCTTAGCATGTGGACAAGGAAAGAGACACGTAGGTCCTGATTACACCGCACAACTTCAGGTATAGAGAAAGTAAAGTTTACTAAAGTAAAGTCACACAGTACATAAACAAAACATGACTATGCCAGGCTCCTGATTCCACACCTAAACAAGGGTACCACCCAGTGGACCCCAAGGTACCAACGGATCATCGAGGCACATATAGGCGGGACATCAGGACACAGGCAGGGTATCAGGACATCAGGAATACCAGATAGACATCTGGAACACTGACGTGGCAGCCCAGGTCGTCAGCTGGGACACTGGCGTGGCAGCCCAGGGCATATGTTACATCAGGACATCGGATATAGGAAGGACATCAGGACATAGGCAGAGTTACAGGGTACAGACAGGACATCAGGACATCTGGACCCAGGGTCACCGGCAGACATCAGACAGGAGTCGTTCGGTTCTGGACATCCGACACAACCAACAAGCACCACCAGTCATTAGGCTCCAGGCAGCGGTTATCAGGTTCCAGACTGCGATTGTCAGGCTCCGGGCATCGGACCTAGGAAGGAACTCAAGCGTGATGGTGCAAGCACCACCGTACTGGACGTGGGCCAGACGGAGTTAACACTGCATGGTAGTCAGAGCACAGAGTAGTAGATGCTCAACAGAAACACGGGTTACAAGAGACTCAAAGTCACAGGGTGTGAGGCTCCAGATGCAGAGGGATTCCAGGAACATAATCACAGCAGACACAGTTCAGACGGTTCAGGTACAGGACAGGTATAGGATCAAGGATTCAGGCCTGGATATACCTCCTCCAGGACAGACGCCAGAACAGGACAAAACAGGAATCAAGGCAAGGACTTTGGTACCAAAACATAGACAGGAGAGGTGCAGGAACACAAACACACATAGCAAAGTTCAGGAGCTTTGTGAGTAGCTCAGGCCCCGCCCATAGGGCAGGGGAACATTATATAGGAGCTGCCCCTCAGCAATTGGCTGGGGACAGCATTTCAAGTACACACCCTAACCCTGATAAAAACAGGGGAGGTGTGGCCGCGCATGCCCTAAGCACAAACAGAAACCATTACAACACAATCAGTGCAGGAACTGTGGCCTAGGGCACCTGGCTGAGACTGAATGCACTGACACACGTGGAAAGTCATGCACCAGCTGCAAATGACCTTGCAACCCGCGGACAGCTTCCACCAACCAGGGACCGCACAAGCGGATGGTAATGCAGAAGAGCAAAGACCCAACCACCCATGTACGGCTACACAGCAGACCAGAGAACTAAGCAGGCTCCATACAGGTAAAGGTACCTTCACACATAACGATATTGTTAACGATATCGTTGCTTTTTGTGACGTAGCAACGATATCGTTAATAAAATCGTTATGTGTGACAGCGACCAACGATCAGGCCCCTGCTGGGAGATCGTTGGTCGCTGAAGAAAGTCCAGAACTTTATTTCGTCGCTGGATCTCCCGTGGACATCGCTGGATCGGCGTGTGTGACGCCGATCCAGCGATGTCTTCACTGGTAACCAGGGTAAACATCGGGTAACTAAGCGCAGGGCCGCGCTTAGCAACCCGATGTTTACCCTGGTTACCATCCTAAAAGTAAAAAAAACAAACAGTACATACTTACCTTCCGCTGTTGTCCTCCAGCGCTGTGCTCTGCACTCCTCCTGTACTGGCTGTGAGCGTCGGTCAGCCGGAAAGCAGAGCGGTGACGTCACCGCTCTGCTTTCCGGCCGCTGTGCTCACACAGACAGTACAGGAGGAGTGCAGAGCACAGCGCTGGAGGACAGTCAGCGTTAGGTAAGTATGTACTGTTTGTTTTTTTTACTTTTAGGATGGTAACCAGGGTAAACATCGGGTTACTAAGAGCGGCCCTGCGCTTAGTTACCCGATGTTTACCCTGGTTACCGGCATCGTTGGTCGCTGGAGAGCTGTCTGTGTGACAGCTCTCCAGCGACCAAACAGCGACGCTGCAGCGATCCGGATCATTGTCGGTATCGCTGCAGCGTCACTTAATGTGAAGGGGCCTTAACAGCCAACAGTATCCCAGCTCAATTAGGGGAAAAGGAGCAAAGGGTTAAATCAAAGACATGCATTGTCACGCCGAAAACCAGATCCAGACAGAACGGCGTGACAAATATCAGTCTTGAGATCTTGAGGAGAGTTTTTGACAACTGTATAATGAATAAACCGCAATTAAAGGATTAGTGGTTAAAGAACCAACTACAGCTACTATATATTTGTTTCCAAAAATTCAGACATCTAGTTACTCCAAATGGCCGCTCAATTGTATAGGACATAAGTAATTTATGCAAATCTTTATAAAAATTTATAAATTTCTTCTTTAAACCCATAGGTGGATCTTTTCCATCATACATACAGAAATCACTTGGTAATCTTCAGATTTCACGATGCCCTGAACACAGTCAAGGCAAAGCGGTAAAGGCAGCAAAACAACACCAAAACATCTTAGAACCACCACCATGTTTCACTATCGGTACTGAGTTCTTTTCTTTGTAGGCCTCATTCTGTCTTTGGTAAACAGCAGAAGGATGTGCTTTACCAGAAAGTTCTGTCTTGGTCTCTTCTGTCCAAAAGATGCTTTCCCAGAAGGATTTTGACTTACCCATACATTTTGGCTTGCGCTGACACCCTGAGAATGCAGCACAGCTTGAATTTCTTTGTAACTTGATTGGGGCTGCTTATCCACCATCTGGAATATCCTGTGTTGCAACCTGTCATTAATTTTTTATATGCCATCCATATCATGGGAGATTAGCTACAATGCCATGGGTTGTAAACCTTTTGATTATTTTGTGTACTTTGGACAAAGGAACATTCAGATCTCTGGGGTTGGACTTATAACCTTGTGATTGTTGGTATTTTTCAACAGTTTTGGATCTAAAGTCCTCAGATAGTTCTCTTCTCCTATTTCTTTTCTCCTCACTCAAGGTACCGTCCGTCACAAATAACGATATCGTTAATGATATCGTTGCAACGTCACGCTTTTGGTGACGTAGCAACGATCCCGCTAACGATCTCGTTATGTGTGACAGCGAGCAACGATCAGGCCCCTGCTGGGAGATCGTTGGTCGTTGGGGAATGATCAGGACCATTTTTTGGTCGCTGATCACCCATTGTCATCGCTGGATCGGCATCTGTGATGCCGATCCAGCGATGTGTTCACTTGTAACCAGGGTAAATATCGGGTTACTAAGCGCAGGGCCGCGCTTAGTAACCCGATATTTACCCTGCTTACCATTGTAAAAGTAAAAAAAAAAAAAAACAGTACATACTCACATTCTGATGTCTGTCACGTCCCCCGGCGTCCACAGGGTTAAAACTGCTTTCGGCAGGAGCACTGCTAATGCACGCGCTCCGGCCGAGAGCTTCCCTGCACTGACTGTGTCAGTGCCAGCCGTAAAGCAGAGCACACGCTCTTACTGCCGGCGCTGACACAGTCAGTGAAGGGAAGCTCTCGGCAGCAGCGCGTGCATTAGCAGCGCTCTTGCCGAAAGCAGTTTTAACCCTGTGGACGCCGGCGGGGGACGTGACAGACAAAAGAATGTGAGTATGTAGTGTTTTTTTTTTTTTTACTTTTACAATGGTAACCAGGGTAAATATCGGGTTACTAAGTGTGGCCCTGCACTTAGTAACCCGATGTTTACCCTGGTTACCCGGGTGCTGCAGGGGGACTTCGGCATCGTTGAAGACAGTTTCAACGATGCCGAAGTCCTTCCCCGGATCGTTGGTCGATGGAGAGAGCTGTCTGTGTGACAGCTCCCCAGCGACCACACAACGACTTACCAACGATCACGGCCAGGTCGTATCGCTGGTCGTGATCGTTGGTAAGTCGTTTAGTGTGACTAAAGCTTTAGTGTAGCACACACTGCAAAGATTGAGTCATCTTCTCCCTTTTATCTAGCTTCAGATGTGATTTTTATATTGCCCACACCTGTTACTTGCTATGGGTGAGTTTAACATGCTTGAAACAAAGTTGTTTACCCACATTTTTGTTAAAAGTGCCAACAATTTTGTGTTGCCCATTTATGGGGTTTTGTGTGAAATTACGTCTAATTTATCTTTTTTTCTCTGTATTTTTTTTTGCTGTTCCAATACACACAAAAGAAGTAAGCATGTATATAACAAAACTAGTTATTGAACGCGTTCTACGCCCGGGTGGCGAGCATCTATATTGGTATATGGTCTCCATCCTGGTATGTGCTGCTCCATCCTGCGTCCCCATCCTGTCATGTGCTGCACCCATCCTGCACCCCGATTCTGACATGTGCTGCTCCAATCCTGCACCCCCATTCTGACATGTGCTGCTCCATCCTGCGTCCCCATCCTGTCATGTGCTGCACCCATCCTGCACCCCCATCCTGCCATGTGTTGCACCCACCTTGCGCCCCCATTCTGTCATGTGTTGCACCCATTCTGCGCCCCATTCTGTCATGTGCTGCTCCCATCCTGCGCCCCCATTGTGTCATGTGCTGCTCCCATCCTGCGCGCCCATTCTGACATGTGCTGCACCCATCCTGTGCCCCCATTCTGACATGTTCTGCACCCATCCTGCGCCCCCATTGTGTCATGTGCTGCTCCCATCCTGCGCGCCCATTCTGACATGTGCTGCACCCATCCTGTGCCCCCATTCTGACATGTTCTGCACCCATCCTGCGCCCCCATTCTGACATGTTCTGCACCCATCCTGCGCCTCCATTCTGTCATTTGCTGCTCCCATCCTGCACCCCCATCCTGTCATGTGCTGCTCCCATCCTGTGCCCCCGTTCTGTCATGTGCTGCTCCCATCCTGTGCCCCTGTTCTGTCATGTGCTGCTCCCATCCTGTGCCCGTTCAGTCATGTGCTGCTTCCATCCTGCACCCCCGTTCTGTCATGTGCTGCCCTATTCTGTCATGTGCTGCTCCCATTCTGTGCCCCCGTTCTGTCATGTGCTGCTCCCATCCTGCGCCACCATTCTTTAATTTGCTTCTCCCATCCATATGCCCCATAAGCTGCTCCATTATGGTTGATGGCCCCCATAAGATGCTCCATAGTATATGCCCCGTACACTGCTCCATTATGGTTTATGGCCCCCATAAGATGCTCCATAGTGTATGCCCACCGTACACTGCTCCATAAAGGTTTATGGCCCCCATAAGATGCTCCATAGTGTATGCCCCCCGTACACTGCTCCATAAAGGTTGATGGCCCCCATAAGATGCTCCATAGTGTATGCCTCCGTACACTGCTCCATAAAGGTTTATCGCCCCCATAAGACGCTCCAGTGTGTATGCCCCCGTACACTGCTCCATAAAGGTTTATGGCCCCCATAAGACACTCCAGTGTGTATGCCCCCGTACACTGCTCCATAAAGGTTTATGGCCCCCATAAGACGCTCCAGTGTGTATGCCCCCGTACACTACTCCATAAAGGTTTATGGCCCCCATAAGATGCTCCATAATATATGCCCCCGTACACTGCTCCATTATGGTTGATGGCCCCATAAGATGCTCCATTGTATTATATGCCCCCCATAAGATGCTCCATTGTATTATATGCCCCCTATAAGATGCTCCATTGTATTATATGCCCCCCATAAGATGCTCCATAGTGTATGCCCCATATGCTGCTGCCATATATATAAAAAAAAATACCATACTCACCTATGGTCACTGGGCGCCGAGTGCTGGGGGCCTGAGCAGGCGGGGACACCGGCGCGCTGTGGGGGTCAGGTGCCGGTATCACCGCTAGCTCAGGCCCCCAGCACTTGCTATACTCACCTGTCTGTCCCGTTCCACCGCTGCGCGTCGCCATCTTCCGGCTCCTCTGGCTGTGACTGTTCAGTCAGAGGGCGGCGCCGGCGCGCATTAAGCGCGTCATCGCGCCCTCTGAACTGTGAACGTCACAGCAGAGGACCCGGGAGATGGAGCTGCAGGCAGCGCTGGAACGGGGGACAGGTGAATATACTTACCCTCCTGGCGGTCCTTGACTCTTCGGTGGAGATCGCGGTGTGCGTTCAGTGTTTACGCATACCGCGATCTCCTGGGAGCGTCACTCTGTGGGGGCCAGACTGCGCCGGCGCTTGCACTTGCGCAGTCTATAAAGGCTTCAGACAGAGTGACGCTCCCAGCTTTATATTATAGATATGTGTAATTGCAATTATTTTCGGCCATGACTAAAGGACACAGGGGATGTGTTATTAAAAGGAATTTGTGAGTGACCAATGTGAAATATGTAATGACTGTCTTCTCTCCTGATTTACATATCTCTTATTGGTAACACCCCCTTTCATTTAAAATAGGCTCTGACTTTTTATACTAATAAACTAAAATATGTATAATTTTTTAAGATGTCAGTTTATCTATATGTGATTTTTTTCATTGAATTTTAGATATCTGTAGGTCACCCACTTGTGTATTTTCTGTGTCCAATATAGTCATATATTTTCTATTCTATTCTCTAGGTTTTTTTTAGTTGCATTGATAGTGCATTGGGACTTGTTACTTAGCTGGCAGCTGTATGATAGGATTCACATAATAATGGAACAGACAATCAATGTCAAAATTAAAAAATGAACGTAGCCCTACAAACCTCCTATAGGAAAAACATACTGATTGATTTTCATTTAACTGATTCTGTATTCAGCAATATGCAGGGAAACAAAGTGCCTGTAAAAGCCAAACACTGCAAAATTTTCCATGAAACCCAACTTCAAAAATGATTTTTAGCTAAAATACAAGAAAAAATGTCTCCAAAGTGTCCATATTACATGAAAAGTGCAATGTATTTTATATGACCTATGGCATTGAGTAAACAGGTAGTACCAAACCAAGAACTTTTAAAATGACAACTTCAAGTTATAAGTTAGGTTGTTTCAAGGATAACGTCGAAACTAAAGAAAACAGGGCATTGAAATACATTGTGAAATAAGGGAACCATAAAATATTGTAAATGGATCCATTTTACAGTGAATGAATCACAGAATTTAAAATGTATGAAATACATCTAAAGCTTAGATGCAGAGGAGTAGCAGAGTGTCTTCGCTATAGTTGGTCACGTCTTCTGACACTAAATTTATACTTTTGGCTACTTTGTATGCTTTCTATATACCAGCTGCTTCTGGAGTGGGCCATACTAAACTTACCAATTAGGGGAACACATTTTTACATAAATATCCTAAAAATTCATAAAGTACCAAAGTGAATCAGGGTCGCATCAGACAAGATTGGGCAATAACACAATACACCATTAGCATTTAATTTCAGACATTATTCCTGTTGTCCTCATAAAACTTTCATGAAGACATTTTGACTATTTTGTCTAATGATTTATTAAAATTGATGATATATGAAACTGTGTTGCATCTACACACTTGCCTGAAAGGGGTAGTCTCAAGTTTGTAAGTTCTCTTCCCGATCACTAAGTGTCCAACCGCTGATACCCCCACTGATCCCGAAACCAGCAGGAATAGTGCAGAGGTTGATCATGCACAGTGCCGCTCTCATTTTTACCAGTCATCTCTGGTTGTCTCATTATCGATTAATGGGAACCTGTCACCAGGTTTGGCCGATACGAGTTACTGCCACCCCTTTTCAGGGCTTATCTACAGCATTCTATAATCCGACCTGCAAGAGAAGAAAAATAACTTTGATTATACTCACCTTCTGGGTGGTCCGGTCCGATGGGTGTCGCTCTTCTTGGTCCGGCGCCTCCCATCTTCTTGCGATCCCCGTCCTTCCACTTACTTCATGTGGATGATGCGTCCCTGCGTCATCCACACAGGCTCCTCAGAATCGTGTCCCTGTGCAGGCATACTTATCTGCCATGTTGAGGGCAGAGCAAAGCACTGCAGTGCGCAGGCTCTGGGAAAGGTCAGAGAGGCCCGGCATCTGCGCACTGAAGGACTTTGCTCTGATCTCAACAGGGCAGATAAGTAAGCTTCCACAAGAGCGTGATTCTGGGGAGCCTGTGTGGGTGATGTGAGTTGCCCACCAGGGCAGTGGGGTACTCGGCACCGGATCCGGTCGCTATTAAAGGGGATGTAACGGTGGCTGCAACCCGGTCCGTGGCCCTGGGCACCCAATTAAAGAGGAATGGTCTTTAAAGGGATATCGTAAATGAGTTTGTCATGATGCCACCTGTGGTGTTCGGTCAATAGGGGGACCGATGCTGCTTTAAAGGGGTCCTCTGGGGGATGTTGTTGCAGTAAAGATGGTAATGCTTCCCACAGGTGAAGCGGAGTCCCCAGGGGTCCTATTGTGTATGGCGACAATGGTATATGCCGGGCAATAAGTAAAGGACACAAGTTGAAAAGTCTTTACCTGGTTTACTTTAGTTGGCAGGCCACAGTCCAGGGTACCAGGCACGGATGGTGATGCGGCCCGGCCGACTCAGAGGCAATGGGAGAAACCCTTTTCCAGTTGAGGTCCGTGAGCCTTTCCAACTAGCGCCGTTCTATGTGAGGTCCTTGCTGCCTGAAGCTTACTGACAAAGTCCTCTTTTCCCCTATCCTGGGACAGGTACCTGCATGACGGGCAGCTTGAGCCGTTTTACAGGGACTCTATCATGCCCCGGGTTCCTCAGGTGCTGCTGCATCTCAGGTGTGGTGTGGGTCGTTCACTTAAAGTTCTGAGCCCTCCGGTTTTGCCAAGTGTCCTACAGTTCCACTATAGCCTCGGGTTCCCAGTACCCGGTACTGCGCTTCGGCTCTGAGGGTGCCCAGTCACAGTTCCCCTCTGAGCCCTGTTCCTCTCCTCTGCTCCTTTCCTCTGAAGCTCCACCACATACAACCTTTTGGGTCTTTCTCCTTCCAGAGGCTGCAGCTCCCACGTGGCTGCTGGGCCTCTCTGTCTGCTCTCTCAGACTTCCTTCTCCTTCTGTGTCTCTCCCAGACTGACTAACTCCTCCTCCAGACCAGGACATATATCCATATTTGAGGGAAGCTCTCCTGAATCAGGGTCCTGAGCTCCCCCTCCTGGTCTGGATTTGGAATATAAAGCAAAATAAATAAAAATAGCGGCGCTAGTGCAGATGAAAGTGAGACGCAGCAGGTAATATTCTGTACCACACACAGAAAAATGAATAAAATATATAAAATAAAAAATTGCGTGTAACCTGCGCTGTCTATTATATATACAAAAATCAAACAATCACAGTGCGAAATTACCTGTCAGGTGAAGAACATTGATCGAATTTGGAGTGTATATACAGTGGGGCAAAAAAGTATTTAGTCAGTCAGCAATAGTGCAAGTTCCACCACTTAAAAAGATGAGAGGCGTCTGTAATTTACATCATAGGTAGACCTCAACTATGGGAGACAAACTGAGAAAAAAAAATCCAGAAAATCACATTGTCTGTTTTTTTAACAATTTATTTGCATATTATGGTGGAAAATAAGTATTTGGTCAGTAACAAAATTTCATCTCAATACTTTGTAATATATCCTTTGTTGGCAATGACAGAGGTCAAACGTTTTCTGTAAGTCTTCACAAGGTTGCCACACACTGTTGTTGGTATGTTGGCCCATTCCTCCATGCAGATCTCCTCTAGAGCAGTGATGTTTTTGGCTTTTCGCTTGGCAACACGGACTTTCAACTCCCCCCAAAGGTTTTCTATAGGGTTGAGATCTGGAGACTGGCTAGGCCACTCCAGGACCTTGAAATGCTTCTTACGAAGCCACTCCTTCGTTGCCCTGGCGGTGTGCTTTGGATCATTGTCATGTTGAAAGACCCAGCCACGTTTCATCTTCAATGCCCTTGCTGATGGAAGGAGGTTTGCACTCAAAATCTCACGATACATGGCCCCATTCATTCTTTCATGTACCCGGATCAGTCGTCCTGGCCCCTTTGCAGAGAAACAGCCCCAAAGCATGATGTTTCCACCACCATGCTTTACAGTAGGTATGGTGTTTGATGGATGCAACTCAGTATTCTTTTCCCTCCAAACACGACAAGTTGTGTTTCTACCAAACAGTTCCAGTTTGGTTTCATCAGACCATAGGACATTCTCCCAAAACTCCTCTGGATCATCCAAATGCTCTCTAGCAAACTTCAGACGGGCCCGGACATGTACTGGCTTAAGCAGTGGGACACGTCTGGCACTGCAGGATCTGAGTCCATGGTGGCGTAGTGTGTTACTTATGGTAGGCCTTGTTACATTGGTCCCAGCTCTCTGCAGTTCATTCACTAGGTCCCCCCGCGTGGTTTTGGGATTTTTGCTCAACGTTCTTGTGATCATTCTGACCCCACGGGGTGGGATTTTGCATGGAGCCCCTGATCGAGGGAGATTATCAGTGGTCTTGTATGTCTTCCATTTTCTAATTATTGCTCCCACTGTTGATTTCTTCACTCCAAGCTGGTTGGCTATTGCAGATTCAGTCTTCCCAGCCTGGTGCAGGGCTACAATTTTGTTTCTGGTGTCCTTTGACAGCTCTTTGGTCTTCACCATAGTGGAGTTTGGAGTCAGACTGTTTGAGGGTGTGCACAGGTGTCTTTTATACTGATAACAAGTTTAAACAGGTGCCATTACTACAGGTAATGAGTGGAGGAAAGAGGAGACTCTTAAAGAAGAAGTTACAGGTCTGTGAGAGCCAGAAATCTTGATTGTTTGTTTCTGACCAAATACTTATTTTCCACCATAATATGCAAATAAATTGTTAAAAAAACAGACAATGTGATATTCTGGATTTTTTTTTCTCAGTTTGTCTCCCATAGTTGAGGTCTACCTATGATGTAAATTACAGACGCCTCTCATCTTTTTAAGTGGTGGAACTTGCACTATTGCTGACTGACTAAATACTTTTTTGCCCCACTGTATATACTCAAACAGGTGCAATAAGCAACTATAGGGGAAAAAGGAACAAGAAAAGGAAGATCAACAAATAATTCCTGTTTAAAAAATATATAGTGAGGATACCGCTATACTATATACTAATCTTATCAAAATGGTAAAAAATATATAAAAATATATTATGATAAAATAATATGCTCCTGTAGTTTGAGCGCTGTTAGTGAAACACCTGTAGCTGACTGAAGATAGAATCAGTATAGTAGCAGACAAGTGCTCGTATGTAGTTCAATATAAACGTAGCAGCTACACGTGTAGTCCCAGTGCAGTACCTGTAATATAGATAGCTGTCTGAAAGATCTCCGTAGTTGCTGCAAGTGGATGCTGCTGAATGCTCAGCTTGTGGACACGAGAATGGTGATCTTCCGAGCAGCTTATGCAGGCGCTGTCCCGGCCGGTGACAGACGCTTGCGCAGCCGCGGCTTGAAAGTCCTGGTAAGATGCTTCGCAGGACCTGCAGTGACGTTCGGGTCACGTGTTCTTGAGTCACGTGGTGCCCCTGGAGACACTACGGATCGCAGTGGGAGCCAAAAACCAACGCGTTTCGGAATGACGCGGATTCCTTCATCAGGGTTGGCTCCCCCTGCGTTGGAATAGCTATATATACCTGCGGTATGTCTCTCATAGGCTTAATTAAATGCAAATAGTTCCACCTCATTATTGAGTCCTTTTGGTCTCAAGGTATCCAGCTCAAAGATATATTTAGTTTCTTCACGGGACATCTGGCTAATAAAATCTCCATTACGCCAGTCTCGATGTACCACCTTCATGCCCACCACCTTAGAACCTTGCGTATGTCCTTCATGATGGATTAAAAAATGTTTAGACAGTGGGTGGTCCGTATATTTCTTACGTATATTTCGAAGATGTTCATTTATCCTCTGACTTAGAGCCCGTTTGGTGCATCCCACATATTGTTTCCCACATGGACATTCGATAACATATATCACCCCCTGCGTTGTACAGGTTATAAAGTCCGTGATAGGGAATTCCGTACCATTCCGTGATTTCACCTCTTTTTGTTTACTTAATTTTAGTGATTTACACATTTTGCATTTTTGGCACGGAAAAAAGCCCTGAATAATTTGTTTAAAGGGGCCTTTTGTTCTAATCGGGGGATTTGGATTCCGCACAGTGGGGGCAATTAATAAGCCTAGATTACGTGCTTTCCTAAAAACAAAACGTGGGCGTTCAGATAGTTTGTCTCCTATTGTGTTGTCCTCTTTCAAAAGGTCCCAGTGTTTATTTACAATTTTTCTCACGATTTGTATGTTTGAGTTGTATTGAGTGATAATAGGTATCACTATCTGGGATTGCTGTTTAAAGGGATCCGGTTCCTCCTTATCACTATCTGCAAGGAGCTCTGTTCGAGAGATTTTTTTAACCGTATTTTTAGTTAGGGTTAAAGCTTCTTTATCGTACCCTTTATTTACAAACTTGTTGATGAGCGTATCTGCCTCCCTATCGAAATCATCTATGTTGGTACAATTACGATTTAATCTAATGAACTGGCTACGGGGAACATTTAGCAACCATCGTGGTAAGTGACAGCTATTCATAGAAATAAAGCTGTTTGAGTCAGTAGGTTTAATGTAAGTCTGGGTTTGCAATTTTCCCTCACTGGCTGAGATTATAAGGTCCAGAAAATGTACATTGTCCTTACTAATGTTTGACGAAAATTCAAGATAAAATTCATTTTTATTTATATCTATTAAAAATTGTGCTAGAGCTTGTTCGCCCCCGTTCCAAATAAAAAAGACATCGTCTATGAAACGTAGCCAGAGGACCAGACCCGCGCGCAGCACGCCCCCGTGGTAGATGTGGAGATCCTCCCACCTACCCACGTAAAGATTTGCGTAGCTGGGCGCGAATCTGGTCCCCATAGCTGTACCCCATTGCTGGGTGTAGTAGTTCTTCCCATATCTAAAATAGTTATGGGTAAGGATAAAAACGGCGCATTCTTTAATAAAGTCAACCTTCTCACATGATAGACTTTGTGACTTATTTAAAAAGTATCCCATTGCTTCTGTTCCTTTATTGTGTTGTATTACAGTGTAAAGCGATGCAATATCCAGCGTACCCAAGATGTAGTTTTCCTGCCATTTAAATTTTTCTAGTATCTGTAGGATATGCTTACTATCTCTCAGATAAGATGGTAAAGAGGGAATCAATTTCTGTAGGAAGCAATCAACATAGTGTGATAAATTAGAAGTTAGATTACCAATACCCGAAATAATAGGGCGACCAGGTGGGTTTTTTATATCCTTATGGATTTTGGGGAGATGATAGAATACCGCCATCCTAGGATGTGGTGTATAGATATACTCAAATTCTTGTTTATTAATTAACCCATTATCCAAACCTTTAATCAATCGATTTCTCAGGTCGCCAGTAAACTGAACCGAAGGGTCATTGGGAAGGATTGAGTATGTTCTATTATCCCCCAGAAGACGTAGTGCTTCATTTTCATACTGAGATCGGTCCAGGATTACGATCCCGCCCCCTTTGTCTGTGGGGCGTATCACAATGTCTTCCTGTTGTTGTAGTGTTCGGATAGCTTCCCTTTCTTTACGAGTGAGATTATAGCGGATTTCTGAACATTTTTTCTCACTTACTTTTTTTATGTCGTTAATGACATTTTTTTGGAAAGCTTTAAAGGATTCCGAGTACTCGTTAACTGGATTAAATTTCGATTTAGCTCTTAAGTCGGTATAGTCATTAGGTCGTATCTCGTTAAATCCAATTGTTAGTTGTGGTGGTTTTTTTATAAAATATTTCTTTATTGCCAGTTTTCGCATAAACTGTTTGATGCCAATAAACGCCTGAAATTTATTAAATTTGGCTGTAGGTGCAAACTTTAAACCTTTTTGTAATAACCCAGTTTCATTTTCCTTTAATACATAAGTACTTAGATTAAAAATTTTTTGATTCTCGGTACTTAGTTCTTCATGTTTTTTCTTTTTTCTTTCTACGGAGATCTTTCAGACAGCTATCTATATTACAGGTACTGCACTGGGACTACACGTGTAGCTGCTACGTTTATATTGAACTACATACGAGCACTTGTCTGCTACTATACTGATTCTATCTTCAGTCAGCTACAGGTGTTTCACTAACAGCGCTCAAACTACAGGAGCATATTATTTTATCATAATATATTTTTATATATTTTTTACCATTTTGATAAGATTAGTATATAGTATAGCGGTATCCTCACTATATATTTTTTAAACAGGAATTATTTGTTGATCTTCCTTTTCTTGTTCCTTTTTCCCCCTATAGTTGCTTATTGCACCTGTTTGAGTTTATATATACACTCCAAATTCGATCAATGTTCTTCACCTGACAGGTAATTTCGCACTGTGATTGTTTGATTTTTGTATATATAATAGACAGCGCAGGTTACATGCAATTTTGGATTTGGAATATGTTGCATGTGAGTGCCTTACCTGATAAAGGGAATTCCATTGCCTCTGAGCATGATATCACCCTCCCCGAAAGGAAGGCAACATCACTGCAACAACCGGTTACCTGGGGTGTTGCAAATGCAGGGACACATCATCCACATGAAGCAAACAGGAGGACGACATCGCAAAAAGATGGGAGGCACCGGACCAAGACAGGCGACTCCCATCGGACTGGACTCCCACAGGTAAGTTATTTTTCTTCTCTTACAGGTTAGATGGGGGCTTATATACAGCATTATAGAATGTATATATATAAGCCCTGAAAGGGGGTGGCTGTAACTTGTACCGGTCAAGCATGGTGACAGGTTCACTCCCACTCCATTCACATGGGGCTCTTGAAAGCCCCGGTTCTTGGGATTAGTATGTGTCTTAGTAATTGGACCCCAAGAACTTGGATTAAGAACTTATACCCTATCCCATGGGTTGCTAACTTCTAAACTTTAGAATACAACTTTAATTTGGTTGAATCAAAACCAATTGATCTAATCTGTATGGAGTTCTCCCATCACCTCTCCCCCCATGCCCCACAGCAGATGTCCCATCCTTATTTTTGTGAGAAATAAGCCATCAGCAAAAGATTCACGCAGTGGCTTATTCCACCCAACCCTACTGTGCATACTTATAGGAGATGTAGAATGCTAAATGTTGGCCAAACAATCATGCAAGGTGCATGGGTACTGTAAACATCAAGCAGGCTGTACAAAGGGGCTTTATTCAGTAGATCTATTGGGGTGAATCTAGTAGATCTTCTGATGTTGAAAAAAAAGATCGTATTTTAAAGAATTTTTTACAGTTTATTTTTTTTGCTCCCAGTAAGTAGTAGCCCAGTAAGATTTGTTTGGTGAAATAGCATGTGTGGTTGAAAGACCTGAATGTGAATTCTATACTTCAGAAATGTTGGATCAGTGTACCCTCGGTCAAGCCTGTGTCTATATAGGAGATTTTGTGGCCCAGAGGCCACCAGTTTTGCAGGATCTAATGACAATTTCAGGTCTCTGATTAATGGCCCACCAATTAGTGGTGTCTGCAAAATTGGAATACTAAAGGTTATCTGATGTTTTTCCCAAGGTTAATAGGTTTTCTTTTTGTGAATAAAAAGTGACGGAGGCTGGTATGTAGTGATCTCTAATGTCAACTTTTCAACTTTACATGATCATTTGAACTACAATAACACAATCATAACACGTGTCAGGTTTTTCATGTGAGTTAGAGGGCACTCATACAGAAAGCTGGCAATAATCTGGGTGCCCAAACCTTTTGGCCCAATGGTCATCTTGTTAGATTTAACTTCCCAGTTGGGCCACAAAAAACATTAAGGTAGTATTCATATGTGATAGTACATATCATAAATATTTGACAAGTGTTGGTTCCACTTGTCAGATATTTCTAAAACTTCTACTTAACTGAAGAATGGGAGTCCTTGCACCCCTATGTGACACTCCGGAGAAAAGGTGGCTTATAAGAATTAGAGAATATGCTAAGCATTTCACAACTCTAATAAATTACGATGGGGAAAGAAACAATCATACACAGCCACCTTATCCTTTCTAGAGTACTGAACAGGGTGGCGTTCCTCATATGCGGGTGCCATAGATGGTTGGGGACAACACAGAATGGGAACTGGTGATTGTACAATACATCTTAATACGGTATATGGAAACCACCTTCCATTTTCGGAGACTATCTTCAACCTTATTAGTCATAAGACTTTCAGAAAAATATTACATTTAGATTCCAAACGAAGTATATTTACAAGGCTTGCTCTGTATAGCTAGATGATTTCCTCTACTACACCTCCAATCTTATATTAGCATGTTCATTAAAATGTAGATCACTGTGTAAATTTGATTGTGTGGCTAGGTCAGTGGTAATCACATTCAGATTTGTCTGTGTCCTTAGAATTAATTGACATAGTTATACACACAAATGATGATACCTATCTGGAAATCAAATCTGCCTTTTGATTAATCTAGTTTTAATATTTATAAAGGTAATTTTTAAGAATAAAACAATGAGATTTTTATTGCCGTAAAAGGGGTATGAGTGGACAAATAAATGGACAAAAAGATCACATAGAAATTATGTATATATGTAGATAGCAAAATTTTAAAGGGAAACTGTCTCCATGTTTTTGACACCTAATCTGAGAGCAGCATAATGTAGAGACAGAGACCCTGATTCCACTGATGTGTTACTTTGTCGGGCTGCTTCCTGCAACTTTGATAAAACCACAGTTTTATCCGCAGGAGATTACAACTAGAGAACCAGTAAACCTGCTTCAATGTAGTCCTCCATATTCATAAGCTCTGTACAACCCTGCCCAAACCACTGATTGGCTGTTTTCTGCCTATGCACAGAGTACACAGAAATGTGCTAATCAGAGATGTGGGTGGGGTTACACAGAGCTCAGCATTAAGGGACCTGATAGATCTGCAGCAGAGGAAACTGATTTTATCCAAATTGCAGTAAGCAGCCCAGTAAGTTAGACATCATTGGAATCAAAGTCTCTGCTTCTACAGCTTGCTGCTCTCATTTGGTTAACAAAAACCTGGTGGCAAATTCCCTTTAACTCACCCCTTGGCCTTCAAAGGATGGTCCGAAACTAATACTGATTTTCATCCTAAATGGCTCATTATTTATTTTAGTTATGTAATAGTTTTTCTAATGTGGTTTCATTAAAAAGGTGCATGCTGGGATATTCTCTGACTGTGCATCATTCATATTATGTCGTTATAAACAATTTCTTGTGATTTTGTATATATTTCAGTTTTGTTAAAGATTATTCTGATGAAGGTCTTGTGAATAGACCGAAAACGTTTAAAAATCTTTGAACTGGATGCACAATAAATGAAATATTCAACTTTTTTCTGCAAAAAACTTCTGAGTGCCAAGTGTTTTGAGATTACTTATTGACGGGCTGGAAACCTGACTTGTGCACCACCAATGAGTACCTTGAGTGCCGTGTGTACCTTTTCCATAAGGAATAAGTATGTCAGACAGCTACACTTGTATTTTAATAGATCAAACAAGGCTAGTCCTCATTACCAGAAGATGTCAGGAAGATGTCAGTTATTGACGGATCACACTGAAATCGGTTGAATCCAATAATATTCAGTGCTCACATTGCCTTTTTGTATGGGCATGTTCTACCAAACTTTTACATATACAGGAATTCTCCACTAGAGGAAGATCTTATTTATGAAGTCCATGATATTTGTCACCATTATATCAGTGTTCCTCTCGACTGTCTCAATATATGAAGCAGGGTATTGTATATGTATTTAATATTCATATATACTGGCATGAATCTGTAACTGGAATGCAAATATCAAAACCATATGCCAGTCTTTTCCCAAAACCTAGTATTACACATAATAAGGTTCTAAAACAAGAAAATGAGAAATGGATAATAAAGCAGTCAAAGTTAATCAATTATACACTACTCACAAAAAGTTAGGGATATTTGGCTTTCTGGTGAAATTTATGGAAAACGTAAAAAGTTCACACTACAGTGATATTTTATCATGAAAGTGGGGCAATGGCAATTTCCTCATCTCAAACAGTTTATTGAAACAAAAGCTAACATAAGTGGTGGGTATACCCCCTCAAAAATGTCAATGTCTCAAGAACTTGTCAAGTGGCCTTGAGCATCAATTACAGGTTAAAAACGAGGTCTCATGCTGTTCACAAGTGGACTTGTCTGCTGAGGCTTGGCATCCCTTTCTTCTTGAAGAGCGCCCTCAGGTCATTGAGGTTCTGGGGTACAGAGTAACGCCTCTACATGGCGACTTTGCTGATCCCATAGGTTTTCCATGGGATTCAGGTGAGGAGAAAGTGCAGACCACTCTATTTGAAGTACCTCAGTCTTCAGGAGCCGTTCCCTAACGATGCAACCTTGATAAGATGGAGCATTGTCATCCATAAAGATGAAATTAGGCCTGTGTTGTTCATGCAGAGGCATAATGACTGGATTAATGATGTCATTGAATTAGAACCTGTAACACCACCATTACCAAAGGCTTGTCTGGTGACAACATAGTGCTCTCCTTGAAGTCTCCAACATCATTGGTGGCCATAATTTTATGCTCAGCGTGAATCAACTTTCATCAGTGAACAGCATTGAGTCCCACTGGTCCCTCGTCCAACGTAGTTGCTCCCTGGCCCATGCAAGATGATGGTGATGTGGTCAGGTACACTTGCAGGTCATCTAGCATGCAGACCACGCTGATGTAAACTGTTTTGAGTTTTGAATAGTCTGATGTGACACTTGGGTTCCTCTCACCTTCCTTAAATGTACCTGGAGTTCTGTGGCATTCATCATCTGGTTCCGAAGGGAATTGCTCACAATGAAGCGGCCATCATTGTGGGACTCTTCCAGTCTCTCTGAATCTCTGATGCAACGTGCTGATGACACTCTGTGACACTCTAAGCTCATTGACCATTTTCGTCTGAGAACATCCTGCTTGACGCCTTGCAATGGCAAGGTGCGGTTGATCAATTGTTAGGTTTTGCTTTGGTTTCATGATGTCAAAATTTTAATAATATGATGAGGAGGACTGTTTAAATACCAATTCTAATTGATCCCCAAAATTTATTGGGTTATTCATGGATCAAACAGCTGTTGTTAATATTGCCATTAAGCTCCTTGTTAGAGAATAGCAAGTTGTGCAAAAAGTACTGAAACATTGAACAGTTGGACATGTATATTCAAAGGTTTAGAGATGGTCTCTTTAAGTTCACCTGGAAAGGTTAGATGGCATTTTAGGATCATCCTGAAGTTTCACCCAAAAGTCAAATTTCCCTAACATTTTGTGAGTAGGGTACATTGAAAAATATGAAAAAACAGGATCTGTCTACACATTGGTGGTCACCTAAGAATTAGCTTCTCAGAAACACACGATAAACTGGCAATTTCTCTCCCGGTATTGCTAATAACAGGTTGTCAGTGACAGCAGATTGTGATGATGTCATTTTTGCCAAAATGGCTGGAGGTCTTGTCCTCACTGGCAAGCAGTACCAAGCCACCTGATACCATCAATTAAACTTTCTAACATGTTCACTGTCATGTGAAAAACCTTTTGAGTTTCTTTTTAGGACAGAGCTGCAGCAAACTGCAATATCAGGCATAGCCACTACTAAAAAGAGAGCAGCGCAGTACGGAGCAGTGTGAATAATAAAGAGCACACGTCGCTGTGGCTTCTTTCAGATAGTTGATTAGTTAAACTTAAAAGCATTATTCAGGGCAAAATGTTTTTTTTACTATGAGCCAACAAACTAACAGGCAGGTAGTTGCTAGTTAGTCTGTTCTATTAGGCGCTGGCTCAGAGCGGTCACTTACTGCTCCTGCCAGTGATTTAGCTGCTCCACATGAACAGATCAGCTCTTACTCTTCTGCTCTGCTCTATTGATGGGGCATGACTGCCGACATCATACTGATTGACAGCCGGCTTCCCGCATTTATGCAGTTGACGTCGGCATTCAAGCACCGTCAACAGAGCAGAGCAGAAGAGAAGAAGCTGCTCTGTTGATCAAGGGAAGACACAGAATCGCCAGCAGGTTTGGTTAGTGACAGCTCCGAGCTGGGCAGAACAGGCAAGTACTTAAAGGGAAGCTGTCACCAGGAATAAAGCTGTTAACCAGCAGATATGGAGTTAATCTGTTAACAGCTTTATTATGCTGTCTGGTGCCTGCACACAGCAGAATGCAGCGGGGAGAAAATTATCTTTATTCTTCCCGCCAGGATTCTGTATTCAGTCATAGGGGCGGGCGCGCCACCGCTTCAGTCACTGCGCTGTCACCGCCCCCATGACTGAATACCGAATGCTGGGGTGCAGAATAAAGATAATTTTCTCTCCTCTGCATTCTGCAGCATGCAGGCAGCATACAGCATTAGTTCTTTGGCCCACAGTAAGAAATTAATATAGTCCTGGATAACCCATTACTTCATTTTAAAGAACCAGTCTACCCCCTTTAAGAAATTTGTATTTACTGTGATCTAATCCAAGATCCTAAATGCTGATTAGCAATGCTTAGGTGATTAGAAACATTAAACTCACCAGTTTCTCATACTGTATTCCCACGCTGCTTTGCGGATTTAAGTCTTCATGACTTTCTTGGGTGTCATCATGCAATAAATCTTGTAGCCCAATAACATTTTGGTCAGCCAAGGGCAAAGCATCCTAGAAAGACGCAATAGATAGCCATTTAACAGCTACTTCATACCTTCAAATAAGCTCACTCAGAATTATGGTTGAGTTAAAAAAAACACTCTCAATGCATGTTTATTCCTTAAACCCATCTAAATGTGTATGTGACATATGTAAGTGCAATAGAATACTCGATTGCCATCTTCTGTGGTTCCCAGCGCTGCTCCAGTCCTCTTCTCACTCACGTGACTGAAATTCTGACTTGCCGGTTCACACTGGGTTCTGTTTGACCTGGAAGTCGCTTTTACAATGTAACCCTATGGAATCGTTTTCTGTTGCTCCATGGACTTATATTATAAAGAAATTTTCAGCTGAAATGTAGACCCCAGTGTGATCTGGCAAGTCAGTAGTCAAGTCACGTGAGCAAAGAAGACCGGAGCAGATCTGCTAACCAGGGCAGTTAGAGATCAGTGAGAATTTTAGTTCACTAACACTGACGTGCAAAAGGGTAACAATGTTTTGAACTTATGACATTCAGGCTCCATTTCACCATCCACTACTTCTTCGAATGGGACTAACATCATTTTATAGACAATCATCTTGGCTATCTCATACATAAATTTGACTTGCAACTATTTTTCAGATTATTAGTTATGCAGATTGTTGTCATGTCACTACATTGTTACTGTTTTGCTCCTAAAAATTAACATTTTAATTTTTAATATTTAGTATTTAGTAAATCCACCTTTGGCTTTCAACACTGCCTGAATCTTTCTGGGGATGCTCTCGATCAGATTCAAGCAGGTCTCGACCGAAATCTGATTCCAGGACTCTTCTTCATGTTCCTAAAGTTGGTGCGTACTGTTCACTCACTTGGGTAAGTATACAGCTTTTTCTTCAACTCTACCCACAAGTGTTCGACTGGGTTGTGGTCTGGGGATGGTGGGGGCCAATCCAGCATCTCTACTTCATTGTTATTGAACCATTTTTTATTATTATTATACATTTTTATAGCGCCATTTATTCCATGGCGCTTTACATGTGAATACGGGGCAAATATAGACAAATACATTAAACATGAGCAAGTAACAAGGCACACGGGTACATAAGGAGGGAGGACCCTGCCCGCAAGGGCTCACAGTCTGCAGGGGATGGGTGATGAAACACTAGGAGAGGGTAGGGCAGGTTGTGTAGCGGTGCAGTAAGTTCAGGATCACTGCAGGCTGTAGGCTTGTCGGAAGAGGTGGGTCTTCAGGTCCTTTTTGAAGGTTTCTATGGTAGGCGAGAGTCTGATGTGTTGGGATAGAGAGTTCCAGAGTATGGGGGAAGCACGGGAGAAGTCTTGGATGCGGTTGTGGGAAGAAGAGATGAGAGGGGAGTAGAGAAGGAGGTCTTGAGAGGATCGGAGGTTGCGTGTAGGTAGGTTCCCGGAGACCATGTCACAGATGTATGGAGGAGACAGGTTGTGGATGGCTTTGTATGTCATTGTGAGGGTTTTGAACTGGAGTCTCTGGGCGATAGGAAGCCAGTGAAGGGCTTGACATAGGGGAGAGGCTGGGGAATAGCGGGGAGACAGGTAGATTAGTCGGGCAGCAGAGTGTAGGATGGATTGGAGTGGTGCCTGAGTGCTAGAAGGGAGTCCAGAGAGTAGGAGGTTGCAGTAGTTGAGGCGGGAGATGATAAGGGCATGCACTAGCATTTTTGTGGTGTCGCGGTCAAGGAAAGCACGGATCCGGGAAATATTTTTGAGTTTGAGACGGCAGGAGGAGGCAAGAGCTTGGATATGTGGCTTGAAAGAGAGGGCAGAGTCGAAGATCACCCCGAGGCACCGGGCGTGTGCGACTGGGGAAAGTGAGCAGCCATTGACATTGATGGATAGATCTGTTGGAGGGGTAGAGTGAGATGGGGGAAAGATGATGAATTCTGTTTTGTCCATGTTCAGTTGTAGAAAGCGAGCAGAAAAGAAGGCCGAGATAGCAGACAGACAGTGTGGGATTTTGGTAAGTAAGGAGGTGAGGTCAGGTCCGGATAGGTGGATCTGCGTGTCATCAGCGTAGAGATGGTACTGCAGACCGTGGGATTCTATGAGCTGTCCCAAGCCGAAAGTGTAGATGGAGAAGAGTAGGGGTCCTAGAACAGAGCCTTGAGGAACACCGACTGACAAGGGGCGAGGTGAGGAGGTGGTGTGGGGGAGGGAGACACTGAATGTTCGGTCTGTTAGATATGACAAGATCCAGGAAAGGGCCAAGTCTGTGATGCCAAGAGATGAGAGGATTTGTAGTAGAAGGGAGTGGTCCACAGTGTCGAAGGCAGAAGACAGGTCCAGGAGAAGGAGGACAGAGTAGTGTCGCTTGCTCCTGGCAGTTAGTAGGTCATTGGTGACTTTAGTTAGGGCAGTTTCAGTTGAGTGATGGGAACGGAAGCCAGATTGTAACCGATCAAAGAGGGAGCAGGAAGAGAGGTGGGAGGACAGTTCAAGATGGACGTGTTGCTTCAGCAATTTGGAGGGAGAAGAGATGTCGGGTGATAGCTAGACACAGAGGATGGGTCGAAGGAGGGCTTTTTGAGGATGGGTGTGATCTTGGCATGCTTTGATGGATGAGAGGAAGACACCTGTTGTGAGTGAGAAGTTGAAGAGGTGCGTTAGGGTTGGGATGAAGACCGTGGAAAGGTTAGGGATGAGGTGGGACTGGAGCGGGTCAAGCGTGCAGGTGGTGAGGTGTGATCTTGACAGGAGGGTGGAGAGCTGATTTTCTGTCATGGTGGAGAAGCTGGTTTTGGAGGAGCAGGATTGAGCAGCTAAGAGGGGCAGTGGGCGCTGTGGGCCAAAGCTTTCTCTGATCGTATCGATCTTCTGTTTAAAGAAAGAGGCGAAGTCTTCAGCAGAAATGAGGGGGGAAGGATGAGGTGCTGGGGGACGGAGTAGAGAATTGAAAGTGTTGAAAAGCTGTTTAGGGTTGTGAGACAGGGAGGATATGAGAGATGAGAAGTAAGTTTGTTTTGCAGCAGTGAGCACAGACTTGAAGCTGGCGATGGACTGCTTGTATGCAGTGAAGTGGTCGGCAAAGCAGGATTGCTTCCATCTCCGCTCAGCGATCCTGGAAGCCCATCTCAATTCTTTGGTTAGGCTGGTCAGCCAGGGCTGCCTGTTGAGTCTTCACCAATCATGATATATGCTTCGGGTCGCTGTCCTGCTGGAACGCTTTGTAGTCCTTTTTATACCCATAGTACTCAAGTTTATGAAGTAGCTCATCTTTTAGGATACACACATATTTCTCAGCATTGAAACAACCATCGCTCCTGGTTAAGTATGCAGCACCTTTGTCTGTGAAACATCCCATATCATCAGTCATCCTCCACTGAACTGGACAGTTCCTTCAATTTCTCGATCTGTTATCCCCTTTTCCCGTTGTTTATTCCACACCCATTTGCACCCATCAGAGCTTAGTCTATTGACTTTCACCTCATTGCTTCAATTTAGCCGTTTCCAATCTTCTACTTCCAAGTTTTGTGCCTTTTGGCATACTAGAGCCAACGCTTCTTATGACGATAATGAAGCCAGGGCTTCTTCACCATTTTTCGGGCCACAATTCTAGACTTGTGTAACATGCGTTGTACAGTGCTTCCGTGCATGTCTGTGATCTCACTATTACAAAGCATACAAGGCACCTTCACTGCCATGTTTGTCGCGCTAGAACTGATAGACCTTGTGATGAGACGACTGGGAGACTCCGATATTTTGCCTCGACGTCCACCTCTTGACTGTTGAATGGATGAACAGACTTCATTTCGTATTCTTCCAACTGTTGTGGCAATCTCATGATGCAGTTGGCAATTTTCTTGGCCGAGGGACCGCTATTGATGAGCTGGATGAGGCTGTTTCTCTTTTCTTGGGAAATCTTCTTCATGGCTGCTCCTTGATTTGACCTTTTGCTTGGGAATCAACCTAAAAGCACACTAAGCTATTAGGGAATGTGAGAAAAGGCTGTAATTTGTAGTATTCAGGACGAAAAAGACTTTTTCCATCATCAGGCAAAAAACTGTAACAAAGCAGTGACATGACAAGAATCTGCATAACTAATCATATGCTAAATAGCTACATGTCAAATTTATGTGTGAGATAGCCAAGATGATTGTCTATAAAATGATGGTAATCTCACGTTCAAAGCAGTAGAGGATGGTGAGATTTGGAGCCTGAAATTCTAAAGTTCAAAACATTGTTACCGTTTTGCTCATCAGTGTACACCGCATTACATACACAGACAGATTTCTTGATAGTGCTTATTTAAGATAGACAGTGGCTTGTTTGTCCACTAGACTTTGAAATGGTTGAAGACTTATAATCTAACCAATATTTGCCAATAATAGCGGTATACAAATGTATAGCTTACATCAAGGCTCACCTGCATAAGCTGGAGTGTACATGAAATGTTCTTGACGCAGCACCTGACAGTCTTCTCCAAACCTCTGAAAGTTTTTTCTTCTTTGTTAAATATCTGGTCTTTCACCTGCAATTTGATACGATATGCAGTATCAGCAAGATGATACATTTTCGATACATAGCACAAGTTAATTGACAAACCAACTTTCAGCTCAATGAAAAATCTGTCAGTCTTGAAGGGGTATTTATTCTTATGTTATTAAATTGGCATAATTATTTAGACAGCAAGAAAATAAGCAGGTTTGCAATTGAATTGCTTTTTCTATCTGCTGTGGATATGCTGCTGTTAGAGATTTTATCTTACATAGTGACATAGCGTACAGCTTGTTGCCAAGGAGAGTAATCCCTTCATGACATCCGCCGTACATGTACGGCACACCGATCACACCGGCTCACTAGCAAAGCTGGGGAAATCATCAGTGGCTGTCAACTATGATATATACCCTGCAGTAATGCCAATGATCGATGCTAGAGACGATAGCGCCTGTTTAACCCCTCTTATGCCACTGTCAATAGCGACAGTGATTTGCTTAGTAGTGGGTGTGAGCTCCCGCTCTGCTCCGATCGGCATGATTCGATTGAGATTGCATCTTGCCAATGGTCTCCATGGTGACCCCAGGCTGAAAATGGCAGCGGGGTCACTCAGGTACGGTGGCCTGTGAGCAGGACCTGACACACTTCCTGTAAAATAAATAGTGAAATAAAGTTTGAAAAAATGTGAAAAAATAAAAGGGAAAGTAGAAAAAATTGGAAAAAAGTTTTGCAAGTAAAAATGCTGTTATTCTGTAAAAACAAAACAAAAAAAACATATATTTGGAATTGCCGAACCAATCTATAAAACTGTCATATTATGTAACCTGTATGGTGAACACCTTTAAAAAAGTAAATAAAAAATGCGCCTAAAATATAGCCTTTTCATTATACTGACACACAAAACATGGAATAAAAAGTGATTCAAAAATGGCATACAAAAAAAATGTTATCAATAAAAACGTTATCTTGTCCTGCAAAAACAAGCCTTATAGAACCTATATAAATCTGGTATCACTGCGATCGTATTGACCCAAAGAATAAAACTGCCTGATCACTTTTACTGCAAGTTAAAGGGACACTGTCACCTGAATTTGGAGGGAACAATCTTCAGCCATGGAGGCAGTGGCGTAGGAAGGAGGGTGCGGGGGGGGCGGTCCGCCCCGGGCGGCACAATGCGGGGGGCGGCCGGCGCTGCAGGAGAAGAAAAAAAAAAAAAAAAAAGACGCCCCTTTAAATCTTCGGGCGGCGCCGTCCGCCGCCACGACCAGGGCCAGCTCCCCCCACCACCGGACCCCGCCCCCCGCTCTATACTCACCTCTCCTGGTTCCTGCGGCGCCGGCAGCTACAGCGTCCTCTGACTCTGCGACGTCTCAGAGCAGAGGGCGCGATGACGTCACTACTGTGCGCGCCGCTCTGCCTCTCTGTCCTGAGCGTCGCAGAGCCGGAGAGACGCTGACTGCACCGGACCTGCGCTAGGAACGGGAGAGGTGAGGATTTTACTTTTTTTTTTTTTTCTTTATGTCTGACTGTCTGGGGCTGGGGCAATGCTGGACACACTGGGGCAATACTGGAGACCATGGGGCAGATTGCTGGACACACTGGGGCAATACATGAGACCATGGGGCAGATTGCTGGACACACTGGGGCAATACATGAGACCATGGGGCAGATTGCTGGACACACTGGGGCAATACAGGAGACTATGGGGCAGATTGCTGGACACACTGGGGCAATACTGGAGACCATGGGGCAGATTGCTGGACACACTGGGGCAATACAGGAGACCATGTGGCAGAATGCTGGACACACTGGGGCAATACAGGAGACCATGTGGCAGAATGCTGGACACACTGGGGCAATACAGGAGACCATGTGGCAGAATGCTGGACACACTGGGGCAATACAGGAGACCATGGGGCAGATTGCTGGACACACTGGGGCAATACTGGAGACCCTGGGGCAGATTTCTGGACACATTGAGGCAATGCTGGAGACCCTGGGGCAGACTTCTGGACACACTGGGGCAATGCTGGACACTGGGGCAGATTGCTGGACACACTGGGGGTAATATGCTGGACACACTGGGGCAATGCTGGACACTGGGGGTAATATGCTGGACACACTGGGGCAGACTGCTGGACACACTGGGGAAAGGCTGGACACTGGGGCAGATTGCTGGACACACTGGGGGCAGTGCTGGACATACTGGGGCAGATTGCTGGACACACTGGGGGTAATATGCTGGACACACTGGGGCAGATTGCTGGACAACATGGGGGTAATATGCTGGACACACTGGGGCAGATTGCTGGACAACATGGGGGTAATATGCTGGACACACTGGGGGCAGGACTTGAGGCATGGGCAGAATGTAGATACGGGGCATGATTGGAGACACGGGGCAGGATTGGATCATGGGGCAGGACGGATACGATGGAGGCTGGTGGGGCAGGATGTGGAGATCATATGGGGTAGAATGGATACTCATGAGGGCAGGATGCGAGAACAAATGGCTGGAGCCAGGAATGAGAAACGGGGCCAGGGTGGGGAATATTATTACCATAGGGGCTAATTAAGGGATATTATTACTGCAGTGATGTATTTATTTTATTTTTTGAGTATACTGTTTTAAATGGGGGAGCGGTCCTGTTACTGTGCAGAGTGACACTATATCACCTTTTTTTCTTCATGTGATGTAATGTAGAAGTTGTGAAAAATTAAGTAATGTGTTCTGCAAGCGGAGCTCGAGATAACTGTGTTATTTCCTGCAGAAACGAGTCCTGGCTGGAAGGAATGATGGCGGTCTGTGCTGGATGAAAGATGAAGGACTTCACCTAGAGACGTCACTGGTGAGTCAGTGTTACCTATACACTGACACTATACACTGTATACTATATAGAGGTCCTGTGTATAATGTCACCAGTGATCTCTGTATTACCTCTACACAGATACTGCATACTAAGTACAGATCTCCTGTGAATACTGGCACTTATGGTGATAGTATTGTGGTTTTTTTTTTATTACTGATCAGTATTGTAGTATTCAGTCACTATGTGGTGGTAATATGTGGTCTGGAAATGGTGTTGTGGTATTTGTCCCTTGTATGTAGTATTATTCGGTCACTATGTGGCCTGGTCATGGTGTGGTGGTATTAAGTCACAGGTGTGGCATGTGGGGGTGACACCATTAGGCCCAGTTTAAGTTCTACAAAACAGGAAAACCGTTTTTGGTAACCTTTGTGTGTATTGAGCCGGGGGGGGGAGGGGCGCCAAACTCGGGAACAGCCCCGGGCGGCAAAAGCTCTAGCTACGCCTCTGCATGGAGGCGGGGTTTTTGAGTGTTTGATTCACCCTTTCCTTACCCGCTGGCTGCATGCTGGCTGCAATATTGGATTGAAGTTCATTTTCTGTCCTCCATAGTACACGCCTGCGCAAGACAAGATTGCCATGTGCAGGCATGTACTACAGAGGACAGAGAATGAACTTCAATCCAATATTGCAGCCAGCATGCAGCCAGCGAGTAAGGAAAGGGTGAATCAAAAACCCCAAAATCCCGCCTCCGTGGCTGAAGATTGTTCCCTCCAAATTCAGGTGACAGTGTCCCTTTAAATGGCTTGAGAAAAAAAATAGTAAAAATCATTTATAAATTCCTGTGTTTTATTCATTCTGTCTCCAAATTGTGCACTAATTTCTGGAAAATGCCAGTGGGGTCAAAATAGTCACTATATCCTGTGATGATTTCCATGAGTTTAATTTGCAAAATGAGGTCACTTTATAGGGATTTCTGCTCTTTTGGAAGCTTAGGGGCTCTCTATGCCTAGACGTGCATGACCACATATAGGGCATATAGGGCAATGCTTGAGGACATTTCCTCTCATTAGTATTTGTGAAAATTAAATGTTTGGGGCTAGTAGAACATTTTTCTGTAAAAAAATGAAATTTTGATTTTCATATCCCAATGTTATAAAATTATGTGAAGCACCTGTGGATTTAATATGCTCACAATAGCCTTAGATTAATTCCTTCAGGGGTATAGTTTCCAAATTGGGTCATCTGTAGAGGGTTACTGATCTTTTGGCAGTACAAGGGTTCTACAAATGTGGCACAGTATCAGCAAACCCTATTAGCAAAGTCAGCTTTCCAAAACTGTGTGAATGAACAGGTATTTTCCACCAAATGTGGGGTATCACTGATCACACAACAAATATGAGGGTCTATTTTCTTTCTATTTTCTTGTGAAAATGAAAAATTTGGAGTTAAAGCAAAATATTTAGAATTGAGAGTCCTCAGTGGTTGATACCTTTTAATGGCTAACTGAAAAGATGGTAACAAATTGCAAGCTTTCGAGACTACACAGGTCTCAACAATTTGTGGTAAAAATGTATTATAAAATTCTGTGAAGCACCTGTCGATTCAAGGCGCTCACCACACATCTAGATAAATTTCTTAAGGGGTGTAGTTTCCAAAATGGGGTCACTTGTCGGGTTTATCCACTGTTTAAACACATCAGAGGCTCTGCAAATGCGGCACAGTGTACGCTATATATTTCAGCTAATTTTGCGCTCCAAAAATCAAATGATGCTCCTTCCCTTGTGAGCCCTGCCATGTACCCAAACAGTAGTTTTCCCAACACATATGGGGTATTGGCTTACTCAGGAGAAATTGTACAACAAATTGAACAGTTCATTTTCTCCTGTTACCTTGTGTGTGAAAATGAAAAATGTGGGTGGGCCTAAAGCAACATTTTTGTGGGAAATGTTTTTATTTTTTCCTTCCACATTCTTTTAATTTTTGTGAAGCATCTAAAGGTTAACAAACTTCTTGAATGTGATTTTGAGCATTTTGAGGGGTGCAGTTTTTAAAATGTCACTTTTGGACATTTTCTGTCACATAGGCCTCTAATTTAATTCACTTCAAATATGACGTGGTCCCTAAAAAATAGTTTTTGTACATTTTCTTGGAAAAATTGAGGATGGAACTTTCAACCCATCTCCAAACTAACCTGTCTTGCCCTGCACCATGGAAGCTTTTGAGACCAGTGGCATGAGATCAATAGAAAACCTGTAATGGGGTGTCTGGCCCTAATCCCAATGCTGAGAAAATGCCTTGTGATGGTTTGCATAGACAATAGCATCTTAGTCTTGATATATGATGTCCAATTTTTCTTGCAGTGCAGAATAGATTAATTGTGAAACCAGTTGTTTGGCCATTTCTCCAGTTTCCCAGGAGCCATGGTCATATATTGCTTGTACTACCGTGAGCAGTCTGTGTAGTCTAAATGTACTACCATGGCTGCAGCATCTCCAGACTCGTCTCTCAAACACATCTGCGATGTCATTGGTCGGTAATTACAAAGGGAGCTGCCAGTAGTGTATCTTGATGATTTGTGTGCATTCCTCAGATAATCATTAATAATTTAATTGTTAGCATGCCATTTTTTCATGTGTATATCCTTAACATGTCTACCTATCCTGTGATTTTCACAATTTCCTTAGTTTTCCTTATTGGTTTTGCAATTTTCATGTTGAAAAGGATATTAACGCTGTCCTGATCTCCAGATAACATTGTCGGTCACTTATCTCTGAAGCTCCATTTCCAAATCTCTTCTTGGTGGCTGATTGGCTTGTAAGCTAGCTCTTTATTTTTTTTTTCTATGCATTGATTGTGTCAGAGTAAAAGACTGACTTAACTACTGAAGAGAGGCAGTCAGGACTTGAACCCAGCAGCTCTTGTGCACCAGGCGGCAGCTCTTCCCTATGACCTATTCAGATCGCTGGGCAGTTCCTTGCTAGCCCAGATACTAGTACCTGTGTTGTTTCTGGCTGTCTCCACCCCGAGTCCCTGATAGTCTCTACCCTGAGTTCCTGACTGGCTCAACCCTGATAGAACACGCTACTTAAACCTTGCATTGCCCTTACTTATTTGCAGGATTATTGAGTTCCCATCTTTTAGTGAAGCTTCCCTTTCTGCTGGTTCATTACAAAATTATACTACTGCTCTGTGTACGGACCCTTGGCTATTTCCTGACTATGCAACCTGCTGATCCTTTAGCTGAATTGCTTCTCCATGTACTAACATCTGGCTATTTCCTGACTACACAACCTGCTGATCCTTTAATTACATTGCTTCTCTATGTACAGACCCCTGGCTATTTCTGATTACGCTACCTGCCGATGCTGCCCCTAGTGATTGCAATACCATAACTCCAACCCAGGTCAGTCCATAACTGTTACACAGAGTGTGGAAAGTGCAACATGAGGGGGAGAGGGGAAGGAAGCCCAAACACTAAGGAAAAGGGGGTGGCAAACCCTAGTCAGATCTAATAGCGCCCTGCATCCCATACTGTCCCTATATTGGTTCCACACCAATTGCTGAGCAGGAACCTAAGCCCTGTATATCCCTAGAGCTAGGCCCTGAATAGGGAAGGGGGGATGGGATGAGCACTGGTCAGTCCTCACTGTACACTAAAGAGAAGAAGGGAGACAAACAAGGGGGAAGAAACTTAGCTTGAGCAGACTCCGATTGGTAACACTAAACACCCTCCAACAGCACCATAGAGGAAGTAAGCAGACTGCTATAGCTTCAAGCCTTCACAAAGGAAAAATTTGAATATCACCTGCGACTCCCTGAAGCAGACTGGGAGTCTAAAAACACCCAGGTCTAGGTATGTCAAATAGAGCCTGAGGAAGATTGCCACTGGGTCCAAAAGTCAGAAGGATTAAAAAGGCATCTGCATTGCCAAACACAGAGACCATCTCCAGCCAGATGCAGAGCGACTGTCTGTAGCATCTGACACGTCTGTGACAATAACAATCTGTCAACCTCCCTAACAAACAGCGCTGATGACATAACGACACAGCAAATTATGTTCTTGGTAAAACGTAAGCTGGTATTGAAGCTGCCGAGATCTTTGCTACTACATGAGATTGGGACAGCTTGATAATTCAAGTGTATTAGTACGTTCTATGTAATTACATTTAAAACACATGTAATGTTTTCTGATCAGTCTACATTGCAAATGCAGCATGTGTCGCATCCTTTTATGATACATTGATGCAATATGTGTTTTATATCTAAAAACTATGATACGTGTAAATGGAACGTGCCTGTTCTCTACCAGTAAGTATCTTCAGGTGGCTGGTCACTCTCTTTGACTTCTTTGTAATTGAATGAATACTGAGCTTGGACAGTTTGTCTTTCAGAGATTCTTCTTCATCTACCCTCCTGTACTTCAGCACTAAAAATACAGATATCAAAAGGCATAAAATATGACACCCAGATGGTTAAGGGTAAGCAACTTTTGTGTTATATTAACATTCAACATAAAAAATAGAAAATACACACAGTGGCCTGGGCTAATAGAGGATGATTGTTTAATTAATAGTCAAAGGTTCAAAGTAGAGGGAACATTTTTTAACTGCTGAGTTTAGTAATGAACTACAAAAATTATAATGAAATTTGTGGCTTAGTTTCCTTTTGTCCTGATGTTTAACGTTTAAATCATCACTGCCGGTCAGAGAGCCGAAGCTTCCAATCTGTCAAAATGACAGCGTGAGTGCACAACTGTGATCAGAAGTATAAAGTTTACCTCCAGTTATTGGTGTCGACTTATGGGACTACTGCTCCCATCAACCAACGCCTGCTGCCACTAATAACAGTGAAAGCAGGAGCGGCTGGGAGTTTTCATCAGCCAGCTCCTGCACTGTAAATAAATAATTAAAAAAAACAAAAAAACGGCATGGCTCCCCCTGTATTTTTGATAACCAGGCAGGCAAAACTCACAGCTGAGGGCTGCAACCATCAGCTGGCAGCATTAGCAAGGCTGGTTATCAAGAATAGAGGGGTACCCATGCCACATGTTTTAATTATTTAAAAGACAGCTGGCGGCTGGTATTCTCAGGCTGGTAAGGGACCATGGATATTGTCCCTCCAGCCTAAAAATAGCAACACGCAGACGGCAAGAAAAGGCGCATGTATTAGGTGCAGAGGCAAGTTCACCGCAGTTCACCGGAAGAATGTCACTGTGGTGAATTTGAATGTGGTGAACTGACATTTGCACCGTGAGACTTTTTCTCACTGTGCTAGCAGGTATCTCACCGAGGTCACCGTAATTCAGCCTGGCTGGGAATGAAGCCTCAGTGACCGGTAGTAACCTTGATGATGTCACTGCTAGTCACTGATGCTGCGCTCATAGCAGCTCATTCACCAATGGTTCTCAGCCTTGATGGTTACATCTTGGCACTATCCAGGTTGAAAGCTATTTAACCCTCAGACACTGATTATGGCGTGGGACAGAACGACGGACAAGTGAGGGATGTTGTTATTTTTTTTATTTTTGTTTTATTACAGGAGATGAGGGATTCAGTGGAATTAGGAGTTAGGTGAGTATAACTGTGTTTATTTTTAAATACAAAAGTACAATTGTATTTTGTTTAATTTCAAAATAAAAGACTTTTATTCTGCCTTTGTCTTTATTTACCATGTAACCATAGGATTAGTAATGGATGGGGCAGACATCAACCCCACAACACAAATATGAACCCTTCTTGCCACTGCTACAGGGCAAGTGGGAAGAGCCGGGCAAAGCACCAGAATTGGTGCATCTAATAGATGAGCCTTTTCTGAGGCTGTTATTTTTAGGCTGGGGTGGGCCAATATCCATGGCGCCTAACCAGCCTGAGAATACCAGCACCCAGCTGTCTACCTTGGCTTGGCTGGTTGTCAAAATGAAGGGGACCCTATGTAGTTTTTTTAAATTATTTATTTAAATAATTAAAAAATACAGTGTTGGGACCCCTCTATTCTTGATAACCAACCTTGCTGAAGCTGACAGTTGAGGGCTGCAGCCCCCAGCTGTGAGTTTTGCCTGTCAGATTATTAAAAATACAGAGGAACCCATGCCATTTAAAAAAATTATTTATTTACAGCGCAGGCCCGTCTGACGTATACTCCCATCAGCAGCTCCTGCTCTCACTGTTGCACAGCAATTTAAGAAATAATAAAGACTTCTGCTGAAAAACCCATTTATAAATAGAAGTATTAGTTAAGAATGATTAGTCATCCTAATAAAGGATGCAGTCAAGATGTTGGAGAGTAAAAATTGATATACAAGCTGATGCAGAACCTCATGAGAATATATAAGGAAACTACTTGTAACACAGTAAGGTAGAGTATCTGAATATTATTTTATGTATGTAAACAAGGTAATGTACATTGCTGTTAAGGTACCGTCACATTTAGCGACGCTGCAGCGATACCGACAACGATCCGGATCGCTGCAGCGTCGCTGTTTGGTCGCTGGAGAGCTGTCACACAGACAGCTCTCCAGCGACCAACAATGCCGGTAACCAGGGTAAACATCGGGTAACTAAGCGCAGGGCCGCGCTTAGTAACCCGATGTTTACCCTGGCTACCATCCTAAAAGTAAAAAAAAACAAACAGTACATACTTGCCTACAGCCGTCTGTCCTCCAGCGCTGTGCTCTGCTCTCCTCCTGTACTGTTTGTGAGCACAGCGGCCGGAAAGCAGAGCGGTGACGTCACCGCTCTGCTTTCCGGCTGACAGACGCTCACAGCCAGTACAGGAGGAGAGCAGAGCACAGCGCTGGAGGACAGACGGCCGTAGGTAAGTATGTACTGTTTGTTTTTTTTACTTTTAGGATGGTAACCAGGGTAAACATCGGGTTACTAAGCGCGGCCCTGCGCTTAGTTACCCGATGTTTACCCTGGTTACCAGTGAAGACATCGCTGGATCGGTGTCACACACGCCGATTCAGCGATGTCAGCAGGAGTCCAGCGACGAAATAAAGTTCTGGACTTTATTCAGCGACCAACGATCTCCCAGCAGGGGCCTGATCGTTGGTCGCTGTCACACATAACGATTTCATTAACGATATCGTTGCTACGTCACAAAAAGCAACGATATCGTTAACAATATCGTTATGTGTGAAGGTACCTTTAGCGTACCTAGATCCTTCCTCCTCTTCAGCTCGTTGATGTTGCCGTTAATGTCTTTAATCGCTGTGAAGGCTTCCTGTAGTGTCCTGTAGTCTGGGTGACATGAGGGAGTGGAGTTCAGCAGTTCACAAAGCAACAGGGGATATTTCATTACTCTCTGGATAGGCTTAATCATCAGGGATCCCATGTCCAGCAGATTCGGTTTACCTCTATGGGATGAAAATAGAGATATGCGTTATTTAACAGTGAACTATTATCTGATCTATCATGCATGATTTATTACAGGTCTTTCAGATTGCTTTGCTATAATAACATATTAAACAGGTTTTACACAGGAATGAAGAAAGCAACTAGCAGCATTTTATCAATGGATGCACAGTCGAAAAGAACTCACTGGAAGATAATCCGGTAAGTAGTAAAGGTACTGTCACACTAGACGATATCGCTAGCGATCCGTGACGTTGCAGCGTCCTCGCTAGCGATATCGTCCAGTGTGACAGGCAGCAGCGATCAGGCCCCTGCTGGGAGATCGCTGGTCGGGGAAGAAAGTCCAGAACTTTATTTCGTCGCTGGACTCCCCGCAGACATCGCTGAATCGGCGTGTGTGACACCGATTCAGCGATGTCTTCACTGGTAACCAGGGTAAACATCGGGTAACTAAGCGCAGGGCCGCGCTTAGTAACCCGATGTTTACCCTGGTTACCAGCGTAAAAAAACAAACAGTACATACTTACATTCAGCTGTCTGTCCCTTGCCGTCTGGTTCCTGCCTTGACTGCTGGCCGTAGTGAAAGCAGAGCACAGCCACAGCGGTGAGTCACTCACCGCTGTGCTGTGCTTTCACTTTCACTTTACGGCCAGCAGTCAGTGCAGGGACCAGACGGCAAGGGACAGACAGCTGAATGTAAGTATGTACTGTTTGTTTTTTTTACGCTGGTAACCAGGGTAAACATCGGGTTACTAAGCGCGGCCCTGCGCTTAGTTACCCGATGTTTACCCTGGTTACCGGGGACCTCGGGATCGTTGGTCGTTGGAGAGCTGTCTGTGTGACAGCTCTCCAGCGACCAAACAGCGACGCTGCAGCGATCCGGATCGTTGTCGGTATCGCTGCAGCGTCGCTAAGTGTGACGGTACCTTAAGACAGTGTTGGCCCTTACTAGTTACCATATTAACCCCTTAATGACCGCCAATACGTCTTTTAACTGACCTGAGATATAAGAGAATAGCCTCCCCATACAGATGACAATCCAGCATCTGTCGGTTGTACACTATAGCTGACAACTTGCTGTACCAGCCACGATCAGTATTTGCACCATCTAAATCTGTTTAACCCCTTAGATGCTGCTGTCAATAGTGACTACATCATTATAAATGGTTAACAGAGTGTGGGGGCTTCTTCTTTGTCACAATTGGTGCCCTCAGATCATGATTTTGTTGTCCTGATGTTTGCAATGGCAATTCATGACCAAATAGTGGCCTTAGAGTCTGACGGCTGTAGTAATCTGTTTAGAAGTTAGCAACACTTAGGTGGTAAAAATACACATTTTCATTTCTGTCATGCCACTTTGCATTAATTCCTGTAAAGCACCTGAAGGGTTAATAAACTACCTGACAGCAGTTTTCAATATGTTTAGGGGTGCTGTTTTTAAAATGGTATCACGTTTGTGGGTTTCCCAATATATGGGACCCCTAAAGTCACTTCAAACATGGATAAGTCCCTAAAAAAATAAATTTTGTAAATTTCTTTGAAAAAATGAAAAATTGCTGCTACATTTTTAAACCTCCTAAAATGCTAACAAAATAAAATAACATTTTACAAATGGTGCTGATGTAAAGCAGATATGTGGGAAATGTTATTTATTAATGGTTTGCTGTTGTATGACTATCTGGATTAAAGGGATAATCATTCAAATTTAGAAAATTGCTAATTTTTTTACATTTTTCTAAAATTTTTGATATTTTTTATAAATAAACACAAAAAATGTTGAACAAAATTTACCATTATCATAAAGTATAATGTGTCACGAAAAAACAATCTCAAAATCACTGGGATTTGTTGAAGCGTTGCAGAGTTATTACCACATAAAGTGACACTGGTCAGATTTCAAAAATTTGGCTCGGTCACTAAGGGGTTAAACAGGGTTAGTCATTATTGTCTCTGCTGATCTGCTCTAATCATGTGCTAAATGGATGATGATAACTTTGTATATGTCAGACTCACCACTGGGCAGTTGATACCATTCCCATATACTGATTTTATGCGTGCATTTGTCTAGTGAGTTTATTGGGAATGCTGGATATATCAAGGACTTGCGTCTTGACTCGATGTCCCCTTCTGCTATATGTCTTAGATATCGATTAAGCATATTCCATTTCAGACTGCAAAATGCATTGTTCTCCATGAGATAAGGTGTCAGAAGAGAAATCTGTTGACAGATTTCCCATAGAAAACACAATAGCACTTGGCCAAGGAAATGCTCCTGTGTATGGGAGACACAGCCAAGATGGCTGTCGGTTGAACCATTGGCTGATGCATTGTTTGACCGACTGTCATCTAATGTGTATGGCTGACTTTAACTTTTCAAATAGATGTTATCAAGGAGTAGGTGATTGATACAAAGATGGATAACTCCAGAATCAGATTACAAAGAGCATGTTTGCTGTCTGTTACCATAAGAATGCATACATCTGCATAATTTTTAATTATGACTATGCGTAAAGTTGCCTCTATATACCAGCTTTCATTCTCTAAAGGTACCGTCACACTCAGCGATGCTGCAGCGATATAGACAACGAGCCGACCTAAACTAGATCGCTGGAGCGTCGCTGTTTAGGTCGCTGTAGAGACGTCAAACACAGCAACTCCAGAACGATGCAGGAGCGATCCAGTGACGTAACGGCGACTCACTTCTCGTTCTCGCTGGTTGTTAGCTCCATGTAAAACATTGCTGGCATCGTTGCTTTTGCTGTCAAACATGACGATACACGCCGACCTGATGACCAAATAAAGTTCTGGACTTCTAGCTCCGACCAGCGATATCACAGCGGGATCCAGATCGCTGCTGCGTGTCAAACACAACGAGATCGCGATCCAGGATGCTGCAATGTCACGGATCGTTGTCGTTCTCATTGTAAAGTTGCTGAGTGTGATGGTACCTTAAGGGTATAATCATCCTGGTTTTGGTGTCTTTTCATAGTCCACAAAAACGGCAGTAGTCTAGAGTTTTGTCATGTTTTAGATTAGACAAAACTACAACTAAATTGACCCATAGAGCTACTAATACTAATAAAAATAGTATAAAAGTAGTATTAAAATACTTACTGCTCTTCATATATTTTTCTGTGGAGTAAAAAAGAAAATGGATAGCATTAGAACAACTAACTACATCATTCTAGCTGTAAAGACACAAATTTATCACACCAAATATAAACGATTATTCCAACTTTTAACAAAAGATAACTTCTAATAGGCTCAGTCCCTATTTATCTAGGATAAAGAGGTCACTTAGTCACCAGAGGGACAGAAACTTATATCACACTTATTGATGATGAATAGACTGCTTCTTGCACGCAGTTATTATGAAGCAGATCACAGTTCAACGTTATCTTTGTATAATTCGATTAATGTAGTGACATAACCAATGGCGTATCCAATGGAATCATATGTGCTGGCACTTGGTATGGAAGTAAGGGGGTATTCAAAATGGGCAAAATAGTCACTAAAAATCAGTTAAAAAGTATCTATTGTACTGTAATATAAAGTGTAGGTTATACATAAAACATTATTTTATAGGTTAGCAAGTTTCTACCTGCTACGGATAATTTGGAGTTTGTACATTTTACTTGTAACCTGCTACTCACTGAGATACAGTAAATGGAGCAGCACACGTCAGGATTTCTTGCAGAAATTTCTTGAAGAAAACCGGAAATTTTCTGCAAGAAATCCGCATTTTTTTTTGCGTTTTTTTTTTAGCATTTTGCAAGCGAAATTAGCTTGCAGAATGCTAAAGTTTTCCAAGCGATCTGTAGCATCGCTTGGAAAACTGACTGACAGATTGGTCACACTTGTCAAGCATAGTCTTTGACAAGTGTGTTAGGAGTCAAGTTTTCTCTGCTGCACAGGGGGAATCTCGATCCGTGTCTGCTGCGGTCTCCCATTCTGCATCGGCCGCAGTGGGGTCTGCTCAGCGGAGACGTCGCTCCCAGCGTCTCGCTGGGGCTGATTCGGTGCATAGGGTCACTACTGCCTTTTCTGGCTCTCCTATTGTACCCTGCACTGATCTGCGGCGAGCGAGCCTCTCTGGGACTAAGTCCTTATTTACTCACACTGAGCATGCCCAGGGCAAGATCTCTCAGTGGAGATCTAGGGTCACATGCTCAGGTACTGCAGCGACTCCGATTGGTCCTTCTCATGGAAGGTCCTGCAGGTACTAGGACTAGTTCTGCTTTGCACACTGAGCATGCCCAGGGCAGGATCTCTCAGTGGAGGTCTGGGGTCACGTGCTCAGGTGCTGCAGCAATTCCATTGGTCCTTCTTTCACAGGTCCTATATGTGCTGCAGCTATTTAAGGCTCGCATGGCCGCACGGCCATGCGCTAGTATCGTCTTATGTTATATGCTTTGCGCCAATGTGGTCATGCATTTGAATGTGTTCAGGGACCCGGCTGAAATAAGCCTCTAGAATGCTGGCATCTCCGGCGAGGAGTTTTGTATGCATGCATGACCACTCACTGCTCACATCTGGGTAGTTGGCCTGTGCCTCTGTGAAAGTCTAACAGGGCACAGAGCTTTCCTCTCGCAGTTACTCTGTGACGCTAACAGGTATATACCGCCATATAGAGCCGCCATTATTTAGCAGCAGGTACTTTCCTGCACGGTGGATCCCGGGTTGCGAACGCACCAATTCCATTCAATAAATAATATATTTGGTGCGTTCCGCCAACCCTAACAAAGTGTGACCAACTTTTTACTATAGATGCTGCTTATGCAGCATCTATAGTAAAAGATAGAATGTTTAAAAATAATAAAAAAAATAAAAAAAATGGTTATACTTACCTGCAGACAGCCCATCTCAGCGGCGTCCGTTCCTATAGATGGTGTGTGTGTGCAGGACCTTCGATGACGTCGCGGTCACATGAGCGGTCACGCGACCAATCACAAGACGGCGACGTCATCGCAGGTCCTTCACACAGAGCATCTATAGGAACGGAAGCGGCAACGTGCACCGATGAGAGGCGGGAAGACACCGGGCCATCAGAGGGTGAGTATATCACTATTTTTTATTTTAATTATTTTTTTTTTACCAATTATATGGTGCCCAGTCCGTGGAGGAGAGTCTCCTCTCTTCCACCCTGGGTACCAACCGCACATAATCTGCTTACTTCCCGCATGGTGTGCACAGCCCCATGCGGAAAGTAAGCAGATCAATGCATTCCTAGGTGTGCGGAATCCCCGCAATTCCGCAAATTTAATGAACATGTTGCTTTTTTTTCCGCAATGCGATTTTTTAGCGGAAAAAAATGCAACATTTGCACTAGAAATGCAGAATACACTGTAAATAATAGGAGGCATATGTAAGCGATTTTTTCGCGTTTTTATCACGTTTTTATAGCGAAAAAACGCAAAAAAAACGCAAAAAATACTGAACGTGTGCACATGGCCTAAGTCTTCTGCTTGTGACTACTTCGAACCAGCATGGGACAGGTGCAGGTGAACAAAACTATTAGATCATGTTGTTGTCAAGACGAATCACAATAGTAGGCCTCTTATACAACATAACCATAGAGGTCCATAAGAAAACAACTCTATATGGTTCAGAGTTTGGAAACAATCACTTGCTACTAGGGTTAAGTTCATTTTGGGTAATTCACATATAATAAATTAGATCTTATCTATGTGTACTATGTGTGCATCGACGATGACAACAAAGATAAAAACGTGCTTAAAAGCGTACATATATACAGTATGTTCTTTATAGACCGGGAATGAGATCTTATAATGATAGTAGTCAAGGAACCTCAGTACAACACTGCTTGGGACCCGACACTACTGTGAAGAGGCATAGTCAGGCATGAAACAATGCACTCTGGTTCTATCGGAGACTTCTGTATAATAGCTCGTGGTAACACTACACCACCACAAAATTGCATGCTCATTGCTGACATTATGCCTACATGTGGTTGGAAGATGTGAGGTCATTGCTGCAAAGCTGGACAAAAATCACATGAAGATATGGACAAGAATGACCATAAAACCTGTTTTAACCCAAACTTTAAGGGAACCTGTCTGCTGATTCAAGTTTCCTGGAGTGCAGGCAGCATGAATCAGACTCTGGCTTCATTATTGAAGCCATGATTGCTTTACTATAAAAGATGGATATTTTAGAAGAAACATACTTTGAAAATCTAACCAGTGATGGCTATTCCAAGGTCAATCCCTAGCGTCATCTCCTCTCCCCATGACTAACAGATTTATGTGCGTTTAGGGATGAACCTGCTTATCTATGGGAGCAGGGAGAAGCTGCTGAGGACCTGCCTCGAAGTAGTCATCCAAGGCCCAGTGACTGACTCCTCAAAGTGTTTACAAGTGTATGGGGCCCGGTCAGCAGAGGGGGCCCGCATTGGGCCTCATCTCTTCTGCTGATCGGGCCCCAGAGGCAGGATTTTGCCTGTGCACTGAACCCTGCATCCGAGACGCAGGGGTCGGTTTACTCTATTGCTGTTAAAGCCGCCAGCCAATCGGAGGCTGGCAGCTGATATCAGCGCGCACATCGCCAGTGTCTGACATCAATGTCATTTGCCGGCGAGTGCGCGCTTTCAGCCTGGAGGGAACATCGCTCGCCGCAGGAGCGCGGCAAGGTAAGAAGAAAGGTGTTTTTTTTATTTTTATTGAAAGTGGCAAGCCGGCAGGATGCGCTCTGCAAACAACTTTCAACTAACCTCTGCTCTAATCTGTACCTCCCACTCCCGACTCCAAAACTTCTCCCGTGCTGCGATAATCCTCTGGAATGCTCTACCCCAAGATATTAGGACCATTCACAATTTGCATAGTTTTAGGTGCACCCTCAAAACACATTTGTTCAGAGCGGACTATCACGTTCCCTAATCAAAGTCATTTTATGTTTGTATGTGTGTGTGTAGCCCATTCACTATCTCCATCTATCCCCCACCCCCTGAAAATGGCTGGACCATCATTGTAAATGCACCATTGTAAATACACACCTGTACTTTGCATCTCCCCCACCTCATTGTAGATTGTAAGCGCTCACAAGCAGGGTCGTCTTATTTTGCTTTAATTATTGTATTGTTAACATTGTTACTTATGACTGTTATGTTTGAAATTGTTAAACTGTAAAGCGCTGCGGAATATGTTGGTGCTATATAAATAAAGATTATTATTATTATTATCCTTCCGGGGCCAGAGTAGTGACGGGGTAGAATGGACACAGGGGGCAGGATTGGAGACACAGGGGGCAGGATTGGAGACACGGTGCAGAATGGAGACACAGGGGGCAGAATGGAGACACAGGGGGGCAGGTTTGGAAACACAGAGGGCAGGATTGGAGACACAGGGGGCAGGATTGGAGACACAGGTGGCAGGATTGGAGACACGGGGCAGAATAGAGACACAAGGGGCAGAATAGAGACACAGGGGGCAGAATGGAGACACAGGGGGCAGGATTGGAGACACGGAGCAGGATGAAAGATATAGGGGCAGGTTTGGAGACACAGGGGGCAGGATTGGAGACACAGGGGGCAGGACTGGAGACACAGGGGCAGTATTGGAAATATGGGGGCAGGAACGGAGACACAGAGGGCATGATTGGAGACACAGGGGGCAGGATTAGAAACACAGGTCAGACTGAAAGATATGAGGGCAGGATTGGAGACATGGTGGCAGGATGAAAGATATGGGGGCATGATTGGAGACACAGGGGCATGATTGGAGACACAGGGGGCAGGATTGGAGACACAGGGGGCAGGATTGTAGATATGGGGCAGGATTGGAGCTATGGGGCAGGATTGGAGATATAGGGCAGGAGTGGCGATATGGGGGCAGGATTGGAGACACGGGGCAGGATTGGAGACACAGGGGGCAGGATTGGAGACATGGTAGCAGGATGAAAGATATGGGGGCAGGATTGGCGACACAGGGGCAGGATGAAATATATGGGGGCAGGATTGGAGACATGGTGGCAGGAGTAAAGATATGGGGGCAGGATTGGAGACATGGTGGCAGGATGAAAGATATGGGGCAGGATTGGAGATATGGGGGCAGGCTTGGAGACACGGGGGCAGGATAGGAGACATGGCAGGATGGGAGACATGGTGGCAGGATTGGAGACACAGGGGACACGATGGGAGACACAGAGCAGGATTGGAGACACAGGGGGAATGATTGGTGACATGGTGCGGGATGGAGATAGATGGAGCAGGAATATGGGACAGGATGGAGATAGATGGGGCAGGATGGAGACAGATGGGGCAGGATGGAGACAGATGGGGCAGGATCATGGGTCTGGATGGAGACAGATGGGACAGGATGGAGACAGATGGTGCAGGTTCATGGGACAGGATCATTTGACAGATGGGGCAGGACCATGGCACAGATGGGGCAGGATCATGGGGCAGGATGGAGACAAATGGGGCAGGATGGAGACAGGTGGGGCAGAATGGAGACAGATGGGGCAGGTTCATGGGACAGGATCATGGGACAGATGGGGCAGGATCATGGGGCAGATGGGGCAGGATCATGGGGCAGGATGGAGACAGATGGTGCAGGTTCATGGGACAGGATAATGGGATAGATGTGGCAGGATGGGGAGATCATATGTGGGCAGAATGGATACTCATGAGGGCAGGATGGGAGAACATATGGCTGGAGCCAGGAATGAGATACACGGGGGCCAGGATGGGGGATATTATTACCATAGGGGCTAATTAAGGGATATTATTACTGCAGTAATGTATTTATTTTCTTTTTTGAGGATACTGTTTTAAATGGGGGGCGGTCCTGTTACTGTGCAGAGTCATACTATGTCACCTTTTATTCTTCATCTGGTGTAGTGTAGAAGTTGGGAAAAAAATAAGTAATGTGTTCTGAAAGTGGAGCTCTAGATAACTGTGTTATTTCCTGCAGAGATGAGCCCTGGCTGGAAGAAGTGACATTAATCTGTGCTGGATGAAGATGAAAGACTTCACCTAGAGGTGTCACTGGTGAGTCTGTGTGTTACCTATACACTGACACTATACACTGTATACTATATACAGCGGTCCTGTGTACAATGTCACCAGTGATCACTGTTTTACCTTTACATTATACACTATATGCAGAGCTCCTGTGTATAATGTCACCAGTGATCACTGTATTACCTGTACACTGACAATGCATACTAAGTGCCAAGATCTCCTGTGTATAATGGCACATATTGTGATATTAGTATTGTGTTTTTTATTACTGATCAGTATTGTAGTATTCAGTCACAAAGTGGTGGCAATATCTTGTCCGGCCATGGTGTGGTGGTATTTGTTTCTTGTATGTGGTATTATTGGTCACCATGTGGTGGTAATATGTGGTCAGGTCATGGTGTGGCGGTATTTGTTCCTTGTATCTGTTATTATTCAGTCACTGTGGTGGTAATATGTGATCTGGACATGGTATGGCAGTATTTGTTCCTTGTATGTGGTATTATAGGTCACTATCTGGTGATAATATGGTGTCTGGTCATGGTGTGGTGGTATTTGTCCCTTGTATGGGATATTATTCGGTCACTGTGGTGGTAATATTTGATCTGGACATGGTGTGGCGGTCTTTGTTCCTTGTATGTGGTATTATAGGTTTCTATGTGGTGGTATTATGGTGTCTGGTCATGGTACGGTGGGATTTGTCCCTTGTGTGTGATATTATTGGTCATTTTAAAAATTAAAAAATATACCTAAATTGTATTGCATATTTTAACAAATGTTTAATAGGTTAGAGCAGGGCCCAGCCAAAAGAGTCTACCATATCGTGTTGGCGGCTTAAAAAATCTTTTAGCCAAAATGAAGACTGCTGGTTATATGTGTGACCTGGTGATGGGAACTGTTAATGTGTGATTGGTGAGACGTGAAGTTTTTCCAAGAGAGCGCAGTAGGACTGTGGATAGTTCGAGGGGTGGCTGGGGTGGAGCCTGGGCAGGGTCTCAAGGGGTCCCCGAAAATGTTGCCAGTATGGGGCCACGGAATTCCTAGTGGCAACCATATTTACACTAGAAATCTGGCATAAAATACTTAAGAAAGTTTCAGATTTTACAACTTTTGGCGCTTTCACGCCAGCTTTGGCAATGCAGGGGAAAGATATATAAAAATTGTGTAAACAGATCTTTTAAAAAAACATAATTGCTGAAAGTTGAAAAAGAGGCCAGGGAGAACCAGGAGTGGGCATGGCCAACAATTTAAAGATAGTTTATTACCATTTATGCTACAAAATATAATGAATTTTGGAGCAAATCTGTACCTGAATGTAGGAGGTGTAGGTTTAATATTCTGACATTAGTAGACTTTAAAACAGATGTATTTATTAAGTGGTATGATAGTTATACTAAATGTGGTGTAATTTACTCCAATAACCTTTTTCAAGACGGACAAATAGAACGTTAGTCTTGAAATATCTTCCCCTATAAATAGTAAATTGTGAAATATGTCCATATAAAGGTGCAGAGTTAATGGACTGGCATCAATCTTTAGAACAACTTTTTTTAAAGAAATACTGGCATGATAATATTAAATATATAATAATATTAAATATATAATTAATAATATAATGATTCTGTATATGTTGTTAAATCATGTTATCCAATAGAGGGCGCAAGCTGCGCCACACTCTGGGCCGTTCTTCTCACAGTAGATTAAAAACTATTTCCTCCAGTGACTCATGCCTCCTGATCAATATCTAGCATGAAGAGTGAGTCACATTGCCTTTCTGAAATCAGAACTTTTAGGGGAATTTTGCTGTCTGACAGAGCACTTACTCGTGTAGGCAACAGACAGTGTCCGGAAATATTACATCTGGCAGCTATCAGTATTAGTGTAAAAAAAATTGTTGAACGCAAGATTGCAAATTAATATTTTATTCACATAGGTGCCACAGTCACAGGCATATTTCTAAGCCTAACCTCACGGAACAGAGCATTCAGCACAGCAATATATATAGTAAAACAATAATATAAAACAATTAGTAAATTAATTACAAAGCTAAATCTCTGTGTATTCTCATTTTTTTTACATTTATTAATCTATTTGCATGTAAAGGTATTAAAACATAATATGGCAATATCAAAAGTGTATGAAAAAAAGGCAAATACTGCACTGTGCAAAAGCATTAGGTAGGTGTGGAAAAATGCTGAAAGTAACAAATGTTATTAAAAATAGAAGTGTTCATGTTTTATTCTTATAAATGAAAAGAATGAACAAAAGAGAAATCTAAAACAAGCCAATATTTGGTGTGACCCCTCTTTGTTTTGAAAAGAGAGACAATTCTTGGTATACTTATACAAAGTAATACATTCTGTATGATTACAGTCAGGTGTATGAGTTATGATGAATTGAACCAAACAGGTAACGATGATCATCATTTTCAAGTCATTAACTAAAACAAATACAGCTGTGTAGAAGGCTTAAAGCTAGGTGAGGAGCAGCAAAACTCTGCTACAAAGGTGAGGCTGTGGAAGACAGTTTCCCATCACAGGTCATGGCGAGACTGCGAGACAGAGCACAGCAACAAGACACAAGGTAATTATTTCTGCATCAGCAAGGTCTCTCCCAGACAAAATTTCAAAGCAGACTGGGGTTTAGAGACATCTTAATTAAAACTCTTTTAAGAAGCGGCAAGAAACAGGCCATGTTGAAGACCATAGGCGCAGTGGTTGGTCGGTCAAGGAAAGTTAGTGCAGCGGATAAGACATATCATGTTTAATTCCCTTTGAAATTGGAAGATGTCTAGTAGTGTCATCAGCTGACAACTGGCAGGAACCAGAGGGACCCATCTACACCCATCTACCAAAACGGAGACGTTTGGCTATAAGTAGTCTTCATGGAAGAATTGTAATGAAAAACCCTTATCTTTGACACTGAAACAAGGCCAAGTAACTCAGCTATGAAAACATAGGAACTGGGGTGTCTAAAAATGGCAGCAGGTGCTGTAGACTGATGTTTCAAAATGTGAAATATTTGGCTGTAATAGAATGCAGTTTGTTCGCCAAAGCCTTGAGGTAGTACAGTAAGGAGTGTCTGCAGGCATCAGTGAACATTGGTGGAGGTTCATCGCAAATCTGGGGCTGCAATTTAGTCAGGATTAATGGTGTCCTCAAAGCTGAAAAATACCGGCAGATATTTATCTATCAAGAGACACCATCAGGCAGGAACCTCCCAGCCAGCCTCTAGTTTTATTCTGCAGTAGCACTATGACCCCAAACACAAAGCCAATACCATTAAGAACTATCATCAGTGTAAAGAAGAGAAATGACTCCTGGAAATAGTGACATGGTCCCCATAGGGTCCGGATCTCAACATCATTGACTCAGTCTGGGATTACATGAAGAGATAAAAGAGTTTGTACAAGCCTACACACACAAAAGATCTGTGGTTAGTTCTCCAAGATGTTTGGGAAAACCTCTCTGCCGAGTTCTTTCAAAAACTGTTTGCAAGTGTACCTAGAAGAAATAATACTGAAGGCTAATGGCTGTCACAACAAGTATTGATTTAATTAGCATTTCTCTTTTGTTCATTCACTTTGCGTGTATCTAATTAACCCCTTAATGACCGCCTATACGCCTTTTAATGGCAGCAGTTAGGGTACCGTCACACTAAGCGACGCTGCAGCGATACCGACAACGATGTCGATCGCTGCAGCGTCGCTGTTTGGTCGCTGGAGAGCTGTCACACAGACAGCTCTCCAGCGACCAACGATCCCGAGGTCCCCGGTAACCAGGGTAAACATCGGGTTACTAAGCGCAGGGCCGCGCTTAGTAACCCGATGTTTACCATGGTTACCAACGTAAACGTTAAAAAAAACAAACACTACATACTTACCTTCAGCTGTCTGTCCTCCGGCGCTCTGCTTTCCTCTGCACTGTCAGCGCCGGTCAGCTGGAAAGCAGAGCGGTGATGTCACCGCTGTGCTTTCCGGCTGGCCGTCGCTGACACAGGATGCAGGAGGAGTGCAGAGAAGCAGAGCGCCGGGGACAGACAGCTGAAGGTAAGTATGTAGTGTTTGTTTTTTTAACGTTTACGCTGGTAACCAGGGTAAACATCGGGTTACTAAGCGCGGCCCTGTGCTTAGTAACACAATGTTTACCCTGGTTACCAGTGAAGACATCGCTGGATCGGCGTCACACACGCCGATCCAGCGATGTCAGCGGGAGATCCAGCGATGAAATAAAGTTCTGGACTTTCCTCAGCGAGCAACGATCTCCCAGCAGGGGCCTGATCGTTGGTCACTGTCACACATAACGATTTCCTTAACGATATCGTTAACGATATCGTTATGTGTGAAGGTACCTTTAAGGGTACTTAATCCACAGCGTCATTAATTAACGGTGCTAAGGAATAAGGGTATAGCGCCCCCCAGTGTCAGAATTTCTCTGGGGTCTCAGCTACTGGGGGTAGCTGAGACCCCAAAGAACATGATTCAGGTCATTTTTTACTGACCCCGCTGTTGCGATCACCGTTATAGTGGCGACCGCAAAAAGAAAATCAATTTTCCATTTAATTTCTCTCTCCTCTGATGTGATCACACATCAGAGGAGAGAGAAATAGGGTCCTCCGGTCACCCGATCACCCCCCCGGTACTTCTCCTGTCTCTGCATGCCCCCATGAAGTCCCCCGGGCCGCTGGTGTCTTTTTCCGGGAGAAAATGGTGGGCACATGTGCAAGTGCGTCCGCCGAGATCTGCCGGCCGGCACCCAGCAACAATAGGAAATTTTACTTATTGGTTCATTTTGATCACTGTGATAGACCTTATCACAGTGATCAAAATATAAAAAATAGTAAATAAAACCCCCCTTCATCACCCCTTTAGTTAGGGAAAGATAATAAATAAAAATATGTATATTTATTTCCATTTTTCCATTAGGTTTAGAGTTGGGCTAAAGTGATTTGGGCTAAAATGAGTTGGGCTAAAGTTAGGGTTAGGGTTGGGGCTAGGATTAGGGCTAGGGTTAGGTTTAGGGTTGGGATTATGGTTAGGGTTGGGATTATGGTTAGGGTTGGGATTAGGGTTAGGGTTGGGATTAAGGTGATTAGGGTTAGGGTTGGGATTAAGGTTAGGGGTGTGTTAGGGTTAGGTTGGTGGTTAGGGTTATGGTTATGGTTGGGATTACAGGTGTTTTGGGGTTAGGTTTGTGGTTAGGATTATGGTTAGGGTTGGGATTAGGGGTGTGTTGGAATTAGGGTTAGAGTTAGAATTGGGGGTTTCCACTGTTTAGGTACATCAGGGGGTCTCCAAACGCGACATGGCGCCACCATTGCTTCCGGCCAATTTTGCATTCAAAAAGTCAATGGTGCTCCCTCCTTTCGGAGACCTGCCATGCATCCAAATAGTAGCTTTTCCCCACATATGGGGTATCGGCGTACTAAGGAGAAATAGCACAACAAATTCTGTGGTCCATTTTCTCCTGATACCTTTGTGAAAATAAAAAAAATGATTCTAAAGTAAATTTTTTGTGAAAAAAGTAAAATGTTCATTATTTCCTTCCACATTGCTTTAGTTCTCGTGAAGCACCTGAAGGTTTAATAAACTTCTTGAATGTGTTTTTGTGCACCTTGAGGGGTGCAGTTTTTAGAATTGTGTCACTTTTGAGTTTTTTCTGTTATATTGACTCCCCAAAGTCACTTCAAATGCCACTAACATGAAGTACAATATGTCACAAAATACAATCTCAGAATCAGCGGGATCCGTTGAAACGTTCCAAAGTTATAACCACATAAAGTGACAGTGGTCAAAATTGTAAAAATTGTCTCGGTCATTAAGCACAAAATTGTCTCTGTCACTAAGGGGTTAAAAGAAAATAAACTAACATAAATACTGTGAATGTACATAACTTCTCAAAACATCTTGATTTATCAATAAAAAAGTAGGAGCGGCACACACAGACATACTCGCTTTGGCATGGTATCAATGAGGATAGTAATGGTTGTCTGATGAATGTTCTGCCACACTGAATGCATTTAAGCATGCAAATCATCAAGATCCCTAGTAATTGCTGACAATAACATCCCAGATGTGTACGATGGAAGACATGTCTGGAGATGTTGCGAGACGTACCATGAGCAACCTGTGCCTGGCGTTGTTGTGCTGGAAATTGGTTCCTGGAACATTTTAGAGAAATGGCCGTACCACTCGTTCCACTGCCAAAATAAATGTAATGTGGTGAGCTAAAAGTGATTCAGCTCCAGTACATTACGCCAACCCACACCATGATCCTGGGAGTAGAACCTGTGTGATGTTCCATGGAGAAGGGCTCTTCAACGCATTGCCATGTGCCCTTTTCAGATTCAAAGAGTGGTGCTTAGTGATCCATTCTGTACTGCAAGTGACATTAGATGTCACATAACAAACCTAAGATGCCAGTGTCTACACAAGCCATCAGAAAGCATTTGCATGACATCGAGCTATGAGCCAAATGTCCAGTTACATGTGTTCTATTGACCTCACATCATTACTCACAAGAGCTATAATGGTGAAGAGTAACAGCAATAGAAGCGGGAATGGAGGTCTATCCTCTTCAACGATGAATCCCACTTTAGTGTCGAATGCGATAATAGCAGAAGATTGGTCTGGAAGCAATATGTGGTACACCATGAAGACACATTCATAAGACAATCTGAAAATGTCTCAAAAAGCCATTTTTTAACATGATGCTAGGTAGTATGTAGCATGTGCTACTATAAGTAGCCTACATGGCCTAATTGTGCTATTATTGTCACAGTTTGTATGTACAAATTATGGTTGCTTAAATAGTGCTAACACATTCCACTGGATTTTACAGAATTATCACTCTCACTTCTCAGAGGCTCTCACATTCAAATTCCCTATCAGCATGTTTTTGGAGTGTGGGAGGAAACTAACACGATGGTGTAGTAACACCTGGTGTCTACAGGTGGTGCCATTTTCCTTAGGATGAATGAATCTCAATGTGTATCTATAACAATGTACTCTTCAGCAAAGAAGAAACTCACCAAGAAAATATAACATCTTTTGCTTAAAAATGTTTTTATTTAAGAGGTTATTACTCAAAAAAAATGAATAACCTAACTGCAGGTGAGGTGGTATTGCGTATGCACTTCCTCATGGGAGTGTGCCTGTCACGCCGTCTACCGCGACAAAGGGGCAGGACGGCGTATTGGAACCCGAACCTGTCCCTGCCACTATAAGGGGCCCTGGCTTTCCCTTATCTCGGGGGTACCTATGAAGGTTAGGAGGACCGAGCCGCCAGCGTATCCCTGTCTCCTAAGCAAGCCCTATAGTGACCCCCACTCCCCCCAAGGGAGGTGTACTGCACCAGAGAATAAATATAACAAATAACAGGAAAACAGACAATGTAAAGGAAAACCAAATTTAGCTTAATGCTGCAAGGCACAGCACAGCAGAAAGAAACACCAGATGTAAACGGACAAAGCAGTAGAACAACAGTTCCCAGCTAGCTCCTACTCCTGGCTTGGTCGCTGAAGAATGAACTAACACCGACAGTCAGCTGATGAACCAGGTGACCTTTAAAGGATGGAGGGAGTGGTCATCACAAGCATCAGGTGAGCCAGCAGCAATGCAGTAACATCAGCGGCCACCGGGGGGAAGAAACTGCATTAACCCCCGATGACCAGAAAGGAAAAAAGGTCTTTAACTGACAGAAAAGATACTACTCAACTCAGAATCTGCTGTTATGCTCCATAGCAGCATAGTAAATGGCACTAGGTAAACAGGACTCCAACAGCCACAATACCACAGACAAAGGAGAAGTCCACACACCTAGCTGGTCTACATAGAAATAACTCTACAACCAAAGATGACTATGTGCCTATTTAAAGGGAGGTGGGGGTGATAACCAACCAACATCAGCTGACTAGCCTGAAAGAAGCTGCCGGCAAGAGACTGACATTAACTGTTGCTGGACCAAAGGAATAAAACTACATTTAAATTCCAGCAGACCCAGAGCTGCCAAAAGTCTCTTAATGTTTTGTGACACTTATAGACCTTTAGAAGTGAATACACATATGCACTACCACTTACTTTACACAAGGGCACTACCGCATGGGAGCTGGGGACATGCATGTGTACTACCTATAGACCTTTAGAAGTAAATGGAGATGTGGTCACACATGTGTGCTATAGGTCTTGGGGCATAGGATCCAGTTCAAATCTGTGAAACACGCAGCTATTATATATTTACTGCCTAGGTGAAACATTTTATTAATGGGATTAATTCTACATACGATACTGGCACAGACATGACTAGTACATTTTTTGTCACCAGATATTTTACAGTATTATTGTACTTTATACTTATAGTAATTTCTTATTATGCCATTATGAAGAGTCGGATTGCAATTTATAATTATTATTATTAATTTTATTATTAGTAAGATTTGCACAGGTTTTACAAAAGGCATGGAGGAGTGTATCCCAAGGTTTCCTGAAAATGCCTCATATCAATAGGTATTATACCGTTCCCGATCTGTTGAATAAACTTACCGTAAATACTGCTGTAAACCCCCCATGCACCTGTGCATATTAAGTGCATATGTGAATAGATCGTCATAGGGAAAATGTCAGCTCATTATGGCATCAGTCAATAACAATGAAGGAACATATTTTTATGATAACTGCGCCTTTAAGAGTAAATAATTAAAATGCTTTGAATAGGAGCAGCATTCCCATATTCCTTGTGGTAAAGCCCATCTTTTCTGTGTCATTCACTATCTGATAAAAGCAACATTCTATGCTGAATACCCATTTTGAACATCTATTTAACATTTTGCTCAATGCCTGCAATTCAATATAATTAGCTTCTTTTTCTTGTTCATATTCTTTGATTTCAATACCAGCCGGGCTGTGGTGTCAGACAGAGGCGCATTTCATGTTCTCAAAAGAGAAAGATATTATAAAACTATGTGAGAAAGGCTGGGCCGTTCCTGTGATGTGGTTGGAGCCAGCAGATTGTTTGCTTTGGGAAGAACCTGGGCAGACCACTGATCAATGTGCTATATGGGGATAAGCATCAAACCAGACCAAGACGTCTGTAAGTTGTCGAAATAAAAATGCTCTTCAGGCTTTGAAGAATGGGTCATTACTTAACCTGCCTCAAGCACATGGAGGAATCAATCGTTTCACATTTTAATTGAAATGGTAATTACGATTCATTATGAAGTATCCACCTATGACAATTATAGACTAGCAATAAAACAAAAATGGTATTCAGGTCTTAGGCAATGGAGGCTCATATCAGCGGAAGGGATTGGTGCTCAAGTTTGTACAGAAAGAATTGAGGTTAACTCACAGGGGAGAATGATCAGGTTGGTTAAATTTCAAGGCCAATTCCTTTCTTTCTCCAAGGAGAAAAGGAGATGGTAGAGTTGTCTGGCTGGTTTACTATATCCAGTGAAAATACATCAAGGCTTAGCCAATGCATATGTGGAAGATGGCAGAGATTGCTGTCACCCACTCGACCAAAATCTATCTAAGGTGTATAGACACCCCTCAAATCTCAATTTTACTACCCCAATCTGACAGTCCTTACTTTGGCTATTGGACATCCAAAAAATAAAATTCAAAATCGTTCTTTTACTTATCATAATTAGGCTTGGTTCACATTGCGTCAAGGCAGTCCGATAGACGGACTACGTTACACTGTGGCATAAACGCGGTGTAACATAGTCCGTTACTGCAATGCATTGACTGCAATGTCGGACGCATCGCTAGCGCACGCCCACAATGGGCGTGCACTAATGATGTGCCGTCATAGAGTGACGGACCCGGAGATGCGGGCTGCAGCGTTTCTGGGTCTGTCACTGCTAGCTCAGATAGAGCTAGCAGATGCTCTATCTTCGCTAGCGCCATTGAACGCCAGCACTTGCGCTAGCAGCAGCCCGTTAGCGTATGTGCTGAACGGGCTGCTGCTAGCGCAGTGTGAACCCAGCCTTAGAGTGTGGGGTCAAGAGATTCTTGATCCCATGCTACTTGGTAAAGAGAACCTGTAACTATCTATAGAAGTACTCCGTCAACACACAACAAATAGGTCATTAGTCCTTGGAAAAGGAGTAGAAAGAAAAACAGACACCAGACTCCTCTTACCTGGATGTCAAAAACAGAAACAATAATGCTATGTTATGCTATGCTATTGAATAAATCCACCACCGTCTAGACCTCTTCAATTCTTCCCACTCTCACCACTTTGACACAATGTTTACGCCTCTGCTCAGATGCAATTTTCCAGTGCTATGTAAAAGACTACAGATCTCCAGTTATGACTATGATGGGCCACATTTGGTAAATGCACAATTGATAGCAGTAGAGAAAACCTTGGCTGTAGTGATTAAGTGCAAGGTTTACTACGCCCCAAAACAGAGATCTTTGTCGGCAGGAGCGTAATGACTGCAGAGGAAGGGGTCTTGCAGACGCCATCGCAGTTTTCAGCTGAATATGCATCTTTTCGTGCACGTTCAGCTGAAATACATTGTGGCGCAGAAAGCCACCAACTTCCTGCACCGCAATAGCTATAATGGCTGCTGGCCTAACAGAGGTTTACCAGTTTCAGGCAGCGCATGATGTCACTGCCATGCGCCACCCTGTTCCATGCGCCAGCTATGTAGGAGGAAAAGGACAAGTTAGACTAATCATTGTTTTATTGTTTTTCTGCGTTAGAGAAAAGTGCCAGAACAAGGAACATTATTATAAAATGTGGGCCAGGATGGGGGATCATTACTAAAGGATAGGGGCCAGGATGTATGGCATTATTAAAGAGGACAAAATGAGAAAATTATTACAGAATAGGGGCCAGGATGGGGGACATTATTACAGGTAGGGTCCAGGATGGGTGACATAATTACTATATTGAGGACAGAATAAAGAACATACTTTACTAGTTTATGGTGGCAAGCTGAAGACATAATTACTGAAGGAAGCCAATTGGGGTACATTATTACTATATTGGGGCCAAGTGGGGGATTATATTATTGTATGGGGGCTAGCATGAAGGACACTATTACTCCACAATGAGGGACTTCAATAATATTCCCTGGTGTTCATAGATTTTTAATTTAAGGAGCCACGGTATGGGACGTTCCAACTGTGTCGAGGCATAAAAAAAGAACGCTATTACCTTATGGAAGGGGAAATGGTGTACATTACTACTGTATTGTTGTTTATTATTAATATATTAGTTTTAGTATAGTCGGCTTGTTCAGTAAAAATATGGGGATATTTGATATTTGGTAACTATATGACTTCTATTTAGAAATTTTACTTTGAATCTTATTGCCATGTTTTCTATGAGATTAATCTATTTTATTTGTAGTCTTTATTTTTTAATAAAGGAGCTATGTCTTTATATAATCTAAAACACTACAAAGGCCCGTATATACGACCAACATGCTTGTAGGGGCCTAGTTTCATGTTTTACATAGGAGGCCATAGGACTCAAGTTAAAGGGACACTGTCACCTGAATTTGGAGGGAACAATCTTCAGCTATGGAGGCGGGGTTTTGGGGTTTTTGATTCACCCTTTCCTTACCCGCTGGCTGCATGCTGGCTGCAATATTGGATTGAAGTTCATTCTCTGTCCTCCGTAGTACATGCCTGCACAAGGTGCAATCTTGCCTTGCGCAGGCGTGTACTATGGAGGACAGAGAATGAACTTCAATCCAATATTGCAGCCAGCATGCAGCCAGCGGGTAAGGAAAGGGTGAATCAAAAACCCCAAAACCCCGCCTCCATGGCTGAAGATTGTTCCTTCCAAATTCAGGTGACAGTGTCCCTTTAAGCCACTACTTGTTGAGAATGGGATTAAGAATAACAGCAGAATTATAAGAAAAAATTTGAATCTCTAGAGAAATTAATAATGAAAAAATAATCAGTGCCATTCGTAGATTCATGTTTAATGTCATATTTTACTCAAGACGAATGTTGGCAATGCGTCCTGAGCCTTTTGTTCCGTGAATAAACCTATATAAGAAACTATACGAAGCATATGGTATTTAATATTAGGGTATGTGCACAAGGAGTTTGATTTTTTATGAGGTTTTGGAACGGAGACTCTCCAAATTCTCCTCAAAAACTCAAAATGCCTAAAAAACTTGGATGTTCTGTTCAGTTTCTGTATCCCTTTTCTGTGGTCCAAGTTGGGTTTCTCAAGAAGTCCGTCAAGTCTTGTGACATTCTCACCCTGGGCCTTCGAATGCCGAATCAGACATTTACGTTTGAGTATTCAATAAACTTTGTTTTCAGTTATAATGTTCTGAGTTTGCCACATCACCCATCCCTCTCAGGAGACATTTGTCTCTTTAAAGAGAACCTCTCTTCATGATTTTCCATGGTAAAGTAAAGGCATGGCCATAATGATGCTGTTATACCGATTAAAGGGAACCTGTCAGGTGATGCAAACTGTGGGCAGAATGTGACAGTCATTGGCTGTACGGTCACAGCCATGTATGTTTGTCTCTGAAACGCCCGCAGATAGTTGGTGGGGAACGAGTCGCACTGTGAACTAGTTATACCGACGTGTCCCCGGCGGTTTCTCCCCGCCCGGCTCAGTTCCCAGCAGTGTTTCAGAGACAGACATACATGGCTATGATTATACAGTCAGTGCTTGATACATGCTACCAACGATATAGGCAGCATGCATCAACTGACAGGTTGCCTTTAAGTAGATACCTTTAGTGAAGAATTCCACATCCTGGTTGTAATTTAATCAACATTTGAAGTTTTGGTGTAACAAGCTGTAGGTGAATTGGGGTGAGACTATGGGTAGGGTCTTCGGTTCCTGCCTGGCTCCTCCGTCTACCTCTGGTGTCAGTATCTTCCACTTGTTTTAACATTTGCATCGGCAGTGGTCCTTGCTGCTGGCAGTGCTTGTGCAGACTGATCTCCTGGCGGTCTTCAGTAGGATGGTACCAGTGGTGGCTCATACCCAGATTGAGATCTTGGCTCATTATTGAGCCGAGAACTCAATCTAAGCATGTGCCACCACTGGCGCTATTTCGCTTAATACTGGCGGCAGGTTAGTCTGTGCAAGCACCAGCACCATTTTACTGAAGACTGTTGGGAGATCAATCTGGGCATATGCTACCCACGGTGATGTCAGCATTGGCATGAACTTTAAACCAGGAGGCAGATACAGACACCAGAAGCAGGTGGAGGCTCCAGGTAGGAGCAGAGGAGCTAATGACCCTACCTTCAGTCCCTCCCCTATGCCCCTAAAACTTATTTCACTCAAACTTCAAATGCTGATTAAAAAACAACCAAGATGCGGATTTTTTCACTAAAGGTAACTATTTAATCTGAATAACAGCGCCAATATGGCCATACCTTTATTTTAACAGGCAAAATTGTGATGACATGTTCTCTTTAAGCAAACTTCTGCTTGTTTCTCAGCTATCTGCATTTATGTCCTGACTCAGACCTGCAGTTAATCCATCATCTGCTGGAAACATAAGAAACCTTTTCTAGTGCTGTTCACACAACAAATGCTGCTGCAGCAATATGTATCTTCTCTGCAAGCAAGTATTCTGTTTCCCTGTTCATCAATGGTGCCTATGTTCCTGCCAAAGACCATCTGTCTGCTGATAACATTCAACTCCGTCTTTAATCATTTATTTGCTGCAAGTCCTGGACTGACCATACATCTACAGTTCCTATGTATGTCTGCTCTACTGGCTCTCAGTCTTCTGGTGTTTCCAGCTCCACTTGTCTGCTTGCTATTCTGCTTACCCTGGTATCCTGGTTCTTGGTGATCAATGTACTTTCTGGAATGCTCAACTACAGTTTAGAGCGTCCATCTCATCAGGTGATTCCCTAATAGTAAAATGTTTAAAGGGATTTTTCAATGTTAGAAAAAATGTGATTACAAGGAGGAATAGAAAAATAATAAAAGACCTATTACTCACCTCAATTGTAGCGCCACAGCTCTCTGGTGGTTTTGTTTAATGTGCCTGAACGATTATGTCTATGATTACCCACATTACCGATATGAATCATTGCATCAACACAGTAAGCAAAAACCATCAGGTAGCGCTAGTTTATTTTTCTTTTTCATTTTAGTAACTATATTTTATTATAAAATTAATTGTTTTCCATAAGAAACACTGAGCTGAATACTACAGGGCTGCATTCACACCACGTGGTGCTACGATATAGCACAATATTACAGAGATGTTTCTTTACTATAAGCAATGTTTCTTGGTAAGCATATCTTTATAGCATAGCATGTCAATATTTCAGGTATTACATTTCACTCAATACACATAATAGAAAATGCAAGTTTATAAATAAAATATAATTTCTATGATCTCTAATAGGATTTGATGTAGCCTAGAAGTTATTGTCCTTTGCTAACAGACCAAAGCCTAAAATGTTCAGGAACAAAACTGCAAAAATATATTTGAAGATAGTCTTACTTTAATGATTTTGTATACTGTCTTAAATGTTCCTTCATTTCGGGGTCTTTCTCGTAGCACTCCAGTAGAGAGTGGGCTTCATCGTGGTGATAGCAGTAGATCTTATACACCTCTTCTAGTGGACATTTAATCTCCAGAAACAATTCACCTGCAGACGAGAATCAGCGCTTCTATGAATTCAATACACACTGCTGTCATTATGCGAATTTACGGTATATATAGTATTGTCTGCTAGCTAAGTTTATATCTTGTTGCATAAATAACCTGTCAATCACCCAATGAATGAGCAAAACACATTGAAACAACTGCCAATTGGTCAAAGTTTACCGTTCAGCGGTCGTAGTATGTTGGTCCATGTAAACTGACCCTAAGGGTATGTTCACACTTTGTCTTTTGCTTTGATGTCACGAAGTGACTGTCCTAGCGTGACACGACCTGACGAGTGGACGGTCACCAAACAGCAAAACACACAAGGGTACACCGAGGACAAAATAACAACAGTGGTCCCTGACAATAGGGATCAGGGGAATGGACACCTCCTGCACTCACCTGCGGCTGTACCCTAATCTCCCTGACGTCCCTATATGGGTTCTTTCACCCGTTGCCGAGCAGGATACCTAAACCCTCACTTTCCCTGCTCCTAACCCTAAGTAGGAAATTGGTAAGTGAAGATAATGGTCCCACCGCTGCACTAAAACAACACAAGGTAAGGTAAGATAAACACCACGGGGAAAAGGAAACACAAAACAACAGTTAGCTTTTCTTTGTTGAAATGCACCGCACAGCAGAGTAAAGCACCAAATTACAGCATTTAACTGAAGCACCACTGCCTAAAGAAACCTTCAGTCTTCATCCCGGTTGGTATCCAAAAGGACCTGTATAACCAACAGTCAGCTGATGCATCAGATGACCTTTTGAAGGAAGGTGGGAGTGGTCACCTTCTGCATCAGCCAACTCAGCAGCAATGTAATTACACCAGCGGCCACTGGGGGGGAGGAAAAACTGACATTAACCCCAGGTGGCCTGAGAGGAAAAAAGTTTTAATATGAAATGCCAAATCTGCCACAGATGCAAAAATGGATCATGACATTTGATTTCAGAAATCTCATTTACTTTGCTGGTACTGGAGAACTCTATTATTTTTTCAGCAAAAAAAAACAGTGTGTCAATAAGCCCAAAAAAGGGCACCTCCAGTATTTCCCAAATGTATGGCTACTTCTTGCTGCAGACTCACAGGTATCTGATAGGTATGGATAACCCTTCATTGCTAGTCTAAATTCTAGTTTAAAGGGAGTTGGTCCCTTAACCTATTTATTTTAATATATGTTTTTGGGACATGACTTTGTTGAGTTTACTAATATATATAAGTGCAGGCAGTCCCTGACTTATAAACATCCAACTTGCATATGACAACCTCGGAGGAATCCCCACAACAGAGGATACTCTCCCAGATTTAGTACTTCATATTTCATCTAAGGTTATGGATATGGCTAAACTATTTGGCCTCAACAAAGGTTTATTCTTTTGTCCGGTGACCCGGACAGATTCCTTTGACATTGAAACTGACCGTACTCGTTTTTTTAGGTCCTTAAGGTGGAAATATTTTTTCAAGAAAACTGAGTGGGAGGTTGATTTGTCATCTTCTCCTGAAGAGGTATCAGGTGATGTTATCCTGTTTCAGGGTAAGACTCTGGGCCTTAAGCCCCCGTCACACACAGCGAGATCGCTAGCGAGATCGCTGCTGAGTCACAAGTTTTGTGACGCAACAGCGATCTTAGTAGCGATCTCGCTATGTGTGACACGTAGCAGCGACCAGGCCCCTGCTGTGAGATCGCTGGTCGTGTCGGAATGGCCTGGGCCATTTTTTGATCGTTGAGGTCCAGCTGGGTAGCACACATCGCTGTGTTTGACACCTTACCAACGACCTCGCTGACAGGACGTCCCATTGAATCATCATGAAATAGCATCGTTCTACAGATCGCTACAGGTCGCTACAGTTCGCCGCATCGCTGCTGCGTCGTTGGGGAGATCGCACTGTGTGACATCTCACCAGCGACCACATAGCGACGCTTGAGCGATCCCTGACAGGTCGTATCGTTGTCGGAATCGCTCAAGCGTCGCTATGTGTGACGGGGCCTCAAGTTAGGAGTAAACAACATTTATCGATTTGGTCTCCAGGGAAGTTAAAGCCTAGATCTAGAGGAGACCAAATCTTTCGAAAATATAGGTATTAAACACAATAAAAAATATATAAACTGGCCAATAAACGATGTACATTGCAGGTAACAAATTATGCACGGAACTCTTTGTAAAATCATCAGACAGAAACTCATGACTTCATTATGATACTTTTCATCCAAAAGCAACAATTCACTCTCTACATAAATGTCAACTACAATGTGTTGAGAGGATAGTATCTGATCTGATTAAAAAAGAGAGACAGAAAAGACATGATCCAGAAATTCAATAATTGTAGATACCCTGGTGAAGTATTAGACCAGTCATGGAGAAATAGTACACATACTGACCTTCCAGTCATGAAAAATAAGAAGGATAGAATCCCACATATCACTACGTCTGGTACACATAAAATAAAAATCTCCAATATTGTGAGGAAACATTGGCATTGCCATAAAAGGTATCGTCCCACTCAGCGACGCTGCAGCGATATAGACAATGAGCCGATCGCTGGAGCGTCGCTGTTTAGGTCACTGTAGAGACGTCAAACACAATAACTCCAGAACGATGCAGGAGCGATCCAGTGACGTAACGGCAACTTACTTATCGTTCTCGCTGGTTGTTAGCTCCATGTAAAACATTGCTGGCATCGTTGCTTATGATGTCAAACATGACGATACACGCCGTCCTGATGACCAAATAAAGTTCTGGACTTTCATCTAGGACCAGCGATGGCACAGCGGGATCCAGATCGCTGCTGCGTGTCAAACACAATGAGATCGCTATCCAGGACGCTGTAACGTCACGGATCGTTGTCGTTCTCGTTGTAAAGTTGCTGAGTGTGACGGTACCTTAAGAATACACGTCCTTCTATTGACATTTTTTAAGAACCACCAATCATGACACATTGCCAACCCAGTCAATTCATGACACTGATGCGAGAGAAAAAAAGTACAATGGTTTTTGTCAACCCCAAAATATGGGACGTTTCCATGCCTTTCCCTGCTTTAATTGTGATAATATAACTAAGGGTGATACCTTTCAACACTCTTACACTGGAAAAAATACAAAATTTATGATTACTACACATGTAATTTTGAGTGCGTAGTATATGTTCTGATGTGCTCATGGAGCGCCCGCTAGGACCGTGGGGTACTTGGAACCAGGACGGTTCTTGAAGGGATGTGTCACGGTGGCAGTGACCCGGTCCGTGGCCCCGGGCGTCCAATAAAAGGGGAAAAGTATATGGGAGTAGTGTTCGTGATGCCACCTGTGGTATTCGGCCAGGGATGGCCGACGCTGCTTAAAGGGGTCCTCTGGGGATGATGGTATTGCAGGCAGAGGTGGTATAGTTCCCCACAGGTAGAACTTAGTCCCCAGGGCTTCCAGTGTAGTTGGTAAGGATTATAGATGGTGAAGTGCAGAAAAGAATTAGAGGACGCAAGGTTGCAGTCTCTTTACCTTTACTGGTAGTATGCAGCCATAGTCCAGGGTATGGGTCACAGGTGTTGATGAGGTCCGGCCAGCCTGGAAGCGATTCAGAATTCCCCTAGTCAGGTGGGGTTGAAGCCTTCCTTACTGCACTGTGATGTAGTCCCTTGCTGCCTAAGGCTTCACACAAGGTCCTCACTTTCTCTCTGTCCTGTTAGAAGGACAATAATCCATATGGCAGGCAACTCGAGCCTTTTTACAGGTGTCCCTAGTTGCGTGCGAGTCCGGGCTCTATATGCTGCTGTGCCTTTGGATGTAATGGTGGGCAGGCGACTTGAAATCTCCTACCCGCCAGTTTTTGCTGTGGGGCATACAGTTACCCGCCAACCTCGAAATTCTGGCTTCTGGTTACTTGCGCTGATTTTGGAGTGAGCCCTCTCGCAGCTCCACTCCCAGTATCTTTCCTCTCCTTTGCCTCTTCTCCCCTCGCAGTCTCTCACAGACTTCTCTGTCCCTCTCTTCTCTTTCCAGGAGCTGCAGAACCACGTGTCTGCACAGCCCCAGCTTTTCACTCCTTACTGCTCGCTGACAGACTAACTCTAACTCCTCCTCCAGCCAGAATATATAGGCAAGCCACCCACAAACTGGATCAGAGCTCCCCCTTCTGGCCTGGAGTCAGAACAGTGCTGTGTATACGTGCTACCTGTTAAATGGATCTTCCTTGCTTCCAAGCATGGCATCACCCTCCCTTTGAGGAAGGCAATACCACTGTGACAAGCGAACTCCTGGGGTGTCACACTTATGTGGGGGAGACAACCCAGGAGGTGAAGGCCCGTATAGCACAACATAAATCTACAATACATTAAAAAAAGATTAACCTTCCAGTCCCCAAACATTTTGTGTAAGCGAGTCATAAGACATCACAATTACATTATCAATTTATTGATGGAGTACCACGGACTGCTCCTGGCACATTAACCCCGGAACACTGCAATCAAAGATGATCGCAGCGTTCCGGCAGCATAGGGAAGCATCGCGCAGGGAGGAGGCTCCGTGCGTGTTTTCCTGAGACCCTCGGAGCAATGCGATGTGATCGCGTTGCTCCGAGCATCTCCTCCGTCCTCCTCCCTGCAGGCCCCAGATACAAGATGGCCACGGGGCTCCTTCCGGGTCCTGCAGGGAGGTGGCTTGCAAGCGTCTGCTCACAGCAAGCGCTGGCAAGCCTCCTGCATTACCACAGATCCCTGATCTGACACAGTGCATTGCAAAGTGTCAGATCAGCGATGATGATAATGTCCCACACTGGGACAAAGTAAAAAAGTAAAAAAAAAAATATTTACATGTGTGAAAAAAATAAATGAAAAAATCCTAAATAAATAAAAATATTGTTCCAATAAATAAATTTCTTTATGTAAATAAAAAAAACAATAAAAGTATAGCCGCGTCTGTAGTGACCCGACCTATAAAACTGTCCCACTAGTTAACCCCTTCAGTGAACACCGTAAAAAAATAAACATTGTACTGCGGAAAACGTCATCTTGTCCCACAAAAAACGAGCCACCATACAGCATCATCAGCAAAAAAATAAAATAGTTATAGCCCTCAGAATAAAGCGATGCAAAAATAATAGTTTTTATTGTATAATTGTGCCAAAACATAAAAAAATAAATGAGGTATCGCTGTAATCATACTAACCCGAAGAATAAAGCTGCTTTATCAATTTTACCAAACGCGGAACGGTATAAATGCCCCCTTCCCAAAAGAAATTCACGAATTGCTGGTTTTTGTTCATTCTGCCTAACAAAAATCGGAATAAAAAGCGATCAAATAATGTCATGTGCCTGAAAATGATACAAATAAAAATCTCCACTCGTCCCGCAAAAAACAAGACCTCACATGACTCTGTGGATCAAAATATGGAAAAATTATAGGTCTCAGAATGTGGTAATGCAAAAATATTTTTTGCAATATAAAGTGTCTTTTAGTGTGTGACAGCTGCCAATCATAAAAACCCGTTATAAAAACCCTCTAAAATAGAAAATCAAACCCTCCATTATCACCGCCTTAGTTAGGGAAAAATATTAAAATAAAAAAATGTATTTATTTCCATTTTCCCATTAGGGTATGGGTTGGGGCTAAAGTTTGTGTTGGGGCTAAAGTTAGGGTTGGGGCTAAAGTTAGGGTTGGGGCTAAAGTTAGCATTAGGGTTGGGGCTAAAGTTAGGGTTAGGTTTAGGGCGAAAGTTAGGGTTGGGGCTAAAGTTAGAACTAGGGTTGGGGCTAAAGTTAGAGTTGGGGCTAGAGTTGGGGTTAGGGTTTGGATTACATTTACAGTTGGGTTAGGGGTGTGTTAGGGTTAGGGGTTTGGTTAGGGTTGGGATTAGGGTTAGGGGCATGATGGGGTTTCAGGTGTGCTGGGGTTGGAATTAGGGTTAGGTGTGTGTGGGGGTTAGGGGTGTGGCTAGGGTTGGGATTAGGCTTAGGGGTGTGTTGAGGTTAGGGTTGGAATTAGAATTGGGAGGTTTCCAATGTTTAGGCAAACCAGGGGCTCTGCAAACGCAACATGACGTCCGATCTCAATCCATACAATTCTGCGTTGAAAAAGTGAAACGGTGCTCCTTCCCTTCCGAGCTCTGCTGTGCGCCCAAACAGGGGTTTACCCCCACATATGGGGTATCAGCGTATTCAGGACAAATTGTGCAACAACTTTTGGGGTCCAATTTCTCTTGTTACCCTTGGGAAAATAAAAAATTGGGGGCAAAAATTCATTTTTGTGAAAAAAGATAAGATTTTTTATTTTTACGGCTCTACATTATAAACTTCTGTGAAGCACTTGGGGGTTCAAAGTGCTCACCACACATCTAGATAAGTTCCTTAGAGGGTCTACATTCCAAAATGGTGTCACTTGTGGGGGATTTCAATGTTTAGGCGCATCAGGGACTCTCCAAATGATGCATGGCGTCCTATCTCAATTCCAGCCAATTTTGCATTGAAAAGTCAAATGGCGCTTCTTCCCTTCTGAGCTCTGCCATGCGCCCAAACAGTGGTTTACCCCCACATATGGGGTGTCAGCGTACTCAGGACAAATTGTACAACAACTTTTGGGGTCCAATTTCTCCTGTTATAATAATAATAATAATAATTTTTATTTATATAACGCCAACATATTCCGCAGCGCTTTACAAATTATAGAGGGGACTTGTACAGACAATAGACATTACAGCATAACAGAAATACAGTTCAAAACAGATAAAAGGAGGAGTGAGGGCCCTGCTCGCAAGCTTACAAACTATGGGAAAATAAAAAATTGGGGGTGAAAAATCATTTTTGTGAAAAAAATAAGATTTTTTATTTTTGCGGCTCTAAATTATAAACTTCTGTGAAGCACTTGGGGGTTCAAAGTGCTCACCACACATCTAGATAATTTGCTTAGGGCATGTACTTCCCAAAATGGTGTCACTTTTGGGGGGTTTCCACTGTTTAGGCACATCAGGGGCTCTCCAAACGCGATATGGCGTCCTATCTCAATTCCAGCTAATTTTGCATTGTAAAGTCAAATGGCGCTCCTTCCCTTCCGAGCTCTGCCATGCGCCCAAACAGTAGTTTACCTCCACATATGGAGTATCTACGTAATCAGGACAAATTGTACAACAACTTTTGGGGTCCAATTTCTCCTATTACCCTTGGGAAAATAAAACAAATTGGATCAGAAGTAAATTTTTTGTAAAAAAAAGTTAAATGTTCATTTTTTTTAAACATGCCAAAAATTCCAGTGAAACACTTGAAGGGTTAATAAACTTCTTGAATGTGGTTTTGAGCACCTTGAGGGGTGCAGTTTTTAGAATGGTGTCACACTTGGGTATTTTCTATCATATAAACCCCTCAAAGTGACTTCAAATGTGATGTGGTCCCTAAAAACAATGGTGTTGTAAAAATGAGAAATTGCTGGTCAACTTTTAACCCTTATAACTCCCTAACAAAAATAAATTTTGGTTCCAAAATTGTGCTGATGTAAAGTTGACATGTGGGAAATGTTACTTATTAAGTATTTTGTGTGACATATCTCTGTAATTTAAGGGCATGAAAATTTAAAGTTGGAAAATTGCTAAATTTTCAAAATTTTTGCCAAATTTCCGTTTTTTTTTTTTCACAAATAAACTCAAGTAATGTCAAGGAAATTTTACCAGTAACATGAAGTACAATATGTCTTTACAAAGCAATGTCAGAATCACCGGGATCCGTTGAAGCGTTCCAGAGTTATAACCTCATAAACGGACAGTGGTCAGAATTGTAAAAATTGGCCCGGTCATTAACGTGCAAACCACCCTTAGAGGTAAAGGGGTTAAGATCGAGAGGTGATAGATTTCTAAAACTTAAAAATAATTAAATGTTCTGGATTAAAAAACTGGGTACGTTAACTCCTAAAGGGATGAACTTTCATTGTAATCTTCTACCCTTTATTTAGTTTTCTATTTTGTTTCAGCAGTGTTACTTACTTAATGGATACTTCCTGGGTGGATTGTCATTGGAATAATGGAGTATGTAAGTATGCTGGTCCCATAACTAATCATTTTTATCCTTTTTGGATTTTTCTCCTTTTTTATGGACTTATATTTTTTGTGGACTTTGGGGTGGACTTATACTTTCATATATTGTGTTTTTTTCTTTTTTTTTTCAAAGAATAGGTTTGTTAAATGCAACATTGTTCCCTTCTGTCTTCTCATCCTTCTACCCCTCTCCTCTTCTTCCCCTGCTTTTGACTTTTCCTGGTTGTATTTATATACATATATATATATATATATATATATATATATATATTTATACAGTGGGGCAAAAAAGTATTTAGTCAGTCAGCAATAGTGCAAGTTCCACCACTTAAAAAGATGAGAGGCGTCTGTAATTTACATCATAGGTAGACCTCAACTATGGGAGACAAGCTGAGAAAAAAAAATCCAGAAAATCACATTGTCTGTTTTTTTAACATTTTATTTGCATATTATGGTGGAAAATAAGTATTTGGTCAGAAACAAAATTTCATCTCAATACTTTGTAATATATCCTTTGTTGGCAATGACAGAGGTCAAACGTTTTCTGTAAGTCTTCACAAGGTTGCCACACACTGTTGTTGGTATGTTGGCCCATTCCTCCATGCAGATCTCCTCTAGAGCAGTGATGTTTTTGGCTTTTCGCTTGGCAACACGGACTTTCAACTCCCTCCAAAGGTTTTCTATAGGGTTGAGATCTGGAGACTGGCTAGGCCACTCCAGGATCTTGAAATGCTTCTTACGAAGCCACTCCTTCGTTGCCCTGGCGGTGTGCTTTGGATCATTGTCATGTTGAAAGACCCAGCCACGTTTCATCTTCAATGCCCTTGCTGATGGAAGGAGGTTTGCACTCAAAATCTCACGATACATGGCCCCATTCATTCTTTCATGTACCCGGATCAGTCCTCCTGGCCCCTTTGCAGAGAAACAGCCCCAAAGCATGATGTTTCCACCACCATGCTTTACAGTAGGTATGGTGTTTGATGGATGCAACTCAGTATTCTTTTTCCTCCAAACACGACAAGTTTGTTTCTACCAAACAGTTCCAGTTTGGTTTCATCAGACCATAGGACATTCTCCCAAAACTCCTCTGGATCATCCAAATGCTCTCTAGCAAACTTCAGATGGGCCCGGACATGTACTGGCTTAAGCAGTGGGACACGTCTGGCACTGCAGGATCTGAGTCCATGGTGGCGTAGTGTGTTACTTATGGTAGGCCTTGTTACATTGGTCCCAACTCTCTGCAGTTCATTCACTAGGTCCCCCCCGCGTGGTTCTGGGATTTTTGCTCACCGTTCTTGTGATCATTCTGACCCCACGGGGTGGGATTTTGCGTGGAGCCCCAGATCGAGGGAGATTATCAGTGGTCTTGTATGTCTTCCATTTTCTAATTATTGCTCCCACTGTTGATTTCTTCACTCCAAGCTGGTTGGCTATTGCAGATTCAGTCTTCCCAGCCTGGTGCAGGGCTACAATTTTGTTTCTGGTGTCCTTTGACAGCTGTTTGGTCTTCACCATAGTGGAGTTTGGAGTCAGACTGTTTGAGGGTGTGCACAGGTGTCTTTTTATACTGATAACAAGTTTAAACAGGTGCCATTACTACAGGTAATGAGTGGAGGAAAGAGGAGACTCTTAAAGAAGAAGTTACAGGTCTGTGAGAGCCAGAAATCTTGATTGTTTGTTTCTGACCAAATACTTATTTTCCACCATAATATGCAAAAAAAATGTTAAAAAAACAGACAATGTGATTTTCTGGATTTTTTTTCTCAGTTTGTCTCCCATAGTTGAGGTCTACCTATGATGTAAATTACAGACGCCTCTCATCTTTTTAAGTGGTGGAACTTGCACTATTGCTGACTGACTAAATACTTTTTTGCCCCACTGTATATATATGTTATTGTATGATAAACTCCCCCACCGAGAATGCGGTTGCACGTTTCGTTATTGAAAGGGCTGTGTCCATGTGAAATATTGGTATGGCACAATGGTCTCATGGGTGCAGCCTTGCATGATCATTGTGACATAATAGCTTGATCATATAGATCAGTGCGTAAGTTGCAACATTTATAAGCATGTTTTCTGCAATCTGGTGATGTGCTATATATGTTTCGCTAACGCTTTTGTGATGTGCGCCCCTTATTTCCCCCCATAACCTTTTGAAAAATGGTATATCTTAGTCCTCAAGCTTTTTTTCAATAGCGGGGGAGTGACCATTTGACTGTCACATATGTGTAACATTGGTTTGCCAGTAAGTTCTACCCGATCAGGTGACGTTCCCTGTGACGTTCCCGTCACAGGACCTTGTGATGTACTCACTGATCGTCATGTGATACCTGTCACATGGTACGATGACGTCTTCCTTCTGTTGATGCCATCTGATTGGATGGTGGCTGTGTTGGTAGTTATATAATGTTTGGTAATTAGACATCTGTGGTGTTTTATTTAAGCTCTACCACATGGCCATACAGGACCGATTAAACTCTTATTAAATAAATGACACAACACCAATTTAATGGATGAAAAATGGCCGTGAGTTTTATTATGGGTCACATAAGTTAAATAAATCCCAAACTTTCAATAAATAATCCAATAAATAATTATAAAAACTTTACCAATGACCAATCCGCCCCAAAACAAGGGGCGATTTTCCCTCAAACAAACTCATGACAAAAGAATTGAAAAAAGGGGAGGGGGGTGTGGAAAAACCTTCTTATCTTCAGTGAAAACCATTGTTTCTGACAGGAAAATCATCTCAGCACAGCTTTATAAGTCACAAAAGCCTGCTAAAAATAGCTCCACCAATCAGGGCCCGTAGAAACGGAGCCAAACAAACCAGCTGGAGCCGGTTAAACAAAAACAAAGGCTATAAATATTAACCCTTTGTTTCCCCATCTTTGAGTGAATAAAATAGCCCATATGCTTAAACCAGAGATGTAGCACTTGACGGCCCGTATAGCCATGAGACCCCCCCTTTATCCTATTTCATTTACGGGGGGGGGGGGGGGCCGACATGGCCATACAGGACCGATTAAACTCTTATTAAATAAATGACACAACACCAATTTAATGGATGAAAAATGGCCGTGAGTTTTATTATGGGTTAGATAAGTTAAATAAATCCCAAACTTTCAATAAATAATCCAATAAATAATAATAAAAACTTTACCAATGAACAATCCGCCCCAAAACAAGGGGCGATTTTCCCCAAAAGCCACGCCTAAAAAGGCGTGGCCCCCCAACAAACTCAGCCATTTTTCAAACATATACTGAAATTCCAGATTGAAAATGTCCAACCCCACATCAGATAGATGCACCAAGTCTTGCCTATAAAAACCCAGAAGAAAACCTTCCAAGTCGATGTGCCTAAAGGAAAAACCGTTAATTAGTGGAAGGAATTTATTGAGGCTCCTGTTCACCCGGATACGGATTTTGTCCATAAAATGACAGTTAATCGTAGACCATAAAAGCCTTGGTACTATTTCAGAAAAGAAAAAACCCGGGGGGAAAGACTGCCTCAATGAAGAAATATCTGACCTCATAATAGCCAAAAGATCTAAGGTCCTGACTTTTCCAATATTGTTACCTCCAATATGAAAGATAACGAGATCAGGAGTAGGAAACAAAGCTAGACACTTCTTAAACTCTAAAACAAAACTTGACCACTTCATCCCACGAACACTGTGCCAGAAAATAAGGACTAAATTAGGATCAAAGGATAAATTCTCAGAATAAGAGCGTTGTCTCGCCCTCTTCTGGGCCCAAAACACGAATGAATGGCCGATGATCCAAACCACCAAAGGGCCTAAAATTAAAAGAATATTAATAATCATATAATTCATGGCGAATATACAATTTAAACCTTTTGGATTCCCATCTACCCATCTGTCGAATTCTAGAATCAGAAAGGCCGGCCCTAGCTGCTTCTGTCGCAGCTCCAATTCTAAATGAGTGAGACGTTATCTTAAGATGTTCTTTACCTAATACTGACAAGCACTTTTTCAGGATGAAATTAAATTGAAAAATTGTGGCAGGAGAATTATCCTGATGCAAAAATAAAGGGCCATGAACGTTAGGCCTAACTTGAAGCCATTTGCGAGCAGTACTGACAGGGCAAATTATAGAATCAGGAACAGAATCAATTTTTAATCTAGAACCCCTACCCATCTGATCTGTCTTAGACTTTCTTATGAATATTATGATACGTGAGTCATGAAGTTCCAGATCAGATGACATGAGTCCAGACGGGTGAAATTTATTGGAAGAAATTAATTCGCCAAAAGAAAGCAAAAATGCCAATTGAAACAGGATTGATTCGTAATATGTAAAACAAACCTTAGAAAGAGACAAACATAAATCTCTTAATAAGGAAAAAGACACTGGGCATCTAGAATCTGGTTTAAATTGCTGTTTTCTAAAACCCTTTAAAAATTGCTTTATAGGAAAAAGGGCTGTCAATGGGGTACTACCAAAAAGCTTAAGAAAGAAAGATATACCAGCAAGAGATTTAGATACACTTGAATAAGATAGACCTTTATTGACTAAAATCTCAATAAACCTTAGACCAGATGTAACATTAGGAACCTTTGGATCCAAACTATTCATGTTGCAAAAATCGGACCATTGGCGCCATGCGGCTGAATAATCAGCCCATGATCGTTCAGATAATGAATGCTGAATGAAATAATCTATTACATTGCAATTAAGTCCCAGAATTCCAGAGGGCAAGGAGTTGCTTCTCTGTCTGCGTTTGGTACCTGCAGATAAAAAATGGACCACTGATTTTTGCATAGTGAATCCGTAGCTGCACTCAAAACACTCGTACCAGTTTTGGCTTTAATCCAAATATTACATTTGAGACATAACAAAACTAGGTGTCTCAAAATATTGTCTGCACATTTATTTTTAGAAGACAAGGTGTTAATTGCCATAATGAACCCCTGATCCATAGAAAGAAAATTAATTCTGGAATTCCGAAAAGATCGCCCCAAAGAAAAATACCTAGCAAAACCGCAAAGAGTTCCAAGATCATAGGCTTCTCAATCAGCTGATTAGAAACCAAAGATTGGGGCCAATTAAAAACCGACCAGTGCGAACGAAAAAGAACCGCACAACCGAAAGACTTATGAACGGAAAAATTAAAAGGCAAAGAATCTGCACTAACAAAAGCAGATTGCCAACAAGACCTGCCATTAAAAGACATTAAAAACTGAAGCCATGTCCCGGCATCCTCCTTTAGATCCGCGTGAATTCGAATATGAGAACCAGGAGAGGAAAAACCAACTGTAGCGTCGTACATTCGCTTAGAAAAAGCCCTACCAATAGGAATAATGCGAAGGGCAAAATTCAGCAACCCTAAAAGTGATTGAAATTCTTTAAGAGTAACTTTATCCCTGGAAATAAAATTCAGCAAAGCACTTTTCAATTTAGACACCTTCTCGGCGGGAAGAGAGCAATCCATTTTCACAGAATCTAATGTGATGCCTAAAAATTCAATGGAGGTGGAAGGAAAAACAGTTTTATCTTTTGCAATTGGAACCCCGAAATTCTCACAGATCTTAAGGAAAGTGGAAAGAGTATGAAAACAATCAGAAGATGCAGAAGATCCGACAAATAAAAAGTAATCCAGATAATGTAACACTCCACACTCCTTGCTATTTGATTCCAAAACCCAATGAAGAAATGAAGAAAAACTCTCAAAGTAAAAACAAGATAAAGAAAAACCCATTGGGAGGCATTTGTCAAAGAAAAATTCATCTTCAAAATAAAAACCTAAAGAATTAAAACCAAGTGGGTGGACGGGGAGAAGCCTAAAAGCAGGTTTGATATCGGACTTCGCCATAAGGGCGCAAAAACCAAACTTCCTAAGGATATCAATAGCCGTATCAAAAGAGGCGTAAGACACAGAACATAAGGATTTGCCCACTTCATCATTTAAAGAAGATCCAGAAGGATACGATAGATGATGAATTAAACGAAAAGAACCTTGTTCTTTCTTAGGGAAAATGCCCAATGGAGAAATTCTGAAGTTTGAAAAGGGGGGAGCAGAAAATGGGCCTGCGATCCTACCCAATTCCAACTCATTCCAAATCTTCTCCCTGGCAATGTCCAAATGAGCATAAAGGGACGGTAAATTCTTGACAATTTTGCAACCTTCACCTTTAAATGGAGGAATGTGAAAACCGAATGAGAAGCCTTCAAAAATCAATTTACTGCTCTCCCTGTTTGGATAAATGCTTAACCAAAAAAGCATGTTTTCCAGATTCACTGGAGTCCGTGCCTTTTGGGTTAGTGTCCTTAGGATTTGATTGTTGAGCTGACAACTTCTTAAAACATTTGGACATTGGGTGAGAATAGCCGCAGAATGAGCATTCGTGCCGAAATCTGCACGAGTGGCTCCATTTGCAAGTAGACTCATTGAATGCGAAGCAAACGCCTTTTTTAACAGGGTTAGATAAGGCCTTTTTGCTAAAAGATTGCCTTTGAGGTAACATTAAGTTTATCCACAATCCAACATCTTTAACACCCCATGAAACCTCAGGATGGACCGCTAGCTTCTGTCTAAATGCCTCATCATAGAGGAGCCAAGCAGATCCGCCAAAATTCCTGTACGCCTCCAGAATAATATTGAGATGTTGGAACAATTTACTACACAAATTTGGAAATTTCTCTCCCAAGACGGACGAATAAATAGCAAAAGCTTGTATCCAATTGTTAAAAGATTTCAGGGGACTCCGTTTTGAATCATCAGAATCGGATTTGTCATCTTTTTTTTTCAAATCTGAACGATTGATCCCTACGAGGCAATAGGGAGAATAGATCCACAAAACTATTGCTCCAAATGAGCTCTTTCACAGAAGAGCTCAAGTGGATGCCCAAGGGTGAAAGGTCGCATGTAAGTGCTTCTTTGAAAGTATTTTTATTGCTTGTGGGACATAAATTGGGAACACCCATACTACCACCAGCTAGCACACCAGAGGGAATAGCCTCACCCAAAGCCTCAGTAACGGCATTTCTAATAAACATTTTAAAATCAAACGGAGGGACTGACAAGGGGACATTAAAGTTCTCACCCTTCCTTGCGGTGTTACACTGTAGGTCCGAAGAACAGCCCGCGCTCGAGCCTGCCAAGTTAGGCAAGTGCGGCTGAAAGGATCTAGAAGTTGAATCCTCATCTTCATCCTCTTCAGAGGACGGCGCTGCATGAGGGGTTAAAGTTGCTTGAAGGACTGGCAGAGCTCCAGCGATGGCGGGAGAAGTGGGAATAGAAACCACCGGCCTGTCAGCTGGTGAAGACACCGCGGCGCTTTTACGACCACGGCGCTTGTCAGCATTACCGGCGGTCTCAGACGACATACCCGGCCCAGGAAGATGACGTTGAGGAAAATCTCGCGCCGGGCTGTGAGACTTGCTTGATGAAGGAGGGCCGGACTTCTTGCTGCGTTCCCGGATATGACAGCTGGAGCGCAGAGGAGACGCCGAAGGGGAAAAAGACACCGGAGGTCTCCTGGTCCTTGCTCCGGAAGAAGAAGGCGCTGAGGCAGTCGCAGGCTCAGATGGAGCCAGAGGAGACGGAGGAACTTGCGAGTCCTGAACAGAGGTAAGAGGATTAACCTCAGGAGCAGAGCTAGGTGGTCCCTTAGAAAGGCAGCTCTTAAGCCACTCAAGCCCATCCTCCTCGCTGGCCCTAGAAAAAAGCTGCTGGAAAAGGCTGTCCATGACGAAGAAAAACCTTCTTATCTTCAGTGAAAACCGTTGTTTCTGACAGGAAAATCACCTCAGCACAGCTTTATAAATCACAAAAGCCTGCTAAAAATAGCTCCACCAATCAGGGCCCGTAGAAACGGCGCCAAACAAACCAGCTGGAGCCGGTTAAACTAACAAAAACAAAGGCTATAAATATTAACCCTTTGTTTCCCCATCTTTGAGTGAATAAAATAGCCCATATGCTTAAACCAGAGATGTAGCACTTGACGGCCCGTATAGCCATGAGAGCCCCCCTTTATCCTATTTCATTTACGGGGGGGGAGGGGGGGGCGACAATATATATTATATAAATCTGTTTACATGTGAAGTGTGTGGTGCAGTGACCCACGTTACAGCCAGTGTGCACTTCAAGATGCGCTTGGAGGCATAAATGTGATGAGACAAAGTCCGGCAGGAGTGTAATAGATACTCTGCGCTGTCAGTCTGAAGTTTGGTTGGTGTTCTGGGACCTGTAGTCCCACAAGTAATTGTGTAGTTCTAATGGGAGATTGGCAGGGCTAGTTATGAGAGATGGGAGGGTCAGACTAGTCACACACACCCACACTCCTACCCAGGGTTACAGGTATGTAATGTGACCAGGGTGTGGGTCACATGTTCCTGTATGGTTCCTGTGTATGGATCTGTTTGGTCTATGTGCAAGGTCCTGGATGGTCGGTGTTGGAGTCTGCTGGCATTGGAGAAGTCCTGCAAGCACTGAGACCGTGGACCTGATGAACGGTCAGTGTTGGATTGTCCTGGTATGGGCTGGAGTCCTGGAAGCACTGAGACTGTGAGTCCTGCATTAGCCTATGTGTTGGATTGTCCTGAAGTGGGCTGGAGTCCTGGAAGCACTGCTGAGGCTATGGACTGAATGCTCGAAGGTGTTGGATTGTCCTGGGATGGGCTGGAGTCCTGCAAGCACCTGGTAAGAGTGTGAGTCCTGGAATGGTAAGAGTGTGAGTCCTGGAATGGTCAGAGTGTTGGATTGTCCACTGATGGACTGGAGTCTTGTAAGCACTTGGTAAGATCATGGACAGATGTCCTGTGTGTTGGAAGTGCCTGTGACTGAACTTCCTGGAAGCGCATGGAAAGGCTGCATCTACAGAGCCTGGGACGGTTTCTGTGTTGGGGAAGCTACAGTTCCTACTGTGGGACTGGACTATCTGAGGGCCCTGGGCACAAGGACGGTGATCTCAGTGAGGCAGTTTCCCTGTAAACCAGCACTGGCAGGAGTCAGTGTGTGGAGCCGGAGCTTCTGTAAGGTAACTCCAGGTAACAAGGGGTTACGGGCAGACACGGATCTGCCATTGGAACAGACTATCGGTGGTTAATGTGTTCCGTTGATATAAATGATGAACTGTTTGTGTTGTGGTTTATGACGTTTAATAAACCGGAATAGACTGTTTTCATGGAAAAATCGTGCCTGTATGCGTTATTTCCGTGCAAAGCGAGTGTCCCCCAAGACCTGAAGTAAGGGAAACGCTACAAGTGCAATTGATATCTCTTTGAATCTCTCTGGCATCCTGGCATAAGCATACCTCCATTTTTCCTCCAGTACAGCCTATGTTTATATAACTGTAATTGAGTTTATTGTATTTTAATGTGTCTGTATGTCCGACAATTAGATGGCTGATGTATATAAAAAGTCTCAGTTGTGTCAGCCACATGTTATGGCTGAATTTTTATTACCCGTATTTCAGACTTGATAAAGGCCTGTAATGGCCGAAACGTTTCATTGTCTACCTCATTTTTGTACCCTAGCTATGTGATTAAAGCTACATTTTATCCCCACATACTCTCTGGTGCCTCGGAGTTTGCATCACTTTGGACTTTGTGGAGGGTCATCGCGGGTCAGCACAGGGCAACCACTGGTGCATGAGGGTTGCTCACTGGATTCAATTACGGTACATATGAGCCCTAGTCAGATGTTAAAAAAACCTAAAAAACTAATCCCTCACTGCTACCCACTGCCCGTACGCTTCTTTCCACCCTGAAGCTCCACATCTGCAGTCTCTTCACTGTAGTCTAGGACTTCTGGCCGCGTCCAAGCATCAAAGGTCGCAACTTCATGGCATACACTGCAACCTTATTACGCTCAGTGACCTATATACTTAATATATAGTTTCTTCTTTCCAGACATTAGTGGAGGTCCCAGCAGGCAAGCCTCCACAATTCAACATTGATCACTAGTCCAGCCAACACTTTTTAAATGTAGGTGACCAGAAAATCTTTTTCAATCAAGATATTCAAACTATAGAATATATATTAAATCTCTTTTAATGGGGAATCTAGCCACTTGTACTGTAAGATCCTTTAGTATACAAAGTTAATATGTTTCTCGTCACATAGATCTCAAACCTGCGCCTCTCCAGCTGTTCCCACGAGTTCCCACAAGTTTCCAACTCTTTGGGAGCCACAGGCTTGAGGCCACTTCTTACAGAACGGTACTGTCATACTGAAATGTGTCACCGTTCCCCTAAGCTGGGAGATCACTATTGCACAAGTCACATAGTCCTGACTATTGTGCTACGTCAGCAACAAGAAAACTCTATCCCAGGATGAGGTTTTCAAGTTGAGCCAAAAAAAATATTTGTCTCTGTGATTACGTTTTAAGTAGATGTTCCTTGTGATAAACTTTAGGCGACTTGTTTGGCTTTCAGCTTCAAATGCTTTTATGTCACATTATGGTACACAAACGCTGTATTCATGACTGCTGTTACTGCCATTAGCCAACAAATCCATTAATATTTCTGATTAACTAAAATGTTACCTCCATATTATTAAAGGGGTGTTCTGATAGCAAGAAGTTATCACCTATCTACCTATTCATAGGATAGGCACATGTCCGATTGCCGATCCATGCATTTTCTATGGCACTGCTTGAGAAAGCCGAATGCTGTAGTCAGCTGTCTCCAGAAGTCCTATGCAGAATGAATGGAACGGAGGCCAAGCATGTGCTCTACCATTCCATTACTATTACTAGAAATATCCCTTCAGTTATGGAATGCACATACGTGAATGTGACTATTACCTGTACAATGAATTACCTATATGAATATCTGTAAATGTTTCCAGCACAATGCCTTATACTGTATAAGAGTACCATTGTTCTAGAATTATTCTGCAATCAAATTGCTTAAATAAGAATCATAATTAGATTAATACATATGAGATGAATGAAATGCTAATTTGTAACACTCGATGGAATACAGTCAATTTTCATTACAATTATAGGTAACACCTGTATATACAGCAGATAACACAGGATCCACCAATCACAGGAGATGTCACAGATGACCCTGCTCACCTCCCTTTACAATGACCTATGCCCTCATCAGAGTGTACTCATTACATACAACTAAGTAGGGTCACATTCAGTCTATTGGTGCTAACGTCCATGTGGCTTTTCTGCGAGAACAAAAAGTAGAATTAAGCATAAAGGCCTGTGTAAAAATTGCAAGATTTCAAATTGTTTTTAAATGCAGATCTTGATATGAAAAATATAATATGAATAATAAAAAAGAAAAATACATTTCCTAGAGAAACAAGTGGAGGTCAATGGAGGTCTGGCCACTGGGATACACACCGATGACCAGAATGGGGCACTTTTATCCCTGTTTGAATCAAGCTGCAGTGCAGCTGCTCAACCACTGCTACATTCATTCTTTATGGCGCTGCTGACTGTCGCACTCAACTGCGACCGCGCGAGTAGGGTGAGTATAATGAGGGAGGATGGGGGAGGACGCCGAGCCATGCATTCAAGGGGGAGGGCGCCGATCCATGCATTCAAGGGGGAGGACACTGAGCCACGCATACAAGGGAGAGGACGCCGAGCCTTGCATACAGGAGGGAGGATGGGGGAGGACGCCGAGCCATGCATTCAAGGGGAAGGACAGGGGAGGATGCCGAGCCATGCATTCAAGGGGAAGGATGCCGAGCCATGCATTCAAGGGGGAGGATGCCGAGCCTTGCATACAAAGGGGAGGATGGGGGAGGACGCCAAGCCATGCATACAAAGGAGAGGATGGGGGAGGATGCCGAGCCATGCATTCAAGGGGGAGGATGGGGAAGGATGCCGAGCCATGCATACAAGGGGGAGGACAGGGGAGGAAGCCGAGCCATGCATACAAGGGGGTGGAGGCCGAGCCATGCATACAAGGGGAAGGATGGGGGAGGACACCGAGCCATGCATACAAGTGGGAGGATGCCGAGCCACGGATACAGCTAGGAGAACAGGGGAGCCACACATAGCAGGACAGGGATGAGGGGACAACGCCGGGTGGCTTATAATCGAGTCAATAAGCTTGCCCAGTTTTCTGTGGTAAAATTAGGTGCCACGGCTTACACTCGGTCGGCTTATACTTGAGTATACACAGTAATTAACTTGCATTTTATTGCATGAAATAAGTATTTGATACAATAGAAAAACAGAACTTAATATTTGGTACAGAAACCTTTGTTTGCAATTACAGAGGTCAGACGTTTCCTGTAATTCTTGACCAAGTTTGCACACACTGCAGCAGGGAATTTGGCCTACTCCTCCATACAGAACGTCTCCAGATGTTTCAGGTTTTGGGCTGTTGCTTGGCAACATTGCGATTCAGCTCCCTCCAAATATTTTCTATTGGGATCAGGTCTGGAGACTGGTTAGACCACTCCAGGACCTTGAAATGCTTCTTACGGAGCCACTCCTCAGTTGCTCTGGCTGTGTGTTTCGGGTCACTGTCATGCTGGAAGACCCAGCCACGACCCATCTTCAATGCTCTTACTGAGGGAAGGAAGTTGTTTGCCAAAATCTCGCTATACATGACCCCATCCAACCTCTCTTCCATACAGTGCAGTAGTCCTGTGGCCTTTGCAAAAAAGCACCCCCAAAGCATGATGTTTCCCCAACCATGCTTCGCTGTCTTTTCCTTTGCTTTATAAAATGGTTAGTAACTATTTATATTATATTATCTAATCTTTGTATGTGTCTGCTGATTGCTGATGTAAGCCTCAGGCTATGGCCATCCTTCATCCAAGTTTCATTTGGAGCTGCGAGCAGGGTACAGCATCACAATGCGGATCGCGATCGGGATGGTAGTGCAGTACAGGCCGCAGGGATCGCGGGAGCACCTGTCCTAGTTGCTCACCCGCCGTCTCTAAATGCTCAGAGCCTGAGCTTGTCAGCAGCAGGGTCCATACTGAGACAACTTGCAACATTTGATGGCTATAACATGCCAATCGAAGAATGGACCGATCGTATGTGAAGCACATACAGACTGTACAACCTTGCTGAGGAGCTGCACTCTGATGTCACACTACATGCTAGAGGGAGAAGCCTGGGAAATAGTGAAGTGGTGTCTCGCGTCACCACGAAAAATTCTAGAAGACATTGTGGCTATATTAGAGGAGGTTTGCACATATTATCATCACTGGGGGCTCACAATCTAGAATCCCTATCCGTATGTCCTTGGAATGTGGGAGGAAACCAGAGTGCCCGGAGGAAACCCACGCAAACACGGAGAGAACATACAAACTCTTTGCAGATGTTGTCCTGGGTGGGATTAGAACCCAGGACCCCAGCACTGCAAGGCTGCAGTGCTGGGCAGCACGGTGGCGCAGTGGTTAGCACTGCAACCTTGCACTGGGGTCCTGGGTTCTAATCCCACCCAGGACAACATCTGCAAAGAGTTTGTATGTTCTCTCCGTGTTTGCGTGGGTTTCCTCCGGGCACTCTGGATTCCTCCCACATTCCAAAGACATACTGATAGGGATTCTAGATTGTGAGCCCCCAGTGATGATAATGTGTGCAAAACTGCAAAGCGCTGCGGAATATGTTAGCGCTATATAAAAATAAAGATTTATATTAGAGGAGGTGTATGGAGAGAGAGGCTTGGCCGCTAGTTTCTAGACTCACTTCTTTAATTGGTGTCAGAAAAAAGACAAAAGCATCTCCCAGTATAAATACTTTACAGAGAATGTTTCAGACCTGGAGCAATCTTGCCTTGCGCAGGCGTGTACTACGGAGGACATAGAATGAACTTCAATCCAATATTGCAGCCAGCATGCAGCCAGCGGGTAAGGAAAGGGTGAATCAAACACCCAAAAACTCCGCCCATATGACCGAAAACCGGTCCCGCCAAATTCAGGTGACAGGTTCCCTTTAATTAGAAAATCATCAAAAAGTGAATGTATTTCAGTTCTTCAATACAAAAAGTGAAACTCATATGTTATATACTGTAGAGTCATTACATACAGAGTGATCTATTTCAAGTGTGTATTTCTGTTAATGTTGATGATTATGGCTTACAGCCAATGAAAACCCAAATGTTTTTGCAGTAAATTAGAATACTTTATAGCACCAGCTTGAAAAATGATTTTAAAATCTGAAATGTTGGCCTACTGAAATGTATGTTCAGTAAATGCACTCAATACTTGGTCAGGGCTCCTTTTGCATCAATTGCTGCATCAATGTGGTGTGTCATAGAGGCGATCAGCCTGTGGCACTGCTGAGGTATTATGGAAGCCCAGGATGCTTTGATAGCGGTCTTCAGGTCATCTACATTGTTAGGTCTGGTGTCTCTCATCTTCCTCTTGACAATACACCATAGATTCTGTATGGTGTTAAGGTCAGGCGAGTTTGCTGGCCAATCAAGCACTGCGAAACTGTTGTGTTTAAACCTGGTATTGGTACTTTTGGCAGTGTGGTCAGGTGCCAAGTCCTGATAGATAATGAAATTTTCATCTCCAAAAAGCTTGTTGGCAGAAGGAAGTATGAAGTGCTCTAATATATACTGGTAGACAGCTGCGCTGACTTTGGTCTTGATGAAACACAGTGGACCTACACCAGCAGATGACATGGCTCCCCAAACCATCAGTGATTGTGGAAACTTCACACTAGGCCTCAAGCAGCTTGGATTGTGTGCCTCTCCACTCTTCCTCCAGACTCTGAATAATTGATTTCCGAATGAAATGCAAAATTTACTTTCATCTGAAAACAACACCATGGACCACTGAGCAACAGTCCAGTTCTTTTTCTCCCTGGCCCAGGTAAGATGCTTTTAGCGTTGTCTATTGGTCATGAGTGGCTTGACACAAGGAATGCGACACTTGTAGCCCATGTCCTGGATACGTCTGTGTGTGGTGGCTCTTGAAGCAATGACTTGAGCAGCAGTCCACTTCTTGTGAATCTTCCCCAAATTTTTGAATGGCCTTTTCTTAACAATCCTTTCAAGGTGCAGTTACCCCGGTTGCTTGTGCACCTTTTTCAACTCAACTTTCCATTAATATGTTTGGATACAGCACTCTGTGAACAGCCAGCTTCTTTAGCAATGACCTTTTGTGGCTTACCCTCCTTGTGGAGTGCGTCAATGACTGCCTTCTGGACATCTGTCAAGTCAGCAGTCTTCCCCATGATTGTGGAGCCTACTGAAACAGACTAAGGAACCTTTTTAAAAGCTTAGGAAGCCTTTGCAGGTGTTTTTTGTTAATTATTCTAATTTACGGAGATAATGACTATTGGGTTTTCTGAGGCACTGCAATAACATGAGTCTACAGATGGAGACAAGCTACTGTTCCAGGTACTGTAATAGCATAACCCCTAGGAGATTTATTTTCCTCTACAAATGCTAATGTTTCCTTTTGGAGGACACTGACACTAAAAATAGGTTGTTGATGGATGATATATGGACATTTTTTGCAATGTCTTATAAAAGCTTTGCTGAAGAATATATTCCTCCATGGTGAAAGGATAATTTTTCTTTCCAAGCATCCACATGAGAAGCCCTCATTATTAAACATGAAGTTGTGAAGTTAATGGCATTGAGTACTAGGGTTACGCTGAGCTTCCATAGGGCGTCTCACCTCGCAGAGGCCTTTTGTGTAGTGAAAGCTATGAGCTGACACCAGATCAGGCAGCACGAAATAGATACCTACTGCATATTCAAGGAAAGAAAAAGTGTATGTACCTATCACTTGTAGCTCTGGCTCCACATCTGTTGTGGCTTCTTCCAACAGGGACACCATTTTGGTCGATATCTGGCAGACGGACTCAATGTTACTGAATAGCGCATCCACATCAAAGCGTTCTGGCTGGTGAAAGAAGATTCATAAAAAGGCTTATTAATAGTAGATAACACATTGTGCTTACTTGTAGCATAACACCTGGAAGGCATATGGTTAATAAAGGGCTGATCTAATAGTATTGAGAATACAGAACTGAGACAACTAAAAATAGGTCACACTTCTCCATGGCCTCTCACCCATTGTGTGGAACAAGTATAATTCATTGGGGGTAGGATGAATCATGAAGAAACAGAGTTGGAAGAATTCAGATATTAATCAGCGTAATCCTTTGTCAACTGGAAGGACAAAATAACCTATCTAGGGTGTTTAGTTGGATGGTAATCTGGGGAGAAGTGCCACTGTGCAGAAAACCCTGTGAAGGAGACATATCTCTGTGGCCTCCTCATTCTGATGGTCATCAAAGGTCTCGACAGCAAAGGGCCCTCTTCTTAACGGACAACCGAGTGAATTCCCTGGTGCACTAAGTTTTAAAGGGTGAGGGATCATAAAAACAAGGGGTTTTCTGATGTGAAGGCCAGAATCTGTCACCGGTTTTTCTGCTATGTAATCTGTGAGCCGCATGATGTAGAGACAGACAACCTAATTCCAGTGATCTGTCACTTACTGCGCTGCTTGCTGCTTTTTCTGCTGCAGATCTAGCAGTTCTCTGAATGCTAAGCTGTGCATAACCCCGCGCACAACACTGATTGGCAACTTTCTATATACACTGTGCATAGGCAGGAAGCTGCCAATCAGTGGTAGGGGTGTGGATGGACTACCTGGCTACAGGTTACTAGTCCTCTAATGATAATCTCCTACTGATAAATCAGTGATTGTATTGAAACCACAAAATGCAAATCAGTAAGTGACACATCACTGTAAACAGGGCCCTACGTCATAATGCTATAAGATTAAATAGCAAAAACCTGCTGACAGATTTCCTATTGCTGTCTTTGGCTTTCACTAATTTGTGGAGTGGAGATTCACCTGCTACTAAATCTTTTTAGGGCACAGTCAGACAGATGTATAACATGTCCAATGATGGCATCGCAGTGCACAGACTGGCTGGCGGCTCTCCTCGCCAGAGCGTGACAGCATCATGTATTTCTATGCAGCTGTCCGGAGAGCCGCCAGCCAGCCCGTGCTATACGTCCTTATAGTTTAATCTGGAATGTAAATGAATGCAATACGTAATGCTACATGTATTTGAATACATTTTTAGATATATGTAAGATAAGTGATATGTGCAGTTTAGACTGGGCGAACCTGTATCCTGATGGGTCTTCTGTGCTATATGAAGGATTTATTTTTCAGGAAAATGTATGGAAAAAAAATAAAGTGTAGATTCACCTTCAGCTTGGTTATTTCCCGGTTAGTTAGAAGCGAACATGTAAAATTGGCAGATAAAGCTGTAAGAGATCAGCACAGTTGGGTATTGTTACTTCTGGACCACTAGGTGGGAAGAGTCATCACTTACATGGTGCTGTCTGAGAGGCTGCACTACTTCTCTGATGCAGAGTTCCAGGTCAGTCAGATAATCTTTTTCTGTCTGTATCAGCTCAGCTATTATTTTTGCCCTTTTGTCCATCTTTCTCCTCTGGAGCTCTTCTGGGTCCTGCATTGGTGAGGTTGGAGCCGACACGGCAATATTGGGTGCCATCTTTTCTGTATGTAGCATAGAACACAACATCAGCCAATGTGGACTAACAGTCCTTTAAAACTGATTAAACCACTAAACCCCTGTAACGTACTGTGCAGATTCAGCAATACCTTGTTGAAGGTAATGTTTCCCAAATTAACATGTTTGATATAGAAAATTAAAAAGTTGATTGGCGGGACCCAATCAACTTTACATTTAAATACCAAGACCCCCGCCAACCTGAGATAAGGTGCAACAAACACTCTGGAAGACACAAAACTGTGACAGATTGACCATACTCATGCGGCCAACTCATTGAGTGGTATTAGGTTTATTATTGTTATAGCTTTTGTAAATGAATAATTTTGCCTGTAACTGAGAACTAAAAGTCAATGGTGAGGAATTAAAACACAGCATGAATAGAGCACTGAAGGAAGATGAGCGAATTTGGTACATCATACAGTTGCCATGGTCTGTCGTCCATTCCTTGCACAATTTACGCTACCCTTGTGGTATACATTATGATGAGGGGGATTAGCTACTCTCCTTCCAGATTACTTTTCTAACATTTTTTCACAGCTGGCCAAGACTGACGTGAAAACTTTGAGTTGCGCAAAACATATGAAATATTTCAAGTAGATTTATGCTAGAATTATGGCAACTGCTTGATGACCAAAGTATATTGGAGTCCTGTAGAAAGCATTTTATTTTTCTACAGTTTATAAACCTTGAGGTCTTTGTTATCTGTACTAAAACCCAAATCATGTAATCTGCACCAAATAAAGCCTAGCCATGCCTACGTATGGTAAAAGGTGGAATTCCAGCTGTGGTCTTCATACAGTATGTATTTCATGGAGTGTTCATCATTGTACCTTGCAGGATCAGTAGAGGTGGACATTGATGATATGGCTTTATCGCTCGGCGCACACACAAGCCAAAAATCTTCACATTAAATTAGAGTAAGGAAATAAGACAAGGCTGCCCTGTGCCCATCATAAGACAAGGCTGCCCTGTGCCCATCGTTGCTGTTTACTTTTGCAAACAAAACCTTGCAGAAGTGCAACGTTACCTATAGCATGTGTCACACAGACTGTTAGCATAAGTCTTCTACCGTGGCGAGATAACCTTCGCTAGATGAAAAGGATTCACACTACTCATTGCAAGAGAGCTGTTAATAATAGGGATCTTTTTACTTTTAAAAATCCCAACATCCCTGATATATTTTTTCCTTTTTCAGGATTCTTAACACCTAATCTCACTGTGCACCTATTTACTGCTGCAAAAAGTTTCTAGCTCTGCCTTGCGCTAGCTTCTTTCCCAGTGCTAGCACGACACAGCCAAGCTCCCTCTAACGTCATGTCCAGCCCTCTTGTCCTTCTCTCTCTACTAGTGAAATTCCATACACAATTAAGGGCAGAAATCAACACAGAGTCGAAAGTATGTGACAACACAGAAAGGAATCCAAAGGAAACCCTAGTGACAATTTTAGCATACTCCAAGAACATAATGTTTTGGTAAAGGGAACTGACCAGCAGATATGGGGTTAATCTGCAGGTTAATAGTGTTCTGGACCGGCCTGGTGCCCACACGAAGAGCCTAGCTACTTGGAGGAAATGAACTTTATTCCTCCTGGCAGCCTCGGGCTTTCAGTCAGTGACAGATGTGCGGTTACAGCCACTGCTCACTATGTACTTAGCGGTGAGTGAAGCAGCATTGGCCACACCCCTATGACTGAAAGCCTGAGGCTGCTGGGAGGAATAAAGTGAATTTCCTTCTGGCAGTGGGTCTTTCAGTGCGGATGCCAAGCAGCTTCAGAAGGCTATTAACCTTCTGTTTAACCCACATGTGCAGGTCAATAGCATTTTTTACGTGACAGGTTCCCTTTAAGCTAGCCAATTTTTGGATCATCCTGGGTGCCGAAAATTAAGTATGAATGTAATGTTATATTTTATTTACCGATGGTATAAATGATATAATCATGACAAAATAATGCTTCAGACAAGAAGAAGCAGCAAGGTAAAACGTGCGTCGGGATGGAGGGACGCAGTATAACCTCTCTGGTGGACTTCATCAGCATTTCTGGTTTTAAGGCTTCTTTCACACTAGCGTCAGAATCTCCCCGTCGCAATGCGTCTGGGAGAGATTACGACGCTAGCGTTTAACGCATTGCACAATGGAGGCAGCGGATGCATTTCTCCGGCGCATCCGCTGCCCCATTGTAAGGTGCGGGGAGGTGGGGGCGGAGTTCCGGCTGCGCATGCGCGGTCTGAAAAAGCGGTCCGTCAGGAGCAAAAAACGTTACATGTAGTGTTTTTTGCTCCCGACGGTCCGCCAAAGCACGACGCATCCGTCGCTTGACGGATGCGACGTGTGGCAATCCGTCGCAAATGCATCGTCAATACAAGTCTATGGGGCAAAAATGCATCCTGCAAGCACTTTTGCAGGATGCGTTTTTTCTGCAAAACGACGCATTGTGACGGATTGCAGAAAACGCTAGTGTGAAAGTAGCCTAAGTAATAATTACATTTCTACCATTCATAACTCTGCTTGATCCACCTTGGGCATTTCTATCTGGAACTCTGCATGACTGCCTAATATATATATTTTTCATAGTGTATGTACCATGACTAATAATTTAGCTAGTAACTGTTAGTCATCATGTACAGTGGGGCAAAAAAGTATTTAGTCAGTCAGCAATAGTGCAAGTTCCACCACTTAAAAAGATGAGAGGCGTCTGTAATTTACATCATAGGTAGACCTCAACTATGGGAGACAAACTGAGAAAAAAAAATCCAGAAAATCACATTGTCTGTTTTTTTAACAATTTATTTGCATATTATGGTGGAAAATAAGTCAGAAACAAAATTTCATCTCAATACTTTTGTAATATATCCTTTGTTGGCAATGACAGAGGTCAAACGTTTTCTGTAAGTCTTCACAAGGTTGCCACACACTGTTGGTGGTATGTTGGCCCACTCCTCCATGCAGATCTCCTCTAGAGCAGTGATGTTTTTGGCTTTTCGCTTGGCAACACGGACTTTCAACTCCCTCCAAAGGTTTTCTATGGGGTTGAGATCTGGAGACTGGCTAGGCCACTCCAGGACCTTGAAATGCTTCTTACGAAGCCACTCCTTCGTTGCCCTGGCGGTGTGCTTTGGATCATTGTCATGTTGAAAGACCCAGCCACGTTTCATCTTCATTGCCCTTGCTGATGGAAGGAGGTTTGCACTCAAAATCTCACGATACATGGCCCCATTCATTCTTTCATGTACCCGGATCAGTCGTCCTGGCCCCTTTGCAGAGAAACAGCCCCAAAGCATGATGTTTCCACCACCATGCTTTACAGTAGGTATGGTGTTTGATGGATGCAACTCAGTATTCTTTTTCCTCCAAACACGACATGTTGTGTTTCTACTAAACTGTTCCAGTTTGGTTTCATCAGACCATAGGACATTCTCCCAAAACTCCTCTGGATCATCCAAATGCTCTCTAGCAAACTTCAGACGGGCCCGGACATGTACTGGCTTAAGCAGTGGGACACGTCTGGCACTGCAGGATCTGAGTCCATGGTGGCGTAGTGTGTTACTTATGTTAGGCCTTGTTACATTGGTCCCAGCTCTCTGCAGTTCATTCACTAGGTCCCCCCGCGTGGTTCTGGGATTTTTGCTCACCGTTCTTGTGATCATGCTGACCCCACGGGGTGGGATTTTGAGTGGAGCCCCAGATCGAGGGAGATTATCAGTGGTCTTGTATGTCTTCCATTTTCTAATTATTGCTCCCACTGTTGATTTCTTCACTCCAATCTGGCTGGCTATTGCAGATTCAGTCTTCCCAGCCTGGTGCAGGTCTACAATTTTGTTTCTGGTGTCCTTTGACAGCTCTTTGGTCTTCACCATAGTGGAGTTTGGAGTCAGACTGTTTGAGGGTGTGCACAGGTGTCTTTTTATACTGATAACAAGTTTAAACAGGTGCCATTACTACAGGTAATGAGTGGAGGAAAGAGGAGACTCTTAAAGAAGAAGTTACAGTTCTGTGAGAGCCAGAAATCTTGATTGTTTGTTTCTGACCAAATACTTATTTTCCACCATAATATGCAAATAAATTGTTAAAAAAACAGACAATGTGATTTTCTGGATTTTTTTTTCTCAGTTTGTCTCCCATAGTTGAGGTCTACCTATGATGTAAATTACAGACGCCACTCATCTTTTTAAGTGGTGGAACTTGCACTATTGCTGACTGACTAAATACTTTTTTGCCCCACTGTATATTGCCCATAAAAGGTATATTACTATGTCTCTTCTTGGCATAAGGTACCTTATTTTTATCTTTTCTCTATCTTCTATTTACCGTATATGATTGTTAATAAAGAATAATGTTTTATACCTAATATTTTTCTGGAATCCTGAATTTCTGTACACTTTTTGATCCTAAGAGACTTACTGTCTTAGGGGTCATCATGTTTCAATTGATGGTGGAGTGTTGCCCTTTCTAAAAATTAGGGTTTTTGGGACAGCTATGTTTATTCACACAATCAGTGTATCCTACAGCATAAAGGTTATTTGGAAGTTATGGATCAGCTTTGGGAGGCGTTTACTGTGGAAAGAGGTGTGATGCTAAAAGCTATGTCCTGGGGTGAGATGAGCTCATGCTTTCCTACACAGCGTATGAGATTTAAAGCTTCCTTTTGTTTTTTGAGTCATACAATATCTTAGTCACGTGAATAAACGTATCTAATGTTACATTTAAAAAAACCTCTGTGATTTTCTGTTTCTGTTATTCCTATTTGAATATTATAAATAAATTGACAACTAGGTGTTACCGGTTGAAGGTGTATCTCTGCACAGTCTGATATTGTCCAATCATCACTGACAGTGACATACTATACAGAGGTCTAAGGGGTAATGTCTCTCCTTTAGGAAAGTGCCAAGTTGGTGTAAGGAGACTTATAGGCCACGCAATATTCCTCTGGGATTTAAATATGCAAATAGCTTCTTCGGCAGGAAGAGGAGTTCTTTTTTTTTTTTAACATGACTGCTAGCCAGTTACTTATATAGTAAATCTATGTTTCGTGCTATGAAGAGAAGAATTGTTGTATTTCTTATGACCGTACAAGGTGCAGCGTACAACAACATGGAAGAAGAACAGATACTGATATGTCAATAAATAAAATATGTCATACTAAATCTATTCCCATAGACATATGGGTCAATCTTTTCAGCTACTTCTGGTCTATAACATGCTGCAGACATCAGGTTTAATGTGACAGACAGGTTCTAGCTATCTCTATCTATCTATCTAGAGCAAAAAATTGGAACAGCATACATATAAAAGTACTATTGGTGCAGGGCCTCTCGGCAAGGAGTCCCCTCTGTGCCAAAGGATATAAACTCAGAAAAAAGAGGCAGCACTCCACTATTTTCAAAAATACAAAAGGGACCTTAATAGCCCTGGTGGCATGGTGACGATTTGGCTAGAATGAGCATTTGTAGCTGAAACTTTGCCAAGCCACCAGGGCTATTATCTATCTATCTATCTATCTATCTATCTATCTATCTCATATCTAAAAATCCAGAAAAATAGTGAAAAGGAGCTATTTAATCAGCCCAGAAAGCGACATTTCGGTCCCAACAGGAACCTTTCTCAAGCAGTGAACATGTGAAAATGCCAGGTATATAAAGAGTATACATGATTAAATAATTTGCATTAATCATCATTGTGAGAGCATGTATTTACATTATAATTGACTTGCATAAAGTGCAAACAGTGATACAGGAATTATCTCTCATATCTATCTATCTATCTATCTATCTATCTATCTATCTATCTGTCTATTATTAAGCTATCTATCTATCTATCTATCTATCTATCTATCTATCTATCTATCTATCAATCATCTATTATCTATCTATTATCATGCCCTCAGCTGCAGGTTCGGTCTCTGCTGTGAAGGGAGACCGGCACCTTTCAGACAGCTCCACTGCTCTGTGCATAAAAGGCATCCTCCCATTATGGGAGGTGCCTGGACAATGTGTTCATTCTATTGTTTATGGCCCTCTGCTCAGTCCACACTCTGCTGTGCTCTGCTCTGCAAAGTGTAGTTTACTTTTGGTTTTCTAATCCCTCTGTCTCCTCAGTATCCTCCGCTGGCAGTTCCCTATTCTGGATCCTTCTGGACTCCCCGGTTTCCACTCCAGGCCGACTGAGCTGCTCCTCGCAGAACTATCCTGATATTGCTGCCGGCTGGATCAGCCTTTCCGAAACTACACAGAGCTTCCAGGATCCTCTTCACTGATAGAGCTTGAATTCCACCGTCTTGTTTATATGGTCTGTACGGGTCGTCCCGACTCTATATTTCCCCATGCCCTGTGGGCGTAACAGTTTGTCCAGGCCATGGACTCCGCTGATACCCAATACTCAGTTCAGAGAGAGCTGGCTACGCTTTGTCAGGACCAGGATCAGCTAGTTTCCTTCATGCAAACTCTGGATACCCGCTTATCTACTCTACAGGTTGCTGAGTCCACCAACATGACACAGCTAGCAGAGCTCCGTCTGGAATTCAATCGCCAACTTGAGACGCAGACCCGCTTGTTGGACTTCATGACCTCTGTGGATGACCGGTTAACTAAGGTACAGCATCTGACGGTTGAGCCCACCATGAGACCCTGTCCTCGTCTCTGCAAGCCTCCTCGTTACTATGGTGACCCCAAGTTGTGCAGAGGATTTCTCAACCTATGCTTGCTGCATTTTCATTTTTTGCCTCAGCATTTTCAGACAGACATGGCCAAGGTGGCTTTCCTTGCCTCTCATCTGGAGGGAGAGGCTTTAGCTTGGTTCAACCCCCTAATGGAGCGGAATGATCCCATCGTGTCTGATCTGCAGGTATTCTTGGACACGTTCCGCAAGATATTTGACGAGCCTGGTCGTGCTACATCTGCCATGGAGTCTCTCTTCAATCTGCAACAGGGCTCGCTCTCGGTCGGTCAGTATGCCATCCGTTTCCGCACCCTAGCTTCGGAGCTCCAGTGGACCAATGAGCCTCTGGTCAGAGCCTTCCGGCGAGGGCTATCTGGAAGAATTAAGGATGAGTTGGCAGTCAGGGACCTACCCGAGACTTTGGATGATCTCATATCCCTCGCCATTCGGATTGACCTGCGTCTTCAGGAGCGCTCCAGAGAGAGGATTTTCGAGAAGCAATTTCCACATCCAGCATCTTCTTCACCGAAACCCCGGTTTCCACCTTCTCATGCTCTTGTCTCTGGGGATGGACCCATGGAGCTTGATCGCGTAAAGGTGAAGAGGAATCTGCAGGAGATGCCCACTAGAAATCCGTATTGTTATAGCGGATGCTTCGCTCCCGAGCAATGCAGTGGAGCTGAGAGGCCGGAAGAACTCTTCCGCCTAGGACAGGTAAGGGAGGTCTCCCTAAGTGAGAATGATTCCTCTCCTCCACTAACTATATCCATACAGGTGATCTACGGAAAGGTGCGGTTCTCCGAGATGGCCTATCTGGACTCTGGGTCTGGTGGAAATTTCATTCAAGAAACTGTGGCCAGGCGGTTCGGGATCCCAATCATTCCTCTACAGCGGACCCAGTGCATTATCTCTGTAGATGGAAGACCCCTGAAGGATTCCATTCTTGGCATCACCGAGGAGGTGGAACTTCAGATTGGAGCACTCCACAGGGAGAAGATTTCTTTCTATGTGTTACCGAATCTTTCTCCACCATTTCTACTAGGTCTTCCGTGGCTGCGTCTCCATGAACCTGTCCTGGATTGGCTGTCTGGGGATATCCTTCGTTGGGGTCAGTCCTGTTTCGATCACTGCCTCAAACCGGTTCGGCCTGGTTCTATCCTGCGGCCTCCTGCAGCTTTACCCGGGTTACCTCGTGCCTACTGGTCCTTCGCAGATGTGTTCGACAAGAAGGAAGCCGAGACTCTTCCTCCTCACAGGCCTTACGATTGTCCCATCGATCTTGTTCCTGGATCTTCTCCGCCTCGAGGTAGGATCTACCCTCTTTCTCCCACTGAGACTCAAGCCATGACCGAGTACATTATGGAGAATTAGGCTCGAGGGTTTATCCAGAAGTCCTCCTCTCCGGCTGGAGCTGGATTCTTCTTCGTCAAGAAGAAAGATGGATCTCTTCGCCCGTGCATCGACTATCGTGGTCTCAACCTAATTACTGTAAAGAATAGATATCCTCTTCCCTTAATTCCAGAGCTTTTTGATCGTCTTCGAGGTTCCCGAATTTTCACCAAGTTGGATCTCCGTGGGGCTTACAACCTCATCAGGATACGATCTGGGGATGAGTGGAAAACTGCCTTCAACATGAGAGATGGTCACTATGAATATCTGGTGATGCCCTTCGGCTTAAGCAACGCACCCGCCGTCTTCCAAGAGTTTGTCAATGACGTATTCCGTGACCTGCTCTATGTTTGTGTGGTGGTGTATCTGGACGACATCCTGGTGTTTTCTCCCGACTTACCAAGTCACAGGAGGAATGTTCGTCTTGTTCTTCAACGATTGAGGGAGAATCGTCTCTATGCAAAGTTCGAGAAATGTCTGTTTGAACAGAGGTCTTTACCCTTTCTTGGCTACATCATTTCCGATACAGGTCTCGAGATGGATCCAGAGAAAGTCTCTGCCGTGCTTAAGTGGCCCCGACCTGAGGGAATCAAGGCCATTCAGCGGTTCCTGGGATTCGCCAACTATTATCGGCAATTCATCCCTCACTTCTCCTCTTTGGTAAGTCCACTCACTGCCTTGACCTGTAAAGGTGCCAAACCTAAGGATTGGACTCCTGAGGCTGAGTCAGCTTTCTCCTCCCTCAAACAAGCTTTCTCAACCGCACCGGCCCTGCACAGACCAATGATCAACAAACAGTTTTTCCTTGAAGTGGACGCTTCGTCATCTGGAGCCGGAGCGGTCCTCACACAAAAACTGCCTACCGGTAAGATGGTGACCTGTGGTTTCTTCTCTAAGGCATTCTCGCCCTGTGAACGTAACTACTCGATTGGGGATAGAGAGTTACTGGCAATTAAGCTCGCCTTAGAGGAATGGCGATATGTGCTTGAAGGCGCAGTTCATCCAGTCATCATCTACACTGATCATAAAAATCTGTCCTATCTTCAGTCTGCTCAAAGACTCAACCCTCGCCAGGCTCGTTGGTCTTTATTTTTTGCTCGGTTCAATTTCTCTCTCCATTTCCGTCCTGCAGAAAAAAATATTAAAGCTGATGCGCTTTCCAGGTCCTTCCTGTCTGACGACCTTGAAGAGGAGCCTCAGCATGTCATTGAACCGTCCAAGATGATCACGATGGCTCCAGTCAAGCTATCGCAGCCCCCTCCCGTTAAGACCCTTGTAACTGAAAGAGACAAGAGGAGAGTTCTACACTGGGGTCATTCTTCTAAGCTTGCCGGACACGCCGGTCAAAAGAAGACTTTACAATTAATATCTCGACACTACTGGTGGCCCACCTTGCGCCAAGATGTTTTGGACTTCGTTGCAGCCTGTCCCTCCTGTGCTCGTAATAAAACACCCAAGAAACTGCCAGCCGGTCGCCTCCTCCCGCTACCATTCCGTCTGCTCCCTGGCAACACATTGCCATGGACTTCATCACAGATTTGCCAGCATCATCTGGTTGTACAGTAATCTGGGTTGTTGTGGACAGGTTCTCCAAGATGGGACACTTCACTCCGCTATCTGGTCTCCCTTCTGCTCCTAAACTTGCGGAGCTCTTCATTCTGCATGTCCTTCGGCTTCACGGACTTCCACTGCACATTGTCTCCGACAGAGGAGTTCAATTCGTCTCCCGATTTTGGCGGTCCCTCTGTAAGCTGTTGGAGGTCACCCTGGACTTCTCCTCGGCCTATCACCCACAATCTAATGGCCAAGTGGAGAGAGTGAATCAAGTCATCACCAACTATCTGCGACACTTCGTGAATGGTCACCACAGCAACTGGGCTGAACTGCTGCCGTGGGCGGAGTTTTCTTACAACAATCATGTTGGTGAGTCTTCCTCTAACTCCCCGTTTTTCATTGTTTATGGACAGCATCCTAGGATCCCGACTCCATTGCTTCTTGCCTCCGGCAATCCTGCGGCTGACTCCCTGGCCAAGGACTTCACAAAGGTTTGGACTGAGACCAGGACCTCTCTGGTGAAGGCATCGGTTCAAACCAAGAAGCATGCGGATAAGAGACGTCTGGATCCACCACCTTTTCAACCAGGAGGTAAGGTATGGCTGTCTTCTAAGCACATCCGTCTTAAGGTCCCTTCTTATAAGCTGGCTCCTCGTTTCATCGGTCCCTTTGAAGTGCTCCACCGGATCAATGATGTGTGCTATCGTTTGAAGTTGCCTGCCTCCTTACGGATCCATAACTCCTTTCATGTCTCCCTGCTGAAGCCAGTTGTTCTCAGTCGCTTTACCCAGGATCCAGGTAATTTTCCTCCTCCTGTCTGTTCTGAGGATGTCTATGAGGTGAAGGACATATTGGCCATGAAGAAAAGAGGAGGCAGGTCGCTCTTTCTGGTTGATTGGAAGGGATATGGTCCTGAGGAGAGGTCCTGGGAGCCTGAGGAGAACATTAATGCCCCGGTCCTTCTTAGAAAGTTCCTGGCAGGTTTGAGGAAGGGGGGGCGTAAGGGGGAGGGTACTATCATGCCCTCAGCTGCAGGTTCGGTCTCTGCTGTGAAGGGAGACCGGCACCTTTCACGCAGCTCCACTGGTACTACTCACCCTGTCCGTGGCTCCAGACGATCAGCGGCTCCTTTCTCTGCTAAGAACCTGCATCCTCTTGGCAGGTCTCCTGGAAATGCTCTTAGGAGGCGCGCCCCGCTTCCTGCACATACTTAAAACAGCAGAGCACCTGTTCTCTATTAAGGCTCTCTGTGCTATGATGCTCTGTGCATAAAAGGCATCCTCCCATTATGGGAGGTGCCTGGACAATGTGTTCATTCTATTGTTTATGGCCCTCTGCTCAGTCCACACTCTGCTGTGCTCTGCTCTGCAAAGTGTAGTTTACTTTTGGTTTTCTAATCCCTCTGTCTCCTCAGTATCCTCCGCTGGCAGTTCCCTATTCTGGATCCTTCTGGACTCCCCGGTTTCCACTCCAGGCCGACTGAGCTGCTCCTCGCAGAACTATCCTGATATTGCTGCCGGCTGGATCAGCCTTTCCGAAACTACACAGAGCTTCCAGGATCCTCTTCACTGATAGAGCTTGAATTCCACCGTCTTGTTTATATGGTCTGTACGGGTCGTCCCTCTGGTCCGGGTACTGCGGCATTTAGGCCATCTGGTGTTGTGACGGGGGAATCCCTGTATAGGGGTACACCTTGCCCGGTGCTCCACTACGTGGTTCAGTGTTGTGGTCCAGAGGGTTCTTCTCTCAGGCACCTCTTTCTGTTTGTTTAAAACTTCATTTTATTAAATACCTTTGCCTTTTGAAGCCATTCTCCTGTCTCTTGTGTACCGGGTATACAGCTGCCACTGCTCCATCAGTGGTCTAGTGAGTCCACTATATTTCCCCATGCCCTGTGGGCGTAACATCTATAGATCTATCTATCTATTATCTATCTATCTATCTATTATCTATCTATCTATCTTATATCTATCTATAGATCTATCATTTATCTATCTCATATATATCTATTATCTATCTCTTATCTATCTATCTATCTATCTATCTATCTATCTATCTATCTATCTATCTATCTATCTATCTACCTATCTCATATATCTATATTATCTATCTATCTGTCTCATGTATATATATCTATCCATCTATCTATTATTCAATTCAATTCAATTCAAATGAGCTTTATTGGCAGGACTAAGTACATGTTAGCATTGCCAAAGCATATGGTAAAAATACGGGGGTGGGGGAGGGGGGGATATAGAGGTCCAAGGAATATCAAATTCCTTTTAGAGGATAGGGGATGTTTCCAGGGTGGGGTATAGGAGTCCATGACATATCAGGCTCTTTAGTGGGGGGATAGGGACATGTCCAGGGTGGGGTATAGGAGTCCATGACATATCAGGCTCTTTAGTCGGGGGATAGGGACGTGTCCAGTGTTGGGATACAGGAGTCCATGACATATCAGGCTCCTCTTAGTCTGTGGCAGGCACTGACATATTCCGCTGCTACGGCCACTGCACTTTCCTCTTCCCCCAGTATTATCGGCAGTTTCTCTTCCTCTTCCTTGGAGGTGAAGTCTGGGAGGAGATCAGACAGTCTCTTGAAGTGAGTGTCCCTCACTACGGAGTATTTGGGGCACCTCAGCAGGAAGTGGGCCTCATCCTCCACGGCCTCCTGGGGGCACTGCTGGCAGAGTCTGTTCTCTCGAGGCTTGTAGTTCTGTCGGTGCCGCCCGGATTCGATGAGTAGGCTGTGGGCGCTCAGTCTGTACCGGCTCAGGATCTGTCGATCTTTGGGGTTTTCTAGTTTCTCTAGATATGGGGCCAGTTTGTACTCCCTCTGTAGATTCCGGTATATTGTCAGTTTCTGGGATTTGTTTATGTCGTTCCTCCAGATGCTGAGATATTCCTCTTTGACTTTGTGTACCATTTTCTGGATTTCACCTTTTGTCAGGCTATGGAGGTTGATGGCTTGGTCAGACTGGCTTTGGGTACTTTTTCTTGGGAGGCTTCCTGAGGCTTCCTGGTGTAGGAAGGCTTTGTGATGGTAGGAGCTGGGACTGCTACTTTGTAGATGAGCCTTGAATGACAGCGCCTTCTTCTTTATTGCGATGTGTAGTGGGTATCTGCCCAGCCCTGCTCGGCAGGCGCTATTTGATGTGCTCCGATGGACTTGGAGAAGATGCTTGCAGAACTCTAGGTGGAATATTTCTGTCGGCCCAGCGTCCCACTTTGACCAGTTTGGGTATGAGACTGGGCCCCAGACCTCACTACCGTATAGAAGAATTGGGGCAATGATGGAGTCAAAAATTTTTAGCCATACGGTTACTGGTGCCTTGAGGTGGTACAGACGCCTTCTGATGGCATAGAAGGCTTTGGATGCCTTGTCTTTTATTATCTATCTATCTATCTATCTATCTATCTATCTATCTATCTATCTATCTATTATCAATTTATCTATATCTATCTATCTATCTATCTATCTATCTGTCTATTATCAATTTATCTATATCTATCTATTTATCTATCTATCTATCTATCTATCTATCTATCTATTATCAAGCTATCTATATCTATCTATCTATTATCTATCTATCCATCTATCTATTATCTATCTATCTATCTATCTATCTATCTATCTGTCAATTATCAAGCTATATCTATCTATCTATCTATCTATCTGTCTATTATCAAGCTATCTATATCTATCTATCTATCTATCTATCTATCTATCTATCTATTATCTATCTATCCATCTATCTACTATCTATCTATCTATCTGTCTATTATCAAGCTATCTATCTATATCTATCTATCTATCTATCTATCTATTATCTATCTATAGATCTATCTATCTATTATCAAGCTATCTATATCTATCAATCATCTATCTATTATCTATCTATAGATCTATCTATCTATCTATCTTATATCTATCTATAGATCTATCATTTATCTATCTCGTATATATCTATTATCTATCTATCTAATATCTATCTATCTATCTATCTGTCTCATATATATCTATTATCTATCTATCTATTATCTATCTCATATCTATCTATCTATTATCTATCTATCTCATATATCTATATTATCTATCTATCTGTCTCATATATATCTATTATCTATCCATCTATCTACTATCTATCTATCTATCTATGTATTTGTATTATATTATTTCTAGTACAGTAGAGGTTTCTGCATGACTCACAAAGAAAAGTAACATAAGTGACCTATCATTAGTGAATGTACTTCATACTTGTTGAAACAAATACTTGGTGCTTATGTAATTTCCTTTTATTCAACATTTGTGCAAGTAATAAATTATAATTCTTCATAAATTGATGTATCATATTCCTATAAATAACTGGTAGAAAAGTTCTTTAGCTAATAGCATCAAGGAATGATTAGGTAATGATGAGTAATACAGCTTCTGGTTACATCTTCACTGCACTGCCTTTATAATGCTGCTTTTCTAATTGACTTGATTGGACATAAAATGCAGTACTCAGTCTATAAACAATATATGAGGCTGCTCCATACATTGCTTATTTCTAGCCGCTGCAGAGCCAGATATCAGATGATCAGTGACAAAGTAGAAGCTCTGCCAGACAGATAACAGTTCCGATATTTCATTTAATTAATAGATTTAATTAAGCACAATGCCTCCAACAAAGAACAGACAGAAGCAGTAATAAACCACTTCGGTCTTCTATGCAGGGTTCCCAGCTGTCTGACCACTGTGCATCTCAGCTGCCCTTCCTAAATTGGAGGAGCTTTATTCCCTGTGATATAAAAAAAAATCTGATTTTGATCCCGAAAAAAAACACTTTTTTATCTTTATTATAATCTGTATACAATCCGTACAGCATCCATTTTTATACATCAACAGTTGCTAAAATGTACAATACGAAATACAGCTTCCTATTTCAAAGAATTGAAAAGTATCCATAAAAATCAGATACAATATAGTTGAATCGCATGGGATACGATTTTTTGGCACACCAATAGACATGAATAGGCAAGTCCCATCCAAAATACTGAAAAAATATGGTTTCATGTGAATTTTTCCACACATATTCTTATCCATGAAAAAAAAAACGGTCATCTGAACATCCCCAATGAATAACATTGGTCTGATTTCAGTAATTTTTTTTCACAGAGAGCACTTGGACCAAAATAATATCACCGTATTCATGATGTGAACATAGCCTTAGGCCCCTTTCCCACATCAGGTTTTTGCTGTCAGGCACAATCCGGCGAATTTTGAAAAAATGGATCAAGCAAAAGTTTTCACCCGATCCGTTTTTTTCCTCATAGTCTTGTATTAGCGCCAGATTGCGACGGATGGCCTCATGTTTCATCCTTTTTTTTCTGGATCCGAGGAACATTTTTTCTATCCAGCGAAAAAACACACAGCGATGGATTTGGCGAAAAACGGAACATGAGGTGAAATGATGGAATCCGGCGATCTCTCTCTCTCCCCCTCTCTCTCTCCTGAATAGGAAATACAAACTCTATCCTCGGGTAAAAAAAAAAAGTCGGATCCAGCGGAAAAATTGATCCGTCGCATCAGTTTTTCGCAATTTGCAACGGATCCGTTTTTTTTTTTTAAATTAGCCGGATTGTGCCTGACGGCTAAAAACTGAAAAAAAATGTATTTATTTTTATGTATGTAGTTTAGAGAGCCCAGAATGGTGTAAATATATACTTAAGAAAGTCTTATTTTAAGTTATTCCCACACATGATGAAGTTGCTCTTGTAATAATGAACCATAGCAAAGCAGTTGAATTGAATCCGGCATCTAGAAATTATTGCTGACAAACTTCCATCGCAGAAACATCTTCCAGATAAGGAAATTGCAATTTATTGTAGTTAAATGGCGTTTGTAATTCACATTTTATCATTTATAGATGAATATCCTTATCTATTGTTATGCAACAATAAGCTAAGTCTACGTTCACATTAGCGTCGCGTCGCCGTTGCGTCGGCGACGCAGCGGCGACGCACGGAAAAACGCGCGCAAATGCGCGCAAAAACGCGCGCGTTTTGCGACGCGTGCGTCGTTTTTTGCCGAAATCGGACGCAAGAAAAATGCAACTTGTAGCGTTTTCTTGCGTCCGACGCTAGCGTCTAAAACGACGCACGTGTCGGAAAACGCGTGCAAAAAGACGCACGCGTCCCCTATGTTAAACATAGGGGCGCGTCGCCGCTGCGTCGCCGCTGCGTCGCCGACGCAACAGCGACGCACATTAGCGTAACGCTAATGTGAACGTAGCCTAAGAGTCGTGTCTCGTGAGTTCATGTGAGCACTGAGAGGAGAATTTTGGCAAATCAAGAACCCTAGATTTGCTGGAGATAGGTTCTGTTTCTACATATTTGAAGTTAAATGTGAACCTGAAAATTATTATACTGTATAGTGCTTATTGTGCCTTAGTGGTTTAACAAGTTTAGAGAGCGTCCCACGCTGAGAGATTCCCAGGACATTTCCCACAATGAGACAACTGTCCGCTGATTCAGTGATGATGATGACTGTGTTGTAGATAGGACCTGGGAACCAGATCGGGATGACGGTAATGTCATCAAAGGAGGAAGGTGGTGGCATTGGCGATAAATAGTGCGGTCAAGTTCATAAAAAAATTCTTCTAGGGGCATATCTGCTTCTTCTGCAGTCAACTTGGGGACAGGTGATGCCACAAGCGTGTTGGTGGAGGAGGCTCAACTGCATCTGAAAGCTGTGGTCATGGTAGTGGCAAATCCAATGGGTGGTCATCTTACCTCTGTTGCTGAAAGATTAATCTATTGCAGTGTGAAAGCTATTAAAATAAATTTATGTCCATACACAAATCAGTTACAATCTTTGACTCTCAATCAGCACATGAGGGAGCATCACCTGCTCACATGGACAAAGCAAACTGGCCAGTAATATGAGTGAGGTTCCATCAGTCCTCCTCCTTCTCCTCATGATCATCATTTTGGTAGCCATGTCACATTCTCAAGTAGTATCTGGTTATTGTCATCACCACTTACTGCTTTCTGTACTCATCCTTCATTGCATCATCAGTTTCTAAACATCAATACGTGTGGTCGTTGGTCGTTCATTTGTGTGGAAACTCCACTCCAACATGTCCTTCACCACAGTCACTGCAGTACCACATGTGTCCCACTGAAATAATGGCGAGTGCTCCGTCACAATGAGGGATATTATCTCTGGAAGAAAGCCGTCTTTGCTTAGTACTCTGATGCGGTGGAGACTGTGACTTGCTCCTTGGAAATGTTGCGGCGTATTCTTGTGTTACAGTCACAGTTATCAAACCAATAAGTACTTTTCTCTTTAGTGCAGGGAAAGTGCTCAATACGCACCAGGGCCTACTGCATTATTTGCCACTTTATCTGTACTCTAGTTTTGCTTTTTTTTTGTTTAAATAAATAAATAAATCGCACCCCCTGTGATGATGGACTACAGGTAACCTTAAAGGTGTCATCCCGTGAATAAAGTGCATTTTAATCAATAGATGTTGGAATAATAATAAGTTCCAAAATAGGGTGTGTTAAAAAATGTTCCTATGCTGAGATAATCTTATAAATGTGCCCATGCTGTGTATTGTGTAATGGCTGTGTCTGACCGCACAAGGACAAAGGAAGCAGGAGAGTATACAGATATTACAGCACGGGGAATACAGCTGATTCTATCTCTGAGGTAAAGCTTTTGCTGCTTATTTTTTACGTTTTACCCCAGAGAAAGCAGCAGCTGCGATCCTGCGGTGTCCTGTATACTAAGCCCAGGGCACACAGACACCAGGTTGTTGGAGTAGCAGGCACATGGAATGGAAGGACACGTCAGACGCAGGAAACTCAGGACCAGTGTGTAAGGTGCACAGGGCAGTACTCACTCATGGGCAAGGGACTGTTATGTTCCCACATCATTGCACCCTACAAATAAGTGGTGTCCCGATTCTTCTGTGTTATACGTGTGGTGCGTAATGCTCACGTTTTGGTCACACGCCTCTGCTGTCTCCGTTTTTTCAACAGGAACCGCCGCAAATTAGAGGACGTCAAATTCGTTTTATAATTAGAAAAAAGTTTACTTAACTGTCCATTTACATCATATTGAAACATGCAATTGGGCACAAACTTTTCCGTTTTCAAAGTCCATAGCTCAGAACGTTCTGATGTCCGCTGTTCACTTGCCTTGTTCTCCCTCCCTTTCCTCACTCGCATCTCTAACCCCTGCTGTCCGACTCTGGAGCGATTCCCTGTCCAACTTCCTCTCCTAGGAAAATATTGAGACACGCTTCTCAGTGCCTCATTTGGATCATAGGCCCCAAACGTTCCAGCAATGTCTGCTCTGAGTTTATGGCTGACGTTCTCTTGCTGCTGAACAGCCCTTGCTCCTCGTGCATTCAGACCTCCAACTGCTGCTGGTATCTCTTCATCTAATCTCCTACTCTGACTGCACTAATCAGGAAGTGTTCCTCTTGTTATCTGGCCCTGCACCTTCCCCACTGGGGCTGTTCCTGAATACATTGTCTGTTTCTATCCTAAAACTGTCTACTTCCTGAACTTATTGTGCCCACCACAGCACACTACCCAATCCTATTTTGTAACCTATGTCCTTTGTACTAATCTTATCCTTTCCCTATATTGAATACATTTATCAGAACACAGTGAGTCAACCACATATTATAGCAATACATTAGGCGTGCACCTTGGTGCCTATAAGGTTCTATGCAGTATAAAACACTTTTTCGTATACACAGGTTATAACATTTTTTCTATTCAAGGGAGAAGCACATGACCATCCCGGTCACCCTCTTACAAGTAGAAAAGGTTAGGTGGAGCAAAGCAAGACTGAATGCAACATGAACAGAGTGCAGCAGAAGTTTGTTTGCTGCAATTGATGGCTAAATGCAAAGATGGCAAAGCGAGTGTAAACCTGCTGAGCTGTAGGTATTCAGGATAAGAGTGTTGGAATACAAACAGTGAAGCACACCAAATACGGGGCACTAGAGTATTAAGGCAGATGCGGGCCAGATGCTGATGGAGTAGCAAAGCCAACAAACATGACTAATACCAAGATACACGTGTTTATTTTAGTGGACCTTATTAGACCTAAGCAGATACTCTAATGAGAGCACGCTGGGCCACTTGGAAAACTCAATGTGGAGCACTGCAGAGGGAAACAGCAATAGGGGAAGGTGGTGAAGCCCTGCTGAGCTGAGGCAGATGCATACAATAAAATAAATAAAAGTAGCAATAAAAGTAGCTCAGCACAGGAATATTTTTGTAACACATCCAATTGTGGAACCTTATTTTAGCCCAACATCTGTTAATCAAAATGCACTTTGTGATAAAACCCCTTTTAGGCTACGTTCACATTTGCGTTTTTGGGCGCAGCGTCGGTGACGCGACGCAACCAACAACACATGTACACAATGCAGCGTTTTGCGACGCATGCGTTGTCATAAGATCCTACAGATCAGGAATTTCGGCGCAGGGAAAACGCTACAAGTAGCGTCCTCTGCGCCCTGTCTTGTGCGTCTATATGACGCATGCGTCGTAAAATGCAGTACAACGCATACTGGCGCATGTCCATGCGCCCCCCATGTTAAAGATAGGGGCGCATGACGCATGCGTCGGTATGCATCGCCGACGCTGCGCCCAACAACGCAAATGTGAACGTAGCCTTAGGGTACTGTCACACAGTGGCATTTTGATCGCTACAACGGCACGATCCGTGACGCTCCAGCATCGTAACAATATCGCTCCAGCGTCGTAGACTGCTGTCACACTTTGCAATGTACGACGCTGGAGCGATAATTTCATGACGCATATGCGATGTAGAAGCCGTTGGTTACTATGCGCATATCGTATACAATATTGTGCACACCTTTGTTACACCAAGCGATCATGCCGCCACAGCGGGACACTAGACGACGAAAGAAAGTTTCAAACGATCTGCTACGACGTACGATTCTCAGCGGGGTCCCTGATTGCAGGAGCGTGTCAGACACAGCGAGATCGCTGGAACGTCACGGATATATCGCTGGAACGTCACAAATCGTGCCGTCGTAGCGATCAAAATGCCACTGTGTGACGGTACCCTTAGAGGTATTCAGGCTTAAACCTATCATGATTCATGACATGCTAGATGGGAATCTCATAGAATACACTGGTCAAATTGTACTTCACTGGTCTACTGACATGACTTGTGTAAAATGTTATCTTCTCTCTGATCAGACAAATACATGAAAAGCCTAAACAAATGTAGTAATGTGAGATTAGCTCCACCAAAGGACATCTAGATTGGACAGAGGTAAACAAAATCTGCTATTGTCTGTGTCTTCCATTTGTTTGCCCTGTACTACAAGCAAGCAGAGCCTGCACTAGTTTATTATGTCATCCTCCTGCCTAGCTAGTTTGGGCATATTTGGATATATGGGACTGAATATTTCCCACCAGCTCTGTTGACTGTGCGTTGCTGTCAGGACGGTTCATGTAGAATGATGCAAATATACTCCCTTGGTACACACATGACAAACACAACAGGAACTAATGTGTCATGTCTGTGTACTGATCTCTGTAGTAGGAAATGGCATCCGTGCCTCGCAGGCACAGAGCAAGTCATGATAACGTTGTAGCACGCGTCCTCATCACGTTCTAGCTGTGTTATGGAAGAGCAGTGGTTGGAGTGAAATGATTAACCTCTTCCTCAGTGTCATTGGGATATTTACACTGCCCCATTATTATCCCATCATAAAATTAAGACAGGTGTTTCAGAGGAAATATAGTTTGACGACCCGGCCGGAGACCATAGGCAGGGTGTGAGACTAGTCCACAATCTTCTGTCTGCATTGTTCCAGTTGGCTGACAAGTCTCTCTGTTAGTACACTTGTGGGAGAGACCTGTCAATTATCTTGAGAAAAGCAGGCCGGGGGTGACTCTGGACTAGTCTCCTCTCCGGCTTTTCAAATTAAATTTCTGAATACTAAACTGTCGAAGCGAATGCTGCATGCGCGTGCTCACAGTGCAAGTGGGGAGTTTAAAGGGCTAGCAGCTGGAAAAACGCGGCTGCTGGCCCGAGCACTGCGGTCCTCGGAATCTGCCGAGGGCCGGAGGGTCCCCACCCCTGCTATAGACCAATAAATATATGTATAGATACAGATGAAAGAGACTTATGGCCTCTTTAGAATAACCCCAGTAGGTTGGGGCAACTAGGATAGAGTCCACTGAACAGAAATATTTAACTGTTTACAAGAAAAACATGGTAATGAGCAGATCAATCACTTTGTGCAGACATTGTCATTGGCAATAAGTAGACAAAGCATGTGCCCCAAAGTATATGTCTAATTAGCGATAAAAGTTTGCATACACCTAAGATGATGGCTGAACAAGCTGCTATCTTTCCTGATCTTCTCATACACATGCACTCTCACCACCACACATTAGATGTCGGTCTGACCCAGTGAATTTGGTTGGTATGACAATAATCTAATGTGTACAGGGGCCTTAAAATCATTGCTGTCATAAAATGAAATGGCCATATGCTCTGAGATATTTACATTAAAATTGGCAAAGAAAAGGGATTTCAGATGGCTGTTGCTGAATGTCTTAATGATTGGTTTGTAAAGATTATCAACAAGGATGACATAGCCAATAAAACTACAGTGCGACAACCTTTGCAAAAATCATATTTGGGTAAATCAGTCCAAAAATCCTTCAAAAGCCTGTATGTATAATACAAAGATCCATATCGCTGATCCAGTTTGTTCATAAATCCCATAACCTATTGAACAATGACAATTTACACTTAAAGGGACTCTGTCACCTGAATTTGGCGGGACTGGTTTTGGGTCATATGGGCGGAGTTTTCAGGTGTTTGATTCACCCTTTCCTTACCCGCTGGCTGCATGCTGGCTGCAATATTGGATTGAAGTTCATTCTCTGTCCTCCATAGTACACGCCTGCGCAAAGCAATCTTGCCTTGTGCAGGCATGTACTATGGAGGACAGAGAATGAACTTCAATCCAATATTGCAGCCAGCATGCAGCCAGCGGGTAAGGAAAGGGTGAATCAAACACCCGAAAACTCCGCCCATATGACCCAAAACCAGTCCCGCCAAATTCAGGTGACAGGTTCCCTTTAAGGTACCTTCACACTGAGCAACTTTAGAACGATAGCGATCCGTGACGTTGCAGCGTCCTGGATAGCGATCTCGTTGTGTTTGACACGCAGCAGCGATCAGGATCCTGCTGTGACATCGCTGGTCGGAGCTAGAAGTCCAGAACTTTATTTAGTCACTGGATCACCCGCTGACATCGCTGAATCGGCATGTGTGACACCGATCCAGCGATGTCTTCACTGGTAACCAGGGTAAACATCGGGTTACTAAGCGCAGGGCCATTTGGTGAACTCCTGGTGTGGTAAAACCCTCAGTGCATCCTTCTGCCCCTCCTCCTTTGCTGATTAACAGCACTGTTTGAACTGAATGCAGCCATGTTCACGCACCCTGACCCTGCAGGAGCGGTACACACTGAGTGCCAGTGCAGGAGATGAGCACTGTCTACGGAGAGCGGACATCACAGCTAAAGGACTCACTGTAAATTTCCAAGATGACAAGTGTGCCATTCTGGATGAAAATTGGTAAATACACATTGTTAAATCAGATAAGCATTTATATCTTCTCAACAAAGTAAAGGAACAAGTGAGACTGTATAAACAATGACTGTAATTACACAAGGCAAAGGAGTCATGGATATCCAGAAAATATTAAGGAACTGAACCTAAGCAAGGATGTTTTAGTGTCCACTTATACAAATACGGTAAGATATGAAAACTGTGTTAAATCTAAAACGATATGGCCACAAGTTCCTAAAGAAAAGCTGAATCAGACTACGCCTAAACAAATGGCTAAAGTCAGTGCAAGGCCACACACTAAAAATAAGAAGATACAGCAAAACCTATATGCAGAACACAGGCATTCAACAAGTTAAATCAAAGTTAAACTACCTGTATGTATCTCATACAAGGCAAGCACAGTCAATATATACAGGTCCTTCTCAAAAAATTAGCATATAGTGTTAAATTTCATTATTTACCATAATGTAATGATTACAATTAAACTTTCATATATTATAGATTCATTATCCACCAACTGAAATTTGTCAGGTCTTTTATTGTTTTAATACTGATGATTTTGGCATACAACTCCTGATAACCCAAAAAACCTGTCTCAATAAATTAGCATATTTCACCCATCCAATCAAATAAAAGTGTTTTTTAATAACAAACAAAAAAACCAACAAATAATAATGTTCAGTTATGCACTCAATACTTGGTCGGGAATCCTTTGGCAGAAATGACTGCTTCAATGCGGCGTGGCATGGAGGCAATCAGCCTGTGACACTGCTGAGATGTTATGGAGGCCCAGGATGCTTCAATAGCGGCCTTAAGCTCATCCAGAGTGTTGGGTCTTGCGTCTCTCAACTTTCTCTTCACAATATCCCACAGATTCTCTATGGGGTTCAGGTCAGGAGAGTTGGCAGGCCAATTGAGCACAGTAATACCATGGTCAGTAAACCATTTACCAGTGGTTTTGGCACTGTGAGCAGGTGCCAGGTTGTGCTGAAAAATGAAATCTTCATCTCCATAAAGCATTTCAGCCGATGGAAGCATGAAGTGCTCCAAAATCTCCTGATAGCTAGCTGCATTGACCCTGCCCTTGATGAAACACAGTGGACCAACACCAGCAGCTGACATGGCACCCCACACCATCACTGACTGTGGGTACTTGACACTGGACTTCAGGCATTTTGGCATTTCCTTCTCCCCAGTCTTCCTCCAGACTCTGGCACCTTGATTTCCGAATGACATGCAAAATTTGCTTTCATCAGAAAAAAGTACTTGGGACCACTTAGCAACAGTCCAGTGCTGCTTCTCTGTAGCTCAAAAGTGGCTTTACCTGGGGAATGCGGCACCTGTAGCCCATTTCCTGCACACGCCTGTGCACGGTGGCTCTGGATGTTTCCACACCAGACTCAGTCCACTGCTTCCTCAGGTTCCCCAAGGTCTGGAATCGGTCCTTCTCCACAATCTTCCTCAGGGTCCAGTCTCCTCTTCTCGTTGTACAGCGTTTTCTGCCACATTGTTTCCTTCCAACAGACTTACCATTGAGGTGCCTTGATACAGCACTCTGGGAACAGCCTATTTGTTGAGAAATTTCTTTCTGGGTCTTACCCTCTTGCTTGAGGGTGTCAATCATGGCCTTCTTGACATCTGTCAGGTCGCTAGTCTTAGGGTACCGTCACACTATAACATTTCGATCGCTACGACGGTACGATTCGTGACGTTCCAGCGATATCGTTACGATATCGCTGTGTCTGACACGCAGCAGCGATCAGGGATCCTGCTGAGAATCGTACGTCGTAGCAGATCGTTTGGAACTTTCTTTCATCGCTGGATCTCCCGCTGTCATCGCTAGATCGGTGTGTGTGACACCGATCTAGCGATCTAGCGATGCGATCCAGCGATGCGTTCGCTTGTAACCAGGGTAAACATCGGGTAACTAAGCACAGGACCGCGCTTAGTTACCCGATGTTTACCCTGGTTACAAGCGTTAAACTAAAAAAAAAAAAAACAGCACATATTTACATTCTGGTGTCCGTCAGGTCCCTTGCTGTCTGCTTCCCGCACTGTGACTGCCGGCCGTAAAGTGAAAGCAGAGCACAGCGGCTGTGCTTTCACTTTCACTTTACGGGCCGGCAGTCACTGAGTGCGGGAAGCAGACGGCAAGGGACCTGACGGACACCAGAATGTAAGTATGTGCTGTTTGTTTTTTTTTAGTTTAACGCTTGTAACCAGGGTAAACATCGGGTAACTAAGCGCGGTCCTGCGCTTAGTTACCCGATGTTTACCCTGGTTACCCAGGGACCTCGGCATCGTTGGTCGCTGGAGAGCTGTCTGTGTGACAGCTCCCCAGCGACCACACTACGATTTACCTACGATCACGGCCAGGTCATATCGCTGGTCGTGATCGTAGGTAAATCGTATAGTGTGACGGTACCCTTACCCATGATGGGGGTTTTGAGTAATGAACCAGGCAGGGAGTTTACAAAAGCCTCAGGTATCTTTTGCATGTGTTTAGAGTTAATTAGTTGATTCAGAAGATTAGGGTAATAGGTCGTTTAGAGAACCTTTTCTTGATATGCTAATTTATTGAGACAGGTTTTTTGGGTTATCAGGAGTTGTATGCCAAAATCATCAGTATTAAAACAATAAAAGACCTGACAAATTTCAGTTGGTGGATAATGAATCTATAATATATGAAAGTTTAATTGTAATCATTACATTATGGTAAATAATGAAATTTAACACTATATGCTAATTTTTTGAGAAGGACCTGTACACTCATGGTCGAAAGTGTTGGCACCCTTGAAATTATTCAAAAAAATGAGGTCTTTCCCACAGAAAATTATTGCAATTACACGTTTTGTAAAACACATGTTTATTTCCTTTATGTGTATTGAAACAACACACAAAAAAACAGAAAAAAAGGTAAATTGGACATCATTTCATACAAAACTCCAAAATGGGTTGAACAAAATTGTTGGCATTTTTCCAAAATTGTGGGTTTTTGTTTCAAGCATGTGATGCTCATTCAAACTCACCTCTGGCAAGTAACAGGTGTGGCAAAATGAAAATCAAACCTGAAATCAGATAAAAGGAGGAAAATTTAACTCAATCTTTGCATTGTGTGTCTGTGTGGGCCACACTAAGCATGGAGAACACAAAGAGGAAAAGAGGACTGTCTGAAGTCTCGAGAACCAAACTTGTTGAAAAATATCAGCAATCTCAAGGTTACAATTCCATCTCCAGAGACCTTGATGTTCCCTTGTCCACCTTGCGCAACATAATCAAGAAGTTTACAAGCCATGGCGCTGTAGCTAATCTCCCTGGAAGTAGATGGCAGAGAAAAAATTACAAAAGTTGCAACACAGGATAGTCTGGGTGGTAGATAAGCAGCCCCCATCAAGTCCAAAAAAATTCAAGCTGTCCTGCAGAATCAGGATGCATCAGTGTCAGCTTGAACTATCAGTTGACATTTGAGTGAAATGAAACGCTATAGCAGGAGACCCAGGAGGACCCCACTGCTGACACACAGACATAAAAAGCTTGACTGCAGTTTGTGATAATGTACGTGAGTATGCCAAAATCCTTCTGGGAAAGCATCTTGTGGACAGATGAGACCAAGATAGAGCTTTTTGGTAAAGCATATCTACTGTTTACTGAAAACGGAATGAGGCCTGCAAAGAAAAGAACACAGTATCTATAGTCAAATATGGTGGAGGTTCAAAGATGTTTTGGGGTGGTTTTGCTGCCTTTTGCACTGTGTGCCTTGACAGTATGCAAGGCATCATAAAATCTGAAGATTACCAAAGGATTTTGGGTCGCAATGTAGTGCCCAATGGCAAAAAGTTGGGTTTGCATCCTAGGTCATGAGTCTTCCAGCAGGACAGTGACCCCAAACATACTTGAAGAAGTCCCCAAAAATGGATGGAAACAAAGCACTGGAGAGTTGTGAAGTGGCCAGCAGTGAGTCTGTATCTAAATCCCATTGAACACCTGTAGAGATATCTTAAAATTGCTGTTGGGAGAAGGCACCATTCAAATATGAGAAACCTGGAGCAGTTTGCAAAAGACAAGTGGTCCAAAATTCCCTTTGAGAGGTGTAAGATGCTTGTTGATGGTTATAGGAAGCGATTGATTGCAGATATTTATTCCAAAGGGTGTGCAACCAAATATTAAGTTAAGGGTGCCAAAAATTTTGTCCGGCTCATTTTTGGGGTTTTGTGTGAAATTATGTCCAATTTGCCTTTTTTCTCTGTTTTTCTTGTGTGGATCCAATACACATAAAGAAAATAAACATGTGTATAACAAAACATGTGTAATTGAAATAATTTTCTGGGAGAAATGCTTCAATTTTTGGAACAATTTCAATGGTGCCAACACTTTTAGCCATGACTATACGAGCCCAGATATTGACAAGATATATTTTAGTTCATGGAGAATAGATAATGGCTACAGAGGACAAAATGAAATAGATGCATGACAATAAAGGATATTTGGCAGACACATAAATGGAAAAAGTTAGCCCAAGAATGAAGCATATTGATGTGCAGGTCCGTTTTCTGAGGAACTGTCAAGAACAAGGTCATTTGGATTTACAATACTGTCCAAATGAGAACATGTTGGCGGATATTTTTCCAAACCCATTGATTGCAGAAAGTTCAAGACTAATGAAGAAGCTAAACCTAATAGACAGCGCCTTGGTACTTGTGAAGGCATGCTGGAGGATATAACAACTGCAGGCTTATGTTCTGAGGATCATGTTGAGTAGACAACATACTGTATTGTATGACCTTGTAGGTTTGCTTGTGTTTTGAGTTCTCTTCCCTGTAATCCCCCATGTTGTGATAATGAAAATAATGGTTGCTGTATGCCCTAAGGGAAACATTTCATTGTTCCACAATATCAGAGTGCTGGTGATTCTGCTGAAAGCTGAAATCTACAACAAAATGGACATCGGGCTTGATCCCTGGTTGTTTCTCATTATATCCTTGTCTCACTTAGGCCTCATGAACACTACCACTTGTAACATGGTGCCCATAGAAAGAGCCTATAATATTCATACTTTGATCGCAGAACATGGTGTAAACTTAATATGAAATGTGTATTTCCTCAGGTAGATTAGTGTTACATGAGTCTATATATTCTGTTGTACTATTTGAATGGCCAATGTTTTTTTTACAATACTCATCTATGTACTTTACCTCTTTTAAAAGCAGAAGCACATTAGCACTATCGTCATATCAAGGCATCATGCAAATAGCTGTAAACAAGGAATGACTCATATCTTCATAAAATCCAGGTAATGGTCTACTAGAAGGGGATTGTGTACAGAGGTTTGTAAATATCAAATGAAAAGCTAAGTGTGATTGTGAAATTACTTTTAAACAAGAACCATTTGTAAATGGGATTTAGAAAACCATTTTCAGATTTTTGGAAAGTTCATTAAATAGCCCAGTTTTAGGCTACTAAAAAATATGGGAAGATCTTTGGTAAATCTATCTGCCGCAGTCAAAGTTGCATCCAAAATGCAGCAGTAGCACAATTAAACAGTTATTTAAAAAAAAAAAAGTCTCCTATTCATGCAATACAGCAGTACTACATCCAAATCATATGCTGGAACTCCCAGCAACACCAAGACCAGGACTTGAGAACCCAAAGATCAGGGCTCTGCCACCCCACTTGAATAGCTTCTGGTCCATTCATTCTCCATGAGACTAGCCACTAACGCAGCACTCGGCAGTCCCATGGTCAATCAATGGATTGGAGGTCAAACATGTGTGCTTCCATCATTTTTAGTGACGGGGCCCTGTTCTTGGGATTTTAAAGACCTTATGTCATTACTGTTGAGACTCATGCAGTCTTCTCTTTATGGTAGATTTGAATATTGATACGGCGACCTCCTGGAGAGTGTTGGTCACTTGGTTGGCTGTTGTGAAGGGGTTTCTCTTCACCATGGAGATTATTCTGCGATCATCCACCACTGTTTGTCTTCCGTGGGTGCCCAGGTCTTTTTGCATTGATGAGTTCACCAGTGCTTTCTTTCTTTATTTCTCAGGATGTACCAAACTGTAGATTTTGCCACTCCTAATATTGTAGCAATTTCTCGGACGGGTTTTTTCTGTTTTCGCAGCTTTAGGATGGCTTGTTTCACCTGCATGGAGAGCTCCTTTGACCTCATGTTTACTTCACAGTAAAACCTTCCAAATGCAAGCACCACACCTCACATCCACTCCAGGCCTTTTATCTGATTAATTGAGAATGACATAACGAAGGGATTGCCCACACCTGTCTATGAAATAGCCTTGGAGTCAATTGTCCAATTACTTTAGGTCCCTTTAAAAACAGGGTGGCACATGTAAAGGAGCTGAAACTCCTAAACCCTTCTGTTATGAAAGGCAATTCAGTATCACAATGGACATGGAGGTCAGAGCACATACAGTGATCTGACAATAACCCAAAATAATAGAACGAGCTCTGAGACGTGGGAACTCTGCAGACCGCAATTCCTGATCCTCTCCAAACACAACTAGAGGCAGCCGTGGATTGCGCCTAACGCTCCCTATGCAACTCGGCACAGCCTGAGAAACTAACTAGCCTGAAGATAGAAAAATAAGCCTACCTTGCCTCAGAGAAATACCCCAAAGGAAAAGGCAGCCCCCCACATGTAATGACTGTGAGTAAGATGAAAAGACAAACGTAGGGATGAAATAGATTCAGCAAAGTGAGGCCCGATATTCTAGACAGAACGAGGATAGGAAAGATAACTTTGCGGTCTACACAAAACCCTAAAGAAAACCATGCAAAGGGGCAAAAAGACCCTCCGTACCGAACTAACGGCACGGAGGTACACCCTTTGCGTCCCAGAGCTTCCAGCAAAACAAATAGACAAGCTGGACAGAAAAAGTAGCAACAAATAGCAAAGAAGCACTTAGCTATGCAGAGCAGCAGGCCACAGGAATGATCCAGAGAAACACAAGTCCAACACTGGAACATTGACAGGAAGCATGAATCAAAGCATTAGGTGGGGTTAAGTAGAGAAGCACCTAACGACCTCACCAGATCACCTGAGGAAGGAAACTCAGAAGCAGCAGTACCAGTTTCCTCCACAAACGGAAGCTCCCAGAGAGAATCAGCCGAAGTACCCCTTGTGACCACAGGAGGGAGCTCTGCCACAGAATTCACAACACCCTTCATCCAATTTTAATGTGGATACCCTCAAATGAAAGCTGAAAGTCTGAACTTCAACTGCACCTGAATTGTTTTGCTTAAAATTCATTGTGGTAATGTCTATAACCAAAATTAGAAAAATGTTGTCTCTGTCCAACTATATATGGACTTAACTGTATGTCTGCAAATGGAGTTTTTATCCTAAGTCATGTGACAAGGCTCAATATTGAGTTTTCAAGTTAGCTATATCCCATAGGTCACACTAGAAATCAAGTTCACTTCCTTCTGAAGAGACTATGTGCCTATAGGAAATAATATCTAACATTGTAGCATTTACATAAATTTATTTTAGACTTATGCACATATGTAACACAGTGTCCATATTCACAGGCCTATATAGTAAATCTGTGTGCCTTCACGTGGAAGCATTTTTAGGTTTTCCATCTTGGCATACATAGTCCATAAAAAATACCATTGCATGTTATATTATGAAGGTATTCTTTCCTTGAAGGCGGCACCTCACAAAGGCTCTATATGGTGCTGGATGTGCCTGCTGCTCATTTCAAAAGTCTCTGTCACATGCATGAGACCTTTTAAGGCTGATCCCATCAGAACCAAGGGGTTTGGAAGAGTATTAGGTGTATGGAGACTTTTAGTGTATGTATTATCTTGATCATGATTTGGGGTAAGCGGAAGAGCCCACCAGTGATTTGCAAAACTTTGTATCATTTTCAATTGACTGCAATCTTAAGGTACAGTAACACAGATTGTGTACATCAACTGAGAAGAAAATTTGTTTTTGAAACCACCTGGAAACCAAATCCCCAATTCCCAAGCCAATTTGTTGTGTGCTCGGAAAAATCAATTAATTTTCAAGCTCCTTAGCCAGACAAGAAATGAACAAGAAGCATCATCACAGAATTCTAAGCGTATAAAGAATTGTTTAGGAAAAAACTCAAAGTCACAAATGTAGACATGAAGAGGAAAGAGGACAATTGTTAACAATAATGTACGGGTAAAGAGGACAGACCGTGTAACCTTTGTCCTTACCGAATCTGATACCAATGAATGCATTACAGAGTTTATAGGTGTAAGTGCAGTTTGACATCTTTATTGGAGGGCCATATGCCAGCAAATGTACATCTTGTACTATGCATAGTGCATCCTGCTCTTTCAGTTATGTCTATAGCCAAGAGAGTGTGTATCAGTAACAAGTCATACAACTTATTCACACAGATCGTTTTACTAAAGAAGACTGACCCTAAACAGAGAGGAGGCAATCGCTTTGTCCAACCCTGTTCTAGGGTCCAGGTCAATGCTCTCTGGCCATAGATAGAAGTTCTCGAATTTCCTGATCTTCCGGGTGGCTCAGTGCGGCGTTTGATTTGCTGGCCTGGTGTGACGTCATCTGTATGCTGCACTGGTGACGATGCGCCTGACCAGCAAATCATAAGACAAGCCAGGGATCCTGGAAGGACAAGAAATTCCCGCAGTTCCTGTCCACAGCTAGACAGCATTGACCTGGACCGGGGTTGCGTGAAGTGATCAGCTCATCTTTTTCTGACTGACATCCACTGAGTAAAAGCCGAACTTAGCCAATGGCATAAAAGCTATTTACATGCAAATTAGCACTACAGATGCAGGTAAATAATGTTTTTTTGTGACAGGTTCCCTTTAAAACCTCATCAGGAAAGATGTAAAGGCTATATGCACCTTTGTGGTCTTCAGACATGTCAGAAGTCTGTCCTTTCTGATATATCACTATTATTGCCATCCATAAAATCCATGAAGATGAATGTTTTTTATGAGCTAGAAAAGTTTTATAACACTTTGGCATAAACAGTATGTCAAACCTGCAATAATAAAACACCTCACATGCTAATATAGATGAAACCCTTCTTACTTATGCAGGGCCTTATATACGTAAATGTCTAAAAAGGTTGATAAGTAAAGAAATCAATCCGAGAAAGTTAATGGTTTTTATGTTAGTGAACAGGTTTGAAGCATGTTCTACTAGGTTGTATCTAAATTTGGCCTCGAGGCCTTAAACCATAGTAAAGAGGGTGTATGCACACCGGGACCAATTGATGGGGGTGTAAAACATGCATAAAATAACCTTTAATCCATTACATAAAAAAGAACCCATTCACAAGAGAAAATGTAAGCAAAAACCGGTCGTCGTCAACCGTAGGTCAAGTGTGCAGTATTTTGTCCAACTATCATTTGCAACCTTTGTTTGCTATAAAATATGATCTGTCAAGTTGGAAAACTTTGGTTGTAGTTGGCTGAAATCATATGTGTGACATGATTGGCAAAATCGGACTAGCATTTGCCACTATGTCAGATCAGCCAGTTAAGTCTAAGGCTGCATTCACATGTTGCAGCCATGGTATCTTATTTTGGCACATTTTTTTCCCCAATTTTTAAAAATAGTGTATTTTTTTGTTGTGGTAGAAAAGGCACTGAGGTGGCAACATGGATAATGCTAGTGCAATTTTTAACGCTGTTATGATGCGGTCGATCTGGTCAAAAGTTGACTACATGTGGGTTTTGCATAAAGAAACCTGCTTGCCGCTGCTTTTTTTTGACTGAATGTTATTTAGCAATGTCATTATTAAAGTGTTCTATATTCCCCTTTATAATGGACCACATTAGGCACTATACGTTTACGTACTCGTCTTAGTCCGGTCTTGCTCCACTCCCTTCCCCTGTTGCCATTGCCGTTTTTTGTGCTCCACATCAGGTTTTACAAGTTGCCCAATGTGTCTCAGTGACATCATCTCACCAGGCCTCTCAAGACCCAGCTGAACACACCTACGTCTGAGTGGTAAGAAGGTACTGTGTTCACATACCGTTTGTTTGGATTCTGTTAATCCATCATTTGCAGTAAGCACTACGAACTGTCATTTAAAGACTCTACTCACTACACTATTTATAGTGGATGCTTTCCTGAAACGGAAAGTACTTACAAGCAGCATAATACAAAGAATAGCTGGTTTACCCAGAATCCTTTGCAGTAGGCGGAGCTATGCAAATCATCTCTTTCCACCCCAGTCTAATCCACAGCGCTTGGAACCGCCAAGCGTGCAATGCTGCGGATTAGTTTCTAAAATTACACAGCCAACCAATTCCTACCTGTGGACACGTGTTTCGGGCTTTAGGCCCTCATCAGCACAGGGCTGGAATTGGTTGGCTGTATGGAGTGGGGCTCGGTGAGCAAGCGATACACACATGCTAGCCACCTTAGGGAGAGACCCAAGTTGGGCTAAATGTAGCGGGACGAAAGAGACCGAAAAGCCCTCTACTTAAAGGAAATACATAGTGGATGCTTTCCTGAAACGGAAAGTACTTACAAGCAGCATAATACAAAGAATAGCTGGTTTACCCAGAATCCTTTGCAGTAGGTGGAGCTATGCAAATCATCTCTTTCCACCCCATAGCATAGCTCCGCCTACTGCAAAGGATTCTGGGTAAACCAGCTATTCTTTGTATTATGCTGCTTGTAAGTACTTTCCGTTTCAGGAAAGCATCCACTATGTATTTCCTTTAAGTAGAGGGCTTTTCGGTCTCTTTCGTCCCGCTACATTTAGCCCAACTTGGGTCTCTCCCTAAGGTGGCTAGCATGTGTGTATCGCTTGCTCACCGAGCCCCACTCCATACAGCCAACCAATTCCAGCCCTGTGCTGATGAGGGCCTAAAGCCCGAAACACGTGTCCACAGGTAGGAATTGGTTGGCTGTGTAATTTTAGAAACTAATCCGCAGCATTGCACGCTTGGCGGTTCCAAGCGCTGTGGATTAGACTGGGGTGGAAAGAGATGATTTGCATAGCTCCGCCTACTGCAAAGGATTCTGGGTAAACCAGCTATTCTTTGTATTATGCTGCTTGTAAGTACTTTCCGTTTCAGGAAAGCATCCACTATGTATTTCCTTTAAGTAGAGGGCTTTTCGGTCTCTTTCGTCCCGCTACATTTAGCCCAACTTGGGTCTCTCCCTAAGGTGGCTAGCATGTGTCTATCGCTTGCTCACCGAGCCCCACTCCATACAGCCAACCAATTCCAGCCCTGTGCTGATGAGGGCCTAAAGCCCGAAACACGTGTCCACAGGTAGGAATTGGTTGGCTGTGTAATTTTAGAAACTAATCCGCAGCATTGCACGCTTGGCGGTTCCAAGCGCTGTGGATTAGACTGGGGTGGAAAGAGATGATTTGCATAGCTACGCCTACTGCAAAGGATTCTGGGTAAACCAGCTATTCTTTGTATTATGCTGCTTGTAAGTACTTTCCGTTTCAGGAAAGCATCCACTATGTATTTCCTTTAAGTAGAGGGCTTTTCGGTCTCTTTCGTCCCGCTACATTTAGCCCAACTTGGGTCTCTCCCTAAGGTGGCTAGCATGTGTGTATTTATATTTGCTAATTCTGGGGAGTTTTAGAAACCCTCTGACCTGCTGGCTGAAGGGAATCTGTCACCAGAATTTTACTATCTCATCTCAGAGCACCATGATGTAGTGGTATAGATCCTGATTACAGCTGTGTGTCACTTACTGGGCTGTGATTTGTCAATACAGCACAATCAGTGTTTAGAGGAAGCTATCACTACAGGACAACTGGCCTTGTGCCTTCTGGTCCAACCATGCCCCAGAACTGATTAGCAGCTTTGTGTCACTATGCAATTTACACAGAAAGCTATGGTGTGGGAAGGGTTATACACAGCTTCACATCTGAGCTCTGCTAGATCTCCAGCAGAGAAAACTCTGACTTTATCATAACTGATTCATGAATCCACGTCACCTTACCAGGTGACCCTACAAATACGTAGTAGTAATGTGCATGTGTGCGGTGGTATGGGGATCTCTATATCAGTAATGTGTCTTAAACTAGAACTCAGGTCCTTTTGAAAAGGGTGCTGGAATATTTTTGGTTGCTGTGGACAATACCACTTGCACTATTTCTAATTGCATTTGTAACAAGGTCTACCAAACTGGGGTACCTCTTTCAGTACCACCCCGTCTTTCAGGAGGTCCACTCTGCTTTGGCTGAAGTCTGAATGAAGGACGCTGGCTGGAATTGCTTGGTTACATGGGCGCATATAAAAGATCACTGCTTCTCCACGTATTTCCAGTCTAACAACACTTTACTCACAGGACACAGAATATATCACACAGATACACAGGGCAGGCCAATAGAAAAGCGGCAGGCCAGACATACATTACAATAGCCGCAGGTGGCCGGAGCCTGCCGATATTTACTGTAGGAATTACAAAGGTGGGGGGCAGACAAAAGGGGAATATCATGTCCCCTCTGCCCAGGGGCGCAGCCTGTGGACTGATGCATTAGGGACATGCATCTCACATGGAACCTATTATACATACATATAACTGCACAACATATTCTGGGTGCTGAGTGGTTCCGCAACACGTAACAGCACTGTTTTCACATTGTAAAGTACTTGCAGCTATGGTGAAGGCTATACTTGTATTACAGCAGGCTTGGAATGATGATGGTGACAGAAATCAGATCTATCAGAATCCTTATCTAAGCAGCTGGAGGAAGTTTCATACTTCCATTGTTCGCCTGATAAACTAGTTTCCAGAGTCAGAAGCACTGTCTTGTCACCGTGTGTTATGTCATCTCCTTGGATCTGTTACTAAGCGAGTCTTGTCGTGAGCTATGTGCCGAGTAGTGACACACACCATGAGCCGGTGTCTTACGGCGCGGAAGGTTTATTGCACTCTGCTACATACTGCTCACAGCCTGGAGCAATGAATCTCAGCCACAGTGCCAGTGAGACTCCGACACTCATCACAACTAGGAACCGACTGTCCCCGAAATAAGAATCAGTCACTGTGACATATATACAACTCTCCCACCCTAGCATACATGACAAGAAGCACAGCACCTCTCATCAATCTTCTTCACCAAGGTAAACGACATTTAACGAAAATTACAAAAATCGCTCTCCCTAAAATCCTCATTGTAAGTTTGGTAAAAACAGTTTTTCCTACAAAACAGCAGAATACTAAAAGTTTAAGGGGTTAATGAAACATTAAAGTTGCACAATGAGAGTGATTGAATGAGTTAAAGGGTTTGTGAACACCCCAAAATCGTTTATCTGGGGGGCAGCAGTGTAAATGCTCATCGATCATTATATGTTTACTGAAGTGATTCTGGGCTTTGGCAGAAAAAAATGGGCTCCGGCCAATCTCAACAAACCTTTTACGGTATGTTCCCATATTGCGTATTTCCTGCTCCTCACACAGCGCTAGCTAAGCAGACGAGATTTCAACAAAGCTCTTGTTCACATTGCGGATATTTTCTGCATGGAAACTGAGATTATTAAATCTCGTGCCAATTCTTTGTGTGGATTCAGCAGAGTTCACACTTTACAATAAACGCTCACTCACGTGAATAAATCAGATGAGTGCAATCCGATAAAAAATTGGATAGCACTTGGCCCAGTGTTGCTCTATGGGGCAGTGCACACGTGCGATTATTTCTTCATGTCGATTTGACATGAGAAAACAATCGCATCATGCTGCAAGTGGCAGCGAGAATCGGATCGCACGCACCCATATAAGACTATAGGTGTGTGCGAAACATCGCACTGCACTCGGATGTCACCCATGTGCAGTGCGATTACAGCGGACGCCGGGATTGGAGGACAAGAAGAAATGACTTTCTCCATCTCCTCCACTCCTGTGCTCTGATTCTCACATGCAAGAGGATGGTAGTACATTTCATGGACACTGGGCTCCATTCGCTGCAGAGCTGGAGCGGAGTGTCATTAGCATATTGCATCGGATGCGGTAGGAGAGGATAGGTGGCTGAATAGTAAGGGTTTCTTGTGGCAATACTTGTGATTTATCTCCTAATGATGTGTGTTATACTTGCACTATACTGTACATTTTACTGGGGATTATCGTTCTAGGTCTATTAGTACATTGTGATGTGGTTAAGGGCCATTGCCATTTATTATATCCTACAGTGCCAATTCATTAAAGTGTTTACCCCAGAATTCTGGTATAAAACACCTTGGTAAGTCACAATATATTGGAACAACTTCAAAAATATTGCAACTTTTGTTGTTTTCACAGCAGTCCCAGACAGCTATGTGAGAGGATGGGCACAGCATGGGTGGGACAGGGCGTGGTTAAACCCGCCAGACTAATTCATGAACAGGTACGCCACATTAGTGCCATAACTTACACCAAAACTGTCCGTGATATGTCAGAAACGCACCTGACTGGGTACATTCCTGCTGGAGTCACAAGGCCTTGTCAGATGCACCTAATTCATAAAGTGGGGTGCGCATTGTAATGAATTAGGTGCACCTTACTGCAGCAGCCCCGTTCATGTAGACCGCCGCGCACAACACCTGTCCTCTTAATAAATCGGGGCCTATTTGTCTGTACTACACCCTCTCTATGCAAGGAGCCTACATTCCCTCTTTTCATCTGGATTTTTTTTCTGATATTGACTTTTGGGTCTCTGATTTATATGCAATATTATTTATTATCTTATATGTTGTGCTATTTTAAACTAATAAAGTCATGGTTTTATTATTAATTAATATACATCACAAATATGTTATGAAATTAACTTTGGAATTGCACTAACTTTTTTTTTTTTTTTTTTTGTTTTTTTTCTGTTGCATTAGTTTTTGCCATTTTACCTGCCAGTTGTGCAGCAGCAATGATGGAGTGCATCATATAACTGCTGCAGGGGAAATGTGTAAAAGCCGATAGCTTCCCCCACTAATATCAGAGCCTCCAGCAGACAGACCCCTGGAGATCAGCTCATGGAACAACCCCTTCAAAGAAAAAGTAAGGAATTCTGCTACTGGATGTGGAATGTTTATAACATAATACACAATTAATATTGTAATCATTTAATAATGTACAAGTAGAAAGCAAAGGATTAAGTTGAAGTGCATACCATACTTTGGGAACTGGCATGTTATAAGCTTTTAGTATAGAAGGTCATTAATGAATACTTCTAGCAGCAGTTCTTCCAATGTCACCAAACACAGCATCCTTAAAGGGATGTTCTCAATATGTATCTTGAGGAGCGCACCACTCCTGGACTTAGTGCTTTGCCAGGGAGCGGTGTACCTTGAAGATTGACAGTTCGGGCCAGCAGCATGTTTGCGCGTTTAGTCCAAAGTGAGCGCTCTCTCAAGCTGTTAGCAATGCCAACTTGGCCTATGAGAGGAACCAGGGAGCTGAAGGTGGTCGGATTCGGTCAGCTTCAGACCGGCACGAGCAAGCTTAATGCCTTCTAGTGGCACGGGCTCCCTGCCTGGGTAAACGGTCGCTCTGAGGCTAATGTAAATTATAGTATTACAAATTTCTGATAACGGATTGGATTTTTACAAAGAGCTACTTTGCAAAGTTGCTTGATTTTACAAGCACTTAGAGATTTAACCCTTTTCTGAACATGAGACAACCCCTTTAGGCATTACACATAACTGTAAGAAGACTGCAATTAATACGATCTGGTCACGCCATCAATATGGCATTACCTGGTTGCAAAGATTAGTTATTCCAAGCAAAATAAAAGTATGCAACCAGCAAAGTGGAAAAAGCAAGGGGCTGTAGAAATTCAACACAATGGCCTAAGACACAAAAGTTTGGACACCCCTGCTGTGTGCATTCCAACAACAGACAGGCACATCCATCCATCCCCTCTGCAGTCATGGACGTTTTGGATAATGCCTTGTAACATATTTATCAAGCCAACATGGCTGACCCCTATGTGCTTTATAGTCCTAGGAAATAACAAGGGCGACATATCTATCCTCCTTTACAAATATTGTTTACATGCATTGGTCCATCATTCAAATCATAGGAATAAATAGTTAATCTACTCATTTGGAGCATTTATAGAGCGAGCAGAGCTGACTTCATCGTTCATTATTTGTGTATCGAGATAACTCTCAGATAATGCAGCAGGTGTACCTGCAATAAAGCATGATGTCTCCACAGATATGTGCCAAACACCAACATGTGCAGAAATACAGGAGATTTCTCATGAGCCTTTACTTTCTTAAAAGGCCTGTAAGATAACTACAAGCATAAGGCGGCTTTCACACTACGTTCTGTACTGTCTAATTGATGTTCGCAAGAAATAGCTCCTGGCGTATACATGGCAAATGTAACCTTCTGATAGAGGTCAAAAGGAGTCCTTTCGGCCCCCATCTTGTTGGTACTGTACATATATATATATTTTCTGTATGGACTACCGGTCTATGCATCCAGTATAAAATAAATAAATATATCCTGCGGAAGCCTTTGTAATGGGTGCCAATGTATGGATAGTGGCATTTATCAGTTTTATACTTCTAATAGATGCCAACTTACGCGTACCTTGGGAGGTCCTCCTGACCTATACCTCCATGAACATTTTTATACATCAAATTGTATCTTCTCTGGATTACGTAGAGTTGGAGAATTTTGCAGCACAGTATGTCACCCTTACCTTTAAGCTTCTGGTTGTACTCCGTCCTGTCAGATTGAGTCCTTCGCAATGTACCTGTATTTCCAAGGTCCTCATTCACAACATGTTCCACAATTGTATCCGTTTTGCGCCTCTCTAACATGTACAGCCTGCTTTTCAGAAAAGTCAAGTTCTTCTTCTTGAACCCCCCGCCATCTTTCCCATTGGGGTCCTTGGTGTCCATGGTCAGTCATGTACAACGCAAAGTTTTATTTTAGCAGCCCCAGCATGCAGCAATGGAATGAGTCAGCGCTGCCAGAGATCAGCTGTACCAGTGCTAGTAACCTGTCTGAAGCAGACACCTGTACAGCTCCTAGCTCCACCCCAATGAAGTCATGTTGCTGTCTACCTGAGGGCTTGTCACCTGAGAGCCTTGCACTACTAGCAGGCAAAGCAGCCCTGCCTGCTTCCTACCCTGGCAAAACTTAGCCTCCTAAGGCAGAGGTGTGTGATGTATTCCCTTAACTCCTTCACCAAGTAATGAAGCCTTAGAGCTCTGAGGGGAGTCCAACCTCTGCATTCATTGCTTTCATTGTCCTTCCTCTATTGTGCCAGCTATTCAGGGACAAACACAGAAGCAGCTTCTTCAGAATGCATGCTAATATAGGGACCCTTATTACACCCCAGGAGAGGGATTCATGTATATTATTTGGGTCTACAGCCTATTAGGAGAGTTCTTCACTTGTGCATTGTATGGTAATACAGGTATCTGCACCTTGCTAGGTAATGAGTACCTTATCTCTTGTAACATACTCCAGTTTCCTTTACTGATGAAAGGATTGCTAAATAGTAAAGCTAACAAACCAAGCCCTGTCACAACCCCCACTCATCATTCTCCTTCCTGGTAATGCCCTTCTAATGTCATTCTCAAGAAATTGTCTAGGCTCCAGCAAAGTCACTTGGCATTCCCTCTAGTGTCCTGCTTGTGACTCCTTGGTGCATAGATAATAGAGCATAATCTGGCATAAAACTATGATTTACTTTGAATAATTAATTGTAAAGTGCTGCGGAATATGTTGGCGCTATATAAATACAATTATAATTATTTATTAATATTGGTTATGAAAAAGTTGGTGGAATTTTTAAGCTATGCAGTACTGTGCAACAGTCAACAGTTGGAACGTGTTTTTTAAGCCAAAATTCTTCCATGAAGAACGTTTCTGGCCACTGATTGGTACCAGTTCTGAGCTGCTGGCTCTGCTGGACATCTTGTAATTTGAAAAGGAAGTAAGCATGATGCTTCTGTCATCTGCTGCACTAAGTTTTCTTGGCCGACCACCGCATCAACAGTCCTCAACTTTGCAAATTTTTTATTTTTCTTAAAAATAACTTCCAACAGCACATCTTGAAACCCCAGTCTGCTTCAAAAACTTGGCCTGGGAGAAGCCTTGCTGATGCAGTATAACCACCTTGTGTTTTGTTGTGGTGCTCTGTCTTGTCAAAGTGTATGACTTGTGACATGAAACGGTCTTTCATTACCTCACCTTTTGTGGCAGTTTGGCTGTTCCTCATCCAGTTTAGCTCCCCCTACACCGCTGTTTCTGCTTCAGTTAATGACTGTTTCAACAATATATGAAAATACTGATTATTTCCAACTGTTTGATATAATTGTTTACTTTGTGTCCAGTGGAGCTGGTGACACCTGCCGAATGTCCAATATCTCAGTCCACCACTGTTCAGATAATAGTTGTCAACGGATGGAGTGATTCTTGCTATGGTGAACAGGAGCAAACCAGTTCAACACAATACTGCGATCATCTATAAATAATATATATATATATATATATATATATATATATCTATATATCTACTATATAATTGTCTAAGGGTCACTTCCGTCTGTCTGTCCTTCTGTCTGTCATTCTTTCTGTCACGGATATCCATTGGTCGCGGCCTCTGTCTGTCATGGAATCCAAGTCGCTGATTGGTCTCGCCAGCTGTCTGTCATGGCTGGCGCGACCAATCAGCGATGGCCACAGTCCAATTAGTCCCTCCCTACTTCCCTGCAGTCAGCGCCCGGCGCCCACTCCATACTCCCCGCAGTCACCGCTCACACAGGGTTAATGCCAGCGGTAACGGACCGCGTTATGTCGCGGGTAACTCACTCCGTTACCTCCGCTATTAACCCTATGTGACCAAGTTTTTACTATTGATGCTGCCTATGCAGCGTCAATAGTAAAAACATCTAATGTTAAAAATAATTTAAAAAATTAAAAATCATTATATACTCACCTTCCGCCGCCTTTCCCGCTCCTGGATATGCTCCGGTGACCGCTCCATGCAAGCGGCAGGTTCTGGTGGCAAGGATGGTATGGGAGAAGGACCTGCCATGACGTCACGGTCATGTGACTGCGACGTCATCACAGGCCCTACGCGCCTGCGCGAGAAGGACCTGCCATGATGCCACGGTCATGTGACCGAACTACAAGGGGCCCTCAGAAGGTGAGTATATGTTTATTTTTTATTTTTTAACCTGTGACATACGCGGCTGGGCAATATACTACGTAGCTGGGTAATATACTACGTGACTGGCCAATATACTACATGGCTGGGCAATATACTACGTGGCTCTGTGCTGTATACAACGTCACTGGGCAATATACTACGTAACTGGGCAATATACTACGTGGCTGGGCAATATACTACGTCACTGGGCAATATACTACGTGACTAGGCAATATACTATGTGACTGGGCAATATACTACGTGGCTGGGCAATATACTACGTGACTGGGCAATATACTACGTGACTGGGCAATATACCACGTAACTGGGCAATATACTACGTGGCTGTGCAATATACTACGTGACTGGGAAATATACTATGTAACTGGGCAATATACTACGTGGCTGGGCAATATACTACGTGGCTCTATGCAATATACTACGTGGATATTCTAGAATACCCGATGCGTTAGAATCGGGCCACCATCTAGTATATATATATATACTGTATATATTTCTCATGTACAGCACCATGGAATCAATGGTGCTATATAAATAAATAATAATAATAATAATAATATACATAAACATGTGTGTGTCTGTGTAATACATATAACAATATATATATACTCTATATAATGTCTTTATTACATGTGCATTTCAGTCAACTATAATATATATACATATTATAACAATATTAAGTTGTGTCTTATAGACGTTTAGGTAAAAAATGCACCCTCTCATAAACTACTGTGACAGTAAATCTTTGCAGGTATTCTGATATTCTTAAGGACGTCTCTTTGGCAGCAGAAAAGAAATTGGGTAGGTAAGTAACTCTAAGCCAGCTGTCACATCTCACATAACTCTAGCACAACGGGGTCACCATGGTCCTTAGTCTCCAGTTTTGTACATGTCACCAATAGGTGGGGCGGATCAAGCGAACCCTCAAGAAAAGCACTTAGCTGGTGGAATTGTATGCAGGCAATGACAAATTCTGCTCCCTGTGCAAACCATTCAGCCGGCTCTGATACTGGAAACATGTCCTTCCCACTGATCTTACTGACGGGTATATCCTCTGTCTTGAAAATAGAGACAATGGAAATTAAACTGAAGGCTACGACTAATTGGACAAAAATGTCTGTGGAAAGCCTCAGGAAAAATTTATGAAAATGAAACACCCATCAATTCATCAGAATCCAAAGGCCTGCTACATACACAACCTGATATATCTAGTTTTATTGTAATGTAGGTGCCTGGATGCAACGTACAGAGATCACGAGGCAGAAACAGCCAGGGGTTGATATATCGGTATTTTTATACCTTAATATCTTCTAAACAATTAGGGTTAGTAAATATGCAATTTAACAATATAGAAAATTATAACAGGTTATGAAGAAGCTAGAAAGTCTCTCAGTACTGAATGTTAGTGGTGCGCCCAGTCTTGGGAGACAACGTGTGAGTTCTCACTTGAAGCTCTGGCTCTAGCGGGGGGTCGCCAGGTTTTCCCGCTAGGCCACAAGTCTCTTCCTGACATAGTCTATTAAAACCCGTTAAATCTCCCACGCACCAACCGGTCCCCTCCCAACGTGTAACAGTAGTCCCAGCCGACCCCGGTATCGTAGGTGATAGCTGGAAGTGATGGACCTGCTCACTTGCACTGTTCCTCCTCTCTCGCAGGTATGCCTCTGCGGTCGCAGTCGTCGCACGGCTCTTCTCGGCTTGACTGTCGTCGAAATTCTCTCAAGCTCGGGGCAGATTTCCTAGTGGAAAACTAGAGAAGAATTTACAGGTCGCTTCTTTTAATCACTTGGCATTTTAAAAAATGAAAGTGGATATTTGAAAAACTGAACATTTGATCTGCAAATCGTTTTATATAGAAATGCATATGTTCATTTTTGAGTGTTTTCTGATTCGTTCTTCAGGTGGTTTCTGTCTGAAAGAGTCATCAGGTGCGCATATCCTAATGTGGCAGATGTAGTCACTTCGGACTCTTTATGGCTTCTGCTCTGGCGGTGTCATATCTTTTTAGGAATGAACAAAAGCGTAGTTAACCACATTTTTGTGCATGTCCAGAAAGACAGACATCATCGTAACAGAGAAAAAAAACACCATAAGAGGAAAAACCTCTACTAACTATAGACAAAAAAACACCAGAACACAGGCAAAAAGGTACATTACCTGTCATGGCCACTGACCAATTGCACTATCAAGGTGCAGAGGACCCAAGTTCAGATGGCAACTTCACAGATGCATAAATACCGATGAGGCAGCCAGCCTACAATCAGGCATTGGCCGCTTGATACACCAGTGAAAAAAGATAAACTGTATGTGGCATGTTCACACAGAGAATGCAGAGCATATGGCTCAAAGCCTATTAATGATGCCATATGAGGGGCTAACCAGTTCTGACTAATGCATCCTGTGTGAACAGAGGCCACAGTTTACAGAGCCATCTAGGGCCCACCCGCACCCAGAAAAATATAAAGTGCACCAAAACATAACAATATATGCAAGGTATTGGTTGATAGTATGGCCACAATACTTAAGTATGAACATGCCACCTACAGATTATCTTTTTTCTTTTTTCACTGGTGTACCAAGCGGCCAATCCTTGATTGTAGGCTGGCTGCCTCATCGGTATTTATGCACCTGTGAAGTTGCCATCTGAACTTGGGTCCGCTGCACCTTGATAGTGCAATTGGTCAGTGGCCGTGACAGGTAAAGTACCTTTCAGCCTGTGTACTGGTGTTTTTGTGTCTATAGTTAGTGGAGGTTTTTCCTCTTACGATGTTTTTTTTAGATTAGGACTGGCAAGATGTAAGGACTAGAGTTGAGTGACTTTTACTTTTTTCGGATCGAGTCGGGTTTCGCGAAACCTGACTTTGTCAAAAGTCGGGTCGGGTGAAATCGGCCAATTATTGCGAAAAGTCGGGGGTCGACTGAAACACGAAACCCAATGCAAGTCAATTGGGAATCAAAGTCGGCAGTGAGTGGAGGACAGGAAAACACCTACAGTGTCCATTGTAATGCCAAAAACATCAATTCTTATTACTTAAGCTTGTCAATCTTAATTTACTTTATAATAATAGTTAGGCATTGAAAACTGGGGGTCATTTGGCTAAAGTTGTGGGGGGGTAGGGCTGGCTCAAGATTTTCGTGGGCCCAGGAAACGTGGAATACGTCACGGCGGTGGAGCAGGGAGAGGTAAGTATTTCAACTTTGTAAGTGCTGTGATCCTGAGCAAGCAGGGGGGCCCACTCGTTGGCACTGGCACAGGGCCCCTCATAGTACGGCGGTGTGTTTGACGGCGGGTGGCGCCTCCCACTGGCAGAGACACTTTTGCGTACTATGAGGGGCCCTGTGTCAGTGACGTCGCCAACGAGTATGCCCCCACCTCATGAAGGAACCTGCACTTTCATCTGCACCTTCCTCTTTGCCCCCGTGTAAGGTATAGTATGCGGGAAGGGAAACCTGACTTTCAGCAGGGTCAGATTCTGGCTGTGTAGAGTGCAAGGGGAATGTAGTGGTCTGGGTCAATGTACCAGCAGACTCATCTAGCAGTGGCTGGGCAATGGGCAGGATGAGGAGGAAACACAGATATAGGCCCAAAAAATAAAGTAGGCTAAATGCAGTTCAAAATTGGTAACAGGACTAAACGGGCGGCATTGCTTTGTTCAGTGGAGGACAACTGTAATGAGTGGCAGACACAGTTAGTAGGCCCAAATACTAAAGTAGGCTAAATGCAGTTCAAAATGGGTAACAGGACTAAACAGGGGGCATAGCTAGGTACAGGGGTGGGCTCCTCTGCTGAGTAGCAGACAGTGGTAGTAGGTGCAAAGTATTAACTGGTCTAAATGGAGTTCAGGGCCCCTGTATATTTTAACTATCATCTATCATTTCAACAAATTAGTATTGGCAGTGCCATTGAAGGATTTAACAGCACAGACTACACAGTGGTGGAGCAGGGAGAGGTAAGTATTGCAAGTGGTAGAGCACTGTTGGAGCTGGGGGGAACACTCTCTCGTGGGCGGCGGTACTGGCACAGGGCCCCTCATATTACAACGATGAGTCTGACGTTGGTTGTGCACCACCACCGTCAGAGACACTTCATTGTACTATGAGGGACCCTGTGCCAGTGCCGTAGCCCAAGAGCGGGCACACCCACCTGTCCAGGCAAACGGCACTCGCACGGGTGCTTGCGCCAGGTGGTGACCATGGCCCTGTGGGGGGAGTAAGCCCATTTAGGGAGTTATAAAAATGGCCTTTGGTGGACATTCAGCAGCTGCAAATGGAGGAATTGGAGAAGTCAGTAAGAGGAGGCCAAAGGCAAGACATTTTTCCGGCAAGCTACGTGTCAGCAGGAGAAGGTGGGGCAAAATAATTTGCAATCCATGATTGGTTCATTTTAATGAAGGTTAGATCATCAACATTCTGGGTAGCCAGACGTGTCCTTTTTTTTAGTCAGTATTGAACCAGCAGCACTGAATACTCTTTCTGATAGCATACTAGCAGCAGGGCAAGCGAGCTCCTTTAATCCATATTCTGCTAATTCTGGCCAGGTGTCTATTTTAGATGCCCAGTAATCAAAGGGGAATGACCTGTGAGGGAGAACATCGATAAGGGAGGAAAAGCAGTTCGTAACCATACTGGACAGATGCTGTCTCCTGTCACTTTGAATCGATGCAGCAGTACTGGTCGTGTCAGCGGTCATTGCGAAATCACTCCACAAACTGGTCACAAAACCCCTCTGTCCAACGCCACTTTGGATTTGTGCACCTCTAACACCTCTGCCATGTTGCCCCCTACGGCTCTTGTGAGAACCATCACCGCCGCTGTGTGCTGGGAATGCCTGAACCAAACGGTCTACAAGAGTTGCTTGTTTGGTAGCCAATATTTGCTCAAGGTTCTCATGTGGCATGATATTTTGTAATTTTCCTTTATATCGTGGATCCAGGAGGCAGGCCAACCAGTAACCATCATCGGTCATCATTTTGATAATGCGGGGGTCCCTTTTTAGGATACACAAGGCATACTCAGCTATGTTGGCCAATGTTCCAGGCGTCAATTTACTGCTTGTGCTGGGTTGAGGAGCACTTTCTTGCAAATCAATATCAGTTGTGTCCCGCAAAAACCCTGTACCTGACCTGGCAATGCCACCAGTTTGTATTGCCCCCTGAGAAGCATCCTCCTCCCATAAATATTCATCCCCATAATCCTCCTCCTCCTCTTTGTCCGCCACCTCGTCCAGGAGAGTTCCCTGAGCAGACAATGGCTGACTGTCATCAAGGCTTCCCTCCTCCTCGGCTGCAGATGTCAGCTCCTTAATGTGCGTCAAACTTTGCATCAACAGATGCATTAGTGGGATGCTCATGCTTATGATGGCGTCATCTGCACTTACCAGCCGTGTGCATTCCTCAAAACACTGAAGGACTTGACAGTAGGGTTGAGCGAAACGGATCGTTCATTTTCAAAAGTCGCCGACTTTTGCCACAGTCGGGTTTCGTGAAACCCGACCTGATCCCTGTGTGGGGTCGGCCATGCGGTACGCGACTTTCGCGCCAAAGTCGCATTTCAATGACGCGAAAAGCGCCATTTCTCAGCCAATGAAGGTGGACGCAGAGTGTGGGCAGCGTGATGACATAGGTCCTGGTCCCCACCATCTTAGAGAAGGGCATTGCAGTGATTGGCTTGCTGTCTGCGGCGTCACAGGGGCTATAAAGGGGCGTTCCCGCCGACCGCCATGTTACTGCTGCTGATCTGAGCATAGGGAGAGGTTGCTGCCGCTTCGTCAGAAGCAGGGATAGCGTTAGGCAGGGTCCATTAACCCCCAAACCGCTTGTGCTGTAGCGATTTCCACTGTCCAACACCACCTTTTGTTTGCGGGGACAGTGGAAGCTACATTTTTTTTCCTCAGCGCTGTAGCTCATTGGGCTGCCCTAGAAGGCTCCCTGATAGCTGCATTGCTGTGTGTACGCCTCTGTGCAAACCAACTGCTTTTTTCAAAGCACAAATCCTCTTGTTCCTTCCTTTCTGCACAGCTATCTTGTTTGTTTGTCCACACTTTTGATGTAATTTGTGCAGCAGTCCACTCCTTGTTATTGCTGCCTGCCATACCTGGCTGAGATTACTGCAGGGAGATAGTAATTGTAGGACAGTCCTTGTTTTTTTTTTTTTTAATTCTCCCTGAAAAAAAATAAATAGTGGGAGATTAATCTTGGCATTTGTGCTTGAGTGCTAGTCGTGTGTGCCATCTCTCTACAATTGTGGGGCACAGAAAGCCTATTGTGTAATACTGGCCCTGATTTCTTGGCAATTCTCCCTAACCAAAAAAAGTAGTGGGAGATTAAGATTGGCATTTCTGCTAGAGTGCCAGTCCTGTGTGTGCCATCTCTCTCCAATTTTGGGGCACAGAAAGCCTAGTGTGTAATACTGGCCCTGATTTCTTGGCAATTCTCCCTAACAAAAAAAAGTAGTGGGAGATTAAGATTGGCATTTCTGCTAGAGTGCCAGTCCTGTGTGTGCCATCTCTCTCCAATTTTGGGGCACAGAAAGCCTAGTCTGTTTTTTTTTATTTTGGTTTTTAAATTCTCCCTGAAAAAAAAATAAATAGTGGGAGATTAATATTGGCCTTTGTGCTTCTGTGCCAGTCCTGTCTGTGCCATCTCTCTCAAATTGTGGGCCACAGAAAGCCTAGTGTCTTTTTTTTTATTTTGGTTTTTAAATTCTCCCTGAAAAAAAAAATAAATAGTGGGAGATTAATATTGGCCTTTGTGCTTCTGTGCCAGTCCTGTGTGCCATCTCTCTCAAATTGTGGGCCACAGAAAGCCTAGCGTCTGTTTTTTTTTATTTTGGTTTTTAAATTCTCCCTGAAAAAAAAAAATAGTGGGAGATTAATATTGGCCTTTGTGCTTCTGTGCCAGTCCTGTCTGTGCCATCTCTCTCAAATTGTGGGCCACAGAAAGCCTAGTTTTTTTTTTATTTTTTTTTATTTTGGTTTTTAAATTCTCCCTGAAAAAAAAATAAATAGTGGGAGATTAATATTGGCCTTTGTGCTTCTGTGCCAGTCCTGTCTGTGCCATCTCTCTCAAATTGTGGGCCACAGAAAGCCTAGTGTCTATTTTTTTATTTTGGTATTTAAATTCTCCCTGAAAAAATAAATAAATAGTGGGAGATTAAATATTGGCCTTTGTGCTTCTCTGCCAGTCCTGTCTGTGCCATCTCTCTCAAATTGTGGGCCACAGAAAGCCTAGTTTTTTTTTTATTTTTTTTTATTTTGGTTTTTAAATTCTCCCTGAAAAAAAAAAAAATAGTGGGAGATTAATATTGGCCTTTGTGCTTCTGTGCCAGTCCTGTCTGTGCCATCTCTCTCAAATTGTGGGCCACAGAAAGCCTAGTTTTTTTATTTTTTTATTTTGATTTTTAAATTCTCCCTGAAAAAAAAATAAATAGTGTGAGATTAATATTGGCCTTTGTGCTTCTGTGCCAGTCCTGTCTGTGCCATCTCTCTCAAATTGTGGGCCACAGAAAGCCTAGTTTTTTTTATTTTTTTTATTTTGGTTTTTAAATTCTCCCTGAAAAAAAAATAAATAGTGTGAGATTAATATTGGCCTTTGTGCTTCTGTGCCAGTCCTGTCTGTGCCATCTCTCTCAAATTGTGGGCCACAGAAAGCCTAGTGTCTTTTTTTTATTTTGGTATTTAAATTCTCCCTGAAAAAAAAAATAGTGGGAGATTAATATTGGCCTTTGTGCTTCTGTGCCAGTCCTGTCTGTGCCATCTCTCTCAAATTGTGGGCCACAGAAAGCCTAGTGTCTTTTTTTTTATTTTGGTTTTTAAATTCTCCCTGAAAAAAAAATAAATAGTGGGAGATTAATATTGGCCTTTGTGCTTCTGTGCCAGTCCTGTCTGTGCCATCTCTCTCAAATTGTGGGCCACAGAAAGCCTAGTGTCTGTTTTTTGGTTATTTTGGTTTTTAAATTCTTCCTGAAAAAAAATAAATAGTGGGAGATTAATATTGGCCTTTGTGCTTCTGTGCCAGTCCTGTCTGTGCCATCTCTCTCAAATTGTGGGCCACAGAAAGCCTAGTGTCTGTTTTTTTTATTTTAGTTTTTAAATTCTCCCTGAAAAAAAAAAAATTAGTGGGAGATTAATATTGGCCTTTGTGCTTCTGTGCCAGTCCTGTGTGCCATCTCTCTCAAATTGTGCGCCACAGAAAGCCTTGTGTCTTTTTTTTATTTTGGTATTTAAATTCTCCCTGAAAAAAAAATGAATAGTGGGAGATTAATATTGGCCTTTGTGCTTCTGTGCCAGTCCTGTCTGTGCCATCTCTCTCAAATTGTGGGCCACAGAAAGCCTAGTGTCTGTTTTTTTATTTTGGTTTTTAAATTCTCCCTGAAAAAAAAATTAGTGGGAGATTAATATTGGCCTTTGTGCTTCTGTGCCAGTCCTGTCTGTGCCATCTCTCTCAAATTGTGAGCCACAGAAAGCCTAGTGTCTGTTTTTTTTATTTTGGTTTTTAAATTCTCCCTGAAAAAAAAAATAGTGGGAGATTAATATTGGCCTTTGTGCTTCTGTGCCAGTCCTGTCTGTGCCATCTCTCTCAAATTGTGGGCCACAGAAAGCCTAGTGTCTTTTTTTTTTATTTTGGTATTTAAATTCTCCCTGAAAAAAATAATAAATAGTGGGAGATTAATATTGGCCTTTGTGCTTCTGTGCCAGTCCTGTCTGTGCCATCTCTCTCAAATTGTGGGCCACAGAAAGCCTAGTGTCTTTTTTTTATTTTGGTTTTTAAATTCTCCCTGAAAAAAAAAAAATAGTGGGAGATTAATATTGGCCTTTGTGCTTCTGTGCCAGTCCTGTCTGTGCCATCTCTCTCAAATTGTGGGCCACAGAAAGCGTAGTGTCTGTTTTTTGGTTATTTTGGTTTTTAAATTCTTCCTGAAAAAAAAAATAGTGGGAGATTAATATTGGCATTTGTGCTTGAGTGACAGTCCTGCGTGTGTGGCATCTCTCTCATTTTGTGCCACAGAAAACCGAGTGTGTAACATTGTGCCTGATTTTCCTTGCAGTCTCACCCACCTATAAAGGGATATCTAAATCCTACAGAAGATTGAGTTCACCTTGTAAGTTGTTTAACAGTAACAAATACCGTTACTTTGGTTACGTTTTTAAAACAATGAGGAAGTCTGGTGGAAGAGGTCGTGGCCGTGGGCGTTCATTGCCGGCTGGTAATGATGGTAGTGGTGGTGGAGCATCAGGTGGTCGTGGGAAAAACAATATAGCACCTAAGTCTCGAGCTGTGGAGCCAGGTTCGTCGTCTGGCTACACAAGGCCTCGAACGCTCCCTTTTCTGGGAGTAGGAAAACCGCTTTTAAAGCCGGAGCAGCAAGAGCAAGTTTTGGCTTTCCTTGCTGACTCAGCCTCTAGCTCTTTTGCCTCCTCTTCTGAAACTGGTAAATGTAAAAGCAGCGCGTCGTTAGTGGATGTTCACAGTCAGGGACAAGTCGCTTCCTTGTCCTCTTCAGCCAAAACAACAACAGAGAAGGATGCGTCAGGCGACACAATGGGTTACTCCATGGAGCTCTTTACACATACTGTTCCTGGGTTAGAAAGTGAAACAGTTAACAGGCCATGCCCATTACAAGTTGAATCGGACATGGAGTGCACAGATGCACAGCCACAGCCAGATTACTATGCTGTTCCTTTGACTCAGACCACAACATTGCCCTCGCAGTGTACTGATCCAGAATCAGACCCTGATGAGACTATGGTGCCCCGTCACGAACGCTATACCACCGGCTTACACGGTGACACAGACGAAGTTGCACACGAGATAGAAGAGGAGGTCATAGATGACCCAGTTGTTGACCCCGATTGGCAGCCATTGGGGGAACAGGGTGCAGGCGACAGTAGTTCTGAAGCGGAGGAGGAGGGGTCGTAGCAGGCATCAACATCGCAACAGGTTCCATCTGCCGGGCCCGTATCTGGCCCAAAACGAGTGGCAAAGCCAAAACCTGTTGGAGGACAGCGTGGCCATCCGGTTAAAGCTCAGTCTGCAATGCCTGAAAAGGTATCCGATGCTAGAAAGAGTGCAGTCTGGCATTTTTTTAAACAACATCCAATTGATCAGCGCAAAGTCATCTGTCAAAAATGTTCAACTACCTTAAGCAGAGGTCAGAATCTGAAAAGTCTAAATACAAGTTGCATGCATAGACATTTAACCACCATGCATTTGCAAGCCTGGACTAACTACCAAACGTCCCTTAAGGTTGTAGCACCCTCGGCCAATGAAGCTAGTCAGCAACGCTACATCCCTTCCGTCACTGTAAGGCCACTATTTTCCGCACCACCTGCAGTATCTGTGCAGGTTTCGTTACCAGGCCAAAGCAGTCAGGGTCAGGGAATCACTAGTTTCGTAGTTGGAAACACTGCATATAGGGCACCGGCAAGAATACCGTCTCCAACCGTCTCTCAGTATGCCATGTCCACCGGCACCCCCGCTAGTTCCACGATCTCCAGCTCTCCAGTCCAGCTCACCCTACATGAGACTCTCGTTAGAAAAAGGAAGTACTTAGCCTCGCATCCGCGTACACAGGGTTTGAATGCCCACATAGCTAGACTAATCTCGTTAGAGATGATGCCCTACCGGTTAGTTGAAAGCAAAGCTTTCAAAGCCCTGATGGACTACGCTGTACCACGCTACGAGCTACCCAGTCGACACTTCTTTTCGAGAAAAGCCATCCCAGCCCTCCACCAGCATGTTAAAGAGCGCATCGTCCATGCACTCAGGCAATCTGTGAGTACAAAGGTGCACCTGACAACAGATGCATGGACCAGTAGGCATGGCCAGGGACGTTACGTGTCCATCACGGCACACTGGTTGAATGTGGTGGATGCAGGGTCCACAGGGGACAGCAATTTTTGGACAGTTCTGCCTAGCCCACGGTCTAGGAAATAGTTGGCTGTAGCCGTTCGCACCCCCTCCTCCTCCTCCTAGTCCTCCTGCCGAAGCGAGAGCTCGTCCACAGAACGCAGTCGCACAACCACTCCATCCGCAGCTGCCACTGTTGCACACCAGGTGTCCCATTATGGGGCAGCTACTGGCAAGCGTCAGCAGGCTGCATTGGCTATGAAGTGTTTGGGCGACAACAGACACACCGCGGAAGTTCTGTCCGAGTTCTTGCAGAAAGACACGCAGTCGTGGCTGGGCACTGTAGATCTTGAGGCAGGCAAGGTAGTGAGTGATAACGGAAGGAATTTCATGGCTGCCATCTCCCTTTCCCAACTGAAACACATTCCTTGCCTGGCTCACACCTTAAACCTGGTGGTGCAGTGCTTCCTGAAAAGTTATCCGGGGTTATCCGACCTGTTCCTCAAAGTGCACGGACTTTGCTTGCATATACGCCGTTCGCCCGTACACTCCAGCCGTATGCAGACCTATCAGCGGTCTTTGAACCTTCCCCAGCATCGCCTAATCATCGAAGTTGCAACAAGGTGGAACTCAACACTGCACATGCTTCAGAGACTGTGCGAACAGAGGCGTGCTGTTATGTTTTTGTGGGAGGATACACATATACGGGCAGGCAGTAGGATGGCAGACATGGAGTTGTCAGGTGTGCAGTGGTCGAAGGTACAAGACATGTGTCAAGTCCTTCAGTGTTTTGAGGAATGCACACGGCTGGTTAGTGCAGACAACTGTCATGATCCCAATGGCAGGGGATCACAAAAGGACAAGCACAAAAAACAAAACAAGCTCTAGGGTGATGGAAACTGAGCTGACCGCGATCCTGAACCTAAACACACAACTAGCTGTAGCCGGGGAACATGCCTACGATGATTCCTAGACGTCTCGCGCCAGCCGAAGGACTAACTTCCCCTATTAGAAGAAACACAGACCTCTCTTGCCTCCAGAGAAACACCCCACAGAAATAGCAGCCCCCCACATGTAATGACGGTGAAATGAGAGGAAAGCACATACGTAGTTATGAAAACAGATTCAGCAAAATGAGGCCCGCGAAAGCTAGATAGCAGAGGATACAAAAGTGAACTGCGCGGTCAGCGAAAAACCCTACAAAAAACCATCCTGAAATTACTTGAACTCATGTGCCAACTCGTGGAACATGAGGAGTAATATCAGCCCACTAGAGCAACCAGCAAAAAGGAATCACATATCTGCAAGCTGGACTAAGACAAAAATTAAGCAAAACGTGGAACAGGAAAATCAAAAAGTTAGCTTGTCCTGAAGATTACAGAAGCGGGAAGCAGAGGTAACAAGACACACTGATTACATTGATAGCCGGCGAGGAAATGACAAGAAAGCCAGGTTAAATAGGAAACTCCCATATCCTGATAGAACAGGTGGACACCAGAGACCGCAGAAAACACAAGTCACCCAGTACCATCTGTAACCACCAGAGGGAGCCCAAAAACAGAATCCACAACAGTACCCCCCCCTTGAGGAGGGGTCACCGAACCCTCACAAGAACCACCAGGGCGACCAGGATGAGCCCTATGAAATGCACGGACCAAATCAGCAGCATGAACATCAGAGGCAACCACCCAAGAATTATCCTCCTGACCATAACCCTTCCACTTGACCAAATATTGGAGTTTCCGTCTGGAAACACGAGAATCCAAGATCTTCTCCACAACATACTCCAATTCTCCCTCCACCAGCACCGGAGCAGGAGGTTCAAGCGAAGGAACAACAGGTACCTCATACTTCCGCAACAACGACCGATGGAACACATTATGAATAGCAAACGATGCCGGGAGATCCAAACGAAACGACACAGGGTTAAGAATTTCCAAGATCCTATAGGGACCGATGAACCGAGGCTTGAACTTAGGAGAAGAGACCTTCATAGGAACAAAACGAGAAGACAACCACACCAAGTCCCCAACACGAAGTCGAGGACCCACGCGGCGACGGCTATTAGCAAACTGCTGAGCCCTCTCCTGGGACAACTTCAAATTGTCCACCACATGACTCCAAATCTGATGCAACCTATCCACCACCATGTCCACTCCAGGACAATCAGAAGGCTCCACCTGACCAGAGGAAAAACGAGGATGAAACCCCGAATTACAAAAGAAAGGAGAAACCAAGGTAGCAGAACTAGCCCGATTATTAAGGGCAAATTCGGCAAGCGGCAAAAAGGTAACCCAGTCATCTTGATCAGCAGAAACAAAACACCTCAAATAAGTCTCCAAGGTCTGATTAGTTCGTTCCGTCTGGCCATTCGTCTGAGGATGGAATGCAGACGAAAAGGACAAATCAATGCCCATCTTAGCACAGAACGTCCGCCAAAATCTAGACACAAACTGGGATCCCCTGTCAGAAACGATGTTCTCCGGAATCCCATGCAAAGGAACCACGTTCTGAAAAAACAGAGGGACCAACTCAGAGGAGGAAGGCAACTTAGGCAAGGGCACCAGATGAACCATCTTAGAAAAGCGGTCACACACAACCCAGATGACGGACATTTTTTGAGAGACAGGGAGATCCGAAATAAAGTCCATGGAAATATGCGTCCAAGGCCTCTTCGGGATAGGCAAAGGTGACAACAATCCACTGGCGCGAGAACAGCAAGGCTTAGCCCGAGCGCAAACTTCACAAGACTGCACAAAAGAACGCACATCCCTCGACAAGGAAGGCCACCAAAAAGACCTGGCCACCAAGTCTCTAGTACCAAATATTCCAGGATGACCTGCCAACGCAGAAGAATGGACCTCGGAGATGACTCTACTGGTCCAATTATCCGGAACAAACAGTCTTTCAGGCGGACAACGATCAGGTTTATCCGCCTGAAACTCCTGCAAAGCACGTCGCAAGTCTGGGGAGACAGCCGACAAAATCACCCCATCCCTAAGGATACCAGTGGGCTCAGAATTTCCAGGGGAGTCAGGCACAAAACTCCTAGAAAGAGCATCCGCCTTCACATTCTTTGAACCTGGCAGGTATGAAACCACAAAATCGAAACGGGAGAAAAACAGTGACCAACGAGCCTGTCTAGGATTCAGACGCTTGGCAGACTCAAGGTAAATCAGATTTTTGTGATCAGTCAAGACCACCACACGATGTCTAGCACCCTCAAGCCAATGACGCCACTCCTCAAATGCCCACTTCATGGCCAAAAGCTCCCGATTACCAACATCATAATTCCGCTCAGTGGGCGAAAACTTTCTAGAAAAGAACGCACATGGCTTCATCACTGAGCAATCGGAGCTTCTCTGCGACAAAACCGCCCCCGCTCCAATCTCGGAAGCATCAACCTCAACCTGAAAAGGAAGCGAAACATCTGGCTGACGCAACACAGGAGCAGAAGAAAACCGGTGCTTAAGTTCCTGAAAGGCCTCCACAGCCGCAGGAGACCAATCAGCAACATCAGCACCCTTCTTAGTCAAATCCGTCAAAGGTTTAACAACACTAGAAAAATTAGTTATGAAACGACGATAAAAATTAGCAAAGCCCAAGAACTTCTGTAGACTCTTAAGAGATGTAGGCTGCGTCCAGTCACAAATAGCCTGTACCTTGACGGGATCCATCTCAATAGTAGAAGGGGAAAAAATATACCCCAAAAAAGAAATCTTCTGGACTCCAAAGAGACACTTTGAACCTTTTACAAACAAAGAATTGGCCCGCAGGACCTGAAACACCTTCCTGACCTGCTGAACATGGGACTCCCAGTCATCAGAAAAAACCAAAACATCATCCAAATACACAACCATAAATTTATCCAGACATTCACGGAAAACATCGTGCATAAAGGACTGGAAGACAGAAGGAGCATTAGAAAGTCCAAAAGGCATCACCAAATACTCAAAATGGCCCTCAGGCGTATTAAATGCGGTTTTCCACTCATCACCCTGCTTTATCCGCACAAGATTATACGCACCCCGAAGATCAATCTTAGTGAACCATTTAGCCCCCTTAATGCGAGCGAACAAATCAGTCAACAATGGCAAAGGATACTGATATTTGACTGTAATCTTATTCAAAAGACGGTAATCTATACAAGGCCTCAAGGAACCATCTTTTTTGGCCACGAAAAAAAAACCTGCTCCCAAAGGGGACGAAGATGGACGGATATGTCCCTTTTCCAAGGACTCCTTAACATAATCCCGCATAGCAGTATGCTCTGGCACTGACAGATTGAACAAACGACCTTTAGGAAATTTACTGCCAGGAATCAAATCTATAGCACAATCGCAATCCCTGTGAGGAGGAAGCGAATTGAGCTTAGGCTAATCAAAAACATTCCGATAATCAGACAAAAAAACAGGAACCTCAGAAGGAGTAGATGAAGCGATAGAAATCGGAGGTGCATCATCATGAACCCCCTGACATCCCCAGCTTAACACAGACATCGTTTTCCAGTCCAAGACTGGGTTATGAGTTTGTAACCATGGCAGACCAAGCACTAAGACATCATGTAAATTATACAGTACCAGGAAGCGAATCACCTCCTGATGAACGGGAGTCATACGCATGGTCACTTGTGTCCAGTACTGAGGTTTGTTCATAGCCAAAGGTGTAGAGTCAATTCCTTTCAAAGGAATAGAGACTTCCAGAGGCTCCAGACTAAACCCACAGCGGTTGGCAAATGACCAATCCATAAGACTCAGGGCAGCGCCTGAATCCACATAGGCATCGACGGAAATGGCTGATAATGAACAAATCAGAGTCACAGACAGAATGAACTTAGACTGTAAAGTACTAATGGCAACAGACTTATCAACCTTTTTTGTGCGTTTAGAGCATGCTGATATAACATGAGCTGAATCACCACAATAAAAACACAACCCATTTTTCCACCTATAGTTTTGCCGTTCACTTCTGGACTGAATTCTATCACATTGCATTGTCTCAGGTGCCTGTTCAGAAGACACCGCCAAATGGTGCACAGGTTTGCGCTCCCGTAAACGCCGATCAATCTGAATAGCCATAGTCATAGACTCATTCAGACCTGTAGGCGCAGGAAACCCCACCATAACATCTTTAATGGCCTCAGAAAGGCCATCTCTGAATCTTGCAGCCAGGGCGCACTCATTCCACTGAGTAAGCACCGACCATTTCCGAAATTTCTGACAATATATTTCTGCTTCATCTTGCCCCTGAGAGAGAGCCAATAAAGCTTTTTCAGCCTGAATCTCTAGGTTAGGTTCCTCATAGAGCAAACGCAATGCCAGAAAAAACGCATCCACATTGAGCAACGCAGGATCACCTGGTGCCAATGCAAATGCCCAATTCTGAGGGTCACCCCGCAGGAAAGATATAACAATTTTGACTTGCTGAGCAGGGTCTCCAGAGGAGCGAGATTTCAAAGAAAGAAACAACTTGCAATTGTTCCTAAAATTCAGAAAACTAGATCTATCTCCAGAAAAAAACTCTGTGATAGGAATTCTAGGTTCAGACATAGGAGCATGCACAACAAAATCTTGTATATTTTGAACCTTAGCAGCAAGATTATTCAGGCTGGAAGCCAAACTCTGGACGTCCATGATAAACAGCTGAGGTCAGAGCCATTCAAGGATTAAGAGGAGGTAAGACACAGCCAGGCTGCAATTAAGGCTAGGCAGCAAACTCTGAGGGGAGAAAAAAAAAACTTCCTCAGGCTACTTTTCCTCCTACTTCAGCCAATACGATTACCACTTTTGGGCCGGCTATACTGTCATGATCCCAATGGCAGGGGATCACAAAAGGACAAGCACAAAAAACAAAACAAGCTCTAGGGTGATGGAAACTGAGCTGACCGCGATCCTGAACCTAAACACACAACTAGCTGTAGCGGGTGAACATGCCTACGATGATTCCTAGACGTCTCGCGCCAGCCGAAGGACTAACTTCCCCTATTAGAAGAAACACAGACCTCTCTTGCCTCCAGAGAAACACCCCACAGAAATAGCAGCCCCCCACATGTAATGATGGTGAAATGAGAGGAAAGCACATACGTAGTTATGAAAACAGATTCAGCAAAATGAGGCCCGCGAAAGCTAGATAGCAGAGGATACAAAAGTGAACTGCGCGGTCAGCGAAAAACCCTACAAAAAACCATCCTGAAATTACTTGAACTCATGTGCCAACTCATGGAACATGAGGAGTAATATCAGCCCACTAGAGCAACCAGCAAAAAGGAATCACATATCTGCAAGCTGGACTAAGACAAAAATTAAGCAAAACGTGGAACAGGAAAATCAAAAAGTTAGCTTGTCCTGAAGATTACAGAAGCGGGAAGCAGAGGTAACAAGACACACTGATTACATTGATAGCCGGCGAGGAAATGACAAGAAAGCCAGGTTAAATAGGAAACTCCCATATCCTGATAGAACAGGTGGACACCAGAGACCGCAGAAAACACAAGTCACCCAGTACCATCTGTAACCACCAGAGGGAGCCCAAAAACAGAATCCACAACAGACAACGCCATAATAAGCATGAGCATCCCCCTAATGCGTCTGCTGATGCAAAGTTTGACGCACATAAAGGAGCAGGCGTCTGCAGCAGAGGAAGAAGAAAGCCTTGATGACAGTCAGCCATTGTCTGGTCAGGGCAGTGTACAGGATGAGGTAGCGGGCGAACAGGAGGAGGAGGAGGACGAGGAGGATGATGGGGATGAGTATTTTTTTAATAAGGAAGCTTCTCCGGGGCCAATAGTATCTGGTAGCGTTGCAAGGCCGGGTTCAGGTTTATTTAGGGAGACAAGTGACGTAGATTTGCCTGAAACTGCCCCTCAACCCAGCACGACCGCAGATTTGACAACTGGAACTTTGGCCCACATGGCGGATTATGCCTTACGTATCCTCAAAAGGGACCCACGCATTATTAAAATGATGACTGATGACGATTACTGGTTGGCCTGCCTCCTTGATCCTCGCTATAGAGGCAAATTGCAAAATATTATGCCACATGAGAACCTGGAACAAATATTAGCAACCAAACAATCAATTCTTGTTGACCGTTTGATTCAGGCATTCCCAGCACACAGCGACGGTGAGCGTTATCACACGAGCTGCAGGGGGCAACAGGCCAGAGGTGTTAGAGGTGCACAAATTAGAAGTGGCGTTCGACAGAGGGGTTTTCTGACCAGGTTGTGGAGTGATTTTGCTATGACCGCAGACAGGACAGGTACTGCAGCATCAATTCAAAGTGACAGGAGACAACATTTGTCCAGTATGGTTACTAACTATTTTTCATCCCTTATCGACGTTCTCCCTCAACCGTCATTCCCATTTGATTACTGGGCATCCAAATTAGACACCTGGCCAGAATTGGCAGAATATGCATTGCAGGAGCTTGCTTGCCCAGCAGCTAGTGTCCTATCAGAAATAGTATTCAGTGCTGCAGGTTCAGTATTAACCGAAAAAAGGACTCGTCTGGCTACCCAAAATGTTGATGATCTAACCTTCATTAAAATGAACCACAACTGGATTTCGAATTCTTTTGCCCCACCTTTCCCGGCTGGCACCTAGCTTTCCTATGAAAAGGTCTTGCTTGTGGACTGCTCTGACTGACTTTTCCAATCTCGTAATTTGCAGCAGCTGTTTGTCCAGCATATGACATGTTTACACCTCCCAAAATGGCCAAACTCCCCCCACGGGGCCGTGGTCTCGCCACTTGGCGCAAGCACCCGTGAGAGTGCCGTTTGTCTGAAGAGGTGGGTGTGCACGCTTTTGGTCGACGGCACTGCCACTGGGTCCCTCATAGTACAATAAAGTGTCTCTGGCGGTGGTGGTGCGCACCCAACGTCAGACACACCGTTGTAACATGAGGGGCCCTGGGCCTGTACCGCCGGCCACAAGAGAGTTCCCCCCCCAGCTCAAAAAGTGCTCTACCACTTGCAAAATTATCTCTCACAGCTCCACCAATGTTTAGTCTATGCGCTGACATCCTTCAATGCCTGGCACTGACAATACCAATGTGTTAAAGATGAATGAAACTTGGCACTCAATTTTTGAGAAGAAAAGCTTCTTAGTTTATTGATGCATCCAGACAAACAAAACCGCTAAACGTTTTATAGGAGCTGCAGTCTGCTGCAGGATCACAAAGGAAGGTGAAGCGCCAGAGGAGAGGCACAAAGCCTGGAGGGAGTAACGGCGCTGGATCCTGAGCGCTAGTAGTGCAGACTGCAGCTCCTATATCCCGTGCTCTGGCTGACGCTCATTCAGGCTCATTAGCTTCCTCATCCAGTCAATGTCTAAGAAACGCTCTGACGAAGGTCCGGTGTGGACCGAAAACGTTTAGCGGTTTTGTTTGTCTGGATGCATCAATAAACTAAGAAGCTTTTCTTCTCAAAAATTGAGTGCCAAGTTTCATTCATCTTTAATATACGGGGTGGACACCCTACTTGAGCACCGCCAACCCTCATATCTACTGAGTGCCGTGTTTCCTTACCGTAATACCAATGTGTTGACATGTATGATGCTACTTAAAATAGTCAGGGGCAGTGTCCTATATTTACACCAGTAAATACTTTGCGCCAAATTACTAGGTCTGAAACTCAGCAGAGGAGCCCACCCCTGTACCTAAGTATGCCACCCTTTTGTCTTTTGGTTTTGTTGTATTGCGAGACATTAACATCTATTTATTTTTGGTGAGTACTAACTGTCAGACACTCATTACAATCGGCCTCCGCTGACAACACCAATGCTGCCTGTGTACCCCTGCAAGATAATTCCAAGTGTCTACAGCCTACTTTTGTTATGTTAGGCCTACTAAGCCTGTCTGCGGTCCATTATAGAAATTGTCCTTCACTGACCACCACCACTGCTGCCCATGTACCCCTGGAACCTATTTTAAAGTGCCTACAGCCTACTTTTGTTATGTTAGGCCTACTAAGCCTGTCTGCGGTCCCTCCTTCCAATAGTCCTCCACTGACCAGACCACTGCTGCCCGTGTACCCCTGGAACCTATTTTAAAGTGCCTACAGCCTACTTTTGTTATGTTAGGTCTACTAAGCCTGTCTGCGGTCCCTCCTTCCACTAGTCCTCCACTGACCAGACCACTGCTGCCCGTGTACCCCTGGAACCTTTTTTAAAGTGCCTGCAGCCTACTTTTGTTATGTTAGGCCTACTAAGCCTGTCTGCGGTCCCTCTTTCCACTAGTCCTCCACTGACCAGACCACTGCTGCCCGTGTACCCCTGGAACCTATTTTAAAGTGCCTACAGCCTACTTTTGTTATGTTAGGCCTACTAAGCCTGTCTGCGGTCCCTCCTTCCAATAGTCCTCCACTGACCACACCACTGCTGCCCGTGTACCCCTGGAACCTATTTTAAAGTGCCTACAGCCAACTTTTGTTATGTCAGGCCTACTAAGCCTGTCTGCGGTCCCTCCTTCCACTAGTCCTCCACTGACCAGACCACTGCTGCAAGTGTACCCTTGGAACCTATTTTAAAGTGCCTACAGCCTACTTTTGTTATGTTAGGCCTACTAAGCCTGTCTGCGGTCCCTCCTTCCACTAGTCCTCCACTGACCAGACCACTGCTGCCCGTGTACCCCTGGAACCTTTTTTAAAGTGCCTACAGCCTACTTTTGTTATGTTAGGCCTACTAAGCCTGTCTCTGGTCCCTCCTTCCACTAGTCCTCCACTGACCAGACCACTGCTGCCCGTGTACCCCTGGAACCTATTTTAAAGTGCCTACAGCCAACTTTTGTTATGTTAGGCCTACTAAGCCTGTCTGCGGTCCCTCCTTCCACTAGTCCTCCACTGACCAGACCACTGCTGCCCGTGTACCCCTGGAACCTATTTTAAAGTGCCTACAGCCTACTTTTGTTATGTTAAGCCTACTAAGCCTGTCTGCGGTCCCTCCTTCCACTAGTCCCCCACTGACCAGACCACTGCTGCCTGTGTACCCCTGGAACCTTTTTTAAAGTGCCTACAGCGTACTTTTGTTATGTTAGGCCTACTAAGCCTGTCTGCGGTCCCTCCTTCCACTAGTCCTCCACTGACCAGACCACTGCTGCCCGTGTACCCCTGGAACCTATTTTAAAGTGCCTACAGCCTACTTTTGTTAGGTTAGGCCTACTAAGCCTGTCTGCGGTCCCTCCTTTCAATAGTGCTTTACTGACCACACCACTGCTGCCCGTGTACCCCTGGAACCTATTTTAAAGTGCCTACAGCCAACTTTTGTTATGTTAGGCCTACTAAGCCTGTCTGCGGTCCCTCCTTCCACTAGTCCTCCACTGACCAGACCACTGCTGCCCGTGTACCCCTGGAACCTATTTTAAAGTGCCTACAGCCTACTTTTGTTATGTTAGGCCTACTAAGCCTGTCTGCGGTCGATTATAGAAATTGTCCTTCACTGACCACACCACTGCTGCCCGTGTACCCCTGGAAGCTATTTTAAAGTGCCTGCAGCCCACTTTTGTTATGTTAGGCCTACTAAGCCTGTCTGCTGTCCCTCCTTCCACTAGTCCTCCACTGACCAGACCACTGCTGCCCGTATACCCCTGGAACCTATTTTAAATTGCATAGAGCATCTTTTTTTTATTGTAGGCGTACTAAGTCTGTCTGCGGTCCATAATTGAAATTGTCCTCCACTGACTAGAGCAATGCTGCCTGTGTACCCCTGTAACCTTTTTTAAACTGCATTGAGCCAAATTTTTTGTTTAAGGCCTACTACCTGTGTCTGTCTGCGCCACTCAATACAGCTGTCCTCCGCTGAAAAAAATAGGAATTTGAAAACTGCATTGGGGCTACTACTTCGGTAGGGCGTACTAACGGTGTCTGCCGCTCCAAGGTGTTCTCCAGGTTGCCTCTCCATAGCTTCGATCTTCTAGCTCTCGTTCAGTAGTTGTTGAAACAACACTGCATTAGGCCTACAAGTTGGGTCTGGGTTGTAGAGACGGTGTCTTCCGCTCCAAGGTGTTCTCCAGGTTGCCTCTCCATAGCTTCAATCTTCTAGCTCTCGTTTAGTAGTTGTTGAAACAACATTGCATTAGGCCTACAAGTTGGGTCTGGGTTGTACAGACGGTGTCTGCCGCTCCAAGGTGTTCTCCAGGTTGCCTCTCCATAGCTTCGATCTTCTAGCTCTCGTTTAGTAGTTGTTGAAACAACACTGCATTAGGCCTACAAGTTGGGTCTGGGTTGTAGAGACGGTGTATTCCGCTCCAAGGTGTTCTCCAGGTTGCCTCTCCATAGCTTCGATCTTCTAGCTCTCGTTTAGTAGTTGTTGAAACAACACTGCATTAGGCCTACAAGTTGGGTCTGGGTTGTAGAGACGGTGTCTTCCACTCCAAGGTGTTCTCCAGGTTGCCGCTCCATAGCTTCGATCTCCTAGCTCTCGTTTAGTAGTTGTTGAAAACAACACTGCATTAGGCCTACAAGTTGGGTCTGGGTTGTAGAGACGGTGTCTTCCGCTCCAAGGTGTTCTTCAGGTTGCCTCTCCATAGCTTCTATCTTCTAGCTCTCGTTTAGTAGTTGTTGAAACAACACTGCATTAGGCCTACAAGTTGGGTCTGGGTTGTAGAGACGGTGTCTGCCGCTCCAAGTTGTTGTCCAGGTTGCATCTCCAAAGCTTCGATCTTCTAGCTCTCGTTTAGTAGTTGTTAAAACAACACTGCATTAGGCCTACAAGTTTGGTCTGGGTTGTAGAGACGGTGTCTTCCGCTCCAAGGTGTTCTCCAGGTTGCCTCTCCATAGCTTCGATCTTCTAGCTCTCGTTTAGTAGTTGTTGAAACAACACTGCATTAGGCCTACAAGTTGGGCCTGGGTTGTAGAGACGGTGTCTGCCGCTCCAAGGTGTTCTCCAGGTTGCCTCTCCATAGCTTCAATCTTCATGCTCGTGTAAAGTAGTTGTTGAAACAACACTACATTAGGCCTACAAGTTGGGTCTGGGTCGTAGAGACGGTGTCTGCCGCTCCAAGGTGTTCTCCAGGTTGCCTCTCCATTGCTTCAATCTTCATGCTCGTCTTAAGTAGCTGTTGAAACAACACTACATTAGGCCTACAAGTTGCGTCTGGGTCGTAGAGACGGTGTCTGCCGCTCCAAGGTGTTCTCCAGGTTGCCTCTCCATAGCTTCGATCTTCTAGCTCTCGTTTAGTAGTTGTTGAAACAACACTGCATTAGGCCTACAAGTTGGGTCTGGGTTGTAGAGACGATGTCTGCCGCTCCATGGTGTTCTCCAGGTTGCCTCTCCATAGCTTCAATCTTCATGCTCGTGTTAAGGAGTTGTTGAAACAACACTACATTAGGCCTACTAGTTGGGTCTGGTTCGTAGAGACGGTGTCTGCCGCTCCAAGGTGTTCTACAGGTTGCCTCTCCATAGCTTCGATCTTCTAGCTCTCGTTTAGTAGTTGTTGAAACAACACTGCATTAGGCCTACAAGTTGGGTCTGCGTTGTAGAGACGGTGTCTGCCGCTCCAAGGTGTTCTCCAGGTTGCCTCTCCATAGCTTCGATCTTCTTGCTCTTGTTTAGTAGTTGTTGAAACAACACTGCATTAGGCCTACAAGTTGGGTCTGGGTTGTAGAGACGGTGTCTGCCGCTCCAATGTGTTCTCCAGGTTGCCTCTCCATAGCTTCGATCTTCTAGCTCTCGTTTAGTAGTTGTTGAAACAACACTGCATTAGGCCTACAAGTTGGGTCTGGGTCGTAGAGACGGTGTCTGCCGCTCCAAGGTGTTCTCCAGGTTGCCTCTCCATTGCTTCAATCTTCATGCTCGTCTTAAGTAGTTGTTGAATCAACACTAAATTAGGCCTACAGGTTGGGTCTGGGTCGTAGAGACGGTGTCTGCCGCTCCAAGGTGTTCTCCAGGTTGCCTCTCCATAGCTTCGATCTTCTAGCTCTCGTTTAGTAGTTGTTGAAACAACATTGCATTAGGCCTACAAGTTGGGTCTGGGTTGTAGAGACGGTGTCTGCCGCTCCAAGGTGTTCTCCAGGTTGCCTCTCCATAGCTTCGATCTTCTAGCTTTCGTTTAGTAGTTGTTGAAACAACACTGCATTAGGCCTACAAGTTGGGTCTGGGTTGTAGAGACGGTGTATTCCGCTCAAAGGTGTTCTCCAGGTTGCCTCTCCATAGCTTCGATCTTCTAGCTCTCGTTTAGTAGTTGTTGAAACAACACTGCATTAGGCCTACAAGTTGGGTCTGGGTTGTAGAGACGGTGTCTTCCACTCCAAGGTGTTCTCCAGGTTGCCTCTCCATAGCTTCGATCTTCTAGCTCTCGTTTAGTAGTTGTTGAAAACAACACTGCATTAGGCCTACAAGTTGGGTCTGGGTTGTAGAGACGGTGTCTTCCGCTCCAAGGTGTTCTCCAGGTTGCCTCTCCATAGCTTCTATCTTCTAGCTCTCGTTTAGTAGTTGTTGAAACAACACTGCATTAGGCCTACAAGTTGGGTCTGGGTTGTAGAGACGGTGTCTGCCGCTCCAAGTTGTTGTCCAGGTTGCATCTCCAAAGCTTCGATCTTCTAGCTCTCGTTTAGTAGTTGTTAAAACAACACTGCATTAGGCCTACAAGTTTGGTCTGGGTTGTAGAGACGGTGTCTTCCGCTCCAAGGTGTTCTCCAGGTTGCCTCTCCATAGCTTCGATCTTCTAGCTCTCGTTTAGTAGTTGTTGAAACAACACTGCATTAGGCCTACAAGTTGGGCCTGGGTTGTAGAGACGGTGTCTGCCGCTCCAAGGTGTTCTCCAGGTTGCCTCTCCATAGCTTCAATCTTCATGCTCGTGTAATGTAGTTGTTGAAACAACACTACATTAGGCCTACAAGTTGGGTCTGGGTCGTAGAGACGGTGTCTGCCGCTCCAAGGTGTTCTCCAGGTTGCCTCTCCATTGCTTCAATCTTCATGCTCGTCTTAAGTAGTTGTTGAAACAACACTACATTAGGCCTACAAGTTGGGTCTGGGTCGTAGAGACGGTGTCTGCCGCTCCAAGGTGTTCTCCAGGTTGCCTCTCCATAGCTTCGATCTTCTAGCTCTCGTTTAGTAGTTGTTGAAACAACACTGCATTAGGCCTACAAGTTGGGTCTGGGTTGTAGAGACGATGTCTGCCGCTCCATGGTGTTCTCCAGGTTGCCTCTCCATAGCTTCGATCTTCTTGCTCTCGTTTAGTAGTTGTTGAAACAACACTGCATTAGGCCTACACGTTGGGTCTGGGTTGTAGAGACGGTGTCTGCCGCTCCAATGTGTTCTCCAGGTTGCCTCTCCATAGCTTCGATCTTCTAGCTCTCGTTTAGTAGTTGTTGAAACAACACTGCATTAGGCCTACAAGTTGGGTCTGGGTTGTAGAGACGGTGTCTTCCGCTCCAAAGTGTTCTCCAGGTTGCCTCTCCATAGCTTCGATCTTCTAGCTCTCGTTTAGTAGTTGTTGAAAACAACACTGCATTAGGCCTACAAGTTGGGTCTGGGTTGTAGAGACGGTGTCTTCCGCTCCAAGGTGTTCTCCAGGTTGCCTCTCCATAGCTTCGATCTTCTAGCTCTCGTTTAGTAGTTGTTGAAACAACACTGCATTAGGCCTAAAAGTTGGATCTGGGTTGTAGAGACGGTGTCTGCCGCTCCAAGGTGTTCTCCAGGTTGCCTCTCCATAGCTTCAATCTTCATGCTCGTGTTAAGTAGTTGTTGAAACAACACTACATTAGGCCTACAAGTTGGGCCTGGGTCGTAGAGACGGTGTCTGCCGCTCCAAGGTGTTCTCCAGGTTGCCACATAATCGAAGCTGCATAGAGCCTATTTTGTTATTTTACGCCTACTAAGTCTTTCTGCAGTCCCTCCTTCCAATTGTCCTCCACTGAGCACACCAATGCAGACCGTGTACCCATGTAACCTTTTTTAAACCTGCGTCGAGCCAACTTTGTGGTGTAAGGCCTACTTGTAGTGTCTGGCTGCGCCACTCAATACAGCTGTCCTCTTTACAAAAAATGACCTACAATTATCTGGTTTTCAGCCTATCGGAATTTTAAAACTGCAGTGGGCCTACTAGTTGGGTTGGGGCCTTCTTTCGGTGTCTGCCGCTCCTTGCTGTTCTCCTCCAGTGAACAAAGCTGTGTCGCCTGTTTACTACTGTTGCCAATTCTGAACTGCATTTAGACTACTTACTGATTTGGGCCTACTCTCTGTGTCAGCCTCTCGTTCCAGTTGTCCTCCACTGAACAAAGCAATGCCCCCTGGTTAGTCCTGTTACCAATTTTGAACTGCATTTAGCCCACTTTATTCTTTGGGCCCATATCTGTTTCCCCCTCATCCTGCCCATTGCCCAGCCAGTGATAGATGAGTCTGCTGGTACATTGACCCATAACGCAACATTCCCCGTGCACGCTACACTGCAAGATTGTGACCCTGCTGAAAGTCAGGTTCCCCTTCCCGCATACCATACCACCTTATACGGGGACAAAGAGGAAGGTGCAGATGAAGGTGCAGGTTCCTTCATCAGGTGGGGGGAGGAATACTCGTTGGCGATGTCACTGGCACAGGGCCCCTCATAGTACGCAAAAGTGTTGCTGCCGGTGGGAGGCGCCCCCGCCGTGCAAACACACCGCCGTACTTTGAGGAGCCCTGTGCCAGTGCCAATGCCAACGAGTGGGCCCCCCCTGCTTGCTCAGGATCACAGCACTTGCAAAGTTGAAATACTTACCTCTCCCTGCTCCACTGCCGTGACGTGGTCCAGATTTCCTGGGCCCACTAATTACTTGAACCAGCCCTACCCCCCACAACTTTAGCCACATGACCCCCAATTTCCAATGGCTTACTATTATTATAAGGTAAATTTAGATTGACAAGCTTCAGTAACAAGAATGTATGTTTTTTGCCATTAAAATGGGCACTGTAGGTGTTTTCCTGGCCTCCACTCACTGCCGACTATGCTCCCCCATTGGCTTGCATTGGGTTTCGTGTTTCGGTCGATCCCCGACTTTTCACGATAATCGGCCGATTCCACTCGACTCGACTTTTGAGATAGTCGGGTTTCGCGAAACCCGACTCGACTCTAAAAAAGTCAAGGTCGCTCAACCCTACTTGACAGAGGTCTTGTAGCTTCGACCACTGCACACCAGACAACTCCATGTCTGCCATCCAAGTGCCTGCCCGTGTATGTGTATCCTCCCACAAATTAATTACAGCACGCCTCTGTTCGCACAGCCTCTGAAGCATGTGCAGTGTAGAGTTCCACCTTGTTGCAAAGTCGATTATTAGGTGGTGCTGGGGAAGATTCAGCGAGTGCTGATGATTCAGCATACGGCTGGAGTGTACAAGCGACCGGTGGATGTGCGAGCAAAGTCTTCGCACCTTCAGGAGCAGGGCTGGTAACTCCGGATAATTTTTGAGGAAGCACTTCACCACCAGGTTCAAGGTTTGAGCCAGGCAAGGTATGTGTTTAAGTTCTGAAAGGGATATGGCAGCCATAAAATTCCTTCCGTTATCACGGACTACCTTGCCTGCTTCAAGATGTACACTGCCCAGCCATGACTGAGTTTCTTGCTGCAAGTACTTGGCCAGTACTTCCGCGGTGTGTCTGTTGTCGCTCAAACACTTCATTTGTAGCACAGCCTGCTGACGCTTACCACTAGCTGTTCGATGATGGGACACCTCGTGTGCAACACTGGCAGCTGCGGATGGAGTGGTCGTGTGACTCTGTGGACGAGCTTTCGCTTCTGGAGGAGGAGGAGGAGGGGTGGCGAACGCCTACAGCCAACTGTTTCCTAGACCGTGGGCTAGGCAGAACTGTCCCACTATGGCTGTCCCCTGTGGACCCTGCATCCACCACATTAACCCAGTGCGCCGTGATGGACACGTAACGTCCCTGGCCATGCCTACTGGTCCATCCATCTGTTGTGAGGTGCACCTTTCCACTGACTGATTGCCTCAGTGCATGGACAATGCGGTCTTTGACATGCTGGTGGAGGGCTGGGATGGCTTTTCTCGCAAAGAAGTGCCGACTGGGTAGGTCATAGCGTGGTAATGCGTAGGACATCAGGTCTTTGAAAGCTTCGCTTTCAACCAACCGGTAGGGCATCATCTCTAACGAGATTAGTCTAGCAATGTGGGCGTTTAAACCCTGTGTACGCGGATGAGAGGATGAGTACTTTCTTTTCCTAATGAGAGTCTCTTGTAGGGTGAGCTGGACTGGAGAGCTGCATATGGTGGAACTAGCGGTTGTGGTGGTGGACATGGCGGATTGAGAGAGGGTTGGTGATGGTATTCTTGATGTTGGCCTACATACAGTGTTTCCTACCAATAACCTTGTGATTCCCTGACTGCTTTGGCCTTGTGACGATATCTCCACATTTGCTGCTGGTGGTGTCCTAACCGGTGGCCTTACAGTGAGGGAAGCAATGTAGCGTTGCTGACTACCTTCATTCTGAGCAGGTGCACCAACGGTACGGGACGTTTGGTAGTTAGTCCAGGCTTGCAAGTGCATGCTGGTTAAATGTCTAAGCATTAACGTTGTATTTAAATTTTGAAGATTCTTCCCTCTGCTAAAGGTCTTTGAGCATTTCTTACAGATAACTTTTGACTGATCATTTGGATCTTGGTTAAAAAATTGCCACACTACACTCTTCCTACTATGGAATACCTTTTCAGGCATTGCTCACTGTGCTACTTTCACCGGATGGCCACGCTGTCCTAAAACTGTTTTTGTTTTTGACAAACTTTTTTGGCCTGATACGGGCCTGCCAGATGAAAGATGTTTCGATGTAGATGGCTGCTGCGGATCATCCTCCTCCGCTTCTGAGCTACTGGCAGCAGCACCCTCTTCCCCCAGTGGCTGCCAATCTGGGTCAACAACTAGGTCATCTATCACCTCCTCTTCAATGTCATGTGCACCTTCCTCTGTGTCACCGTGTAAGGTGCTATAGCGTTCGGGACGGGGCACCATAGTCTCATCAGGGTCAGATTCTGGCTCAGTACACTGCGAGGGCAATGTAGTGATCTGAGTCAATGGAACAGGATAATAATCTAGCTGTGGCTGTGCATCAGTGCACTCCATGTCCGATTCATCTTGTAATGAGCAGTTAACAATTTCCCTTTCTAACCCTGGCACGGTATGTGTAAAGAGCTCCATGGAGTAACCTGTAGTGTTGCCTGACGCATCCTTCACTTTTGGTTTGGGTGAAGGACACAAGGAAACGTCTTGTTCCTGACCAGGAGCATCCACTGACGACTCGCTGCTTTTATATTTGGAACTTTCTGAAGAGGAGGCGAAAGAGCTAGAGGCTGAGTCAGCAAGGAAAGCCAAAACTTTTTCCTGCTGCTCCGGCTTTAAAAGCTGTTTTCCTACTCCCAGATAAGGAAGCCTTCGAGGCCTTGTGTAGCCAGACGGTGACGCTGGCTCAACACCTCGAGCCTTAGGTGCTATTTTGCTTTTCCCACTACCACCAGATGCACCACCACCACCATCAGTACCAGCTGGCAACCACCGCCCACGGGCTCTTCCACCAGACTTCCTCATTTTTTGGAAAATCTAACCAAAATAACAACCGTTATATGGTACTGTAAAACAAGGTAGAAGGTGTATATAAACTTGTTGAGAATTTAAATCTCCCTTTTTTTGGGGGGAGACTGAACCAAAACTCAAAATTTGAACTGCATTACTGCACTGAAAATATGAAAAATGAGAGCTTTTAGCGCATAAAAATGGCCAATTTTATGTGTACCTCGTAGCCACGATAAGGCATCTCTCTTATACGAGGCCCTACGCTTGACCTACCTCTCTGAGAATAAACGTCTCCATCTGAATGGGTACATGTGAAACCTCTCCTTGGACTCAAATTCTCTCTCACTGTGGAGGGGTATTGGACCTATTATAATTAAAACACATTTTATGCGCTAAAAGCTCTCATTTTTCATATTTTCAGTGCAGTAATGCAGTTCAAATTTTGTGTTTTCAAGTTTGCATGTTTTGGCGCTGCAGTGTGCTGCCCTATTTACTTAAATATATACGAGTTGGCGACTCTGGGTTCAGCACCTGTTCACACTGTGTCTATGTTTGGATGTGCAGATCAGGTTTTTTGAAATGTATTCTCTAGCCTTCTGATCGTGCACTCCCCGCCTCCTAGCTTCAGGTGTTTTAATTATAATAGGTCCAATACCCCTCCACAGTGAGAGAGAATTTGAGTCCAAGGAGAGGTTTCACATGTACCCATTCAGATGGAGACGTTTATTCTCAGAGAGGTAGGTCAAGCGTAGGGCCTCGTATAAGAGAGATGCCTTATCGTGGCTACGAGGTACACATAAAATTGGCCATTTTTATGCGCTAAAAGCTCTCATTTTTCATATTTCTAGTGCAGTAATGCAGTTCAAATTTTGTGTTTTCAAGTTTGCATGTTTTGGCGCTGCAGTGTGCTGCCCTATTTACTTAAATATATACGAGTTGGCGACTCTGGGTTCAGCACCTGTTCACACTGTGTCTATGTTTGGATGTGCAGATCAGGTTTTTTGAAATGTATTCTCTAGCCTTCTGATCGTGCACTCCCCGCCTCCTAGCTTCAGGTGTTTTAATTATAATAGGTCCAATACCCCTCCACAGTGAGAGAGAATTTGAGTCCAAGGAGAGGTTTCACATGTACCCATTCAGATGGAGACGTTTATTCTCAGAGAGGTAGGTCAAGCGTAGGGCCTCGTATAAGAGAGATGCCTTATCGTGGCTACGAGGTACACATAAAATTGGCCATTTTTATGCGCTAAAAGCTCTCATTTTTCATATTTTCAGTGCAGTAATGCAGTTCAAATTTTGTGTTTTCAAGTTTGCATGTTTTGGCGCTGCAGTGTGCTGCCCTATTTACTTAAATATATACGAGTTGGCGACTCTGGGTTCAGCACCTGTTCACACTGTGTCTATGTTTGGATGTGCAGATCAGGTTTTTTGAAATGTATTCTCTAGCCTTCTGATCGTGCACTCCCCGCCTCCTAGCTTCAGGTGTTTTAATTATAATAGGTCCAATACCCCTCCACAGTGAGAGAGAATTTGAGTCCAAGGAGAGGTTTCACATGTACCCATTCAGATGGAGACGTTTATTCTCAGAGAGGTAGGTCAAGCGTAGGGCCTCGTATAAGAGAGATGCCTTATCGTGGCTACGAGGTACACATAAAATTGGCCATTTTTATGCGCTAAAAGCTCTCATTTTTCATATTTTCAGTGCAGTAATGCAGTTCAAATTTTGTGTTTTCAAGTTTGCATGTTTTGGCGCTGCAGTGTGCTGCCCTATTTACTTAAATATATACGAGTTGGCGACTCTGGGTTCAGCACCTGTTCACACTGTGTCTATGTTTGGATGTGCAGATCAGGTTTTTTGAAATGTATTCTCTAGCCTTCTGATCGTGCACTCCCCGCCTCCTAGCTTCAGGTGTTTTAATTATAATAGGTCCAATACCCCTCCACAGTGAGAGAGAATTTGAGTCCAAGGAGAGGTTTCACATGTACCCATTCAGATGGAGACGTTTATTCTCAGAGAGGTAGGTCAAGCGTAGGGCCTCGTATAAGAGAGATGCCTTATCGTGGCTACGAGGTACACATAAAATTGGCCATTTTTATGCGCTAAAAGCTCTCATTTTTCATATTTTCAGTGCAGTAATGCAGTTCAAATTTTGTGTTTTCAAGTTTGCATGTTTTGGCGCTGCAGTGTGCTGCCCTATTTACTTAAATATATACGAGTTGGCGACTCTGGGTTCAGCACCTGTTCACACTGTGTCTATGTTTGGATGTGCAGATCAGGTTTTTTGAAATGTATTCTCTAGCCTTCTGATCGTGCACTCCCCGCCTCCTAGCTTCAGGTGTTTTAATTACAATAGGTCCAATACCCCTCCACAGTGAGAGAGAATTTGAGTCCAAGGAGAGGTTTCACATGTACCCATTCAGATGGAGACGTTTATTCTCAGAGAGGTAGGTCAAGCGTAGGGCCTCGTATAAGAGAGATGCCTTATCGTGGCTACGAGGTACACATAAAATTGGCCATTTTTATGCGCTAAAAGCTCTCATTTTTCATATTTTCAGTGCAGTAATGCAGTTCAAATTTTGTGTTTTCAAGTTTGCATGTTTTGGCGCTGCAGTGTGCTGCCCTATTTACTTAAATATATACGAGTTGGCGACTCTGGGTTCAGCACCTGTTCACACTGTGTCTATGTTTGGATGTGCAGATCAGGTTTTTTGAAATGAACCAAAACTCAGGCCTAGTGTATAAAACAACACAATGTAAGTGGCAGAAAGTGGCTGGCTGATATACGACAAACTAACAGGACTAAAGTATATCCACTTTGTGAGAATTTGAATCTCACTTTTTTGTGGGGAGACTGAACCAAAACTCAGGCCCTGTGCATAAAACAACACAATGTAAGTGGCAGAAAGTGGCTGGCTGACATACGACAAACTAACAGGACTGCAGTATATTCACTTTGTGAGAATTTGAATCTCACTTTTTTTTGGGGAGACTGAACCAAAACTCAGGCCCAGTGTATATAACAATGCAATCTAAGTGGCAGAAAGTGGCTGGCTGACATACGACAAACTAACAGGACTGCAGTATATCCACTTTGTGAGAATTTGAATCTCACTTATTTGGGGGGAGACTGAACCAAAACTAAGGCCCAGTGCATAAAACAACACAATTTATGTTGCAGAAAGTGGCTGGAAGATATATGAAAAAATACAAGGACTGTAGTACAATTTCAATCTCCCTACAATGATCTCACAAAAAGTATGGCAGCAATAAAAAGGACTGCTGCACACAAAAGTGTGGACAAATAAACAAGATAACTGTGCCGAAAGGAGCAACAGGATTTTTGCTTTTAAAAAAGCAGTTGGTTTGCACAGCGGCGTACAAACAGCAATGCAACTATCAGGGAGCCTTATAAGGCAGCCTAATAAGCTACAGAGCTGATGCACAAAAATATAGCCTCCACTGTCCCTGCAAAAAAAATGGTGGTGTTGGACAGTGGAAATCGCTACAGCACAAGCGGTTTGGGGGTTAATCTTCCCTCCCTAACTATATCCCTTCTTCTGATGAAGCTGCAGCAACCTCTCCCTATGCTAAGATCGGCAGAAGTAAGATGGCGGTCGGCGTGCACGCCCCTTTATAGCCCCTGTGACGCTGCAGAAAGCAAGCAAATCACTGTCATGCCCTTCTCTAAGATGGTGGGGACCGATACCTATGTCATCACGCTGCCCACACTCTGCGTCCTCCTTCATTGGCTGAAAAATGGAGCTGAAAGCGTCATCAGAAACGCGAATTTTGCGGGCAGATCGCCGACCTCATGGCCGATCCCACACTAGGATCGGGTCGGGTTTCATGAAACCCGACTTTGCCGAAAGTCGGCGATTTTTGAATTTGTCCGATCTGTTTCGCTCAACCCTAGTAAGGACCCTTGGCTTAAGTATTGTGGCAATAATATCAACCAATACCTTGCATATATTGTTATCTTTTGGTGCAGTTTATATTTTTCTGAGTTCGGGTGGGTCCTAGATGGCTCTGTAAACTGTGGCCTCTGTTCACACAGGATGCATTACTCAGCACTGGTTAGCCCCTCATATGGCGTTATTAATAGGCTTTGAGCCATAAACTCTGCATTCTCTGTGTGAACATGCCACATACAGATTATCTTTTTTCTTTTTTCACTGGTGTACCAAGCTGCCAATCCCTGATTATAGGCTGGCTGCCTCATCGGTATTTATGCACCTGTGAAGTTGCCATCTGAACTTGGGTCCGCTGCACCTTGATAGTGCAAGTGGTCAGTGGCCGTGACAGGTAAAGTACCTTTTCGCCTATGTTCTGGTGTTTTTTTTTTATCATCGGAACAGAGGTCAGACAGTCCAAAGTGACTCCATCTACTACCCTATTTTCAAAGGTAGGCAAAGATTCTCGTGGAGGAAAAGTATAGTAGAAACACGTCACCACTTCTGCATTATTCACCCCCTCTTGGTTTTGACTAACAAATACTGATGTAAAAAACACTGACCAAAATATTGAATGTGGCTTTATACTATAGCTCTACTACTTACCAGAACTCACACTCATGGAAAACTATAAAGCTAAGCACAAGTTATGCTGTTACACATTCACTAGGTATGCACTGAATATCCCCAGCTCTCCCTGGATCCTGAATGTCTTTGTATATTGCAATGATTTTGTGTGTGTCAGCAAGCACCCTGAATGGTATGCACTGAATATCCCCAGCTCTCCCTGGATCCTGAATGTCTTTGTATATTGCAATGATTTTCTGTGTGTCAGCAAGCACCCTGAATGGTAATTTCATGTCATTCAACTCCTTTGCTAGAATTCATCATTAGTTACATGGTTTTCAGTACTCACTGTTGTAGCTCCAGAGGGGTCTCTGTAGATGTTTATCACAGGAGAGGTGTTTAGCATAGAGATGTAATCAGGACTACACCCTTGATCATCTATCCACACCAGGATGTGTTGAGCAGCTGTCCCTAAAGGTACCTTCACACATAACGATATTGTTAACGATATCGTTGCTATTTGTGACGTAGCAACGATATCGTTAATGAAATCATTCTGTGTGACAGCGACCAACGATCAGGCCCCTGCTGGGAGATCGTTGGTCGCTGAATAAAGTCCAGAACTTTATTTCGTCGCTGGACTCCCTGGAGACATCGCTGGATCGGCGTGTGTGACACCGATCCAGCGATGTCTTCACTGGTAACCAGGGTAAACATCGGGTAACTAAGCGCAGGGCCGCGCTTAGTAACCCGATGTTTACCCTGGATACCATGCTAAAAGTTAAAAAAAACAAACACTACATACTTACCTAACGCTGTCTGTCCTCCAGCGCTGTGCTCTGCACTCCTCCTGTACTGTCTGTGAGCCGGAAAGCAGAGCGGTGACGTCACCGCTCTGCTTTCCGGCTCACAGACAGTACAGGAGGAGAGCAGAGAAGCAGAGCGCAGCGCTGGAGGACAGACGGCTGTAGGTAAGTATCTAGTGTTTGTTTTTTTTAACTTTTAGCATGGTATCCAGGGTAAACATCGGGTTACTAAGCGCGGCCCTGCGCTTACTTACCCGATGTTTACCCTGGTTACCGGCATCGTTGGTCGCTGGAGAGCTGTCTGTGTGACAGCTCTCCAGCGACCAAACAGCGACGCTGCAGCGATCCGGATCGTTGTCGGTATCGCTGCAGCGTCGCTTAATGTGAAGGGGCCTTAATTTATAACTAACCAGCTCCCATAATCCCGCTGTCCTTTCCCTGCACTGAGGGCCTATAAATTTAGACTCATTCTTAGGGGTGCACGCATGTGTGGGGTCGCACGCATTCAGCAAAGCATTGCATTAGACAAGCATCAAGTTATAGAGCAGTTTATTCCATGGCAGTTAGTCAGGGCAGGAGTCAGGTAACCCACACTCTGCTCTCCCTTCTATCCATGTGCTGTAATCCTATCCTCCTATGTACCCTTACCATTCACATCCACCACCCAATCCCCCCTCCATTACCACTCATATACATTAGATCCTCTCTCCTTCCCTCTCCCATGTACAGCTCCCATGCACTTCTCGCCCTCCTAAAAAACCTCAGCCCGTCTTGCCCAAACACACTGCACAAAAAACGTCTTACAATTCCAAAAACTTCTTGCTTTTTATCTTCCTTTTCCTACTGATTTTGGGAGACATCTCCCCAAACCCTGGTCCACCATCCCACAACCTCAACTGCTACTCTACCTCGCATCAAAACCATTCTAACCTTATTAATATTACTTGCACTCCCTCATCTCCTTTTAATTGTGCCCTTTGGAATCCACGGTCTGTATGTAACAAGCTTCCTATTCTGCACAACTACTTTCTGAACAACTCTCTAAATCTATTGGCCCTCACTGAAACCTGGATCTAGGTTTCTGACACTGTCTCTCCTGCTGCCATTTCCCATGGTGGCCTACAATTCTCCCATTCCCGAGACCCACAAACACACCTGGTGGTGGAGTCGACATACTCCTCTCCCCACAATGCACCTTCCAGGTCATCACCCCAGATCCATCACTCTCATTCCCTTCTTTTGAGGTCCACACCATCAGGCTCTTCCTTCCCCCTCCCTCAGAGTAGCGGTCATATACCGGCCCCCAGGCTCACCCACCCACTTCCTGGACCATTTCTCTGCCTGGCTGCCGCACTTCATGTCCTCAGAACTCCCAACCCTTATCCTGGGAGACTTCAACATCCCCATAAACAGCCCCACTTCTACATCTGCATCCCAGCTTCTATCACTAACCACTTCGCTCGGCCTATCACAGCTCTCAACCTCTGAGACACACAAGGACGGTAACACCCTTGACCTGGTTTTTGTCCGGCTGTGTTCAATCTCCTACTTAAATAACTCACCTCTTCCCTTCTCTGACCACAACATTCTCTCCTTCATGCTCACAAATCCTTGCTCACTCCAGCACCCTCCTACCTACCATTCAGTCAGAAACCTACAAGCCATTGACCCTCATATTTTTTCAGACTCCTTACACTCATCACTGTCCCCAATCTCCTTTTTCTCCTATCCTGATCTGGCGGTACATCACTACAATGACACTCTTAAAAGCACCCTGGACCAAGTAGCTCCCCTCATCATTAGAACCTCCAAACACATAGTAAAACAGCGCTGGCTCACATCGCAAACCCGATTTCACCAGCAATGCTCTAGGAGTGCTGAACGCTTATGGAGGAAAACTCGCTCACCAGAACACTTCATACACTTCAAATTTATGTTAAAAACCTATAACTCTGCCCTTCACCTCCCCAAACAGACCTACTTCACCACCCTGATCTCCTCACTATCCAACTACCCCAAGAAACTTTTTGACACCTTTCACTCCCTCCTCAGGCCAAAAGCACAAACCCCTATCACAGACATTTGTGCTTATGACCTGGCCTCCCACTTTATAGAGAAAATAGACAATATCCATCAGCAAATCCGCTCCCAATCACCAAGTTCAGTGAATCCCATCCCTCCCTGCATCTCCCCTGGCTCACTCTCCACATTTGATCCCATCACAGAAGAAGAAGTCTCCAGGCTCCTCTCTTCTTCTCATCTGACTACATGCACTACCGACCCCATTTCCTCTCATCTCCTCCAGTCTCTCTCTTCAGTCGTCACTACTCACCTAACTATAATCTTTAATCTCTCACTCTCCTCAGGCATTTTCCCGTCCTCCTTCAAACACTCTATCATTACAAGTAACCTAATTTTAATAACTGGTGCAGAAATTCTGCAACATCAATAACCCAACAAAAGCTCATCGTGGGAACATAGCCTCAGGATGCAAGTATCAGTTGGTTGGTTCTTTGGTTGGAAAACTGCCAGTGCCCATACACAAATCTAGGGGCAACCTGAAAAACTGTTCCTGACTTTGGCTCAGTTTTTAAAAATTGTATACGGTAATTATTTGCTTGCTTGTTTTCAAGAATAGCTATAATGGGTAAATTCATCAACTATTTCATACATGTGTATGATTGCTTCTTCCAATAGGTGGCACTAGATTTCACTTTTCTTTTCTGAAGAGGCAATTTGCATATTTGATTTCCCAAAGGAGCCTTGGAGCATGAGTCTCCTCACTCTGACATGCCAGGCCTGACTTGTCATTCTCCTCGAGGAGAAACATTACCCCTTAGATCCAATCCATGTGTATAAAAATGGTCTATCAAGAATGATTCTGCACACCAGTCTTGATCTAGGGTTCACTGGAGTAAGATGCACCAAATTAATTAAGCGATGCATGACTTTGGTGCATCTTTTATCTGTCGGTTGGCAGCATAAAAAATGCACTCCAGCCTTAGACTGTCTTAGCTTAAGCTGGAGTACATTTCTTTATTAATTTATGCTATGTTTGTTGCAAACTGTTTGATGAATTGGCTTCCTAGTCAACACTGCAAGCTTCTCATACCCTCATCTGACTCTTGGGGATCCCCAAAATGTCTGAGGTCCATGAATCTGTACGAGTTTCTCCTGCAGTTTAATATTAAAAAAGTGCACTTTTTTCTGATCAGTTTTATACAACTTTATATTCAATTTATGCAGTTCTTTTCATTCTCATCTCTGATCCAAAATCAGTGGGAAGTGCTACTTCATTTAACGAACTACTTGATATCATCCAAAGATCAAAACAAACTCTCAGCAGCACACTACCTTGTTACAACACAATCCTGCAGAGAGGCTTAAAGACCTCAGACTTTCTTTTTGTTATGAACGGCGCTAATAAAAAAAAAAGATTAAACATTTTACATTTACAAGCATGTGTTTAACTCTTTGGAGAAGATTAAACTACCGTAGTACAGGTGCATCTCACAAAATTAGAATATCATCAAAAAGTTAATTTATTTCAGTTCTTCAATATAAAAAGTGAAAATCATACATTATATAGAGTCATTACAAACAGTGATCTATTTCAAGTGTTTATTTCTGTTAATGTTGATGACTATGGCTTACAGCCAATGAAAACACAAAAGTCATTACCTCAGTAAATTAGAATACTTGATAACAACAGCTTGAAAAATGATTTTAAAATCTGAAATGTTGGCCTACTGAAATGTATGTTCAGTAAATGCACTCAATACTTGGCCGGGGCTCCTTTTGCATCAATTACTGCATCAATGTGGCGTGGCATGGAGGCGATCAGCCTGTGGCACTGCTGAGGTGTTATGGAAGCCCAGGTTGCTTTGATAGCAGCCTTCAGCTCATCCGCATTGTTGGGTCTGATGTCTCTGATCTTCCTCTTGACAATACCCCATAGATTCTCTATGTGGTTAAGGTCAGGCGAGTTTGCTGACCAATCAAGCACAGTGATACTGTTATTTTTAAACCAGGTATTGGTACTTTTGGCAGAGTGGACAGGTGCCAAGTCCTGCTGGAGAATTACATTTCCATCTCTAAAAAGCTTGTTGGCAGAGGGAAGCATAAAGTGCTCTCAAATTTCCTGGTAGATGGCTACACTGACTTTGGTCTTGATAAAATACAGTGGACCTACACCAGCAGATGACAAGACTCCCCAAACCATCATTGATTGTGGAAATTTCACATTAGACCTCAAGCAGCTTGTGGTGACTCTTCAAGCAATGACTCAGCAGCAGTCCACTCCTTGTGAATCTCCCCCAGATTTTTGAATGCCCTTTTCTTAATAATCCTTTCAAGGTTGCGGTTATCCGGGTTGCTTGTGCACCTTTTTCTACCACACTTTTTCCTTCACTCAACTTTCCATTAAAGGGAACCTGTCACACCCAAAATCGAGGGTGAGGTAAGCCCACCAGCATCAGTGGCTTATCTACAGCATTCTGGAATGCTGTAGATAAGCCCCCGATGTATCCTAAAAGATGAGAAAAAGACGTTATATTATACTCACCCAGGGGCGGTCCTGGTCCAATGGGTATCACGGTCCGGTCCGGCGCCTCCTACCTTCATCAGATGACGTCCTCTTCTGGTCTTCACGCTGCGGCTCCGGCGCAGGCGTACTTTGTCTGCCCTGTTGAGGGCAGAGCAAAGTACTGCAGTGCGCAGGCACCGGGCCTCTCTGACCTTTCCGGCGCCTGCGCACTGCAGTACTTTGCTCTGCCCTCAACAGGGCAGACAAAGTACGCCTGGGCCGGAGCCACAGTGTGAAGACCAAAACAGGACGTCATCCTATCTGTGAATAGCCAGGTTCTTTAGCAATGGCCTTTTGTGGCTTACCCTCCTTGTGGAGTGTGTCAATGATTGCCTTCTGGACATCTGTCAAGTCAGTAGTCTTCCCCATGATTGTGGACATGACCGGCGTCAGCACCCGGTGCACCCGGGCAAGAGCCGGGGCCCTGGTGAGATGGGGGCCCATTCACGGTACAGTACACTGAGGCTCCAGGGGGCCCCTGCAGCCAGGGCCAGCGTTAGGGGTAGGCAGCTGCCTAGGGCCCCCGCTCCCCCAGGAGCCCTCAGCTAGTGGCACATCGCGCATCCGCTATGGGGCCCCTGTGAGTCAGGGGGCCCACCTGCCACCAGTGCTGCCTCCCCTGACGCCCGCCGCCGCATTGAACTACAACAGCATCTGCCGCTACAGTTCAAAGCAATGATGGAGGAGAGAACGTCAGCTATGTGGGCTGTGTTATATACTACGTGGCTGTGTTATATACTACGTGGCTGTGTTATATACTACGTGGCTGTGCTATATACTACATGGGCTGTGTTATATGCTATGTGGCTGTGTTATATATTACGTGGCTGTGCTGTATACTACATGGCTATGCTATATACTACCCATTTTGCACTTTTACAAATGTTCTACGTTAATACTTTCTAATGTTTCTAATGCAAGAGCCGGGGCCCTGGTGAGATGGGGGCCCATTCACGGTACAGTACACTGAGGCTCCAGGGGGCCCCTGCAGGCAGGGCCAGCGTTAGGGGTAGGCAGCTGCCTAGGGCCCCCGCTCCCCCAGGGGCCCTCAGCTAGTGGCACATCGCGCATCCGCTATGGGGCCCCTGTGAGTCAGGGGGCCCACCTGCCGCCAGTGCCGACTCCCCTGACGCCCGCCGCCGCATTGAACTATAACAGCATCTGCCGCTACAGTTCAAAGCAATGATGGAGGAGAGAACGTCAGCTATGTGGGCTGTGTTATATACTACGTGGCTGTGTTATATACTACGTGGCTGTGTTATATATTACGTGGCTGTGCTATATACTACATGGGCTGTGTTATATGCTACGTGGCTGTGTTATATACTACGTGGCTGTGCTGTATACTACATGGCTATGCTATATACTACCCATTTTGCACTTTTACAAATGTTCTACGTTAATACTTTCTAATGTTTGCTTTAAAAAGTTTTCCATTAAAAAATTGTCATATTCAACGTATGCAGTTTTTTCTTTGCAGCAAATTCAGCTAACAATAAAATGCCTAGCCGTACCTGAGGAAGAGGGAGTAGGTCACAAAAATTGGCATATAAGGGGTTGACTTATATAAAGCCCCTCTGCTGTATGGTACTGTAGAATTTACAATAGCTATCACTCATGTAAGGAGTGAAATCTGGCATTGTACTATGCCTATAATTCTCTACTGTATCTGTGCATCATGAATCATTGTATGTGTTAAGGGGGGGCCCACTGAGACTCTTTCGCCCGGGGCCCTCAAAAACCTGGAGCTGGCCCTGATTGTGGAGACTACTAAAACAGAATAAGAGCCCTTTTTAAGCGCTTAGGAAGCCTTTGCAGGTGTTTTTTTGTTAACTATTATTATTATTATAAGCCATAATCATCAACATTAACAGAAATAGATCACTCTGTAATGACTCTATATAATATATGAGTTTCACTTTTTGTATTGAAGAACTGAAATAAATTACCATAACTTTTTGATGATCTTGCACAACAGAATATAACTCCAAATAAATCAAACTTCTGTGAAATCAAACTTAGGAAGCAACAATGTTTGGCAATCAATTTCACATGCTGTTGTGCAAATGGAATAGACAACAGATGAAAATAATAATAATAAATAATAAATAATCTTTATTGCCAATTTATTGGCAATTATCAAGACACATTCAATAAAGGAGTGGTTCTGCAAGTGGGGACGACAGGCCACATCTCAGTACAAATGCTTTCTGGCTGATGTTTTGGTCACTTTTGAATGTTGGTTGTGCTTTCACACTCGTGGTAGCATGAGACGGACTATACAACCCACACAAGTGGCTCAGGTTGTGCAGCTCATCCAGGATGACACATCAATGCGAGCTGTGGCAAGAAGGTTTGCTGTGTCTGTCAGCGTAGTGTCCAGAGGCTGGAGGCACTACCAGGAAACACGCCAGTACACCAGGAGACATGGTGGGGGCCGTAGAAGGGCAACAACCCAGCAGCAGGACCACTTCCTCAGCCTTTGTGCAAGGAGGAACAGGAGGAGCACTGCCAGAGCCCTGCAAAATGACCTCCAGCAGGCCACGAATGTGCATGTGTCTGCACAAACGATTAGAAACCAACTCAATGAGGATGGTCTGAGTGCCCAACGTCCACAGATGGGGGTTGGGCTCATAGCCCAACACCGTGCAGGACGCTTGGCATTTGCCACAGAACACCAGGATTGGCAAATTTGCCATTGGCACTCTGTGCTTTTCACAGATGAAAGCAGGTTCACACTGAGCACATGTGACAGACGTGACAGAGTCTGGAGACCCAGTGGAGAGTGATCTGCAGCCTGCAACATCCTTCAGCATGACCGGTTTGGTAGTGAGTCAGTAATGGTGTGAGGTGACATTTCTTTGGAGGGCCGCACAGCCCTCCATGTGCTCGCCAGAGGTAGGCTGACTGCAATTAGGTACCGAGATGAGATCCTCAGACCCCTTGTGAAACCATATGCTGGTGCGGTTGGCCCTGGGTTCCTCCTAATGCAGGACAATGCCAGACCTCATGTGGCTCGAGTGTGTCAGCAGTTCCTTCAAGATGAAGGCTCTGAAGCTATGGACTGGCCTGCCCGTTCCCCGGACCTGAATCCGACTGAACACATCTGGGACATCATGTTTCGCACCATCCACCAACGTCACGTTGCACCACTGACTGTCAAGGAGTAGGCGGATGCTTTACTCCAGGTCTGGGAAGAGATCCCTCAGGAGACCATCCGCCGCCTCATCAGGAGCATGCCCAGGCATTGTAGGGCGGTCATACAGGCACATGGAGGCCACACACTACTGAGCATCATTTCCTTGTCTTGAGGCATTTCCACTGAAGGTGGATCAGCCTGTAACTTCATTTTCCACTTTGATTCTAAGCATCATTCCAACTCCAGACCTCCATGGGATATTAGTTGTGATTTATGTTGATCATTTTTAGGTTTTATTGTTCTCAACACATTCCACTATGTAATGAATAAAGATTTACAACTATCCTATGCCGTGAATTGTTGGGGAATCCGAGTTGTTGGATCACAATATATAAGCAAGTTATCCCCTATGCAATGGATGGTGAGAAGTTGAGTTTTTGGGAAAAATCTTTTAAGTTGAAATGGAAAAAAGATTTCATCAAACGCTCCTTGATCTCTTCTATTTGTATGCAGCTGCTATGAATGGGCGGTCAATATTTTCCTCTGCCTTGTGTATTTAACTTGTTTTAGGAGACGTTATTTTCCCACACTTTTATCAGCGTACTCGGAGCTCAGAGGAATAAATCATTGCTGAGCAGGACTGCTGAATGGGCTGTAATATCACCTTATTGATCCGTACTGAGTGTTCATCATGATACCAGTACACACTATTACTGACCAGAATAATAAAACAATCAGTGACTCAGTTTGTGCTCTCAGTCTTTTCTATGATGTTATGTTGAACTACATGTTATAATACCATAAGAAATATAATTAAAAAATAATCAATGAATGAAAAAAAACTAATAATTTTCCTGCGGTTTTGATTTGGAGTCACAACTGACTTCCATTTGAAAGGGATACTGCTATTCCTACTTTGTGCCCCTTAGAAATAAATATTTCCACTTTGTGCTCCCCACAAAGTACTGGGATACTTCTAAACCCACTTTGTGCCCTTTACAAAATAATACTTCCCCTTTGTGTTCACCATAGAAGAACCCCCACCTTTGTGCCAAGTAAAAATGCCTTCTTTGTGGCACTAGTAAACCAAGTATCCCAAAGTATTAATAATTTTATCTTTGTGTCCCCCAGATAATAATAAAGCTGACTCACAATCTACAAGGGATGAGTGAGGATACAGTAGGTGAGGATAAAGCTGGTCGTGCAGCGGTTTGGTGGATCAGTGGTTACTGCAGGTTGTAGGCTTGTCAGAAGAGGTAGGTCTTCAGGTTCTTTTTGAAGGTTTCCATGGTAGGTGAGAGTCTGATATGTTGCGGTAGAGAGTTCCAGAGTATGGGGGATATATAGGTGCAAGTATAACCATGTTTTTAAAAAAAAAATGATCATCGATTAGTGATGAGTATACTCGTTGCTCGAGATTTCTCGAGCACGCTCGGGGGGTCTCCGAGTATTTTTTAGTGCTCGGAGATTTTGTTTTTGTTGACGCAGCTGCATGATTTACATCTGTTAGCCAGCATAAGTAATGTGGGGGTTGCCTGGTTGTTAGGGAATCCCCACATGTAATCAAGCTGGCTAAGAGATGTAAATCATTCAGCTGCAGAGATGAAAACTAAATCTCCGAGCACTTACAAATACGTGCTCAGGATATCTTGAGTAACGAGTATACTCACTCATCACTATCAGTGACCTTTGTTTCATCATGTGGGCAGTTCAACAGGTCTCCGATTATTTGTCTCCTTCTCACTAAAGGATACACTGTCTTTATTACTTCATGGACGCACACTTGTAGCTCTCTAGGCAACACAATCATCTGGCTGCAATAAAGGGCGAAGGCTTCTCTGCTGCAGATATTTCTAGGTGGAGCTGCCTGAGTAACCCATTAGTACTGGTTGCCAGCTCCTTTATGTTCTCCTGAGACCAGCACATCACAGTCAGGGAGGCAGTCACAATATGTGCGTGTGGCAAGGGAAAAATATACGTGTGGCACCAAATATAAATAAGAGGCAATATAAGATGCGTTCGCAGTCCGGGGTCCACCGTGCAGAGAAGACACCTGCTGCTCGGTAATGGCGGACTACATGGCGGTATTAAGAGAAAACACACATGGGTTAGCTTCACCCGGTATGAAGGAAACAAACCCTGTTGCGTCACAGGGTCGCGATACCGCACAGAGAGCGCAAGCAAGGAGTCACAGAACTCTGCTCCAAGACTCAGGGTCAGAGTCCCTCGAGACCTCCTGCACTCAACACCGCTACAGTGGTGTCAGGAGTAAACTAAACTAAAATAGGTTTAGCGCCCTGGGTGCATGCAGCGCTGCTCTGGCTAACACCACTAACCGCCCTAACTAGGGACGGGTAAGCGCACTGGTTGTGCACGGTGCCGCACTGGCTAACGTTGCTGATAGATGCTGTCGATTGTGCCTGGTGCTGGATGGCACTAACTGGCGCTACACAGCTCCAACATTCGTCAACACTAGGGATGGGAATCATTCGGAGCTTTCACCAGAACAGGCATACAGGCATACATCCACACACACACACACACACACACACACACACAATAACTGATTAAGGCTATGTGCACACGTTGCGGTTTTTACCGCGGAACCGCAGCGATTTTGATGCTGCGGGTCCGCAGCAGTTTCCATTGCGTTTACAGTAAACATGTAAACCAATGGGAAACCGCAAACCGCTGTGCACATGCTGCGGGAAAAAACGCGCAGAAACGCAGTGGTTTACAACCCGCAGCATGTCACTTCTTTGTGCAGAATCGCAGTGATTCTGCACCCATAGAAATGTATTGATCCGCTTACTTCCCGCATGGGGCTGTGCCCACCATGCGGGAAGTAAGCGGATAATGTGCGGTTGCTACCCGGGGTGGAGGAGAGGAGACTCTCCTCCAGGCCCTGGGAACCATTTTTGTGGTAAAAAAAAAGAATTAAAATAAAAAATAATGATATACTCACCTCCCAATGCTGTACGCGGCCGTCCGGTCTTAGGTTGCTATGCGAGCAGGACCTGCGGTGACGTCGCGGTCACATGACCGCGACGTCACAAAGGTCCTGCTCACATAGCATCTTTGGAACCGGACCGCCGCGTGCAGCGCCGAGGAGATTGGGACGTCAGAGGGTGAGTATAACCATTTTTTTTTATTTTTAACATTACTATTGATGCATATGCAGCATCAATAGTAAAACAAGTGCAGGAGTAATAACCGCAGCGGAAACCGCAAGAAAAAACGGGATAAATCTGCAGGGATAACCGCCTACGTGTGCACATAGCCTTATACTAGCGCATGGCCATGCGGCCATGCGAACCTTTTATAGCTGTAGCTCTCCAGGACCTTCCTAGTGATCCAATATGAGCTGCTACACGACCTGAGCATGTGACCCCCGACCTTCAATGAGAGGCCGACCAGTGGGCATGCTCAGTAGGGGAAAAGCAGGACATAGCTTGCCACTGATCAGTGCTGGCTACAGGGGCTGAGCCTGGAAAGACAGCAGAAACCAAGCGCACAGTATCAGCTTGAGCCAGGCGCTGGGATCGACGTCTCTGCTGAGCATGTTCCACTGCAGCTGGAGGAGAATGGGAGACCGCAGCGGACATGGTTCGAGATTCCCCCTGTGCAGCGGCGGGAACTCGACACCTAACATACGCTAGTCTGTTTCCAGCCTAAGGGCAGAGACAGACTGCCGTATTTCTCGTGCGAGAATCGCATTGTAAACCTCGCACTGTCGGCTGTCCTGACCTGAGCTTGACAGTTGCATAGAAATACATCATTCATACTGTCTTGCTCAGGTCAGGAGAGGTGCCAGGCCAGTCTGTGCAGTGCGATGCAATTCTCGCACGAGTTATATGGCCATCAGACTCAGCCCTAAGTGTGGGGATAAGCCTTCTGCAGGAGACTGATATGCAGAACGCTAAAGGTACCGTCACACTAGACGATATCGCTAGCGATCCGTGACGTTGCAGCGTCCTCGCTAGCGATATCGTCCAGTGTGACAGGCAGCAGCGATCAGGCCCCTGCTGTGCTGTCGCTGGTCGGGGAAGAAAGTCCAGAACTTTATTTGGTCGCTGGAGACCCCGCAGACATCGCTGAATCGGCGTGTGTGACACCGATTCAGCGATGTCTTCACTGGTAACCAGGGTAAACATCGGGTAACTAAGCGCAGGGCCGCGCTTAGTAACCCGATGTTTACCCTGGTTACCATCCTAAAAGTAAAAAAAAACAAACACTACATACTTACCTACCGCTGTCTGTCCTCCAGCGCTGTGCTCTGCACTCCTCCTGTACTGGCTGTGAGCGTCGGTCAGCCGGAAAGCAGAGCGGTGACGTCACCGCTCTGCTTTCCGGCCGCTGTGCTCACACAGCCAGTACAGGAGGAGAGCAGAGCACAGCGCTGGAGGACAGACAGCGGTAGGTAAGTATGTAGTGTTTGTTTTTTTTTACTTTTAGGATGGTAACCAGGGTAAACATCGGGTTACTAAGCACGGCCCTGCGCTTAGTTACCCGATGTTTACCCTGGTTACCGGCATCGTTGGTCGCTGGAGAGCGGTCTGTGTGACAGCTCTCCAGCGACCAAACAGCGACGCTGCAGCGACCCGGATCGTTGTCGGTATCGCTGCAGCGTCGCTAAGTGTGACGGTACCTTAAGAACACAAGTGCTGTTCTTTTCACTGCTATCATTTGTACTCCAAATGTTCACATTCTGATATTAATGCAGGCAAATAGACTGGGAGAAGCAGGCTTTTGAAGCCACTTACATACAGTTGTTTTTTTTTCAGGTATAAAGACAAATCCACTAATGAAGAGATTTGAAATGTTTCATAACTGGACAAAATGATATTAAAAAAAATTAAACTTTAGTTACTATAAACATATACTGCACTGTTAAGGCCATGTTCACACGTTGTGGTTTTTACTGCGGATCCCCAGCGCTTTTGACGCTGCGGATCTGCAGCAGTTTCCCATGCGGTTTACAGTACAATGTAAACCTATGGAAAACCAAATCCGCAGTGCACATGCTGTGGAAAAAAACACGCGGAAATGCAGTGTTGTTTTTTCCGCCGCGTGTCAATTCTTTGTGCGGATCTGCAGCGTTTCTGCGCCCATTGACTTGTATTGAGTCAGGCACATCAGCAACAAAACCGCAGATGTAAAAAAGATCTGCAGTTTAGCTGCGTGTGAAACACTGCAGATCGGGAGGAGGGAAGTGTGTGGGCGGAGTATGGGAGACTGTGCATGTCTGTGTGTGCGGGCGGGGTCTGTGCGGGCCTGTCGGGGGTCTGTGCGGGCTGCCGGGGGTCTGTGCGGGCCTCTCGGGGGTCTGTGCGGGCTGCCGGGGGTCTGTGCGGGCTGCCGGGGGTCTGTGCGGGCCTCTCGGGGGTCTGTGCGGGCTGTCGGGGGTCTATGTGGGCCTCTCGGGGGTCTGTGCGGGCTGCCGGGGGTCTGTACGGGCTGCCGGGGGTCTGTGCGGGCCTCTCGGGGGTCTGTGCGGGCTGCCGGGGGTCTGTGCGGGCTGCCGGGGGTCTGTGCGGGCTGCCGGGGGTCTGTGCGGGCCTCTCGGGGGTCTGTGCGGGCTGTCGGGGGTCTATGTGGGCCTCTCGGGGGTCTGTGCGGGCTGCCGGGGGTCTGTGCGGGCTGCCGAGGTCTGTGCGGACCTCTCGGGGGTCTATGTGGGCCTGTCGGGGGTCTGTGCGGGCTTCTCGGGGGTCTGTGCGGGCTGCCGGGGGTCTGTGCGGGCCTCTTGGGGGGTCTATGCGGGCCTCTCGGTGGTCTGTGCAGGCTGTCGGGGTCTGTGTGGGCCTCTCGGGGGTCTGTGTGGGCTGCCGGGGGTCTGTGCGGGCCTCTCGGGGGTTTGTGCGGCGTTCTTGGGGGTCAGTGCGGGCTGCCGGGGGTCTGTGCGGGGCTGATGACCCGTTGAAGCGTATACCACGCAAAACGGCCGTAGTCCATTAACCTAACCAGTTCGTCTTGCAATTATCCTGCCCTCTGTAACCATGTCCAAAGCATGTTGTTAAAATAAAGAACAAAGATTTTTTTTTTACTGGAAGACTTGTGTGGTGCTGCTATTTTCTTCCTGTTTGGATTTCGAGTATGGCAAGTATGGTGAAATTAAGAATATTAAAATTCTTTTTTCTGGTTGTGTCTTTATTTTTTTTAAACTTTTTCACTACTCTAGGATTGATAATGGATAGGCGTCTTATTGACGCCTCTCCTTTATTAACCGGGCTTACTGTCACCTTACATTAGCAAGGTGACATTATCCCCTTATTACCCCATATCCCACCGCTACTCGGGAGTGGGAAGAGAGGGGCTAAGTGCTGGAATTGGCGCATCTTACAGATGCGCCATTTCTGGGGTGGCTGCGGGCTGGTATTTGTAGCCGGGGGCGGCAATATCCATGGCCCCTCTCTAGGCTATGAATATCAGCCCGCAGCTGTCTGCGTAGCCTCTCTGGCTATAAAATATACGGGGACCCCAAGTCATTTTTTTGGGGGTACTCCTATTTTAAAGGGACTCTGTCACCTGAATTTTGAGGGAACAATTTTCAGCCATAGGGGTGGGGTTTTCGGGTGTTTGATTCACCCTTTCCTTACCCGCTGGCTGCAATATTGAATTGAAGTTCATTCTCTGTCCTCCATAGTACACGCCTGCGCAAGGCAAGATTGCCTTGTGCAGGCGTGTACTACGGAGGACAGAGAATGAACTTCAATTCAATATTGCAGCCAGCATGCAGCTAGCGGGTAAGGAAAGGGTGAATCAAACACCCGAAAACCCTGCTCCTATGGCTGAAAATTGATCCCTCCAAATTCAGGTGACAGAGTCCCTTTAAGGCCGGGATCACACACGCGAGAAACACGTTGGAGTCTCGCATGTGAAATCCCTCCTCTGGCGCCGGCACTCCAGAGCGGAGTGTGCGGCCGCATAGCAACACATGGAGCTGCATGCTCCGCTCCACAGTGCCGGCGCCAGAGCTTGGATTTCACATGCGAGACACGGACGTGTTTCTCGCATGTGTGATCCCGGCCTAATAGCCAGTAAAGGCTACGCAGACAGCTGCGGGTTGATATTAATAGCCTGGGAGGGGGTCATAGGTATTACCCCCTTCCCAGGCTACAAATATTGGCCCCCGGCTGTCGGCTTTCCCCCTCTGGTGCAGAAAATTGCACGGGAGCCCACGCCGTTTTTTTGTTTTGTTTTAATTAAACGTTCATTAAGAAACATAGGCCTTGCTATTATATGTCTATGGATATAACTATGTAGATATATCTATAGATACATAGATATATCTATCCATATATATATCTGGCTACTTTCACACATCAGGTTTTTGCCGTCAGGCACAATCTGGCGAGTTTTGAAAAAAAAGATCCGTGTTTTTTTTCCGCCGGATCCGTTTTTTCTTGTTGCATTAGCGCCGGATTACGCCTGATGGCCACCTGTTTCACCCATTTTTTGCCGGATCCGTCAGAAAAGCTGTTTCCAGCGGACGGAAAAAACGTACAGAAGAACGTTTTTCTGTCCGGCAAAAAAACGCCCAGCGACTGATCCAGCGAAAAGCGTATAAAACTGAGATGTGAAATGATGAATCCGGTCTCCGAATCCATTTTTTCATACATTTTTCCATTCAAATCATGCACATTTTCCGTTCTCTCTCTCGTTCGCTCTCTAAAAAAAATCTTTTTTTTTAATTCAATAATACATGTACCATGTATACAGAAAGTTGTCAATCAGTGGTGGGGGCGGGGTTTTACAGAGAAAATTGTAAATAAGTCTATAAGGTCAAAAACTCAAGTTTGCCAATATGGAACCTTATGTAATTCAAATATCAAGCAGATAAAACATAACGTTTAATAAAGCTAAAAACACACACGATCATACAACCGTGCTGCCTACCAAAACCCTATTGCCACCTGACAAACATAAACCTACCTAATAGCGGAGGTTGGCACCCTAAACACAGATGAGAGTGGCGCCCCGGCTCCTCGAAAGTTGACCCCTAGTCTCCTGGATATCCCTGTATCAGTGGGTCATGCAAACACCCAATTACACTGACACAGACAAGGAGTGTATAGAGTTTGCCTGTTAGAGGACTAAAATAAAGGTAGGCAAATTGGATAGAAAATTGTGCAGAGACTGTGAAGACAATACTACATAAATAAAGTGACCTCATCTGATTGCAGCATGATACAGGTGCCTCAGAGATTCTGATTGCCGCGATGTATCACTTACTGGGCTACTTGCTGTAGTTTTGATAAAATTGCTGTTTAATTGGCTGTAGTTCTGCCAGTTCTCTGAATGCTGAGCTCTTATAACGCCGCCCTCACCATTGATTGGCAGCTTTCTGCCTATGTACCATGTATACAGAAAGTCATCAATCAGTGGTGGGGGCGAGGTTTTTACAGAGCTCATATATAAGGAAGACTACATGGCAGCAGGTTTACTGGTGTTCTAGTGATAATTTACTGCCAATAAACAAGAAATTTCAACAAAACTGCAGCAAGCAGCTCAGTATGTGGAACATCCCTGGAATCAGTGTTTCTGACCCTACATCATACTGCACTCAGATTAAGTGGCAAAAACTGGTCACAGATTTCCTGTAAAAGGGAATGTACCTAACTCATGTTTCCCTAATGCTGGGTAACAAATGTCTGGCCTTGAGTCATCATTTCCATTCAGAGGTTACCAGTAATGTAGGAAGGAAACTGATGGAGGATCTGATGCCATTGTTCCAATGCTATCATTCCCGCCTGTTCAGTTCATCAGTTTTTGCGCCGGACAGCTGCGCTTGTTGGTCAGGTGGCATGATCACAATGTCTCATGTGACTAGCGCTGAACCAATTGTTTTGAGCACATAGTAAAAAGCCTGAACAGCGCCACATACAAGTCTTTTACGTGCAGTAATATGCCAAGCAGCCACCCCCTCCATTAGTTTGGTAGGTTGTGAGTGGTTGCCTCATCGGTGACAACACACAGTCACTAAAATCAGTCAGAAAGAAAGACAAGATTAATATTAGAGAAGAACAGCAAGTACCAAGATTTTATCCGACAAATACAAGAAGGAGAGTCATATAAAAGTTTAGGTCAAAAACCGGATCAGGAACACACAAAGATACAAGACTTGACAGGAACTAGTTGTCCAACTTTTTTTTTTTAACTTGAAAAAACACCAATTCGGCATTGAAACACCTAGTTAAATAAAAAAACAAACAAACAGCAGAAATAACTGTTTATCCAGCAGCCTATCTCTAAAGTGTTTTTTCCTACTGGTTAATTTTATCTGAGTTACAGTATCTCCCAGACACAATGCAGGAGCGACTGTAAAGGTACCGTCACATTTAGCGACGCTGCAGCGATACCGACAACGATGCCGATCGCTGCAGCGTCGCTGTGTGGTCGCTGGAGAGCTGTCACACAGACCGCTCTCCAGCGACCAACGATCCCGAAGTCCCCGGGTAACCAGGGTAAACATCGGGTTACTAAGCGCAGGGCCGCACTTAGTAACCCGATGTTCACCCTGGTTACCAGCGAAAAACGTAAAAAAAACAAACACTACATACTTACATTAGAGTGTCTGTCCCCCGGCGCTCTGCTTCTCTGCACTGTGTAAGCGCCGGCCGGAAAGCAGAGCGGTGACGTCACTGCTGTGCTGTGCTTTATGGCCAGCCGGCGCTGACAGTGCAGGGAAGCAGAACGCCGATGGACAGACACTGGAATGTAAGTATGTAGTGTTTGTTTTTTTACGTTTACGCTGGTAACCAGGGTCAACATCGGGTTACTAAGCGCGGCCCTGCGCTTAGTAACCCGATGTTTACCCTGGTTACCAGTGAAGACATCGCTGGATCGGTGTCACACACGCCGATTCAGCGATATCTGCGGGAGATCCAGCGACGAAATAAAGTTCTGGACTTTCTGCTCCGACCAACGATGTCACAGCAGGATCCAGATCGCTGCTGTGTGTCAAACACAACGATATCGCTAGCCGTCCTGGATCGCTGCAACGTCGCTGCAACGTCACGGATAGCTAGCGATATCGTTGTAATGTTGTTCAGTGTGAAGGTACCTTTAGTTATAAAGAACTACACCGTATCCTTCCAGGTGAGCAATACCATTTTCTGATATATTCTTACTCCCCTAATAGGGTGACCCTATTGTGTGCGCTTTCCTTCACTCTACAGCACATCCTAGAACATGGAATTGCAGCAGAATAACTAACCATTGCCTTGTAGAGGAAAAAGTATGTACAGACATTGGGATGTGGAACAAAGAGATCTGACTTTTTTATAATAAAGCATGATTTTCAATATACCAGACCACATGTATCATTATAAACAGCCCAGATCATCGCAGGATGTGTTGACACAACAGAGCATCTAATAGAAAAACCTGCGAGAACGTGCACAGACTAAGCGAGAAACGTCATTCTTCTCTGCCAGAAATATTTATGTATAAACACTTAACGAGCTCAGAATTCTCCTGTTTGCGGTTATTCATTATCATAAAGGTTTGGAGTGGGACAAGACTGATGGCTTATTAGAGGTGTCATCCATGTAGATTGCTTGCAAAGCTGAGTAATAAACTAAAGCTTATAACATTGTGGAGAAACTATCTTGATGATGTGCCGTGCTTCACTAAGCAAGACAAATAATATCGGTAAGCCATGTGGATGACTTCATGGAAAAGCCCAGTACACAATGCGAAATGTTTATGGCCATTGTGGCAAGAAACCTGTTACAGTCAAATTGGTTGGTACATCAACGGATGAAAAAGCGTAAAACTGCACTGTGTAACCACATTTACTAATAGTCCCGGTTTTTATATATCTACTAAATGGAGGACCGATGCTATCATCACATTGGGAGGGCGGTAATGTCACGATGGGGGCAGGCTTTGCAGCGTTGAGAATCTCTCCCCCCCCCCATGTGCTCCCCCCCTATCCACTCTCTTTCCCCATGTGCTGACTTCTCCCATCTGTGCTCTCTTCTTTGACCTGTCTACCCCATGTGCTATCCCCCTTGTCTGCTGTCTCTCTCCTTCCTGTTTTTAGGAGGAGCCATGTTGGCATTGATATTTGCTTTTTAACCCCTTTCTGACCTCGGACGGGATAGTACGTCCGAGGTCAGATCCCCTGCTTTGATGCAGGGCTCCGCGGTGAGCCCGCATCAAAGCCGGGACATGTCAGCTGTTTTGAACAGCTGACATGTGCCCGTAATAGGTGCGGGCAGAATCGCGATCTGCCCGCACCTATTAACTAGTTAAATGCCGCTGTCAAACGCAGACAGCGGCATTTAACTACCGCTTCCGGCCGGGCGGCCGGAAATGACGTCATCGCCGACCCCCGTCACATGATCGGGGGTCGGCGATGCATCAGGATGGTAACCATAGAGGTCCTTGAGACCTCTATGGTTACTGATCACCGGTGGCTGTGAGCGCCACCCTGTGGTCGGCGCTCACAGCACACCTCCATTTCTGCTACATAGCAGCGATCAGCAGATCGCTGCTATGTAGCAGAGGCGATCGAGTTGTGCCTGCTTCTAGCCTCCCACGGAGGCTATTGAAGCATGGCAAAAGTAAAAAAAAAAAGTTGAAAAAAATGTGAAAAAAATAAAAAAAATATAAAAGTTTAAATCACCCCCCTTTCGCCCCAATCAAAATAAATCAATAAAAAAAATTTAAAATCTACGCATATTTGGTATCGCCGCGCTCAGAATCGCCCGATCTATCAACTAAAAAAAAACATTAACCTGATCGCTAAACAGCGTAGCGGGAAAAAATTCAAAACGCCAGAATTACGTTTTTTTGGTCGCCGCGACATTGCATTAAAATGCAATAACGGGCGATCAAAAGAACGTATCTGCACCAAAATGCTATCACTAAAAACGTCATCTCGGCACGCAAAAAATAAGCCCTCAACCGACCCCAGATCACGAAAAATGGAGACGCTACGGGTATTTTTTTAGCAAAGTTTGGAATTTTTTTTCACCACTTAGATAAAAAATAACTTAGTCATGTTAGGTGTCTATGAACTCGTACTGACCTGGAGAATCATAACGGCAGGTCAGTTTTAGCATTTAGTGAACCTAGCAAAAAAGCCAAACAAAAAACAAGTGTGGGATTGCACTTTCTTTGCAATTTCACCGCACTTGGAATTTTTTTCCCGTTTTCTAGTACACGACATGCTAAAACCAATGATGTCGTTCAAAAGTATAACTCGTCCCGCAAAAAATAAGCCCTCACATGGCCAAATTGACGGAAAAATAAAAAAGTTATGGCTCTGGGAAGGAGGGGAGTGAAAAACGAACACGGAAAAATGAAAAATCCCAAGGTCATGAAGGGGTTAAATGGGTTTTCCCACGAATGAAAGTTCATTTTAAAAATTGTCCGTGACCATGTACAGAACATACCACAGCTCCTGGGCAGGGGAGGAAGCAAAAGACAATACTGACATTACAGCAGGAGATCGCAAAGGATACATTTTTTGAGGTAAAATATTGTTTTAAAACAGTCAGTGAAATATTTTACCTGACAAAAGAAATCCTCCTGTAATGTCAGTATTGTCTTTTGCTTCCTCCCCTGCCCAGGAGATGAGATGTGGTATGCTCCATACATGGTCAGACTCAGACTGTTTTTAAAAAGTGTGTGATGCATACAGTGTGTTTGTGTGTGTGTGGTGCATACGGCATGTACAGTGTGTGTGTGGTTCGACGGTGTTCCGCTGGTGGTACCGCACAAGAGGTTGGTACCACCAGCCGTTTCCACATTGAGACACCCATCACTTGGATGTCCCAATATGGCGGTCAGTAAACTTCCGCTGCTTGGAATTCTGGCCTCCGGACAAATCTGGACAGAACAAGATGTAAAGACATTACAAGGCAAGTATATATTACTAGATGGAGGCCCGATGCTCTCGCATCGGGAGGGCGGTAATGTCACGATGGGGGCAGGCTTTGCAGCGTTGAGAATCCCCCTTCATGTGCTCACCCACCTATCCACTCTCTCTTTCCCCATGTGCTGACTTCTCCCGTCTGTGCTCTCTTCTTTGACCTGTCTACCCCATGTGCTATGCGCTCCTCCTGTAGAAAGATGGCGGCAGTCAGTGAATCATTCGGCTGATCCCAGCGGCGTGTTTGCGATGGTGTTTCGCTGGTGGCACCACGAAAGAGGCTGCGTACGGCGTATAGTGTGTGTGTGTGGTGCGTACGGCGTATACAGTGTATGTGTGTGTGTGGTGCGTATGGTGTATCCAGTGTGTGTGTGTGGTGCATACAGCATATACAGTGTGTGTGTGTGTGTGTGTGTGTGTGTGTGGTGCATATGGCGTATACAGTGTGTGTGTCTGTGTGTGGTGTGACGGTGTTCCGCTGGTGGTACCGCGCAAGATGCTGGTACCACCATTAGTTTCCATATTCAAAGTTGTACATATATTGCATAGCACAAGTCTACAATGACTTTAGTCTGCTGTGTGATTCCTATAAGTGTGTCCTAGAAGTGTGAAGATTAATTTTAGAATTAAAACCAGAAGGATGTATACAGACTGTGCCCTGCTATCTGCTACCATCGCACTCTAAACAGCATGTCTATTCTTCCTACAGGTATGTTCATGCACCCAGCTCTCCTGCCTTGTCTGTCTATAAAGTGCACATAGTACATCACCCAGCTTTCCACACAGACTTCCCTCTGCTCCTAGCATTCACATGGTATGTCTTTCAGCTAACCCCAGCTTACCCTGTGTTATTTATGACCTTGTTTATTCAATGCTTGTTGTATGCATCTGGTCCACCCTTAATTCAATGACCAAGATGAGCAGAGACCACTCCTCTCTGCTTCACACCTGAATGCACTTAGTTGTACATATATTGCATAGCACAAGTCTGCAATGACTTTAGTCTGCTGTGTGATTCCTATAAGTGTGTCCTAGAAGTGTGAAGATTAATTTTAGAATTAAAACCAGAATTGAACCAGATGGGAACTGAAGGTAACTGGCCAGTCACTGTAAACAATGTTTCTGTTTGTTTTCACTTTCACCCCTATAATTCTTCACTTTCTGCAAACTCCCTTAATCCCTACTCCTAGTAAAGAACTATTCATCTCCTCTTCAATCCTCCCCATCCATCTCACCTCCTCCTCAGAACCGTTCCTTAACATACAATCCTCTGTCTCCAAGCACAAACAGCCACCTCATGCCCTCTCCTGCTCCCACCTGCTAACACTTTCTCTGCTCCTTCTCACTGCTGGTGATATCTCTCCAAATCCTGGTCCTCCTCACCACATCCCCACAGTCAGTTCTACCTCCCATCCATGCTCCATCATAAATTTCCGTAACCTCTCTAACCTTATACCCATTCGCCCAGCCCCCACTTCCCCAGTCCCACTAACAGGAGCTCTGTGGAACGCTCGCTCTGTCTGCAACAAGCTTTCCTACATCCACAATATTTTTTTTACTACCAAACTTTCCTTCCTCGCCATCACTGAAACCTGGCTCACCCCGTCTGACACAGCCTCTCCTGCTGCACTTTCCTATGGTGGCTTCCACCTTTCTCACACACCCCGCCCCAGCAGCAAGCATGGCGGAGGAGTTGGTTTTCTCCTGTCAGGTACCTGCTCCTTCACCCCAATTCCACTTCCTCCCTTCCTTTGAGGTGCACTCTGTGCACATCTATGCCCCCACCAACCTCCAACTGGCTGTCATTTACCGCCCCCCAGGGCTAGCCACCACCTTCTTTGACCACTTCACCACCTGGCTACTTCATTTCCTTTCTGGGGACATCCCCACTATCATCATGGGCAACTTCAACATACCCATTGACACTTCCCTCTCAGCTGCCACTAAACTTCTATCTCTCACTTCCTCCTTCAGCCTCACTCAATGGTCTTCTGCAGCCACTCACAAAGATGGTCACACACTGGACCTCATCTTCACACGCCTCTGCTCCCTATCTAACCTCTCTAGCTCACCTCTCCTCTTTCTGACCACAATCTACTCACATTTTCTTCCCTCTCTACTCCTTGTCTACAATCCCCACCCCACAAACTTGCACACTCTCGCAGATCTTAAACACCTCAATCTACACTTACTCTCTGAATTCCTCCTCCCTCTCACAGACATAAGTTCCCAACACAATGCGGATGATGCTGCCGCTCTATATAACACCACAATAGCTGCAGCTTTGGAATCTCTTGCCCCTCTCACAAATACCAAAGCTTGCAAAATCAACAGACAGCCCTGGCACCTGTTGTGAATTCTGTTGTCGGGCTCCCTCCTGTGGTCATGGTTCTGTCCATGGACTTCCTCTGGTGGGTGTTTCTGAGTTTCCTTCCACAGGTGACGAGGTTAATTCGTTAGCTGGCTGCTCTATTTAACTCCACTTAGATCTTTGCTCCATGCCACCTGTCAATGTTTCAGTATTGGTCTAGTTCACTCCTGGATCGTTCTTGTGACCTTTCTTCCCAGCAGAAGCTAAGTTCCAGCTTGTATTTCTTTGGTTTGCTATTTTTCTGTCCAGCTTGCTATTTTTTTTGTTGTCTTGCTTGCTGGAAGCTCTGGGATGCAGAGGGAGCGCCTCCGCACCGTGAGTCGGTGCGGAGGGTCTTTTTGCGCCCTCTGCGTGGTCTTTTTGTAGGTTTTTGTGCTGACCGCAAAGTAACCTTTCCTATCCTCGGTCTGTTCAGTAAGTCGGGCCTCACTTTGCTAAATCTATTTCATCTCTGTTTGTATTTTCATCTTTACTCACAGTCATTATATGTGGGGGGCTGCCTTTTCCTTTGGGGAATTTCTCTGAGGTAAGGTAGGCTTTATTTTTCTATCTTCAGGGCTAGCTAGTTCCTTAGGCTGTGCCGAGTTGCATAGGGAGCGTTAGGCGCAATCCACGGCTATTTCTAGTGTGTTTGATAGGATTAGGGATTGCGGTCAGCAGAGTTCCCACGTCCCAGAGCTCGTCCTTTATTATCAGTAACTATCAGGTCTTTCCGTGTGCTCTTAACCACCAGGTCCATTATTGTCCTGACCACCAGGTCATAACAGGCACCCCAGCCTGACCAAAGAACTGAGGCGATACTCCAGGGCTGCAGAGCGGAGATGGAAAAGATCCCACTCCAACGAGCACTTTATCACATTCAAACAGTCCCTCACTACTTTCAAGACCACACTCGCCACAGCTAAACAAACCTACTTCTCATCTCTCATATCCTCCCTTTCTCACAACCCTAAACAGTTATTCAACACCTTCAATTCTCTCCTCCGTCCCCCAGCACCTCCTCCCTCCCCACTCATCTCAGCTGAAGACTTTGCCTCATTTTTCAAGCAGAAGATTAAGAACATCAGAGACAGTTTTAGTCGACAACCCCCAGAGCCCTTCCTCCCAACTGCCCAGCCCTCCACCTCCAAAACCAACTTCTCCACCATTACAGAAGACCGACTCTCCACTCTACTCTCAAGATCGCATCTCACCACCTGTGCACTTGACCCGATCCCTTCCCACTTCATCCAAAACCTCGCCACAGTCTTCATCCCAACTCTAACCCATCTCTTCAACCTATCACTAACTACTGGTGTTTTCCCCTCAAGCTTTAAACATGCCTCAATCACACCTATCCTCAAAAAGCCCTCTCTTGATCCATCCTCTGTATCTAATTATCGTCCTATATCACTTCTCCCCTATGCCTCAAAAATACTGGAACAACACGTCCATCTTGAACTGTCCTGCCATCTATCTTCCTGCTCACTTTTTGACCGCTTACAATCTGGCTTCCGGTCACACCACTCCACTGAAACTGCCCTAACTAAGGTCATCAATGACCTATTAACCGCCAAGAGCAAGCGACACTACTCTATCCTCCTCCTCCTGGACCTGTCCTCTGCCTTTGAGACAGTGGACCATTCCCTATTACTACAGACACTCTCATCCCTTGGCATCACAGACTTGGCTCTATCCTGGATCTCGTCATACCTAAATGACCGAACATTCAGCGTCTCCCATTCACACACCACCTCCTCACCTCGTCCCCTATCTGTCGGAGTCCCGCAAAGTTCAGTTCTAGGGCCCCTGCTCTTCTCCATTTACACTTTTGGCCTGGGACAGCTCATAGAATCTCATGGTTTTCAGTATCATCTCTATGCTGATGACAAACAGATCTACATCTCGGGACCAGATACCACCACACTACTAACCAGAATCCCTCAATGTCTATTCGCTATTCCATCCATCTTCTCCGCTAGATTTCTAAAACTTAACATGGACAAAACAGAATTCATTGTCTTTCCCCCATCTCACGCGACCCCCCAACGAACCTATCCATTACAGTAAACGGCTGCCCACTCTCCCCAGTCCCACAAGCTTGCTGTCTCGGGGTAATCCTTGACACTGATGTCTCCTTCAAACCGCATATCCAAGCCCTTTCCACTTCCTGCCCCCTTCAACTCAAAAATATTTCACGGATCCGTACATTCCTAAACCAAGAATCTGCAAAAACCCTAGTCCATGCCCTCATCATCTCTCGCCTCGACTACTGTAACCTCCTGCTTTGTGGCCTCTCCTCTAACACTCTCGCACCACTCCAATCTATTCTAAACTCAGCTGCCCGACTTATCCACCTGTCCCCCCGCTATTCCCCAGCCTCTCCACTCCTCTGTCAATCCCTTCACTGGCTCCCCATTACCCAGTGACTCCAGTACAAAAGCCTAACCATGACATACAAAGCCATCCACAACCTAATAACTAGAGCGGGGGCACCACATAGGAAACGGGGATCCAACCTGGTCTATGCTATACTAAGCCATGAAAAAACAACACAAGAAATAGACCATAAAAGGGGATCACCCAAGGCAATGGATTAAATATGAAAATTACAAATTTTATTAGAATAACACTCATGGACATAGGAAACAACCACATGGAGCACACAATTAAAAGCATTTAAAATTGGTCACACATAGGACCTAGAAACATGAACAAATGGCCCGTAATAGAACCCTCCTCCTAGATGCGATCCCTCCCCAAACGCACTGTAATGGCTAATAATAATATATAGTACAGTGTAAGATGTCTGCATGAACAGCACTATTGGAATATAGGGTAAAGCAGCACAACCTAAGGAGTATAGGTGTGACCATGATATATAATGCACCAGTCTGTGAATACCTCACACCAGCAGGATTACCTATGTAACACAAATAAGCAGATATACAAAAAAAAAAAAAAAAAAAGCCTTTTTGCAATAACGTAAGACATAGACAAAAGCTTAATAAAGCATACACACTGAATCAAATTGACCCCAAACCACACATATGGCATGTAGGTCTACTCCATTAAGGTATAGAGTTGTATATAATACAGAGTTAGTTGTGTAGCGATTCCACTGGTCTAGTCTAACGTGGTATATAACCTGTGCCATTAAATTGCAAAAGCTCCCATAGTAAGGGAAATAAAATATCTGCTGAGGAGTGAGGATTCAGATCACCAATAACAAAAAACCAGTATGCAAACCCAGGAGCTGTTCAAGCTCTGTACATAGCCAAGGGGGGTATCAACAGGAGGAGCAGAGACAAAGCCATCCACAACCTGTCTCCTCCATACATCTGTGACCTCGTCTCCCGGTACTTTCCCACACGCAACCTCCGATCCTCACAAGATCTCCTTCTCTATTCCCCTCTTATCTCCTCTTCCCACAATCGCATACAAGATTTCTCTCGCGCATCACCCCTACTCTGGAACTCTCTACCACAACATATCAGACTCTCACCTATCATGGAAACCTTCAAAAAGAACCTGAAGACTCACCTCTTCCGACAAGCCTACAACCTGCAGTAATCACCGATCAACCAAACCACTGCACGACCAGCTCTATCCTTACCTACTGTATCCTCACCCATCCCTTGTAGATTGTGAGCCCTCGCGGGCAGGGTCCTCTCTCCTCCTGTACCAGTTGTGACTTGTGTTGTTCAAGATTATTGTACCTGTTTTTATTATGTATACCCCTCCTCAGATGTAAAGCGCCATGGAATAAATGCTGCTATAATAATAATAAATAATAATAATAATATTGAGACACCCATGACTTGGATGTCCCAATATGGAGGTCGGTAAACTTCTGCCGCTTGGAATTCTGGGATACAGACACATCTGGACGGAGCAGGATGTGAAGACATTACAAGGTAAGTTTATATTAAGATGACTCTCTCCTATTTGTTTGGTTACATAAGCTGTAGAAATCTAGCAGTTCATTAACCCCTTCACCACTTTGGGTTTTTCCCTTTTAGAGTGTCCGTTTTCTGCTCCTCTTCTGCCATATAGTGTACTGGAAAACAGGAAAAAAAATTCAAAGTGCGGAGAAATTGAAAAAAAAAAAGTGTAATTCCATAATTGTTTTTATTTTACCATGATCACTAAATGCTAAAACTGACCTGTCATTATGATTCTCCAGGTCATTATGAGTTCACAGACACCAAACATGTCTAGGTACTTTATCATTTAAGTGGAGGAGTATCGGGTGTATTATACTAAACAAGCAAACTGCTGCATATTCATTGGGTGATTGGATTGTTTATACCAGAATAAAAATCCTTGTTCTCAGCAGCACATCACTGGTGTAAACTGTAGATGTGCTGCAGATAACATGATACTGTATGGTGATCTGTTAGTGATCTACTAGTGATCGTTCTGTCCCCATCATTCTTTCTCAGACGGTGGAAAGAGGATGGGAAACAAGCGTCCAATGACTTCAGTATTGTCAATGACACTAGTTTAGCGGCCCGAGATCAGCGCATGTAACTACAACGGAAATGCTTCTGTGTGATGGGCAAAATGTTAGCATTTGGGGCCCCATTTTAAACTTTGCCTAGGGCCCCACTTTGCCTAAAACCGGCCCTGACCGCGGGTTGCCAATGGGTTGGCATTAAAACCCGGGGTTTGCAGTAGGCCCCTGTGGTTGTCAATTCCATATAGCTATGTGTGGTTGGCGCTCATAGCAAGTGAGCATTTCTGCTACACAGAGAAGGACTGAAGCATAAGCGATCGGATGATCGCAGCTTCTAGTCTCCAATGGAGACTATAGAAGGAAGTGTAAAGTAAAAAAAATGTTTTTAAAAATATAAACAAAATATAAGAAAAATATAAAAGTTTAAATACCCCCCATTCACCCCATTCAACATAAAACAGTAAAAAATATGCATATTTGGTATTGCCGCGTTAAAAAACGCCAGATCTATCAATATATGAAAAGAATTCGATCGGTAAATGGCGTAACAAGAAAAAAATGCAATCATGGGCGCTCAAAAGATCATATCTACACTAAAATGGTATCAATAAAAATGTCAGGTCGGCGTGCAAAAAATAAGCCCTCACCCAACCCAAGATCACGAAAAATGGAGACGTTACCGTTTTTTTTCAACACTTAAATGATAAAGTACCTAGACATGTTTGGTGTCTGTGAACTCGTAATGACCTGGAGAATCATAATGACAGGTCAGTTTTAGCATTTAGTGATCATGGTAAAATAAAAACAATTATGGAATTACACTTTTATTTGCAATTTCTCCGCACTTTGAATTTTTTTTCCTGTTTTCCAGTACACTATATGGCAAAAACAATGGTGTTGTTCAAAAGTACAACTCGTCACACAAAAAAGAATCCCTCACATGGCCATAATGATGGAAAAATAAAAAAGTTATGGCTCTGGGAAGAAGAGGAGCAAAAAACGGAAACTCTAAAAGGGAAAAAAACCCAAGGTGGTGAAGGGGTTAATGAACTGCTAGATTTCTACAGCTTATGTAACCAAACAAATAGGAGAAAGTCATCTTAATATATACTTACCTTGTAATGGCTTCACATCCTGCTCCGTCCAGATGTGTCTGGATCCCAGAATTTCAAGCGGCGGAAGTTTACCGACCTCCATATTGGGACATCCAAGTCATGGGTGTCTCAATATGGAAACTAACGGTGGTACCAGCCTCTTGCGCGGTACCACCAGCGGAACACCGTCGAACCACACACACACACACACACACTGTATACACCGTACGCACCACACATACACTGTATACGCCGCACGCACCACACACACACTATACGCCGAACGCAGCCTCTTGCGTGGTGCCACCAGCGGAACACCATCACGAACACGCCGCCGGGATCAGCCGAATGATTCACTGACTGCCGCCATCTTTGTACAGGAGGAGCGCATAGCACATGGGGTAGATAGGTCAAAGAAGAGAGCACAGACGGGAGAAGTCAGCACATCGAGAAAGAGAGAGTGTGGATAGGTGAGTGATTGGTGGAGCAGCTTAGTTTACATTTTTTTGCAAAAAAACGTATCAACTAAATACCCTGTTTTTTTTCCATCTTTTGACTAGCACTCGCTTATTACTGTGATTTTTTTTTACAACAGAGTATTTTTGACTTCACTGTGCTCTTTTGTGTCTTCTACCTTCCAAGAAAGCCCAGCAAAAAATACAAAAACAACTGAGCAAAACAAAATGATGCTGAAACCAGAAAAAAAATGGCAGGACACAACAATTCACAAACTATGTACTTCACACTCATATTGTTATCTCTTAATACTTTTCATACTACCGTATATGGAAATGGCCGGTTATTTAAGCATCATTCGTTCATTTTATGGTGAAATGCATAATTAAAAGTTAAAGGGAATGTCAGAACAGCATGATATGAAGGAGATGACCCTGATTCCAGGTGTGTGTCACCATTGCAGCACTGTGTGCAGTTGTATCAATAAGATCAGTGTTTTATCTATCTGAAACTAAACCTCTCCAAAACTGAACTTCTTCTGCTCCCGCCTTCTACTAACCTCCCTAAATCTGACATTTCCCTCTCCGTGGATGGCACCATAATAACACCCCGGCAGCAGGCGCGCTGTCTGGGTGTTATGTTTGACTCTGATCTCTCCTTCACATCCAATATACAATCTCTTGCCCGCTCGTGCCACTTACACCTAAAGAACATCTCTAGAATCCATCCTTTTCTCACCATGGAAACAACAAAAACCCTCACTGTCGCCTTGATCCACTCCCGCCAGGACTACTGCAATGCTCTATTAATTGGCCTCCCCCTCACGTGACTTTCCCCTCTCCAGTCCATCCTTAACCCCTTCCCGACCTTTGACGCATACGCTGCGTCATGAAAGTCTGTGCCATTCCGACCCATGACGCAGCATATGCGTCATGGAAAGATCGCGTCCCTGCAGATCGGGTGAAAGGGTTAACTCCCATTTCACCCGATCTGCAGGGACAGGGGGAGTGGTAGTTTAGCCCAGGGGGGATGGCTTCACCCCCCCGTGGATACGATCGCTCTGATTGGCTGTTGAAAGTGAAACTGCCAATCAGAGCGATTTGTAATATTTCACCTAAAAAAATGGTGAAATATTACAATCCAGCCATGGCCGATGCTGCAATATCATCGGCCATGGCTGGAAACACTAATGTGCACCCACCCCACCCGACCGATCGCCCCCCCAGTCCCCCGATCTGTGGTCCGATCCCCTCCGTCCTGTGCTCCGCTCCCCCGTCCTCCTGTCCGCTCCCCCCGTGCTCCAATCACACCCCCCGTGCTCCAATCAAACCCCCCCGCGCTCCGATCCCCCCCGCACAGCGATCCTCCCCCCCGTACAGCGATCCCCCCCCGTGCTCCGATCCACCCGCCCGCACAGCGATCCCCCACTCCGTGCTCCAATCCACCCCCCCGTGTTGTTCCGATCCACCCCCCCATGCTCCGATCCACCCCCCCGTGCTCCGACGCCCCCCGTGCCCCGATCTCCCCCCCCCTTATACGTACCTGGCCTCCCGGGGTCCGTCCGTCTTCTTTCCTGGGCGCCGCCATCTTCCAAAATGGCGGGCGCATGTGCAGTGCGCCCTGTTATGTAGGCAATCCAGTAACACAGTGTGCCAGCAATCAGAGCACATACAGTGATCTGACAATAACCCAAAAAACAATAGAACGAGCTCTGAGACGTGGAATCTCTGTAGACCGCAATACCTGAACCTATCCTAAACACAACTAAAGGCAGCTGTGGATTGCGCCTGACACTACCTATGCAACTCGGCACAGCCTGAGGAGCTGACTAGCCTGAAGATAGAAAAACAAGCCTGACTTGCCTCAGAGAAATACCCCAAAGGAAAAGGCAGCCCCCCACATATAATGACTGTTAGCAAGATGAAAAGGCAAACGTAGGGATGAAATAGATTCAGCAAAGTGAGGCCCAATATTCTAGATAGAGCGAGGATAGCAAAGAGAACTTTGCAGTCTACAAAAAACACTAAAGCAAAAAACCACGCAAAGGGGGCAAAAAGACCCACCGTGCCGAACTAACGGCACGGCGGTACACCCTTTGCGTCTCAGAGCTTCCAGCAAAACGAATTAACAAGCTGGACAGAAAAAGTAGCAACAAAAGCAAAGAAGCACTTATCTAAGCAGAGCAGCAGGCCACAGGAAAGATCCAGAAGCTCAGATCCAACACTGGAACATTGACAAGGAGCAAGGAAGACAGAATCAGGTGGAGTTAAATAACAAAGCAGCCAACGAGCTCACCAGAACACCTGAGGGAGGAAGCTCAGAAGCTACAGTACCACTTGTGACCACAGGAGTGAATTCAGCCACAGAATTCACAACAGTACCCCCCCCTTGAGGAGGGGTCACCGAACCCTCACCAGAGCCCCCAGGCCGACCAGGATGAGCCACATGAAAGGCACGAACAAGATCTGGAGCATGGACATCAGAGGCAAAAACCCAGGAATTATCTTCCTGAGCATAACCCTTCCATTTAACCAGATACTGGAGTTTCCGTCTAGAAACACGAGAATCCAAAATTTTCTCCACAATATACTCCAATTCCCCCTCCACCAAAACCGGGGCAGGAGGCTCAACAGATGGAACCATAGGTGCCACGTATCTCCGCAACAACGACCTATGGAATACATTATGTATGGAAAAGGAGTCTGGGAGGGTCAGACGAAAAGACACAGGATTGAGAATCTCAGAAATCCTATATGGACCAATAAAACGAGGTTTAAATTTAGGAGAGGAAACCTTCATAGGAATATGACAAGAAGATAACCAAACCAGATCCCCAACACGAAGTCGGGGACCCACACGGCGTCTGCGATTAGCGAAAAGTTGAGCCTTCTCCTGGGACAAGGTCAAATTGTCCACTACCTGAGTCCAGATCTGCTGCAACCTGTCCACCACAGAATCCACACCAGGACAGTCCGAAGACTCAACCTGTCCTGAAGAGAAACGAGGATGGAACCCAGAATTGCAGAAAAATGGAGAGACCAAGGTAGCCGAGCTGGCCCGATTATTAAGGGCGAACTCAGCCAACGGCAAAAAGGACACCCAATCATCCTGGTCTGCAGAAACAAAACATCTCAGATATGTTTCCAAGGTCTGATTGGTTCGTTCGGTCTGGCCATTAGTCTGAGGATGGAAAGCCGAGGAAAAAGATAGGTCAATGCCCATCCTACCACAAAAGGTTCGCCAAAACCTTGAAACAAACTGGGAACCTCTGTCAGAAACAATATTCTCAGGAATGCCATGCAAACGAACCACATGCTGGAAGAACAAAGGCACCAAATCAGAGGAGGAAGGCAATTTAACCAAGGGCACCAGATGGACCATTTTAGAAAAGCGATCACAGACCACCCAAATGACTGACATCTTTTGAGAAACGGGAAGGTCAGAAATGAAATCCATCGAAATATGTGTCCAAGGCCTCTTTGGGACTGGCAAGGGCAAAAGCAACCCACTGGCACGTGAACAGCAGGGCTTAGCCCTAGCACAAATCCCACAGGACTGCACAAAAGTACGTACATCCCGTGACAGAGATGGCCACCAGAAGGATCTAGCCACTAACTCTCTGGTACCAAAGATTCCAGGATGACCAGCCAACACCGAACAATGAAGTTCAGAGATAACTTTACTAGTCCACCTATCAGGGACGAACAGTTTCTCCGCCGGACAACGATCAGGTTTATTCGCCTGAAATTTTTGCAACACTCGCCGCAAATCAGGGGAGATGGCAGACACAATGACTCCTTCCTTGAGGATACTCGCCGGCTCAGATGAACCCGGAGAGTCGGGCACAAAACTCCTAGACAGAGCATCCGCCTTCACATTTTTAGAGCCCGGAAGGTACGAAATCACAAAATCGAAGCGGGCAAAAAATAACGACCAACGGGCCTGTCTAGGATTCAAGCGCTTGGCAGACTCGAGATAAGTAAGGTTCTTATGATCAGTCAATACCACCACGCGATGCTTAGCTCCTTCAAGCCAATGACGCCACTCCTCGAATGCCCACTTCATGGCCAGCAACTGTCGGTTGCCCACATCATAATTACGCTCAGCAGCCGAAAACTTCCTGGAAAAGAAAGCACATGGTTTCAACACTGTGCAACCAGAACCTCTCTGTGACAAAACCGCCCCTGCTCCAATCTCAGAAGCATCAACCTCGACCTGGAACGGAAGAGAAACATCTGGTTGACACAACACAGGGGCAGAACAAAAACGACGCTTCAACTCCTGAAAAGCTTCCACAGCAGCAGAAGACCAATTAACCAAATCAGCACCCTTCTTGGTCAAATCGGTCAATGGTTTGGCAATGCTAGAAAAATTACAGATGAAGCGACGATAAAAATTAGCAAAGCCCAGGAACTTTTGCAGACTTTTCAGAGATGTCGGCTGAGTCCAATCCTGGATGGCTTGGACCTTAACCGGATCCATCTCGATAGTAGAAGGGGAAAAGATGAACCCCAAAAATGAAACTTTCTGCACACCGAAGAGACACTTTGATCCCTTCACAAACAAAGAATTAGCACGCAGGGCCTGGAAAACCATTCTGACCTGCTTCACATGAGAGTCCCAATCATCTGAGAAGATCAAAATGTCATCCAAGTAAACAATCAGGAATTTATCCAGATACTCACGGAAGATGTCATGCATAAAAGACTGAAACACAGATGGAGCATTGGCAAGTCCGAACGGCATCACTAGATACTCAAAATGACCCTCGGGCGTATTAAATGCAGTTTTCCATTCATCTCCTTGCCTGATTTTCACCAGATTATACGCACCACGAAGATCTATCTTAGTGAACCAACTAGCCCCCTTAATCCGAGCAAACAAGTCAGATAACAATGGCAAGGGATACTGAAATTTAACAGTGATTTTATTAAGAAGGCGGTAATCAATACACGGTCTCAGCGAACCATCCTTCTTGGCTACAAAAAAGAACCCTGCTCCCAGTGGTGATGACGATGGGCGAATATGTCCCTTCTCCAGGGATTCCTTCACATAACTGCGCATAGCGGCGTGTTCAGGCACGGATAAATTAAATAATCGACCTTTTGGGATTTTACTACCAGGAATCAAATTGATAGCACAATCACAATCCCTATGCGGAGGTAGGGCATCGGACTTGGACTCTTCAAATACATCCTGATAATCAGACAAGAACTCTGGGACCTCAGAAGGAGTGGATGACGAAATAGACAAAAATGGAACATCACCATGTACCCCCTGACAACCCCAGCTGGATACCGACATAGAGTTCCAATCCAGTACTGGATTATGGGTTTGCAGCCATGGCAACCCCAACACGACCACATCATGCAGATTATGTAGCACCAGAAAGCGAATAACTTCCTGATGTGCAGGAGCCATGCACATGGTCAGCTGGGTCCAGTACTGAGGTTTATTCTTGGCCAAAGGTGTAGCATCAATTCCTCTCAACGGAATAGGACACCGCAAAGGCTCCAAGAAAAACCCACAACGTTTAGCATAATCCAAATCCATCAGATTCAGGGCAGCGCCTGAATCCACAAACGCCATGACAGAATACGATGACAAAGAGCATATCAAGGTAATGGACAGAAGGAATTTGGATTGTACAGTACCAATGACGGCAGACTTATCGAACCGCTTAGTGCGCTTAGGACAATCAGAAATAGCATGAGTGGAATCACCACAGTAGAAACACAGACCATTCAGACGTCTGTGTTCTTGCCGTTCAACTCTGGTCATAGTCCTATCGCACTGCATAGGCTCAGGTTTAATCTTAGACAATACCGCCAAATGGTGCACAGATTTACGCTCGCGCAAGCGTCGACCGATCTGAATGGCCAAAGACATAGACTAATTCAAACCAGTAGGCATAGGAAAACCCACCATGACATCCTTAAGAGCCTCAGAGAGACCCTTTCTGAACAAAGCTGCCAGCGCAGATTCATTCCACAGAGTGAGTACTGACCACTTCCTAAATTTCTGACAATATACTTCTATATCATCCTGGCCCTGGCACAAAGCCAGCAAATTTTTCTCAGCCTGATCCACTGAATTAGGCTCATCGTAAAGTAATCCGAGCGCCAGGAAAAACGCATTGACATTACTCAATGCAGGGTCTCCTGGCGCAAGAGAAAATGCCCAGTCCTGAGGGTCGCCGCGCAAAAAAGAAATAATAATCAAAACCTGTTGAAGAGGATTACCAGAAGAATGAGGTTTCAAGGCCAGAAATAGCTTACAATTATTTTTGAAATTAAGAAACTTAGTTCTATCACCAAAAAACAAATCAGGAATAGGAATTCTTGGTTCTAACATAGATTTCTGATCAATAGTATCTTGAATCCTTTGTACATTTGTAACGAGATTATCCATTGAAGAGCACAGACCCTGAATATCCATGTCCACACCTGTGTCCTGAAACACCCAAATGTCTAGGGGAAAAAAAAGACTGAACACAGAGCTGAGAAAAAAAAATGATGTCAGAACTTCTTTTTTCCCTCTATTGAGAATCATTAGGTTGGCTCCTTGTACTGTTATGTAGGCAATCCAGTAACACAGTGTGCCAGCAATCAGAGCACATACAGTGATCTGACAATAACCCAAAAAACAATAGAACGAGCTCTGAGACGTGGAATCTCTGTAGACCGCAATACCTGAACCTATCCTAAACACAACTAAAGGCAGCTGTGGATTGCGCCTGACACTACCTATGCAACTCGGCACAGCCTTAGGAGCTGACTAGCCTGAAGATAGAAAAACAAGCCTGACTTGCCTCAGAGAAATACCCCAAAGGAAAAGGCAGCCCCCCACATATAATGACTGTTAGCAAGATGAAAAGGCAAACGTAGGGATGAAATAGATTCAGCAAAGTGAGGCCCAATATTCTAGATAGAGCGAGGATAGCAAAGAGAACTTTGCAGTCTACAAAAAACACTAAAGCAAAAAACCACGCAAAGGGGGCAAAAAGACCCACCGTGCCGAACTAACGGCACGGCGGTACACCCTTTGCGTCTCAGAGCTTCCAGCAAAACGAATTAACAAGCTGGACAGAAAAAGTAGCAACAAAAGCAAAGAAGCACTTATCTAAGCAGAGCAGCAGGCCACAGGAAAGATCCAGAAGCTCAGATCCAACACTGGAACATTGACAAGGAGCAAGGAAGACAGAATCAGGTGGAGTTAAATAACAAAGCAGCCAACGAGCTCACCAGAACACCTGAGGGAGGAAGCTCAGAAGCTACAGTACCACTTGTGACCACAGGAGTGAATTCAGCCACAGAATTCACAACAGTACCCCCCCCTTGAGGAGGGGTCACCGAACCTTCACCAGAGCCCCCAGGCCGACCAGGATGAGCCACATGAAAGGCACGAACAAGATCTGGAGCATGGACATCAGAGGCAAAAACCCAGGAATTATCTTCCTGAGCATAACCCTTCCATTTAACCAGATACTGGAGTTTCCGTCTAGAAACACGAGAATCCAAAATTTTCTCCACAATATACTCCAATTCCCCCTCCACCAAAACCGGGGCAGGAGGCTCAACAGATGGAACCATAGGTGCCACGTATCTCCGCAACAACGACCTATGGAATACATTATGTATGGAAAAGGAGTCTGGGAGGGTCAGACGAAAAGACACAGGATTGAGAATCTCAGAAATCCTATATGGACCAATAAAACGAGGTTTAAATTTAGGAGAGGAAACCTTCATAGGAATATGAAAGGAAGATAACCAAACCAGATCCCCAACACGAAGTCGGGGACCCACACGGCGTCTGCGATTAGCGAAAAGTTGAGCCTTCTCCTGGGACAAGGTCAAATTGTCCACTACCTGAGTCCAGATCTGCTGCAACCTGTCCACCACAGAATCCACACCAGGACAGTCCGAAGACTCAACCTGTCCTGAAGAGAAACGAGGATGGAACCCAGAATTGCAGAAAAATGGAGAGACCAAGGTAGCCGAGCTGGCCCGATTATTAAGGGCGAACTCAGCCAACGGCAAAAAGGACACCCAATCATCCTGGTCTGCAGAAACAAAACATCTCAGATATGTTTCCAAGGTCTGATTGGTTCGTTCGGTCTGGCCATTAGTCTGAGGATGGAAAGCCGAGGAAAAAGATAGGTCAATGCCCATCCTACCACAAAAGGCTCGCCAAAACCTTGAAACAAACTGGGAACCTCTGTCAGAAACAATATTCTCAGGAATGCCATGCAAACGAACCACATGCTGGAAGAACAAAGGCACCAAATCAGAGGAGGAAGGCAATTTAACCAAGGGCACCAGATGGACCATTTTAGAAAAGCGATCACAGACCACCCAAATGACTGACATCTTTTGAGAAACGGGAAGGTCAGAAATGAAATCCATCGAAATATGTGTCCAAGGCCTCTTTGGGACTGGCAAGGGCAAAAGCAACCCACTGGCACGTGAACAGCAGGGCTTAGCCCTAGCACAAATCCCACAGGACTGCACAAAAGTACGTACATCCCGTGACAGAGATGGCCACCAGAAGGATCTAGCCACTAACTCTCTGGTACCAAAGATTCCAGGATGACCAGCCAACACCGAACAATGAAGTTCAGAGATAACTTTACTAGTCCACCTATCAGGGACGAACAGTTTCTCCGCCGGACAACGATCAGGTTTATTCGCCTGAAATTTTTGCAACACTCGCCGCAAATCAGGGGAGATGGCAGACACAATGACTCCTTCCTTGAGGATACTCGCCGGCTCAGATGAACCCGGAGAGTCGGGCACAAAACTCCTAGACAGAGCATCCGCCTTCACATTTTTAGAGCCCGGAAGGTACGAAATCACAAAATCGAAGCGGGCAAAAAATAACGACCAACGGGCCTGTCTAGGATTCAAGCGCTTGGCAGACTCGAGATAAGTAAGGTTCTTATGATCAGTCAATACCACCACGCGATGCTTAGCTCCTTCAAGCCAATGACGCCACTCCTCGAATGCCCACTTCATGGCCAGCAACTGTCGGTTGCCCACATCATAATTACGCTCAGCAGCCGAAAACTTCCTGGAAAAGAAAGCACATGGTTTCAACACTGTGCAACCAGAACCTCTCTGTGACAAAACCGCCCCTGCTCCAATCTCAGAAGCATCAACCTCGACCTGGAACGGAAGAGAAACATCTGGTTGACACAACACAGGGGCAGAACAAAAACGACGCTTCAACTCCTGAAAAGCTTCCACAGCAGCAGAAGACCAATTAACCAAATCAGCACCCTTCTTGGTCAAATCGGTCAATGGTTTGGCAATGCTAGAAAAATTACAGATGAAGCGACGATAAAAATTAGCAAAGCCCAGGAACTTTTGCAGACTTTTCAGAGATGTCGGCTGAGTCCAATCCTGGATGGCTTGGACCTTAACCGGATCCATCTCGATAGTAGAAGGGGAAAAGATGAACCCCAAAAATGAAACTTTCTGCACACCGAAGAGACACTTTGATCCCTTCACAAACAAAGAATTAGCACGCAGGGCCTGGAAAACCATTCTGACCTGCTTCACATGAGAGTCCCAATCATCTGAGAAGATCAAAATGTCATCCAAGTAAACAATCAGGAATTTATCCAGATACTCACGGAAGATGTCATGCATAAAAGACTGAAACACAGATGGAGCATTGGCAAGTCCGAACGGCATCACTAGATACTCAAAATGACCCTCGGGCGTATTAAATGCAGTTTTCCATTCATCTCCTTGCCTGATTTTCACCAGATTATACGCACCACGAAGATCTATCTTAGTGAACCAACTAGCCCCCTTAATCCGAGCAAACAAGTCAGATAACAATGGCAAGGGATACTGAAATTTAACAGTGATTTTATTAAGAAGGCGGTAATCAATACACGGTCTCAGCGAACCATCCTTCTTGGCTACAAAAAAGAACCCTGCTCCCAGTGGTGATGACGATGGGCGAATATGTCCCTTCTCCAGGGATTCCTTCACATAACTGCGCATAGCGGCGTGTTCAGGCACGGATAAATTAAATAATCGACCTTTTGGGATTTTACTACCAGGAATCAAATTGATAGCACAATCACAATCGCTATGCGGAGGTAGGGCATCGGACTTGGACTCTTCAAATACATCCTGATAATCAGACAAGAACTCTGGGACCTCAGAAGGAGTGGATGACGAAATAGACAAAAATGGAACATCACCATGTACCCCCTGACAACCCCAGCTGGATACCGACATAGAGTTCCAATCCAATACTGGATTATGGGTTTGCAGCCATGGCAACCCCAACACGACCACATCATGCAGATTATGTAGCACCAGAAAGCGAATAACTTCCTGATGTGCAGGAGCCATGCACATGGTCAGCTGGGTCCAGTACTGAGGTTTATTCTTGGCCAAAGGTGTAGCATCAATTCCTCTCAACGGAATAGGACACCGCAAAGGCTCCAAGAAAAACCCACAACGTTTAGCATAATCCAAATCCATCAGATTCAGGGCAGCGCCTGAATCCACAAACGCCATGACAGAATACGATGACAAAGAGCATATCAAGGTAATGGACAGAAGGAATTTGGATTGTACAGTACCAATGACGGCAGACTTATCGAACCGCTTAGTGCGCTTAGGACAATCAGAAATAGCATGAGTGGAATCACCACAGTAGAAACACAGACCATTCAGACGTCTGTGTTCTTGCCGTTCAACTCTGGTCATAGTCCTATCGCACTGCATAGGCTCAGGTTTAATCTTAGACAATACCGCCAAATGGTGCACAGATTTACGCTCGCGCAAGCGTCGACCGATCTGAATGGCCAAAGACATAGACTAATTCAAACCAGTAGGCATAGGAAAACCCACCATGACATCCTTAAGAGCCTCAGAGAGACCCTTTCTGAACAAAGCTGCCAGCGCAGATTCATTCCACAGAGTGAGTACTGACCACTTCCTAAATTTCTGACAATATACTTCTATATCATCCTGGCCCTGGCACAAAGCCAGCAAATTTTTCTCAGCCTGATCCACTGAATTAGGCTCATCGTAAAGTAATCCGAGCGCCAGGAAAAACGCATTGACATTACTCAATGCAGGGTCTCCTGGCGCAAGAGAAAATGCCCAGTCCTGAGGGTCGCCGCGCAAAAAAGAAATAATAATCAAAACCTGTTGAAGAGGATTACCAGAAGAATGAGGTTTCAAGGCCAGAAATAGCTTACAATTATTTTTGAAATTAAGAAACTTAGTTCTATCACCAAAAAACAAATCAGGAATAGGAATTCTTGGTTCTAACATAGATTTCTGATCAATAGTATCTTGAATCCTTTGTACATTTGTAACGAGATTATCCATTGAAGAGCACAGACCCTGAATATCCATGTCCACACCTGTGTCCTGAAACACCCAAATGTCTAGGGGAAAAAAAAGACTGAACACAGAGCTGAGAAAAAAAAATGATGTCAGAACTTCTTTTTTCCCTCTATTGAGAATCATTAGGTTGGCTCCTTGTACTGTTATGTAGGCAATCCAGTAACACAGTGTGCCAGCAATCAGAGCACATACAGTGATCTGACAATAACCCAAAAAACAATAGAACGAGCTCTGAGACGTGGAATCTCTGTAGACCGCAATACCTGAACCTATCCTAAACACAACTAAAGGCAGCTGTGGATTGCGCCTGACACTACCTATGCAACTCGGCACAGCCTTAGGAGCTGACTAGCCTGAAGATAGAAAAACAAGCCTGACTTGCCTCAGAGAAATACCCCAAAGGAAAAGGCAGCCCCCCACATATAATGACTGTTAGCAAGATGAAAAGGCAAACGTAGGGATGAAATAGATTCAGCAAAGTGAGGCCCGATATTCTAGATAGAGCGAGGATAGCAAAGAGAACTTTGCAGTCTACAAAAAACCCTAAAGCAAAAAACCACGCAAAGGGGGCAAAAAGACCCACCGTGCCGAACTAACGGCACGGCGGTACACCCTTTGCGTCTCAGAGCTTCCAGCAAAACGAATTAACAAGCTGGACAGAAAAAGTAGCAACAAAAGCAAAGAAGCACTTATCTAAGCAGAGCAGCAGGCCACAGGAAAGATCCAGAAGCTCAGATCCAACACTGGAACATTGACAAGGAGCAAGGAAGACAGAATCAGGTGGAGTTAAATAACAAAGCAGCCAACGAGCTCACCAGAACACCTGAGGGAGGAAGCTCAGAAGCTGCAGTACCACTTGTGACCACAGGAGTGAATTCAGCCACAGAATTCACAACAGCGCCCGCCGAATCTGCCGGCCGGCAGATTCGTTCCAGAGTGAATTTTGATCACTGAGATATAACCTATCTCAGTGATCAAAATTAAAAAAAAGTAAATGACCCCCCCCCCTTTGTCACCCCCATAGGTAGGGACAATAAAAAAAAAAATATTTTTTTTCCACTAAGGTTGGGGTAAGAACTAGGGTTAGGGGTAGGGTTAGGGTTAGGGGTAGGGTTAGGGTTAGGGGTAGGGGTAGGGTTAGGGGTAGGGTTAGGGGTAGGGATAGGGTTAGGGTTAGGGTTAGGGCTAGGGTTAGGGCTAGGGTTAGGGTTCGGGATGTGCACACGTATTCTGGTCCTATGCGGATTTTTCCGCAGAGGATTTGATAAATCCGCAGTGCTAAACCGCTGCGGATTTATGGCGGATTTACCATGTTTTTTCTGTGCATTTCACTGCGGTTTTACAACTGCGATTTTCTATTGTAGCAGTTGTAAAACCGCTGTGGAATCCGCAGAAAGAAGTGACATGCTGCGGAATGTAAACCGCTGCGTTTCCGTGCAGTTTTTCTGCAGCATGTGTACAGCGATTTTTGTTTCCCATAGGTTTACATTGAACTGTAAGCTCATGGGAAACTGCTGCGGATCCGCAGCGTGTTCCGCAGCGTGTGCACATACCTTTAGAATTAGGCTATGTGCACACGGTGCGGATTTGGCTGCGGATCCGCAGCAGAGTTCCATCAGGTTTACAGTACCATGTAAACATATGGAAAGCCAAATCCGCTGTGCCCATGGTGCGGAAAATACCGCGTGGAAACGCTGCGTTGTATTTTCCGCAGCATGTCAATTCTTTGTGCGGATTCCGCAGCGTTTTTCACCTGTTCCTCAATAGGAATGCGCAGGTGAAATCCGCACAAAAAACACTGGCAATCCGCGGTAAATCCGCAGGTAAAACGCAGTGCCTTTTTACCCGCGGATTTTTCAAAAATGGTGCTGAAAAATCTCATACGAATCCGCAAGGTTGGCACATAGCCTTAGGGTTTGGGTTGGGTTGGAATTAGGGTTGTGGTTAGGGTTAGGGGTGTGTTGGGGTTACGGGTGTGTTGGGGTTAGGGTTGTGGTTAGGGTTATGGCTACAGTTGGGATAAGGGTTAGGGGTGTGTTGGAGTTAGAATTGAGGGGTTTCCACTGTTTAGGCACATCAGGGGGTCTCCAAACGCAACATGGCACCACCATTGATTCCAGCCAATCTTGCATTCAAAAAGTCAAATGGTGCTCCCTCACTTCCGAGCCCCGACGTGTGCCCAAACAGTGGTTTACCCCCACATATGGGGTACCAGCATACTCAGGACAAACTGCGCAACAATTACTGGGGTCCAATTTCTCCTGTTACCCTTGTGAAAATAAAAAATTGCTTGCTAAAACATTATTTTTGAGGAAAGAAAAATGATTTTTTATTTTCACGGCTCTGCGTTGTAAACGTCTGTGAAGCACTTGGGAGTTCAAAGTGCTCACCACATATCTAGATAAGTTCCTTGGGGGGTCTAGTTTCCAAAATGTGGTCATTTGTGGGGGGTTTCTACTGTTTAGGCACACCAGGGGCTCTGCAAACGCAACATGACGTCCGCAGACCATTCCATCAAAGTCTGCATTTCAAAAGTCACTACTTCCCTTCTGAGCCCCGAAGTGTGCCCAAACAGTGGTTTACCCCCACAAATGGGGTATCAGCGTACTCAGGAGAAACTGGACAACAACTTTTGGGGTCCAATTTCTCCTGTAACCCTTGGGAAAATAAAAAATTCTGGGCTAAAAAATTATTTTTGAGGAAAGAAAACGTATTTATTATTTTCACGGCTCTGCGTTATAAACTTCTGTAAAGCACTTGGGGGTTGAAAGTGCTCACCACATACCTAGATAAGTTCCTTTGGGGGTCTAGTTTCCAAAATGGGGTCACTTGTGGGGGGTTTCTACTGTTTAGGCACACCAGGGGCTCTGCAAACGCAACATGACGCCCGCAGACCATTCCATCAAAGTCTGCATTTCAAAAGTCACTACTTCCCTTCTGAGCCCCGACGTGTGCCCAAACAGTGGTTTACCCCCACATATGGGGTATCAGCGTACTCAGGAGAAACTGGACAACAACTATTGGGGTCCAATTTCTCCTGTAACCCTTGGGAAAATAAAAAATTCTGGGCTAAAAAATTATTTTTGAGGAAAGAAAACATATTTATTATTTTCACGGCTCTGCGTTATCAACTTCTGTAAAGCACTTGGGGGTTGAAAGTGCTCACCACATATCTAGATAAGTTCCTTTGGGGGTCTAGTTTCCAAAATGGGGTCACTTGTGGGGGGTTTCTACTGTTTAGGCACACCAGGGGCTCTGCAAACGCAACGTGACGCCCGCAGACCATTCCATCAAAGTCTGCATTTCAAAACGTCACTACTTCACTTCCGAGCCCCAGCATGTGCCTAAACAGTGGTTTACCCCCACATATTGGGTATCAGCGTACTCAGGAGAAACTGGACAACAACTTTTGGGGTCAAATTTCTCCTGTTACCCTTGGGAAAATAAAAAATTGCGGGCTAAAAAATCATTTTTGAGAAAAGAAATTTTTTATTTTATTTTCATGGCTCTGCGTTATAAACTTCTGTGAAGCACTTGAGGGTTCAAAGTGCTCACCACACATCTAGATTAGTTCCTTTGGGGGTCTAGTTTCCAAAATGGGGTCATTTGTGGGGGATCTCCAATGTTTAGGCACACAGGGGCTCTCCAAACGCGACATGGTGTCCGCTAATGATTAAAGCTAATTTTCCATTTAAAAAGCCAAATGGCGTGCCTTCCCTTCTGAGCCCTGCCGTGCGCCCAAACAGTAGTTTACCCCCACATATCGGGTATCTGCGTACTCAGGACAAACTGGACAACAACATTTGTGGTCCAATTTCTCCTATTACCATTGGCAAAATAGGAAATTCCAGGCTAAAAAATCATTTTTGAGAAAAGAAAAATTATTTTTTATTTTCATGGCCCTGCATTATAAACTTCTGTGATGCACCTGGGGGTTTAAAGTGCTCAGTATGCATCTAGATAAGTTCCTTGGGGGGTCTAGTTTCCAAAATTGGGTCACTTGTGGGGGAGCTCCATTGCATAAGCACACAGGGGCTCTCCAAATGCGACACGGGGTCCGCTAACAATTGGAGCTAATTTTCCATTCAAAAAGTCAAAAGGCGCGCCTTCCCTTCCGAGCCCTGCCGTGTGCCCAAACAGTGGTTTACCCCCACATATGAGGTATCGGCGTACTCGGGAGAAATTGCTCAACAAATTTTAGGATCCATTTTATCCTATTGCCCATGTGAAAATGAAAAAATTGAGGCGAAAAGAAATTTTTTGTGAAAAAAAAGTACTTTTTCATTTTTACAGATCAATTTGTGAAGCACCTGAAGGTTTAAAGTGCTCACTAGGCATCTAGATAAGTTCCTTGGGGGGTCCAGTTTCCAAAATGGGGTCACTTGTGGGTGAGCTCCAATGTTTAAGCACACAGGGTCTCTCCAAACGCGACATGGTGTCCGCTAACGATGGAGATAATTTTTCATTCAAAAAGTCAAATGGCGCTCCTTCCCTTCCGAGCCTTACCATGTGCCCAAACAGTGGTTTACCCCCACATGTGAGGTATCGGTGTACTCAGGAGAAATTGCCAAACAAATTTTAGGATCCATTTTATCCTGTTGTCCATGTGAAAGTGAAAAAATTGAGGCTAAAAGAATTTTTTTTGTGAAAAAATAGTACTTTTTCATTTTTACGGATCAATTTGTGAAGCACCTGGGGGTTTAAAGGGCTCACTATGCATCTAGATAAGTTCCTTGGGGCGTCTAGTTTCCAAAATGGGGTCACTTGTGGGGGAGCTCCAATTTTTAGGCACACGGGGGCTCTCCAAACGTGACATGGTGTCCGCTAAAGAGTGCAGCCAATTTTTCATTCAAAAAGTCAAATGGCGCTCCTTCCCTTCCAAGCCTTGCCGTGCGCCCAAACAGTGGTTTACCCCCACATATGAGGTATCAGCATACTCAGGACAAATTGGACAACAACTTTCGTTGTTCAGTTTCTCCTTTTACCATTGGGAAAATACAAAAATTGTTGCTGAAAAATCATTTTTGTGACTAAAAAGTTAAATGTTCATTTTTTCCTTCCATGTTGCTTCTGCTGCTGTGAAGCACCTGAAGGGTTAATAAACTTCTGGAATGTGGTTTTGTGCACCTTGAGGAGTGCAGTTTTTAGAATGGTGTCACTTTTGGGTATTTTCAGCCATATAGACCCCTCAAACTGACTTCAAATGTGAGGTGGTCCCTAAAAAAATGGTTTTGTAAATTTCGTTGTAAAAATGAGAAATCGCTGGTCAAATTTTAACCCTTATAACTTCCTAGCAAAAAAAAATTTTGTTTCCAAAATTGTGCTGATGTAAAGTAGACGTGTGGGAAATGTTATTTATTAACTATTTTGTGTCACATACCTCTCTGGTTTAACAGAATAAAAATTCAAAATGTGAAAATTGCGAAATTTTCAAAATTTTCGCCAAATTTCCGTTTTTATCACAAATAAACACAGAATTTATTGACCTAAATTTACCACTATCATGAAGCCCAATATGTCACGAAAAAACAGTCTCAGAACCGCTAGGATCCATTGAAGCGTTCCTGAGTTATTACCTCATAAAGGGACACTGGCCAGAATTGCAAAAAACGGCAAGGTCTTTAAGGTCAAAATAGGCTGGGTCATGAAGGGGTTAATGCAGCAGCCAGGGTTGTCCATCTAGCTAATCGTTACTCGGACGTGTCCTCTCTTCGCCAGTCGTTACTCTGGCTGCATATTCATTACACACAGTATACAATTCAAAGTACTTGTTCTCACCCACAAAGCTCTCCACAGTGCGGCACCCCTTTGCATCTCCTCCCTCATTTCTGCCTATCGGCCTAACCAACCACTGCGCTCTGCAAACAACTTTCGACTAACCTCTGCACTAATCTGTACCTCCCATTCCCGACTTCTCCCGTGCTGCGCCAATCCTCTGGAATGCTCTACCCCAAGGAATTAGGACCATCCACAATTTGCATAATTTTAGGCGCTCCCTCAAAACATATTTGTTCAGAGCGGCCTATCACGTTTACTAATCAAAGTCATTTTATGTTTGTGTGTGTAGCCCATTCAGTATCTCCATCTATTCCCCACCCCCTGAAGATGGCTGGACCATCATTGTAAATACATCATTGTAAATACACACCTGTACTTTGTATCTCCCCCACCTCATTGTAGATCTCACGAGCAGATTCGTCTTATTTTGCTTTAATTATTGTATTGTTAACGTTGTTACTTATGACTGTTGTGTTTGAAGCTGTTAAGCTGTAAAGCGCTGCGGAATATGTTGGCGCTATGTAAATAAAGATTATTATTATTATTAGCAGCAGAAGACTGTCACTACAGGACAATGTGCCCCATAGTCCTCCATATAGTATAATACACTCCTCATAGTCCTCCATATATTAAAATATACTCCTCAGTCCTCCATATAGCATAATACACTCCTCACAGTGCTCCATATAGTATAATGCACCGCCATAGTCATCCATGTAGTACAATTCACTTCCCATAGTATAATGCACCCCATAGTTCTTCATATAGTATAATGTATTCCCCATAGTCCTCAATACAGTATAATTCTACCCACATATAGTATAATACAGCCACCACCCCACGGAGTATAATGCAGCCACCCCACAGAGTATAATGTAACCTGTCATGATTCCAATGGCAGGGAATCACAAAAGGACAAGCACCAACGAGCTCTAGGGTGATGGAACCTGAGCTGACCGCGACCCTAAACCTGAACACACAAATAACAATAGCCGGGGAACGTGCCTACGTTGATCCTAGACGTCTCGCACCAGCCGAAGATCTAACTTCCCCTATTAGAAGAAACACAGACCTCTCTTGCCTCCAGAGAAATACCCCACAGAAATAGCAGCCCCCCACATATAATGACGGTGAAATGAGAGGAAGGCACATACACAGTATGAAATCAGATTCAGCAAAATGAGGCCCGCTAAAACTAGATAGCAGAGGATACAAAAGTAAACTGCGCGGTCAGCAAAAAACCCTTCAAAAAACCATCCTGTAATTACTTGAACTCATGTTCCAACTCATGGAACATGAGGAGCAATTACAGCCCGCTAGAGCAACCAGCAGCAAAGAAACAATTATATGCAAGCTGGACAAGACAAAAATAAATCAAAACGTGGAACAAGAAAATCAAAAACTTAGCTTGTCCTGAAGATTACTGAAGCCAGAAGCTGAGGTAACAAAACACGCTGATAACCTTGATAGCCGGTGGGGAAATGACAAGAAAGCCCGGTTAAATAGGAAACTCCCAAATCCTAATAGAACAGGTGGACACCAGAGACAGCAGAACACAAATCACCCAGTACCATCAGTAACCACCAGAGGGAGCCCAAAAACAGAACTCACAACAGTACCCCCCCCTTGAGGAGGGGTCACCGAACCCTCACGAGAACCACCAGGGCGACCAGGATGAGCCCTATGAAAAGCGCGGACCAAATCATCAGCATGAACATCAGAGGCAACCACCCAAGAATTATCCTCCTGACCATAACCCTTCCACTTGACCAAATATTGGAGTTTCCGTCTGGAAACACGAGAATCCAAGATCTTCTCCACAACATACTCCAATTCTCCCTCCACCAGCACCGGAGCAGGAGGCTCAGGCGAAGGAACAACAGGTACCTCATACCTCCGCAACAACGACCGATGGAACACATTATGAATAGCAAACGATGCCGGGAGATCCAAACGAAACGACACAGGGTTAAGAATTTCCAAGATCCTATAAGGACCGATGAACCGAGGCTTGAACTTAGGAGAAGAGACCTTCATAGGAACAAAACGAGAAGACAACCACACCAAGTCCCCCACACGAAGTCGAGGACCCACGCGGCGACGGCGATTAGCAAACTGCTGAGCCTTCTCCTGGGACAACTTCAAATTGTCCACCACATGACTCCAAATCTGATGCAACCTATCCACCACCATGTCCACTCCAGGACAATCAGAAGGCTCCACCTGACCAGAGGAAAAACGAGGATGAAACCCCGAATTACAAAAGAAAGGAGAAACCAAGGTAGCAGAACTAGCCCGATTATTAAGGGCAAACTCGGCCAGCGGCAAAAAGGTAACCCAGTCATCCTGATCAGCAGAAACAAAACACCTCAAATAAGTTTCCAAGGTCTGATTAGTTCGCTCCGTCTGGCCATTCGTCTGAGGGTGGAATGCAGACGAAAAGGACAAATCAATGCCCATCTTAGCACAGAACGTCCGCCAAAATCTAGACGCAAACTGGGATCCCCTGTCAGAAACGATGTTCTCCGGAATCCCATGCAAACGAACCACGTTCTGGAAAAACAGAGGGACCAACTCAGAGGAGGAAGGCAACTTAGGCAAGGGTACAAGATGAACCATTTTAGAAAAGCGGTCACACACAACCCAGATGACGGACATTTTTTGAGAGACAGGGAGATCCGAAATAAAGTCCATGGAAATGTGCGTCCAAGGCCTCTTCGGGATAGGCAAAGGTGACAACAATCCACTGGCTCTAGAACAGCAAGGCTTAGCCCGAGCACAAACCTCACAAGACTGCACAAAAGAACGCACATCCCTAGACAAGGAAGGCCACCAAAAAGACCTGGCCACCAAGTCTCTAGTACCAAATATTCCAGGATGACCTGCCAACGCAGAAGAATGGACCTCAGAGATGACTCTACTGGTCCAGTTATCCGGAACAAACAGTCTCTCAGGCGGACAACGATCAGGTTTACCCGCCTGAAACTCCTGCAAAGCACGTCGCAAGTCTGGGAAGACGGCCGACAAAATCACCCCATCCCTAAGGATACCAGTGGGCTCAGAATTTCCAGGGGAGTCAGGCACAAAACTCCTAGAAAGAGCATCCGCCTTCACATTCTTTGAACCTGGCAGGTATGAAACCACAAAATTGAAACGAGAGAAAAACAGTGACCAACGAGCCTGTCTAGGATTCAGACGCCTGGCAGACTCAAGGTAAATCAGATTTTTGTGATCAGTCAAGACCACCACACGATGTCTAGCACCCTCCAGCCAATGACGCCACTCCTCAAATGCCCACTTCATGGCCAAAAGCTCCCGATTACCAACATCATAATTCCGCTCAGCGGGCGAAAATTTTCTAGAAAAGAACGCACATGGCTTCATCACCGAGCAATCGGAGCTTCTCTGTGACAAAACCGCCCCCGCTCCAATCTCGGAAGCATCAACCTCAACTTGGAAAGGAAGCGAAACATCAGGCTGACGCAACACAGGAGCAGAAGAAAACCGGCGTTTAAGTTCCTGAAAGGCCTCCACAGCCGCAGGAGACCAATCAGCAACATCAGCACCCTTCTTAGTCAAATCCGTCAAAGGCTTAACAACACTAGAAAAATTAGTTATAAAACGACGATAGAAATTAGCAAAGCCCAAGAACTTCTGCAAACTCTTAAGAGATGCAGGCTGCGTCCAGTCACAAATAGCCCGAACCTTGACGGGATCCATCTCAATAGTAGAAGGGGAAAAAATATACCCCAAGAAAGAAATCTTCTGGACTCCAAAGAGACACTTTGAGCCCTTTACAAACAAGGAATTAGCCCGCAGGACCTGAAACACCTTCCTGACCTGCTGAACATGAGACTCCCAGTCATCAGAAAAAAACAAAATATCATCCAAATACACAATCATAAATTTATCCAGATATTCACGGAAAATATCGTGCATAAAGGACTGGAAGACTGAAGGAGCATTAGAAAGTCCGAAAGGCATTACCAAATACTCAAAATGGTCCTCAGGCGTATTAAATGCGGTTTTCCACTCATCACCTTGCTTTATTCGTATAAGATTATACGCACCCCGGAGATCAATCTTAGTGAACCATTTAGCCCCCTTAATGCGAGCAAACAAATCAGTCAACAAAGGCAAAGGATACTGATATTTTACGGTAATCTTATTCAAAAGACGATAATCTATACAAGGTCTCAAGGACCCATCTTTCTTGGCCACGAAAAAAAAACCTGCTCCCAAAGGGGACGAAGATGGACGGATATGTCCCTTTTCCAAGGACTCCTTAACATAATCCCGCATAGCAGTATGCTCTGGCACTGACAGATTGAACAAACGACCTTTAGGAAATTTACTACCAGGAATTAAATCTATAGCACAATCACAATCCCTGTGAGGAGGAAGCGAACTGAGCTTAGGCTCCTCAAAAACATCCCGATAATCCGACAAAAATACAGGAACCTCAGAAGGAGTAGATGAAGCGATAGAAATCGGAGGTGCATCATCATGAACCCCCTGACATCCCCAGCTTAACACAGACATTGTTTTCCAGTCAAGGACTGGATTATGAGTTTGTAACCATGGCAGACCAAGTACTAGAACATCATGTAAATTATACAACACCAGGAAGCGAATCACCTCCTGATGAACGGGAGTCATACGCATGGTCACTTGTGTCCAGCACTGAGGTTTTTTCATAGCTAAAGGTGTAGAGTCAATTCCCTTCAAAGGAATAGGGACTTCCAGAGGCTCAAGACTAAACCCACATCGCTTGGCAAATGACCAATCCATAAGACTCAGGGCAGCGCCTGAATCTACATAGGCATCGACGGAAATGGATGATAATGAGCAAATCAGAGTCACAGACAGAATGAACTTAGACTGTAACGTACTAATGGCAACAGACTTATCAACCTTTTTTGTGCGTTTAGAGCATGCTGATATAACATGAGCTGAATCACCACAATAAAAGCACAACCCATTTTTCCGCCTATAGTTTTGCCGTTCACTTCTAGACTGAACTCTATCACATTGCATTGTCTCAAGTGCCTGTTCAGAAGACACCGCCAAATGGTGCACAGGTTTGCGCTCCCGTAAACGCCGATCAATCTGAATAGCCATAGTCATAGACTCATTCAGACCCGTAGGTGCAGGGAACCCCACCATAACATCTTTAATGGCCTCAGAAAGGCCATCTCTGAACTTTGCAGCCAGGGCGCACTCATTCCACTGAGTAAGCACTGACCATTTCCGAAATTTTTGACAATATATTTCTGCTTCATCTTGCCCCTGAGAGAGAGCTAATAAAGCTTTTTCAGCCTGAATCTCTTGGTTAGGTTCCTCATAGAGCAAACCCAATGCCAGAAAAAACGCATCCACATTAAGCAACGCAGGATCCCCTGGTGCCAATGCAAATGCCCAATTTTGAGGGTCACCCCGCAGGAAAGATATAATAATCTTAACCTGCTGAGCAGGGTCTCCAGAAGAGCGAGATTTCAAAGAAAGGAACAGCTTGCAATTGTTCCTAAAATTCAGAAAACTAGATCTATCTCCAGCAAAGGACTCTGGAATAGGAATTCTAGGTTCAGACATAGGAGCATGTACAACAAAATCTTGTATATTTTGAACCTTAGCAGCAAGATTATTCAAGCTGGAAGCTAAACTCTGGACGTCCATGATAAACAGCTAAGGTCAGAGCCATTCAAGGATTAAGAGGAGGAAAAAAAAAAAAAAAAATCAGCCAGGCTGCAATTAGGGCTAGGCAGCAACCTCAGAGGAGCAAAAAAAAAAAAAAAAAAAAAACTTCCTCAGACTACTTTTTCTCCTACTTCAGCCCAAACATTTTTGGGCCGGCTATACTGTCATGATTCCAATGGCAGGGAATCACAAAAGGACAAGCACCAACGAGCTCTAGGGTGATGGAACCTGAGCTGACCGCGACCCTAAACCTGAACACACAAATAACAATAGCTGGGGAACGTGCCTACGTTGATCCTAGACGTCTCGCACCAGCCGAAGATCTAACTTCCCCTATTAGAAGAAACACAGACCTCTCTTGCCTCCAGAGAAATATCCCACAGAAATAGCAGCCCCCCACATATAATGACGGTGAAATGAGAGGAAGGCACATACACAGTATGAAATCAGATTCAGCAAAATGAGGCCCGCTAAAACTAGATAGCAGAGGATACAAAAGTAAACTGCGCGGTCAGCAAAAAACCCTTCAAAAAACCATCCTGTAATTACTTGAACTCATGTTCCAACTCATGGAACATGAGGAGCAATTACAGCCCGCTAGAGCAACCAGCAGCAAAGAAACAATTATATGCAAGCTGGACAAGACAAAAATAAATCAAAACGTGGAACAAGAAAATCAAAAACTTAGCTTGTCCTGAAGATTACTGAAGCCAGAAGCTGAGGTAACAAAACACTCTGATAACCTTGATAGCCGGCGGGGAAATGACAAGAAAGCCCGGTTAAATAGGAAACTCCCAAATCCTAATAGAACAGGTGGACACCAGAGACAGCAGAACACAAATCACCCAGTACCATCAGTAACCACCAGAGGGAGCCCAAAAACAGAACTCACAACAGTAACCCCCCACAGAGTATAATGTAACCTCCCCATAGAATGTAATGCAGCCTCCCATATAGTATAATGTAGCCCCCTCATAGAGTATGATGCAATAACCCCTCATAGAATATAAATATAATACAGCCCCCCCATAGAATATAATGTAGCCCCGAAGAGGATATAATACAGCCCACCTCCCCATAGAATATAATGTAGCCCCATCAAAGAGTATGATGCAATCATCCCTCATAAAATCTAATAAAGACCTCCATTGTATATAACACAGCCTCCTCCATAGAATATAATGTATAATGTATCCCCCCCAAATATATAACACAGCCACATAGTATATAACACAGCCTCCCCTTTAGAATATAATATACCCCCATAGTATATAGCACAGCCCACATAGTAGTATATAGCACAGCCCACATAGTATCATATAGCACAGCCACATAGTATATAGCACAGCCCACACAGTAGTATAAAGCACAGCCCACACAATAGTATATAGCACAGCCCACTCAGTAGTATATAGCACAGCCCACACAGTAGTATATAGCACAGCCCACACAGTATTATATAGCACAGCCCACACAGTAGTATATAGACCAGCCCACACAGTAGTATAAAGCACTGCCCACACAGTAGTATACAGCACTGACCACACAGTAGTATACAGCACAGCCCACACAGTAGTATACAGCACTGCCCACACAGTAGTATACAGCACTGCCCACACAGTAGTATACAGCACAGCCCACACAGTAGTATACAGCATTGCCCACACAGTAGTATACAGCACAGCCCATACAGTAGTATACAGAACTGCCCACACAGTAGTATACAGCACTGACCAAACAGTGGGCATAAACCGGCATACCCCCTGCCCTGCCCTGACACGCCTCCCAAAGAAGCAGTTGCGATATGCGCGTCAGGGCAGAGGGACGCCGAGAGGATTCCACGTGGCTAAAACACCAGGTAATAGTGACTTTACAATACTTGTAGCTGTAGCACTTGGCACGTCACATATGCCAGGAATTATGGTTAGATTGTAGTACCAAATTATGGGAACGTTCAGGCACTGCACCCTTTGCAAGCCATGTCTGCATATGATTGATGCTTTTCAGCTTCAGTAGGAACAATTTACCTTTATTGTGTTAACAGCTCATGTCTTTTGGTTAGACTCTATGGCTATACAGTCCCTCGTCATAGGATTGAGCACCCTTCTTTTTATTGGTTATATTTACTTAATTTAATCTATAAAGTACTATTGTGGGGATAAGTTCTTTACATCAGCTGGTCTCCAAACAGTGAAAGCACTGCCCACACAGTAGTATACAGCACAGTATACTTAACATATACAGATGTAACAACATATAGAATGACAGTCACATACATGTATAGATAGGATTGTTACAAAAAAGCAACCATAATTATTCTCCTCTCTCTCTCTGTGCTGTCACCTCGATCTCCTCTCTGGCTCTCACTGTGCTGTCATCTCGATCTCCTCTCTGGCTCTCACTGTGCTGTCATCTCGATCTCCTCTCTGGCTCTCACTGTGCTGTCATCTCGATCTCCTCTCTGGCTCTCACTGTGCTGCTGTTTGTAAACTCCAGGTCTCTCCTATCACAGCTCCTACAAGAATACAGATAGGAAGGGTTTCTGTTTAGGGTTTATTAGGGTACCGTCACACTATAACATTTCGATCGCTACGACGGTACGATTCGTGACGTTCCAGCGATATCGTTACGATATCGCTGTGTCTGACACGCAGCAGCGATCAGGGATCCTGCTGAGAATCGTACGTCGTAGCAGATCGTTTAGAACTTTCTTTCATCGCTGGATCTCCCGCTGTCATCGCTAGATCGGTGTGTGTGACACCGATCTAGCGATCTAGCGATGCGATCCAGCGATGCGTTCGCTTGTAACCAGGGTAAACATCGGGTAACTAAGCGCAGGACCGCGCTTAGTTACCCGATGTTTACCCTGGTTACAAGCGTTAAACTAAAAAAAAACAAACAGCACATACTTACATTCTGGTGTCCGTCAGGTCCCTTGCAGTCTCTGCTTCCCGCACTGTGACTGCCGGCCGTAAAGTGAAAGCAGAGCACAGCGGCTGTGCTTTCACTTTCACTTTACGGCCGGCAGTCACAGTGCGGGAAGCAGAGACTGCAAGGGACCTGACGGACACCAGAATGTAAGTATGTGCTGTTTGTTTTTTTTTAGTTTAACGCTTGTAACCAGGGTAAACATCGGGTAACTAAGCGCGGTCCTGCGCTTAGTTACCCGATGTTTACCCTGGTTACCCAGGGACCTCGGCATCTTGGTCGCTGGAGAGCGGTCTGTGTGACAGCTCCCCAGCGACCACACTACGATTTACCTACGATCACGGCCAGGTCATATCGCTGGTCGTGATCGTAGGTAAATCGTATAGTGTGACGGTACCCTTACCTGAATTATTAATGATAACCTCAAAGAAATGCATGAAGCTGTCATGCTCGAGTTGGGAGATATGAGGTCATTCCGTGCATTAGTGGTATGAGCGCGGACTGTTTGGTATGGACGTCTGAATGAATCATTAGTAAGAACACATATGGGGTATACAAAGCTGAATGCCTTGTAGATACAGTACTACAGGACACAAGAGTGAGGCCTTTTAAAGAATTTCAAGGTCTGGCGTTTTCATGATAACTATCATTAATTGGGGCATCATTAACATAGGGCATCATCATGGCTCAGTGGTTAGCCCTGCTACTGTGCATCTCTGGGGACCTGGGTTCAAATCCCACCAAGGACAACATCTGCATGGAGTTTGTATGTTCTCCCCATGTTTGGTGGGTTTCCTCTGGATTTTCTGATTTCCGCCCACACTCCAAAGACATTGGGATTCTAGATCGTGAGCCCCAGTGGGGACAGCAATGATAATGTCTGTTTAGGGTTGTGGAATTAATGGCCCTATATAAGTGAGCAAAATAAATATAAATAATTGAAACCTTTACTCTCATAATTGGCATTTTTATTCAAAGATAGGTACACTATTTTTTTTTCTAGAAATCAAAGAACAAGGAAATGTCTAAGAAACATTTTGACATAGGGAAAAACATACACCACTGAAAACATAAAGCCAAGAAACATTAAGCTGAACTAGAATGAGCCTACACGTGTTTGCCCCTGGGCCACATGTTGCCTGTCTATTTTCATTAACAAGAGGTTGGAAAAAGTGTTCAGAAACGTCTGCCCGGGGCGATCTTTGGTAGTATATTTGCCAGTGAGTTAAACAGCTGGATCAATATGATCCTGAGTTGATTAGGAGGCTAAACAAGGATCATTTGAAATGACAAAATTGTAGTCTCCATCTTCATCTGACGATTGTGCCAGAGAAGCTTAAAACATTGAGGGGGTCATCCTCTGAGTCTGGACGGGACAGCTTTGTGGCAAAGGTTAGAAAAAGGATTGAACCACTGAAAAATGAGAAAAGAGTTGAAGCACATACCTAAATATGATCAAAATGTCAGTATAATTAGTTAAAAAAAACAGGCTATGTTTCCACAATGAGTATTTAGTGTCTTCTTCTCTGCTGTATAATTTGGGAGTAAAAAAATTCAGAGTCTTACATGAGCAAATGGGATTTATAGACATTTGGCAACATGTAATGTGTTTTATTTGCACATTTCTCTATAGACTTGCATGAGATGAATCTGCAGAAAAAAACCCCGCACATCTGTTTTAACTGCGTTTTTACTGCGTTTGCGCAGCAGACATGCAGTAAAAACGCATATATTCTGCAGGTGATTGTATCAATAAAGCAATTCATCAAACAACTACCGTATATACTCGTGTATAAGCTGAGATTTTCAGCACATTTTTTTGAGCTGAAATTGCCCCCCCTTAGCTTATACACGAGTCATTGTCCAGAAAGTCGGCGGGGGAGGGGAGAGGCGGAGCAGCGGCAGGAGCCGACGACTGTGACATCATACTCACCATCCACAAATAGATGAACAGCGCTCCAACCAGGTGTAGTAATATCAAAATAGGGTATTTATTTAGCCATGGTACAGCAACGTTTCGACCAAAATATGGTCTTTTTCAAGCATATACATCAGTACAAAATGCTGGCTTAAATAGTGTGGATACCACGCAAGGCACCAATCACCATCAAGCCGCTAACTATATAAAAAATACAGCACAATACAGCACATAGCACACATCAAGTAAACATAAAATAACAAATCACAGATAAAATACAATCCACCATATAGATAATCATGAAAAATATTTATAAACGCAAGATTGATGTTATGTTTATCCTCTGTTCAACGAATCAAGGTCCAGCATCCTCGTATCCATAGTGATGTTCCACCAGTGGATATATTTGTATGCTTATCTTCCAGACCAATCCGGTGCAAACAAGGCATCAGCGCCAAAAATAGGGACAACCAATCCCTTCTTATCATATATTAAAGCACGCCCTATATCACCAATCAGATACTACCTTATGTAGTAGATCCATACCTACATCATAGCCCCGCCTCACCCCACAGGTTTTACCGCCGGGCGCAGGTCTTACAAGAGCCGCAGCGTAAGAGCGCACGCGCGCCATACACCAGACGCGCCCACATCACATGATCGCGATATGGACACACCCAGAAATGATGCGCACAACGGAGTCCCACAACGGACTCCAAAGACCGCGACTTCAGCCGGTTACCAAGGTGACGTTGTTAGAGGGAAGATCTGATACGGCAACTTGTCCGGTTGCCAAGGTAACATACACAAAGAAGGGATCCATGATGGATCCCACTTATCATACCGTAGTAGATCTGGAAAGACATATTGAAATACAGGGGAAAAAAACAAGCAATCACAAAACAGGCATTAGACGTGTATAATGGGGCAGTCGGGGGACCATGAACCAAAACCGTATATACATATCCATGTATTATTCATTTCCAGAAAGGCCATAATTTTAATAGCATTTTCCGAGAATCTCCCATGGACCGTCCACCGACTGTCACATCAATTACCTATATCAGGAAAAATACAAAAAATATAAAGTCACACATAATACAATGTCAAATGCACTAAAAACAGCAAAATACTGATAACTCTGCTACACCCTACAGGAGAAATGCATACAACAGTGGGAGCCACACAGAGCAGGACAGGGATGAGGGGACAATACATACCCGGTTTATACTCGAGTCAATAAGCTTACCCAGTTTTCGTTGGCAAAATTAGGTGCCTAAGAGGCACAAGACAACCAGTCCTGTAGTGACAATCTTCTGCTGCTAATAATAATAATAATAATCTTTATTTACATAGCGCCAACATATTCCGCAGCGCTTAACAGCTTCAAACACAACAGTCATAAGTAACAACGTTAACAATACAATTATTAAAGCAAAATAAGACGACCCTGCTCATGAGAGCTTACAATCTACAATGAGGTGGGGAAATACAAAGTACAGGTGTGTATTTACAATGATGTATTTACAATGATGGTCCAGCCATCTTCAGGAGGTGGGGATAGATGGAAGTAGTGAATGGGCTACACACAAACCTAAAATGACTTTGATTAGGGAACGTGATAGGCCGCTCTGAACAAATATGTTTTCAGGGAGTGCCTAAAACTATGCAAATTGTGGATGGTCCTAATATCTTGGGGTAGAGCATTCCAGAGGATTGGCGCAGCACAGGAGAAGTCTTGGAGTTGAGAGTGGAAGGTACAGATCAGTGCAGAGGTTAGTCGAAAGTCATTTGCAGAGCGCAGTGGTCGGTTAGGCCGATAGACAGAAATGAGGGAGGAGATATAAGGGGGTGCCGCACTGTGAAGAGCTTTGTGGGTGAGAACAAGTACTTTGAATTGTATTCTGTAATGAATAGGCAGCCAGTGTAACGACTGGCGAAGAGAGGACACGTCCGAGTAACGATTAGCTAGATGGACAACCCTGGCTGCTGCATTAAGGATAGACTGGAGAGGGGAAAGTCCCGTGAGGGGGAGGCCAATTAATAGAGCGTTGCAGTAGTCCAGGCGGGAGTGGATCAAGGCGACAGTGAGGGTTTTTATTGTTTCCATGGTGAGAAAAGGATGGATTCTAGAGATGTTCTTTAGGTGTAAGCGGCACGAGCGGGCAAGAGATTGTATATGACATGTGAAGGAGAGATTGGAGTCAAACATAACTACCAGACAGCGCGCCTGCTGCCGGGTGTTATTATCGTGCCACCCACGGAGAGGGAAATGTCAGATTTAGGGAGGTTAGTAGATGGCGGAAACAGAAGAAGTTCAGTTTTGGAGAGGTTGAGTTTCAGATAGATAAAACACTGATTTTATTGATACAACTGCACACAGTGCTTCAATTAGTAGGTGCCACATACCTGGAATCAGGGTCATCTCCTTCATATCATGCTGTTCTGAGATTCCATTTAACTTTCAATTATGCATTTAATAATAATAATCTTTATTTTTATATAGCGCTAACATATTCCGCAGCGCTTTACAGTTTTGCACACATTATCATCACTCTCTCTGATGGAGCTCACAATCTAAATTTCCTATCAATATGTCTTTGGAATGTGGGAGGAAACCCACACAAACACGAGGAGAACATACAAACTCCTTGCAGATGTTGTCCAACGTGGGATTAGAACCCAGGACTCCAGTGCTGCAAGGCTGCAGTTCTATCCACTGAGCCACCGTTCACCATAACATGAACGCATGATGCTTAAATAACCGCCCATTTCCATATACGGTAATATGAAAAGTATTAAGAGATAACAATATGAGTGTGAAGTGCATAGTTTGTGAATTGTTGTGTCCTGTCATTTTTTTTTCTGGTTCAGCATCATTTTGTTTTGCTCAGTTGTTTTTGTATTTTTTGCTGGGCTTTCTTGGAAGTTAGCACACAATTACAATTTCTTCATCAATCATGTCATTCGATATAGAAACTGTGGTGTCAGTATGGAAAAGCTTCATATTTGGTTAAAGACATCACTATTGCACTGTGATCAAAGCATATCTATTTGGAAATTGTGCATTTTTTTGTATTCAGGTAACTGAGCACACTGTTGTAGCAGAGGACATTGAGATTCTATGAGTTAATTTCTGGGGCAATGCCCCATAATAATTCACCAAAAGTTGGCAGGTGGTATTCAAGATGATTATTATTATTATTATTTATTATTATAGCGTAATTTATTCCATGGCACTTTACATGTGAGGAGGGATATACATAATAAAAACAAGTACAATAATATTAAACAATACAAGTACTGGTAGAGGAGGAGAGAGGACTCTGCCCGCAAGGGCTCACAATCTACAAGGGATGGGTGAGAATGCAGTAGGCGAGGGTGGAGCTGGTCATTCAGCGGTTTAGTCGATCAGTGGTTACTGCAGGTTGTAGGCTTGTCGGAAGAGGTGGGTCTTCAGGTTCTTTTTGAAGGTTTCGATGGTAGGCGAGAGTCTGATATGTTTTGGTAGAGAGTTCCTGAGTAGGGGTGATGTGCGAGAGAAATCTCTCTCGCGATTGTGTGAAGAGGAGATAAGAGGGGAGTAGAGAAGGAGATCTTGTGAGGATCGGAGGTTGCGTGCAGGTAAGTACCGGGAGACAAGGTTACAGATGTATGGAGGAGACAGGTTGTGGATGGCTTTTGTATGTCATGGTTAGGGTTTTATACTGGAGTCTCTGGGCAATGAGGAGCCAGTGAAGGGATTGACAGAGGGGAGAGGCCAGGGAATAGTGGTGGGACAGGTGGATTAGTCGGGTAGCAGAGTTTAGAATAGATTGGAGGGGTGCGAGAGTGTTTGAGGGGAGGCCACAGAGCAGGAGGTTGCAGTAGTCAAGGCTGGAGATGATGAGGGCATGGACTAGGGTTTTTGCAGATTTTTGGTTTAGGAATGTACGGATCCGTGAAATATTTTTGAGTTGAAGGCAGCAGGAAGTGGAAAAGGCTTGGATATGTGGTTTGAAGGAGACATCAGTGTCAAGGATTACCCCGAGACAGCGAGCTTGTGGGACTGGGGAGAGTGGGCATCCATTTACTGCAATAGATAGGTTCGTTGGGGGGGGTCGCATGAGATGGGGGAAAGATGATGAATTCTATTTTGTCCATGTTAAGTTTTAGAAATCTAGTGGAGAAGAAGGATGAAATAGCGGACAGACATTGAGGGATTCTGGTTAGTAGAGTGATGATATCTGGTCCAGAGATGTAGATCTGTGTGTCATCAGCATAGAGGTAATACTGAAAGCCGTGAGATTCTATGAGCTGTCCCAGGCCAAAAGTGTAAATAGAAACGAGCAGGGGCTCTAGGACTGAACCTTGCTGGACTCCGACAGATAGGGGGCGAGATGAGGAGGTGGTGTGTGAGTGGGAGACGCTGAATGTCCGGTCTGTTAGGTATGACGAGATCCAGGATAGGGCCAAGTCTGTGATACCAAGGGATGAGAGGGTCCGAAGCAACAGGGAATGATCCACTGTGTCAAAGGCAGAGGACAGGTCCAGGTGGAGGATAGAGTAGTGTCACTTGCTCTTGGTGATTAATAGGTCATTGGTGACCTTAGTTAAGGCAGTTTCAGTGGAGTGGTGTTACCGGAAGTCAGATTGTAAGAGGTCGAAGAGGGAGCAGAAAGAGAGATGGGAAGACAGTTCAAGATGGATGTGTTGTTCCAGTAGTTTTGAGGCATAGGGGAGAAGTGATATAGGGCGACAGCTAGATACAGAGGATGGGTCAAGAGAGGGCTTTTTGAGGATAGGTGTGATTGAGGCATGTTTAAACCTTGAGGGGAAAACACCAGTTGTTAAAGATAGGTTGAAGAGATGGGTTAGGGTTGGGATGAAGACTGTGGCAAGGTCTGGGATGAAGTTGCATGAGATCGGGTTAAGTGCTCAGGTGGTGAGATGCGATCTCGAGAGTAGAGTGGAGAGTCGATCTTCTGTAATGGTGGAGAAGTTAGTTTTGGAGGTGGAGGGCTGGGCAGTTGGGAGGAAGGGCTCTGAGGGTTGTCGACCAAAACCGTCTCTGATGTATATGATTCACATTATACAGCTAGCTGCATACATTACATAGACAACTCAGCTGGATCGTGCTGAGTTGTCTGTGTATTGATTGACAGCTCAACATTCCAGTCTGTGACTGGGAGGTGCTGGGCTTTTCTCCAGGTGTTTTCTGTTCAGGAAATTGCCTAGCTACTTAACTGAGCTGTCTGCCTCTGATCCCTGCCAGATGTAGTTTGTGCTTCCAGGTAAGTGTTTACCTGATTCTGTTGTGCTATATTCTGATCTTCTGCTGCCTGACCCTCTGGACCATGTTCTGACCATCCCTTCTTCTTGTCCTTTTGCTTTGATCTGCTATTTTCTGGTATTTTAACCCCAGACCATGACCTGACTTACGCCTTTGTCTTTCTCCTTGCTTTTCTATGCTTTATTGGTGCTGACAGCAGAATGTGTGACTTCTGTGCCTCATGGTCTATGCGTGAGTTGTAACTAGCATCATATCCTGTCTGGCCCTATTCTGTTTTATTCTCCTCAATGGATCCAGTTCGTATACTCTGTGATTAGGTGACAAATGTGACCAGATGGTTCAAGATCTGGCCAGGGATCACCAGAGGCTTGACTCATCACAGTCCCACCTTCAGGGTCAGTTTACTACTCTTGGTGCTTCCCAAAGCTCTCCACTATTGACTTCTGGACCTGCTGATGTGCAGTTGACTGCCCCAGAATCAGTTGTGGCACTTCCTGACAGATTTTTGGGGGAGAGGGATCAGTTTAAGGTATTCAGGAAGAGCTATAATCTATTTATACTCTTCGACCCCGGTCTTCTGGTGATGAGTCCGAACATGTGGAAAAAATCATGTCCCTATTGCATGGGGGTCCTCAGACTTGGGCATTCTCTTTGTCTCCAAAAGCCCCAGAATGGTCTTCTGTTGACACCTTTTTTGACACCTTAGGAATGATTTATGACAAACCTGACAGAGTTCAAGTCACAGAGGCTGAGATCATGGGACCACACTGCTGATGATTATAGTTAGGAGTTCTTTATGAATGACATTTATTTTTATATTATTGGATGGTTTATTTTGGTATCTCTTGATGATATTCCATTTTTTTCATCTGACCTAAGTTCACACTATGAGTATGTTCGTTATGTTTTACAAAAACTCAGTGAAAATTCTTTGTTTGCTAAATGAGAAAAGTTTACATTCTCTGTTTAAGAAATATCATTTCTGAGGTTCAATGTATCTGTTGAAGGGTTTAAGATGGATCCTGGGAAGGTGCAGGCTATAACTGATTGTTTTCAACCTCACGGTCATAAAGCACTGCTGAGTTTTTTGGATTTGCGAATTACTATAGAAAATGTATTAGTAGTTTTTACTTACCCATATTAAAGTGCAAGTGCAATTCAATGCTCTCTGGGGAAATTTACTTTTTGCATTTGTGAAGTCAGAACTCCATCTTCTTTTAGCCCATATGATATTTGAGTTCTTTCTCACATTATCCAATTAATATATTCAGATAGAATGTTTTGACTTTTCAAATGATGCAATTACATTTAACCTATCTGTGTAGTATTTCTGGAATTTTCTTACTAGCAAAAAGCTATATGTAGATTCTTTTGGTGGCCATTCATACTTAACAATATTTATGGCTTTGAATAGACTTCTGAGGTTTGCGCATGTGCTAAAGTTTGTCATAACTGGCTGTCAAGGAAATTGGCTCCATTGCCTATTCCAGATTTTTTAAACTGAGCATGCATGAAGAATTTCTAATTCCTATAATTTAACCCATTTTTCCATTCAGGAAAAAAATCTCTCTCTCTCAGTTTTTTACAATCCGCACAGGATCCGTCTTTTCAACACTTTGATGGATTGTGACTGATTCTAAAAAAACTGATGTGTGAAATAGGCCTAACAGTTGGGTTAACCAGTCTGCTGGAACCCAGCCATTTTTTATAATTATGGTTATCATCCTCATTTTGGTGAATTCTAGATGATGAATTCTGGTTGTCCTGGAATAGAGGTTGCCATACAGAAACTTGGGGATGTCTGTAGGGAGTTTCAGAAGAATATTTTGGAAATTTCAGCTGCAATTCTCTTTGGATAAGTCTCTATGAGCTTTCCACTGGAATTTTTGCACATTCCTCAAGGCAAAACTGCTCCGGTTCCTTCAAGTTAGATGGTTTCCCCTGGAGAACAGCAATCTTCAAGTCTGACCACAGATTCTCAATTGGTCTGGGCTTTGACTAAAGGTACCTTCACACTAAGCGACGCTGCAGCGATACTGACAACGATGTTGATCGCTGCAGCGTCGCTGTTTGGTCGCTGGAGAGCTGTCACACAGACAGCTCTCCAGCGACCAACGATGCCGGTAACCAGGGTAAACATCGGGTTACTAAGCGCAGGGCCACGCTTAGTAACCCGATGTTTACTCTGGTTACCAGCGTAAAAGTAAAAAAAACAAACACTACATACTTACCTTCCGCTGTCTGTCCCCGGCGCTGTGCTTTCCTGCACTGACTGTGAGCACAGTGGGCGGAAAGCAGAGCGGTGACGTCACCGCTGTGCTTTCCGGCTGGCCGGCGCTCACAGCCAGTGCAGAGAAGCACAGCGCCAGTGACAGACACCGGAATGTAAGTATGTAGTGTTTGTTTTTTTACTTTTACGCTGGTAACCAGGGTAAACATCGGGTTACTAAGCGCGGCCCTGCGCTTTGTAACCCGATGTTTACCCTGGTTACCAGTGAAGACATCACTGAATCGGCGTCACACACGCTGATTCAGCGATGTCTGCAGGGAGTCCAGCGACGAAATAAAGTGCTGGACTTTCTGCAGCGACCAACGACATCACAGCAGGATCCTGATCGCTGCTGCGTGTCAAACTGAACGATATCGCTATCCAGGATGCTGCAACATCACGGATCGCTAGCGATATCGTTCAGTGTGACGGTACCTTAAGGCACTTAAAACATTTATATGTTTCCTCTTTAAACCACTTGAGTGTTGCTTTAGCAGTATGCTTTGGTTCATTGTCTTGTTGGAAAGTGAAACTCTGTCCCAGTCTCAAACCACTGACAAAGTAGCACTCTGTAGCGCTATAGCATGCAAACATGAAATATATGAAATTTGAATTGCATTACTACTCTAGAAAATTAGAAAAATGTAGAATACTTAGTGCATAAATTGGCCAATTCATGTGCACCTAGCAGCCACGATAAGGTGAATCTCATTGCTGGGAACCTGCCTAATGCAAATCCTCTGTTCGACTAAAGCCTACATTTCTATGGGAAGGTAGGATCTTGCTGTAATTAAAATGCCTGCGACTGAGGTGTGGAGTGCTCAGTCAGAGAGCCTATGTATACAAATATCACCGTCTCATCTAAACAGAAATCCACCCCTCAGGTTGGTCGTATGAACAGTGTAAAAATCTTAGGTTGTGGGTTGTAATAATCACCTAGGCAGGTTAACAGTTCAACTATTTTTTATTCCTTGCGTCCATAATCTTAGAGCAACTTCAGATAGATGGCCACAATGTAATGCCCCCATTCCACAAGATCCCAACCCGAGGCCAGTCGTTCCACTGACCCAGAACCAGGCAATATCCACTATCTCCAAACGTTTAGTTGGCTCACAGCTTTTGAATCACCTGCTGGTATAGTCTCCAGTCACAGCCAAAGCTCCTCCAGCCGACGGATACCATGACCATAGCACATTTATCCAGCTCCAGCCAGCAATAAGGCTACGTTCACATTGGCGTTCCGCCAATGTGCGTCGCTGTTGCGCCGGCGACGCAGCGGCGACGCAGCGGCGACACGCCCCTATGTTTAACATAGGGGACGCGTGCGTTGTTTTGGTGGCATTTTTCGCCACGTGCGTCGTTTCCGACGCTAGCGTCGGACGCAAGAAAACGCTACATTGTAGCATTTTCTGTGCGTCCGATTTTCGTCAAAAACGACGCACGCGTCGCAAAACGCGCGCGTTTTTGCGCGCGTTTGCGCGCGTTTTTACGTGCGTCGCGCGTTGCGTCGCCGACGCAGGGCGGCGCAACGCTAGTGTGAACCTAGCCTAACAACTCCATTTCCTCGTCAGTGTCCTAAATACTCCAAGTAGCTCCTTCAGAATTGAGCCTGGCCTTCGGGAAACACCCCCACAAAGCTAACTGTTCATTGATGGAGGTATTTTCCTATGGCTGAGCCCCTCCCCTGGGACTGCATGTGAGCCCCTCAGTGGTGACGGCTCAACTGGGTATATTACCCACATCCATATAATGGGACTAGCGACTGGGAGAACAATGGCTTAATTGATGCCACTGATTAGAGTAATGGAATGTTTGCTTTACCTTTGCCAATCTTGTGTCTGATGTTATGTATACATAAGGTCCAGCCTGCACATCTGCTTACTGTCACTGAAAAGAAACATCGATTTTTGAGGCTGGACACTTTCCAGAAGGGATTTGTGCACCTTAAACTGATGAGCAAGCAAATCTCTAATAAAACACAACAATATGATTGACTTAACCAGTGCTTTGTGCTGGAAAAAGTTTGCATCTCCGTGAACTCTGCTCTATGTCTATGGGTCCAATAGTCTTTCACAAATAGTTTTTCACAAATAAACACAAGTCATATCAAATAAATTTTACCACTATCATGAAGTACAATATGTGCCTAGAAAACAGTGTCAGAATCACCAGAATCTGTTGAAGTGCTCCAGAGTTATAACTTCATAAAGGGACAGTGGTCAGAATTGTAAAAATTGGTCTGCTCATTAACATGCAAACCACCCTCGGGGTTAAAGGTAGAGAGACCCGGGTCTCTGACCTTATGATCCTCTTAAACCCTGATATGTCCCCTCCCCCACATCAATGAGGAATGGGACATAAATGTACAATAAACAAGGCACAAAGACAAAACAGGGATAACAGAAAACCATTATCATGCAGAAGCACTCACAAACAATAAGGAGAAGGATAGAGACAGGGAGGAATAAACTAAATCGGGATAGGGTCCAGGAGATAAACGCTTGTGCACAGCAACAAACAACAGATCACTACTACTACAACTCCCTTCCAACTACTCAGCTTTAGCAGTTAATACAGGAAAACGAATCTTTCACTGGCAAGGACTAAACGCCCAGAGACAGTATATATAGAGGTCGTATATGATAAGCAGTTGCAGCTGAGAACAACCATGCTGAAAGAGTCTTTAACCCTTTCAGCATTGAAGAAACGGAAATCCATCTAAAATAAGACATTAATCAAATCATGTCTAAAGAGGACTGCGATTCATTACCCGACATAACCTTCTAACTCCAGGTCTTCAAACGGTACGTGACACCCAACAAAATTAAGACTTTGTGAGTAGCCTAGTCAAAGTCCTGACATTAATCTGATTGATATGCTGTGGTCTGACTTTGAAAAGGTGGTTCATGCTGGAAAACCCTTCAATGTGGCCGAACTACAACAATTCTGCAAAGATGAATAGGCCAAAGTTCCTCCAGAGCGTTGTAAAAGACTCATTTCCTGTTATCACAGCTTGATTGCAGTTGTTGCTGGTAAGGGTGGCCAAGCCAGTTATTAGGTTTAGGGGGTAATCACTTACAGGACCCTGTAGGTTTGGATTTCTTTTTCCCTAAATAATAAAGATTTTCATTTAAAAACTGTATTTAGTGTTTACTTGTGTTATCTTTGTTTAATATCTAAATTTGTTTGGTGATCTGAAACATTTAAGTGTGACAAACATGCGAAAGAATAGGAAATCAGGAAGGGGCAAACACTTTTTCATACTGTATGTGTATATTAGAACAAACAAAGAAAATGGACGAAACAGCTTAAATGGAAACGAAATCCGTATATAAACATCTACTGTAATAGTGGCATATATGTCCTAAACAGTGATAGAATAAAATACCTTTATTGAATAGTGAGTGGCAAAAGTTGGCACTGTGTGCAAGAGTGCCAGCACAATTACAATGATAAGATTAAAAAGACAATTTAAAAAATGAGACAAACTGTGTACAAGATATAGTTGGTAGAAAAGAAAGGGGGACCACAGGGAAAATGATGACAATTAGGTTTTAAGGGGCTTTATAAGTTAAGGTGCAAAGTAATACTGTTCCCATAGAGGATATGCCTATACACACGTGGTCAAAATTGTTGATACCCCTTAGTTAACCCCTTAGTGACAGAGCCAATTTTGTACTTAATAACCAGGCCAATTTTTACAATTCTGACCACTGTCACTTTATGAGGTCATAACTCTGGAACACTTTAACGGATCCCGCTGATTCTTAGTTTTTTCGTGACATATAGTACTTTATGTTAGTGGTAAAATTTCTTTGATATGACTTGTGTTTATTTATGAAAAAAACGGAAATATGGTGAAAATTTTTAAAATTTCACAATTTTCAAACTTTTCATTTTTATGCCCTTAAATCAGAGAGCTATGTCACATAAAATAGTCAATAAATAACATTTCCCGCATGTCTACTTTACATCAGCACAATTTTGGAAACAAATTTTTTTTTGTTAGGAAGTAAAAAGGGTTAAAAGTTGACTAGTGATTTCTCATTTTTACAACACCATTTTTTTAGGGACCATATCACATCCGAAGTCACTTTGAGGGGTGTGCATGACAGAAAATACCCAAAAGTGACAACATTCTAAAAACTGCACCCCTCAAGGTGCTCAAAACCACATTCAAGTAGTTAATTAACCCTTTACGTGCTTCACAAGAACAGTAACATTTTTTCACAAACATTTTCTTTCAGAACCAGTTTTTTTTAACAAATGTAAAAAGAGAAAATTAACTACAAATTTGTTGTGCAATTTCTCCTGATTACGCCGATACTCCATATGTGGGGGTAAACCACTGTTTTGTTGCATGGCAGCGCTCGGAAGGTAGGGAGCATCGTTTGACTTTTTCAATGCAGAATTGGCTGGAATTGAGATCGGACGCCATGTTACGTATAAAGAGCCCCTGATGTGCCTAAACTCTGGAAACCTCCCACAAGTGACACCATTTTGGAAACTAGACCCCCAAGGAACTTATCTAAGATGTGTGATGAGCACTTTGAACCCCCAAGTGCTTCACAGAAGTTTATAACGTAGAGCCGTGAAAATAAAAAAAATCATATTTTTTCCACAAAAATGATCTTTTTGCCCCCCAATTTTTATATTATCAAGGGTAACAGGAGAAATTAGACTTCCAAAGTTGTTGTGCAATTTGTCCTGAATACGATGATACATTATATGTGGAGGTAAACAACTGTTTGAGCACATAGCAGAGCTCGGAAGAGAAGGAGTGCCATTTAACTTTTTCAATGTAGAATTGGCTGGAATTGAGATCGGATGCCATGTCGCGTTTGGAGAGCCCCTGATGTGCCTACCATCACAATCCATTTTTGGATCTGTGGCAGATTAAAACTTTTTCCTTTCAGGCCATAGGGGGTTAATGTCAGTGTTTTTTTTCCCCTGGTGGCCTGCTGGTGTAATTGCATTGTTGCTGGGTCAGCTGTTGTCGGTGGTAACCACTCCCACATCCTTTAAAAGGTCACCTGATGCACCAGCTGATTGTTGGTGTTAGTTCATTCTGCAGCGACCTTGCTGGGAGGAGCTTTCTGGGAGCAGTGGTTCGACAGCTGTGTTTAGTTTATCTGGTGTCATTATCTTGCTATGCTTTGCAGCAGAAAGCTAAGTTTGGTATTTTTAATACCCTGTCCCTTTCAATTTCAGTGTCTGTCTTACCTTACCTTGTGTTGTCTTAGTGCAGTGGTGGGACCAGTGTTCTCACTTGCCAATTCCCTACTTAGGGATAGGAGCAGGGCAAGTGAGGGTTTAGCATCCTGGTCAGTGATGGGTTGAATGAAGCCATATAGGGACGTTAGTAAGAGCAGGGCACATACTCAGGTGAGTGCAGGTGGTGTCCATTCCCCGTTCCCTACCGGCAGGGCCCACTGTTGTTAAAGTTTCCCTGGTGTCCCCTGCTGTGTTGTGCCGTCTGGTGACCGACCAATCGTGAGGTTGTGTCACACCGCTTCAGTCACATCGTTACATTAACACCGACCATCACATTTTTTCTGGTGAGCCATGGCCCAAATGCAGGCCTTTGCCCAACTGTTCCAGACTCTCACCACTGAGCTTAAGGCGCTGCGTGGTGAGGTGATGCAGCAGTTGTTGGGGTTCTGGGCCTCGGCTCAGGTACAGGCTCAACCAGAACCCAAAATATCTCTCCCTGACAGGTTCTCTGGAGGGAGAGATACATTTTTGTTTTTAAAAGAGGCTTGCAAGCTATACTTTAGGCTCCACCCTCGTTCATCAGGGAGTGAGGAACAACGAGTGGGAATCATCGTTTCCCTTCTTAAGGGTGATCCCCAATCCTGGGCCTTCTCCCTGCCAACCGGTTCTCCATCTCTACGGTCAGTGGACGAGTTTTTTGCTGCTCTGGTGTATGGTGATCCCAATGGCATCTCCCTGGCAGAGTCCTGACTCCGTAAAATCAAGCAGGGGGCCGGCCGGGTTAGTACTGTTCAGGAGGTGGGCCATTGACACACAGTGGAATGACCCTGCCCTTAGGAGCAATTTTATGCAGGGTCTGTCCCCAAGGTTGCAGGATAATCTCGTGCAGTACGCCGCCCCCAGGTCGTTGGAGGCCGCCATGTCTCTTGCAATCTGGGTGAATAGACGTTTGAGGGAGAGGCATACACCAAATGTGCCCCTGTATTCCTTGCTAGGGAGGAGTACACACCTGAGCAGGTGGGCGAACCCATGCAGGTGGGAGGAGTTGGTTCCCAAATGGGGTTGCCTGCAGTTCGCCGTGGAGAGGGGGCATGTTTTACTGTTGGCAGACCGGTCATTTTATCAATGTCTGCCCAGCGTGTACCAAAGTACCTGCACCATCTCAAGAGCCGCGTCCCCCTGGTCGTGTGGAGGGAGGCGACCAGGGTATATATATTTCCTCCATTTTCTCGTCTCAGTGTACCTTACCTGCTGAGGTGGTTGTTGGTGGGGTAACTGAGAATATTCCGGTGCTGGTGGACAGTGGAGCGGGAGTCAATATGGTGGATGCTCATTTTGTCCAGATCCATGGCCTGATGAGTAGGATGCTAGTGAGACCCCTAAGCGTCCAGGCCATTGACTCTGCCCCGCATAGCCAGGGGAGGGTTACGCAAGTCGTAGACAATATACATCTGCATATAGGGGCTTGTCATGAAGAGTCCCTGTCATGCTACGTCTTGAAGGGCATGCCAACTCCCATGGTTTTAGGTCTCCCTTGGTTGAAAAAACACAACCCGGTCATAGATTGGCGGTCCAGGGAAGTTGTCAGCTGGGGTCAGTTGTGTAAGGACTGCTGCCCGGGAAATACAATCTCTGCCGTCCTTCTACAACCTATCCCTTCTCTGGTGGGGGCAGCAGAGGTGCTGCCAGGGAGTAGGGTCAAGACTCTACCCTCAATACAACCTAACCCTGTGTATCAGTCTTTTTAGAAGGGGTCAGGGGAGGGTGGTGGTTCCCTCTGTGCATAGTGGGTGTGTGAATTTGGTGACACAGGGGGACGCCTCTGTTGTTGGTTCTTTTGGTGTGTTGTATCGTTTGGTGACCGACCAATCGTGAGGTCGTGTCACACCGCTTCAGTCACATCGTGACACATAAACAGTGGAAACCCCCCACAATTCACCCCATTTTGGAAACTAGACCACCCAAGGAACTTATCTAGATGTGTGCTGAGCACTTTGAACCCCAAATTGTTTCACTAAAGTTTATAACGCAGAGCCGTGAAAATAAAAAATGATATTTAGCCTCCAATTTTTTTATTTTCACACGGGTAACAGGAGAAATTGGACCCCAAAAGTTGTTCTCCAATTTGTCCTGAGTACGCCGATACCCCATATGGGGGTAAACCACTGTTTGGGCGGATGGCAGAGCTCGTAAGGGAAGGAGCACCGTTTTACTTTTTCAACGCAGAATTGGCCGGAATTGAGATTGGACTCCATGTCGCGTTTGGAGAGCCCCTGATGTGCCTAAACAGTGGAAACCCCCCAATTCTAACTCAAACCCTAACCCCAACACACCCCTAACCCTAATCCCAACCCTAACTATAGCCCCATCCCTACCTATAGCCCTAACCTAAGTTTAGCCCGAACCCTAATCCAAATCCCAACCCTAACAATAGCCCTAAATATAAATATACCGTATTTTTCGCTTTGTAAGACGCACTTTTTTCCCCCCAAACTTGGGGGGAAATGGGGGTGTCTTAGAAAGTGAACATGCCTTACCGGGGGGAGGGGGGTGTCCGGGTGTCTCCGGTTGCCCGGCGGTTGCTGGCCGTTGCTGCGGGTGTCTCCGGTGCCCAGCGGTGCTGCGTGGGTGTCTGGCACTGCCAGGGGCTCTGCCGACATTTTGCGACAGGCAGAGCCCCGGCACTTCCAGGGTTCCACGTGGGGCGGCGCATGTGCAGCGCCCCAGAGATCTGGTCATTGCAGTATGACGCTCTGCCACTAAGGGGAGTGATGGTACATCTGATGGCACTGAAGGAATTCTCCTGACCAGGTATCACCAGAACACATTACACTTCACACTCCGGCCACTAGGGGGAGCAAAGGGCTTTATTTATTGGGCCACTCCTCACACTGGTAAAACTAGGGGTCAGGAAGGAAGTTAGTCAGAAGCTGACTGGGTTGGATTCAGGCAACATCCCGTGGCAGGGGGTGTTGCAGGGAGAAGACACAGGGGGGTCCCTGTCAGGCGTGGGAACCTGGCAGGTGCCTAGCGAACAGAACAGAACGTAACGGAACAGCGCCTGCACACCCCACGGCGGTATCCAAGAGAGAGACACGAAGGGAAGGATATTGTGGAACAGTGTAAACGAGATCAAGCACATGGGAGTACCAGTAGGAGTCGTGCCGTGAGACCGAGGCTACATCCTACTGAGGCGTGTAGCCGGTGGCCGGAACACCGCGGGAGTAACTGACTCCAGGCCTTACTCCGAATTCCGCAGGACAGTTAATTATAGGTTGGCTGTCTCACCTAAACACCTACGAAGACATAGGGGGCAACTGTGGGAGAGGGGCATCTCTAGGGTCCCGGAAGAACTCCAGGCCCTCCCGTCATACGGGTGCGTCCTAGCCATAACATACCTGGGGGACGTTGAACTAGTAACATCTGGAACTAAAGAGAGAGCTGTAGAGAACGAACGAACGAGAACAGCAGTTGTGAGGACTATTCCGAATGCTCAGCAGGGTAGGACTACAACACACAGGCGTTAGTGGTAGGCAACGATTTCCATCTGCGAAGGAAACTCTGGAAGTGCCCATCGAACCGGCCGGTCTCAGATAGCCCTGTTATACGTGCTCTGGATTGAGGATCCTGAAGTCTTCAGTAAAGAGGTAAAGAGACTGCAACCCTGTGTCCTCGTTATTGACTGCACCTCACACCATTACCATCTACCTTACTGGGAAGCCCTGGGGATATACTTCACCTGTGGGAAGGTATACCATCCAGCTGCCATTCCATCACCCCAGCGGACCCCACAGCAGCGTCGGTCATCCTGACCGAACACCACAGGTGGCGTCACGAACCCCTAACAGATTGCACCACCCTTATTGGACGCCCCTTAGCAGGGTCGCGGACCGGGTCTAACCACCGTGACAGCCTCAGAACCGAAGCAGAGAGGTCCGGTGCCGAAAACGCGTGGCCCTGTGTCTGGGGGCTCTCCACATGCGCTGATGGTGATCTCGGGATCAAGATCTCGAGAGATGAGATTTCATGCTTCCACTGAATTTCTAAAAAAATAAAACTCATGAAATACGCCTGGACAGAAATGATGGTACACCTGAACATAATGGATTAAGATGTTTATGTGTATATGTATGTAGTGTGTATGTGTATGTTTATGTGTGCGCATGTCTGTCGGTATCTATTACACTCGGCACTGAGCAGCAGTGTGTATGTGTATATTTATGTGTGTGTAGTATGCACATCTGTCTGCATCTATTACACCCAGCGCTGAGCAGCAGTGGTTATATGTGTGTAGTGTATATTTATGTGTGTGGGGTGCGTATGTGTATATTTATGTGTGTGTGGTGTGCTCGGCTGTCTGTATCCATTACACCCAGAACTGAGCAGCCGTCTGTATATGTATGCAGTGTGTATATTTATGTGTAGTGTGCCTTTCTGTCTATATTACACCCAGCACTGACTGAGCAGCAGTGTGTATATGTATGCAGTGTGTATGTGTATATTTATGTGTGCGCACGTCTGTCTCTATTACACAAAGCGCTGAGCAGCAGTGTGTATGTGTATAGTGTATGTAGTGTGTAAATTTATGTGTGTGGTGTGCACGGCTGTATGTATCTATTACACCCATTGCTGAGCAGCAGTGTGTATCTACATGCAGTATGTACAGTGGGTACGGAAAGTATTCAGACCCTTTTAAATTTTTCACTCTTTGTTTCATTGCAGCCATTTGGTAAATTCAAAAAAGTACTTTTTTTTCTCATTAATGTACACTCTGCACCCCTTCTTGACTGAAAAAAACAGAAATGTAGAAATTTTTGCAAATTTATTAAAAAAAACTGAAATAACACATGGTCATAAGTACTCCGACCCTTTTGAGTTAGTACAACCATGAGTCTTCTTGGAAATTATGCAAAAAGTTTTTTACACTTGTATTTGGGGATTCTCTCCAGTTGCGTCAGGTTGGATGGTGAACGTTGGTGGACAGCCATTTTCATGTCTCTCCAGAGATGCTCAATTGGGTTTTGGTCAGTGCTCTGGCTGGCCCAGTCAAGAATGGTCACAGAGTTGTTCTGAAGCCACTCCTTTGTTATTTTAGCTGTGTGCTTAGGGTCACTGTCTTGTTGGAAGTTGAACCTTCGACCAAGACTGAGGTCCAGAGCACTCTGGAAGAGGTTTTCATCCAGGATATCTCTATACTTGGCCACATTTAGGTTTCCTTCAATGACAACTAGTCGTCCTGTCCCTGCAGCTAAAAAATACCCCCATAGCATGATGCTGCCACCACGTTATACTGTTGGGATTGTATTGGGCAGGTGATGAGCAGTGCCTGGTTTTCTCCACATATACCGCTTAGAATTATCACCAAAAAGGTCTATCTGTTACGGATCTGCAACACAGGACTGAGGTAGAAGGGGGAAAACTGACCCTGCACTATGACTAGGCTGAAACCCTACGATGGAGTTGGCGACCCATTCCTTGCGAATAGACCCACCGACGATCCTAGGTTAATCGCAAGCGAAGACCTAAAAGAACTAAGGACAGGGTACAAAAATGGGTCACCTCCTATTAGAAAACAAAGAGAAGGCTGCAGAAACCAATAGAAAACAGAAACTAACGCTAGCAGAACCAGAGGTACCAGCACTGCACAAATAACACAGAGAAGACAAAGCAAAGCACCAAGCTAGAGCTCAAGCAGATAAATACTGTTGTCGAGCAAGGACTGGGAGGCAGGTTAATAAAGAGTGAAACAAACACCTGACCCAAGACAAACCCAGCACCAGAGGAAAAAGACCAGCAGCCAGAACTCCACAAGAAAATGGCGGATAGTCACAAACTAAACAGATTCTAACACTATCTTCGTCTCATCAGACCAGAGAATCTTATTTCTCATAGTCTGGGAGTCTTCATATGTTTTTTTTGGCAAACTTTATGCGGCTTTCATATGTCTTGCACTGAGGAGAGGCTTCCGTCTGGCCACTCTGCCATAAAGGCCTGACTGGTGGAGGGCTGCAGTGATAGTTGACTTTATGGCACTTTCTACCATCTCCCTACTGCATCTCTGGAGCTCATCTACAGTGATCTTGGGATTCTTCTTTTCCTCTCTCACCAAGGCTCTTCTCTCATGATTGCTCAGTTTGGCTGGATGGCCAGGTCTAGGAAGACCTCAGGTGGTCCCAAATGTCTTCCATTTAACCCCTTTACCCCCAAGGGTGGTTTGCATCTTAATGACCAGGCCAATTTTTACAATTCTGACCACTGTCCCTTTATGAGGTTATAACTCTGGAACGCTTCAACCGATCCCGGTGATTCTGACATTGTTTTCTCATGACATATTGTACATCATGATAGTGGTAAAATTTCTTTGATATTACCTGCATTTCTTGTTTGTGAAAAAAACGGAAATTTGGCGAAAATTTTGAAAATTTTGCAATTCTCCAAATTTGAATTTTTATGCAATTAAATCACAGAGATATGTCACACAAAATACTTAATAAGTAACATTTCCCACATGTCTACTTTACATCAGCACAATTTTGGAACCAAAATTTTTTTTGTTAGGGAGTTATAAGGGTTAAAAGTTGACCAGCAATTTCTCATTCTTGCAACACCATTTTTTTTAGGGACCACATCTCATTTGAAGTCATTTTGAGGGGTCTACATGATAAAAAATAACCAAGTTTGACACCATTCTAAAAACTGCACCCCTCAAGGTGCTCAAAACCACATTCAAGAAGTTTATTAACCCCTCAGGTGTTTCACAGGAATTTTTAGAATGTTTAAATAAACATGAACATTTAACTTTTTTTCACAAATTTTTTTAATTCAGCTCCAATTTGTTTTATATTACCAAGGGTAACAGGAGAAAATGGACCCCAAAGGTTGTTGTACAATTTGTCCTGAGTACGCTGATACCCCACATGTGGGGGTAAACCACTGTTTGGGTGCATGGCAGAGCTCGGAAGGGAAGGAGCGCCATTTGACTTTTCAATGCAAAATTGACTGGAATTGAGATGGGACGCCATGTTGCGTTTGGAGAGCCCCTGATGTGCCTAAACATTGAAACCCCCCACAAGTGACACCATTTTGGAAAGTAGACCCCCTAAGGAACTTATCTAGATGTGTAGTGAGCACTTTGACCCACCAAGTGCTTCACAGAAGTTTATAATGCAGAGCTGTAAAAATAAAAAATCATATTTTTTCACAAAAATTATCTTTTCGCCCCCAATCTTTTATTTTCCCAAGGGTAAGAGAAGAAATTGGACCCGAAAAGTTGTTGTACAATTTGTCCTGAGTACGCTGATACCCTATATGTGGGGGTAAACCACTGTTTGGGCGCATGGCAGTGCTCGGAAGGGAAGGAGTGCCATTTGACTTTTCAATGCAAAATTGACTGGAATTGAGATGGGACGCCATGTTGCATTTAGAGAGCCAATGATGTGCCTAAACATTGAAACCCCCCACAAGTGACACCATTTTGGAAAGTAGACCCCCTAAGGAACTCATCTAGGTGTGTTGTGAGAGCTTTAAACCCCCAAGTGTTTCACTACAGTTTATAACGCAGAGCCGTGAAAATAAAAAATCTTTTTTTTTCCACAAAAATTATTTTTTAGCCCCCAGTTTTGTATTTTCCCAAGGGTAACAGGAGAAATTGGACCCCAAAAGTTGTTGTCCAATTTGTCTTGAGTACACTGATACCCCAAATGTGGGGGGACCACCATTTGGGCACATGGGAGAGCTCGGAAGGGAAGGAGCGCCATTTGGAATGCAGACTTAGATGGAATGGTCTGCAGGCATCACATTGCGTTTGCAGAGCCCCTAATGTACCTAAACAGTAGAAACCCCCCACAAGTAACGCCATATTGGAAACTAGACCCCCCAAGGAACTAACAAAAATTATTTTTTAGCCCCCAGTTTTGTATTTTCCCAAGGGTAACAGTAGAAAATGGACTCCAAAAGTTGTTGTCCAATGTGTCCTGAGTACGCTGATACCCGATATGTTGGGGTAAACCCCTGTTTGGGCACACGGGAGAGCTTGGAAAGGAAAGAGCACTGTTTTACTTTTTCAACGCAGAATTAGCTGGAATTGAGATCGGATGCCATGTCGCGTTTGGAGAGCCCCTGATGTGCCTAAACAGTGGAACCCCCCAATTATAACTAAAACCCTGATCCAAACACACCCCTAACCCTAGTCTCAACGGTAACCCTAAACACACCCCTAACCCTAATCCCAACCCTATTCCCAACCGTAAATGTAATCCAAGCCCTAACTTTAGCCCCAACCCTAACTCTAACTTTAGCCCCAACCCTAACTATAGCCTTAACCCTAGCCCCAACCCTAGCCCCAACCCTAACCCTAGCCCTAACCCTAGCCCTAACCCTAACTCTAGCCCTAACCCTAACCCTAATGGGAAAATGGAAATAAATACATTTTTTAAATTTTTTTAATTTTTCCCTAACTAAGGGGGTGATGAAGTGGGGTTTGATATACTTTTATAGCGGGTTATTTAGCGGACTTTTATGATTGGCAGCCGTCACACACTGAAAGACGCTTTTTATTGCAAAAAATATTTTTTGCGTTACCACATTTTGAGAGCTATAATTTTTCCATATTTTGGTCCACAGAGTCATGTGAGGTCTTGTTTTTTGCAGGATGAGTTGATGTTTTTTTGGTAACATTTTCGGGCACGTGACAGTTTTTGATCGCTTTTTATTCCGATTTTTGTGAGGCAGAATGACCAAAAACCAGCTATTCATGAATTTCTTTTGGGGGAGGCGTTTATACCGTTCCGCGTTTGGTAAAATGGATAAAGCAGTTTTATTCTTCGGGTCAGTATGATTACAGCGATACCTCATTTATATAATTTTTTTATGTTTTGGCGCTTTTATACGATAAAAACTATTTTATAGAAAAAATAATTATTTTTGCATCACATTATTATGAGGACTATAACTTTTTTACTTTTTCGCTGATGATGCTGCATGGCGGCTCGTTTTTTTGCGGGACAAGATGACGTTTTCAGCGGTACAATGGTTATTTATTTTGTTTTTTTTGATTGCGTGTTATTCCACTTTTTGTTTGGCGGTATGATAATAAAGCGTTGTTTTTTGCCTCGTTTTTTTTTTTTTACCGCGTTCACTGAAGGGGTTAACTAGCGGGACAGTTTTATAGGTGGGGTCGTTACGGATGTGGCGATACTAAATATGTGTACTTTTATTGTTTTTTTTTTTAAATTTAGATAAAGAAATGTATTTATAGGAACAATATTTTTTTTTGGGGGGGGGGAATTTTTTTTACACATGTAAACATTTTTTTTTACACTATAACATTGCCCCAGGGGGGACATCATGTTATAGTGTAAGATCGCTGATCTGACACTTTGCTATGCACTGTGTCAGATCAGCGATCTGACATGCACAGCTGCAGGCTTCACAGTGCCTGCTCTGAGCAGGAGCTGTGAAGCCACCTCCCTCCCGGGCCTGCAAGGAGAAGGAGGAGGTAAGAGACCCTCGCAGCAACGTGATCACATCGCGTTGCTGTGGGGGTCTCAGGGAAGCCCGCAGGGAGCCCCCTCCCTGCGCGATGCTTCCCTATACCCCCGGCACACCGCAATCATGTTTGATCGCAGTGTGCCGGGGGTCAATGTGCCAGGGGCGGTCCGTGACCGTTCCTGGCACATTGTGCCGGATGTCAGCTGCGATAAGCAGCTGACACCCGGCCGCGATCGGCCGCGCTCCCCCCGTGAGTGCGGCCGATCGCTATGACGTACTATCCCATCGGTGGTCATACGGGCCCACCCCACCTCAACGGGATAGTACGTCAGATGTCAGAAAGGGGTTAAGGATTATCGAGGCCACTGTGCTCTTGGGAACCTTAAGTAATGCATTCTGTTATAATCTTGGCCAGATCTGTGCCTTGTCACAATTCTGTCTCTGAGCTCCTTGGTCAGTTCCTTTGACCTTATTATTTATTATTATAGCGCCATTTATTCCATGGCGCTTTACATGTGAGGAGGGGTATACATAATAAAAACAAGTACAATAATCTTAAACAATACAAGTCACAACTGGTACAGAAGGAGAGAGGACCGTGACCGGAAGTCAGATTGTAAACGGTCGAAGAGGGAAATTATTCTCATTTCGTCTGACATGCACTGTGAGGTCTATTATAGACAGGTGTGTGCCTTTCCAAATCAAATCCTATCAGTTTCATTAAACACAGCTGGACTCCAATGAAGAAGAACCGTCTCAAGGAGGATCTCAAGGAAATGGACAGCATGTGACTTAAAGGGAACCTGTCACCCCGTTTTTTTTCGATATGAGATAAAAATATGGTTCAATAGGGCCTGAGCTCAGCTTTACATCAGCACCTTTCACGTTTCCCGATTCCCTACCTTTGCTGCCAAAATACCTTAGTAATCTCTCCGTTTTCGTATGTCAATCACCCAGATCCTGTTCGATGGGTGGGGCCTAATCGCCGATTCTCCCCACCTCCGGCTTTGTTCTACGAATCTTCTTTCCTGCTGTTGCGTAGTTTTCTGCACCTGCGCATTCCAGTGGCATCTCGAGCCTGCACAGTATGTTTTGCCCAACATTGGGCAAAGCATTCAACTCATTATTGCGCATGCGCCGGCATTTTCCTTGACGTTCTGTGCCCCGGAAATCTTTCTATGCTTTCGGGGCACAGAGTGTAGGGTCAAAATCCGGCGCATGCGCAATAATGATTTCATGCTTTGCCCACAGTTGGTTAAAGCATACTGCGCAGGCGCTAGAGGCTAATTGAATGTGCAACCCCAGAAACTGACCGGGATCTGTGGTAGTCACAGATCTAGTTACGTCTGACACGCCAAGGTGCGGGGGGAGAGACAGCGTTTAAACCCCACCCATCGGACCGGACAGGGGTGACTGACATACGAAAACGGAGAGATTACTAAGGTATTAAGGCAGCAAAGGTGGGGAATCGGGAAATATGAAAGGTTCTGATGTAAATCTCAGCTCAGGCCCTATTAAAACCATATTTTTATCTCATATCGAAAAAACAGGGTGACAGGCTCCCTTTAAATATGAGTTTCTGAGCAAAGGGCCTGAAAACTTATTATCATGTGATATTTCAGCTCTCCTTTTAAATAAATTTGCAAAAATTTCTACATTTGTTTTTTTTCAGTCAAGATGGGGTGCAGAGTGTACATTAATGTGAAAATAATGAACTTTTTTGAATTTACCAAATGGCTGCAGTGAAACAAAGTGTGAAAAATTTAAAGGGGTCTCAATACTTTTCATACCCGTTTGTTTATACAGTATGTATGTGTATATTTATGTGAAGCGTGTATGTGCACCTTTATGTATATATGTGTGTAGTGTGTATATGTATGCAGTGTGTGTGTATATAGTGCTTATATGCATGCAGTGTGTATATGTACTGTGTTCCAAATTATTATGCAAATGATATTTTTCTCGGATTTTCCTAAATGGTCGGTACAAATGACAGTCAGTCTAATAAAAGTCATCACCCGTTAAATTATACATCGAATTTTATTGAAGAAACCTCCCAATGATAACAGTATAATCTCCCAAAAAAATTAAAACTCAAAATGACCTGTTCCAAATTATTAGGCACAGTAAAATTTCTATACATTTGATATGTTTTAAAGAACTGAAAATGCTCATTTGCGGAATTTGCAGCATTAGGTCACATTCACTGAACAAAACAGCTATTTAAAGGGACTCTGTCACCTGAATTTGGAGGGAACAATCTTCAGCCATAGGGGCGGGGTTTTCGGGTGTTTGATTCACCCTTTCCTTACCCGTTGGCTGCAATATTGGATTGAAGTTCATTCTCTGTCCTCCGTAGTACATGCCTTGTGCAGGCATGTACTACGGAGGACAGAGAATGAACTTCAATCCAATATTGCAGACAGCATGCAGCCAGCGGGTAAGGAAAGGGTGAATCAAACACCCGAAAACCCCGCCCCTATGGCTGAAGATTGTTCCCTCCAAATTCAGGTGACAGAGTCCCTTTAACATAGGACCCCTTCTGTTGTGAATTCTGTGGTCAAGCTCCCTCCTGTGGTCATGAGTGGTACTTCGGCTGGTTCTGTCTATGAGCTTCCTCTGGTGGATGTGAGTGGGGCTGCGGCTTCTGAGTTCCCTTCCTCAGGTGACGAGGTTAAGTCGTTAGGTGCTGCTCTATTTAACTCCACCTAGTTCTTTGTTCCTGGCCTCCAGTCAATGTTCCAGTATTGGTCTTGCTCTCTCCTGGATCGTCTTGTGGCTAGTGTTGAGCGATACCTTCCGATATCGGAAAGTATCGGTATCGGTTTGGATCGACCGATATTCAAAAAATATCGGATATCGCCGATACCGATACCCGATCCCAATGCAAGTCAATGGGACCAAAATATCGGAATTAAAATAAACCCTTTCTTTCCTTGTAGGTTCATTCTACATGAAGGAAAACAACTAAGAATAATGTAGGATGTATGGGGGAGGTGGCGGAGACATTAAAGGCAATGAGGATTAGTCCAATCAAATAGAATAGCATGATTTTTTTTTTTTTAAAGACGTTCGGATTGAAAAAGATATTGACTATGTAAATTTTTTTTATTTTGTCAGATATTGATGTTTCACTATTCCACGACCTTCCCCTTCTTTTTTTTCCTTTTCCCACACTTTCATCTTCATCATCATCAGCATCTTTGACATCAACTTCTTCACCTTATTCATCTTCTTCTTCATCTTCTACCTATATTTTTTTTTTTATTACATTCTTCATATTCATTTTCTTCAACTATTATTATTCTTCCTATTCTACATATTCTTTTTATTCCACTGTTATTATTCTTCCTATTCTACTTCTTCATCATATTCTCATTTGTGACAGGCATTCCCGTAGTTGTTATCTATAAAAGTTGGAAGATTACACCTTCCGTTCTGCCAGTCACAAAAGTTACATTTGTCCGCGTTCAGTTTGGCCTGCAGCATCAGGCTTTATCCAGGGGCACCACGAGGAGGAACGGACTCACCCCCATACACTGCTTAGTCTTCTTCTGCATATAATTTAGATAATATCTTTTGCTCTGATATTAAGTCTTATGCTTAATGTTCTTCTGCTCTTTGTTCTGCAGCCTCTTGTTCTTCTGCTTCTCGGTCTTCCATGTTGTCGTCTCCAGGGTCGTCGTCTCCAGTGTCGTCATCTCCGCCGTTGTCGTCTCAGCCGTCGTCGTCTCTGCCGTCGTCGTCTCCGCCGTCGTCGTCGTCGTCATCGGGGTGGTCTTCCGGGTCGTCGTCATCGGGGTGGTCTTCCGGGTCGTCGACGTTAGGGTCTTCAACTTGGAAATGTAGCAGAAGGTACAAGAAGGCTGAGAAAATGCCAAGAACCAGCTGATGGAACTGGAACTCGGATGGCTACCCGAAGGTTCAAGAGCCTATGGAACTACCGAGGACCAGCTGACGTTACTGGAACCCGGTTACTAAGCAGGAGGTACCCGTGCTAAAAAGCACTACCAAGGACCGCCTGACGTTGGCGGAACTCGGATACCCAGAAGGAGGCACCTAAGCCAAAGGCTCTGCCCGGAACCAGCTGACGTTACTGGAACCAGGATGGGGAGCAGAAGGTACAAGAGCAAAAGACACTGCCGAGAACCAGCTGACGGTACTGGAACCCGGATGGGTAGCCGAAGGTCCAAGAGCCAATGGAACTACCAAGGACCAGCTGACGTTACTGGAACCCGGTTACTAAGCAGGAGGTACCCGTGCCTGAAAGCACTACCAAGGACCACCTGACGTTGGTGGAACTTGGATACCCAGAAGGAGGCACCTAAGCCAAAGGCTCTGCCCGGAACCAGCTGACGGTACTGGAACCAGGATGGGGAGCAGAAGGTACAAGAGCAAAAGACACTGCCGAGAACCAGCTGACGGTGCTGGAACCAGGTGGTGGACCCGAAGGCCCACAGGAGAGGAGAGAACAGCTAGGCCGCGAGGCAGCCGCAGTTACCGAACCCCAACAGTCCTACAGGGGGAGCTGGGCCTACTGGCACTACAGAACCAGCCTTGACTACCAGTTCACGCAGCCCACATAGGAAGCTCCTAAACTGGAGGCACCCTGGAGTTGGCTAACTCGACCGCACCACGACGGGGCAAGCATAGGCGTCTCAGTGAAGTTGACACAACCCGGAAACAGCTGACGGTGCTGAAACCAGGCTTGGCACGAGGGAGTACCTGTGACAAGAACACTGCCGAGAACCAGCTGGCGGTGCTGGAACCCGGATGCGTTGCCCCAGTGTGCAAGAGCCAATGGCACGACCGAGGACCAGCTGACGGTGCTGGAACCCGGTTACTAAGCTGTAGGTGCCCGCGCTTAAAAGCACTACCAAGGACCGCCTGGCGTTGGCAGAACTCGGATACCCAGGAGGAGGCACCTAAGCCAAAGGCTCGGCCCGGAACCAGCTGACGGTGCTGGAACCAGGTGGTGGACCCCAAGGCCCACAGGAGAGGAGAGAACAGCTAGGCCGCGAGGCAGCCGCAGTTACCGAACCCCAACAGTCCTACAGGGGGAGCTGGGCCTACTGGCACTACAGAACCAGCCTTGACTACCAGTTCACGCAGCCCACATAGGAAGCTCCTAAACTGGAGGCACCCTGGAGTTGGCTAACCCGACCGCACCACGACGAGGCAAGCATAGGTGTCTCAGTGAGCTTGACACAACCCGGAAACAGCTGACGGTGCTGAAACCAGGTTTGGCACGAGGGAGTACCTGTGACAAAAACACTGCTGAGAACCAGCTGGCGGTGCTGGAACCCGGATGCGTTGCCCCAGTGTGCAAGAGCCAATGGCACGACCGAGGACCAGCTGACGGTGCTGGAACCCGGTTACTAAGCTCTAGGTGCCCGCGCTTAAAAGCACTACCAAGGACCGCCTGGCGTTGGCGGAACTCGGATACCCAGGAGGAGGCACCTAAGCCAAAGGCTCGGCCCGGAACCAGCTGACGGTGCTGGAACCAGGTGGTGGACCCCAAGGCCCACAGGAGAGGAGAGAACAGCTAGGCCGCGAGGCAGCCGCAGTTACCGAACCCCAACAGTCCTACAGGGGGAGCTGGGCCTACTGGCACTACAGAACCAGCCTTGACTACCAGTTCACGCAGCCCACATAGGAAGCTCCTAAACTGGAGGCACCCTGGAGTTGGCTAACCCGACCGCACCACGACGAGGCAAGCATAGGTGTCTCAGTGAGCTTGACACAACCCGGAAACAGCTGACGGTGCTGAAACCAGGCTTGGCACGAGGGAGTACCTGTGACAAGAACACTGCCGAGAACCAGCTGGCGGTGCTGGAACCCGGATGCGTTGCCCCAGTGTGCAAGAGCCAATGGCACGACCGAGGACTAGCTGACGGTGCTGGAACCCGGTTACTAAGCTGTAGGTGCCCGCGCTTAAAAGCACTACCAAGGACCGCCTGGCGTTGGCGGAACTCGGATACCCAGGAGGAGGCACCTAAGCCAAAGGCTCGGCCCGGAACCAGCTGACGGTGCTGGAACCAGGTGGTGGACCCCAAGGCCCACAGGAGAGGAGAGAACAGCTAGGCCGCGAGGCAGCCGCAGTTACCAAACCCCAACAGTCCTACAGGGGGAGCTGGGCCTACTGGCACTACAGAACCAGCCTTGACTACCAGTTCACGCAGCCCACATAGGAAGCTCCTAAACTGGAGGCACCCTGGAGTTGGCTAACCCGACCGCACCACGACGAGGCAAGCATAGGTGTCTCAGTGAGCTTGACACAACCCGGAAACAGCTGACGGTGCTGAAACCAGGCTTGGCACGAGGGAGTACCTGTGACAAAAACACTGCCGAGAACCAGCTGGCGGTGCTGGAACCCGGATGCGTTGCCCCAGTGTGCAAGAGCCAATGGCACGACCGAGGACTAGCTGACGGTGCTGGAACCCGGTTACTAAGCTGTAGGTGCCCGCGCTTAAAAGCACTACCAAGGACCGCCTGGCGTTGGCGGAACTCGGATACCCAGGAGGAGGCACCTAAGCCAAAGGCTCGGCCCGGAACCAGCTGACGGTGCTGGAACCAGGTGGTGGACCCCAAGGCCCACAGGAGAGGAGAGAACAGCTAGGCCGCGAGGCAGCCGCAGTTACCGAACCCCAACAGTCCTACAGGGGGAGCTGGGCCTACTGGCACTACAGAACCAGCCTTGACTACCAGTTCACGCAGCCCACATAGGAAGCTCCTAAACTGGAGGCACCCTGGAGTTGACTAACTCGACCGCACCACGACGGGGCAAGCATAGGCGTCTCAGTGAAGTTGACACAACCCGGAAACAGCTGACGGTGCTGAAACCAGGCTTGGCACGAGGGAGTACCTGTGACAAGAACACTGCCGAGAACCAGCTGGAACCCGGATGCGTTGCCCCAGTGTGCAAGAGCCAATGGCACGACCGAGGACCAGCTGACGGTGCTGGAACCCGGTTACTAAGCTGTAGGTGCCCGCGCTTAAAAGCACTACCAACCCCAACAGTCCTACAGGGGGAGCTGGGCCTACTGGCACTACAGAACCAGCCTTGACTACCAGTTCACGCAGCCCACATAGGAAGCTCCTAAACTGGAGGCACCCTGGAGTTGGCTAACCCGACCGCACCACGACGAGGCAAGCATAGGTGTCTCAGTGAGCTTGACACAACCCGGAAACAGCTGACGGTGCTGAAACCAGGCTTGGCACGAGGGAGTACCTGTGACAAAAACACTGCCGAGAACCAGCTGGCGGTGCTGGAACCCGGATGCGTTGCCCCAGTGTGCAATAGCCAATGGCACGACCGAGGACTAGCTGACGGTGCTGGAACCCGGTTACTAAGCTGTAGGTGCCCGCGCTTAAAAGCACTACCAAGGACCGCCTGGCGTTGGCGGAACTCGGATACCCAGGAGGAGGCACCTAAGCCAAAGGCTCGGCCCGGAACCAGCTGACGGTGCTGGAACCAGGTGGTGGACCCCAAGGCCCACAGGAGAGGAGAGAACAGCTAGACCGCGAGGCAGCCGCAGTTACCGAACCCCAACAGTCCTACAGGGGGAGCTGGGCCTACTGGCACTACAGAACCAGCCTTGACTACCAGTTCACGCAGCCCACATAGGAAGCTCCTAAACTGGAGGCACCCTGGAGTTGGCTAACTCGACCGCACCACGACGGGGCAAGCATAGGCGTCTCAGTGAAGTTGACACAACCCGGAAACAGCTGACGGTGCTGAAACCAGGCTTGGCACGAGGGAGTACCTGTGACAAGAACACTGCCGAGAACCAGCTGGCGGTGCTGGAACCCAGATGCGTTGCCTTGCCTATTAAAGATTGTCTTCCTAGAGCCCCAACTAGCGGTGTTGGAGCAAAGGGTAAGCAGGGGGAGATGAGTGTAGGCCGAAGCCTGCACTGGAGGCAGCTTTGTGTCTGCGTTGCATTTGCAGGACACTTTGCCGGCTACACACTGGGGGAACAGCTGGCGTTGCTGAACCCCACTAACACAATGGCGTGTGTTTTTCTCTGTGCAGCTAGCACTTGCGGGCAAAAACTAGCGATGTTAGAGCCCGTGTTGAAGCAGGAGGAGGAGGAGGAGAGGAGCAGAGTGTAGGCCGAAGCCTAGTTGAACCAATTTCAAAGGAAACCTTTAACCCCCCCTCAGGTGTTACAAAGTACAAGAGACACACCTTGTGCAGTATTAATGCTGCACAAGTGAAAGGTTGCTCTATTAATTTGTCTACTTGCACACGCTGAATGAAAGACATACACAATTTACCCCATTCTACAGTCAAACTGTAGTGGATGCGTGACTTGGTTTTTTGATGAGACGCAGCACAGGTGTCCAAAATAACGCCTTGGTACTTGGCGCAGCTTCCTGAGCGTTGTTATTTGCTGTACAGGAGTCTGCGCTCTTGTGTTATCCCTTGGCAATGCCCTGTTAGCGCTGCCCATCTTATGACATCATTTCATGTTGGCCGGTGCGGTTAACGATGGCCATAAATCCCAGACCCACAGTGTCTTTTCATAAAGCCACACTGCGGTGCTGGGATTCGTGGCCTTGAGCAGTAAATATTTTGGCCGCTCACACACGTCCTTACACCTGCTTCAGACTGGGCGGCCTCTGCTGATCCCTTCTCGCATGCCGCGGCCATGAGGCTGCACAGTCTGAAGAAGGCGGAAGGAGATGAGTTAAGACAGGCGAAGATATGCACTGCTCGTGCCCATCAATCACACCCTCGCAGTCAAAATAATTAAGACAACGAGGAGCATTTTATTCAGGCAGGGCGGACGTACAGGCGCAAGTAGCCAACCAATGATGTCAGAAGACGGGAAGCGCTACCAAGGGGGGTGCTGCGTATCATTAGAAAGGAAAGTCACACCTCAGGGACAGTGGAATGGTCTCAAAGAGACACATTTTGTACGTGTTGAGTTCCACGTGGGCAAGGAGAAAACATCAGTCACCTTGTACAAATGCAGCAGTACTGCTGTACAAGGTGGCTGTTATACATAGAAACACCTGGGGGTGGGGGCCAGGCTCCCTTCAATTTCAGTTCATGTGCCTGCGTGGCGTTTGCAGGTCACGTTGCAAGCTGCACAGCAGGGGAACAGCTGGCGGTGCTGAACCCCACTAACACATTGGCTGGTGTTTTTCTCTGTGCAGCTAGCATTTCCGGGCAAAAACTAGCGGTGTTTGAGCCCAGGGTCAGCAGGAGGAGGAGGAGAGGAGCAAAGTGTAGGCCGAAGCCTGCACTGGTGGCAGCTTTTGGTCGGTTGTGCCAGCGTGGCTTGTGCTGGACACGATGCCGGCTACACAGCGGGGGAACAGCTGGCGGTGCTGAACCCCACTAACACATTGGCTGGTGTTTTTCTCTGTGCAGCTAGCATTTCCGGGCAAAAACTAGCGGTGTTTGAGCCCAGGGTCAGCAGGAGGAGGAGGAGAGGAGCAAAGTGTAGGCCGAAGCCTGCACTGGTGGCAGCTTTTGGTCGGTTGTGCCAGCGTGGCTTGTGCTGGACACGATGCCGGCTACACAGTGGGGGAACAGCTGGCGGTGCTGAACCCCACTAACACATTGGCTGGTGTTTTTCTCTGTGCAGCTAGCATTTCCGGGCAAAAACTAGCGTTGTTAGAGCCCAGGGTCAGCAGGAGGAGGAGAGGAGCAGAGTGTAGGCCGAAGCCTAGTTGAACCAATTTCAAAGGTTACCTTTAACCCCCCCTCAGGTGTTACAAAGTACAAGAGCCACTCCTTCTGCAGCATTAATGCTGCACAAGTAAAAGGTTGCTCTATTAATTTTTCTACTTGCACAAGCTGAATGCAACACGTAGACTATTTAGCCCATTATACTGTTAATCAGTAGTGGAGGCGTGACTTGTCTTTTTAAAGAAAAGCAGCACAGGTGTCGAAAACAACACCTTTTTGCATGGGCGCAGCTTCCTGAGCGTTGTTAGTTGCTGTACAGGAGTCTGCGCTCTTGTGATCCTTTGGCCATGCGCTGTGAGCGCTTCTTGTCTTATGACCTCATTTCATGTTGGCCGTTGCGGTTAGCGATGGACATGAATCCCAGACCCACAGTATGTTTTTAAAAAATCACACTGCGGTGCTGGGATTCGTGCCCTGGTGCACTAAATATGTTTGCCGCTCACACATGTCCTTACACCTGCTTCAGACTGGGCGGCCTCATCTGATCCCTTATCGCCTGCCGCGGCCATGAGGACACCCAGTCTGAAGAAGGCGGAAGGAGATGAGTGAACACAGGCAAACATATGCACTGCACATGCCCATCAATCACACCCTCGCTGTCCAAAAAAATAAGACACCGAGGGGCGTTGTTTCGAGCAGGGGAGATGCACAGGCGCAGCCAGCTAACCAATGATGTCAAAAGACGGGCAGCGCTAACAAGGGTGGTGCTGCGTGTCATTACAAAGGAAAGTCACACCTCAGGGACATTGTAATGGTCTCTAATGAGACACATTTTGTACGTGTTGAGTTCCACGTGGGCAAGGAGAAAAAGTCAGCCACCTTGTACAAATGCAGCAGTACTGCTGTACAAGGTGGCTGTTATACATAGAAACACCTGTGGGTGGGGGGCAGGCTCCCTTCAATTTCAGTTCATGTGCCTGCGTGGCGTTTGCAGGTCACGTTGCAAGCTACACAGCAGGGGAACAGCTGGCGTTGCTGAACCCCACTGACACATTGACTGGTGTTTTTCTCTGTGCAGATTGCATGTCCGGGCAAAAACTAGCGGTGTTAGAGCCCAGGGTCAGCAGGAGGAGGAGGAGAGGAGCAAAGTGTAGGCCGAAGCCTGCACTGGTGGCAGCTTTTGGTCGGTTGTGCCAGCGTGGCTTGTGCTGGATACGATGCCGGCTACACAGCAGGGGAACAGCTGGCGGTGCTGAACCCCACTAACACATTGGCTGGTGTTTTTCTCTGTGCAGCTAGCATTTCCGGGCAAAAACTAGCGTTGTTAGAGCCCAGGGTCAGCAGGAGGAGGAGAGGAGCAGAGTGTAGGCCGAAGCCTAGTTGAACCAATTTCAAAGGTTACCTTTAACCCCCCCTCAGGTGTTACAAAGTACAAGAGCCACTCCTTCTGCAGCATTAATGCTGCACAAGTAAAAGGTTGCTCTATTAATTTGTCTACTTGCACAAGCTGAATGCAACACGTACACTATTTAGCCCATTATACTGTTAAACAGTAGTGGAGGCGTGACTTGTCTTTTTAAAGAAAAGCAGCACAGGTGTCGAAAACAACACCTTTTTGCATGGGCGAAGCTTCCTGAGCGTTGTTAGTTGCTGTACAGGAGTCTGCGCTCTTGTGATCCTTTGGCCATGCGCTGTGAGCGCTTCCTTGTCTTATGACCTCATTTCATGTTGGCCGTTGCGGTTAGCGATGGACATGAATCCCAGACCCACAGTGTGATTTTAAAAAATCACACTGCGGTGCTGGGATTCGTGCCCTGGTGCACTAAATATGTTTGCCGCTCACACATGTCCTTACACCTGCTTCAGACTGGGCGGCCTCATCTGATCCCTTATCGCCTGCCGCGGCCATGAGGACACCCAGTCTGAAGAAGGCGGAAGGAGATGAGTGAACACAGGCAAACATATGCACTGCACATGCCCATCAATCACACCCTCGCTGTCCAAAAAAATAAGACACCGAGGGGCGTTGTTTCGAGCAGGGGAGATGCACAGGCGCAGCCAGCTAACCAATGATGTCAAAAGACGGGCAGCGCTAACAAGGGTGGTGCTGCGTGTCATTACATAGGAAAGTCACACCTCAGGGACATTGTAATGGTCTCTAATGAGACACATTTTGTACGTGTTGAGTTCCACGTGGGCAAGGAGAAAAAGTCAGCCACCTTGTACAAATGCAGCAGTACTGCTGTACAAGGTGGCTGTTATACATAGAAACACCTGTGGGTGGGGGGCAGGCTCCCTTCAATTTCAGTTCATGTGCCTGCGTGGCGTTTGCAGGTCACGTTGCAAGCTACACAGCAGGGGAACAGCTGGCGTTGCTGAACCCCACTGACACATTGACTGGTGTTTTTCTCTGTGCAGATTGCATGTCCGGGCAAAAACTAGCGGTGTTAGAGCCCAGGGTCAGCAGGAGGAGGAGGAGAGGAGCAAAGTGTAGGCCGAAGCCTGCACTGGTGGCAGCTTTTGGTCGGTTGTGCCAGCGTGGCTTGTGCTGGACACGATGCCGGCTACACAGCGGGGGAACAGCTGGCGGTGCTGAACCCCACTAACACATTGGCTGGTGTTTTTCTCTGTGCAGCTAGCAGTTCCGGGCAAAAACTAGCGGTGTTTGAGCCCAGGGTCAGCAGGAGGAGGAGGAGAGGAGCAAAGTGTAGGCCGAAGCCTGCACTGGTGGCAGCTTTTGGTCGGTTGTGCCAGCGTGGCTTGTGCTGGACACGATGCCGGCTACACAGCGGGGGAACAGCTGGCGGTGCTGAACCCCACTAACACATTGGCTGGTGTTTTTCTCTGTGCAGCTAGCATTTCCGGGCAAAAACTAGCGGTGTTTGAGCCCAGGGTCAGCAGGAGGAGTAGAGGAGCAGAGTGTAGGCCGAAGCCTAGTTGAACCAATTTCAAAGGTTACCTTTAACCCCCCCCTCAGGTGTTGCAAGGTACAAGAGCCACACCTTGAACAGCATTAATGATGCACAAGTCAAAGGTTGCTCTATTTAATTTTGCTCCTTGCACACGCTGAATTAAACACGTACACTATTTAGCCCATTATACTGTCAAACAGTAGTGGAGGCGTGACTACTAGTCTTTTTAAGGTGACGCAGCACAGGTGTACAAATTTACACCTAGGTGCTGTGCGCAGATTCCTTACCGTTGTTATTTGCAGTACAGGAAACTGCGCTCTTGTGTTATCCCTTGGCAATACCCTGTTAGTGCAGGCCGTCTCATGACCTCATTTCATGTTGGCCGGTGCGGTTAACGATGGCCATAAATCCCAGACCCACAGTGGCTTTTCCTAAAGTCACACTGCGGTGCTGGGATTCGTGGCCTTGTGCAGTAAATATGTTCGCCGCTCACACATGTCCTTACACCTGCTTCAGACTGGGCGGCCTCAGCTGATCCCTTATCGCATGCCGCGGCCATGAGGCCGCACAGTCAGAAGAAGGCGGAAGGAGGGGAGTGAAAACAGGGGAACATATGCACTGCTCGTGCCCATCAATCACACCCTCGCAGTCAAAATATATGAGACAACGGGGGGCGTTGTGTCGGGCAGGGGGGACGCACAGGCACAGCCAGCCAACCAATGATGTCAGGAGACGGGCAGCGTTAACAATGGGGGTGCTGCGTGTCATTAAAAAGGAAAGTCACACCTCAGGGACATTGTAATGGTCTGTAATGAGACACATTTTGTACTTGTTGAGTTCCACGTGTGCAAGGAGAAAAAGTCAGCCACCTTGTACAAATGCAGCAGTACTGCTGTACAAGGTGGCTGTTATACATAGAAACACCTGGGGGGGTGGGGGGCAGGCTCCCTTCAATTTCAGTTCATGTGCCTACGTGGCGTTTGCAGGACACGTTGCCAGCTACACAGCAGGGGAACAGCTGGCGGTGCTGAACCCCACTAACACATTGGCTGTTTTTTTTATCTCTGTGCAGCTAGCATGTCCGGGCAGAAACTGGCGTTGTTTGAGCCCAGGGTCAGCAGGAGGAGGAGAGGAGCAAAGTGTAGGCCGAAGCCTGCACTGGTGGCAGCTTTTGGTCAGTTGTGCCAGCGTGGCTTGTGCTGGACACGATGCCGACTACACAGCAGAGGAACAGCTGGCGGTGCTGAACCCCACTAACACATTGGCTGGTGTTTTTCTCTGTGCAGCTAGCATGTCCGGGCAGAAACTGGCGTTGTTTGAGCCCAGGGTCAGCAGGAGGAGGAGAGGAGCAAAGTGTAGGCCGAAGCCTGCACTGGTGGCAGCTTTTGTTCTGTTGTGCCAGCGTGGCTTGTGCTGGACACGTTGCCGACTACACAGCAGGGGAACAGCTGGCGTTGCTGAACCCCACTAACACATTGGCTGGTGTTTTTCTCTGTGCAGCTAGCATTTCCGGGCAAAAACTAGCGGTGTTTGAGCCCAGGGTCAGCAGGAGGAGTAGAGGAGCAGAGTGTAGGCCGAAGCCTAGTTGAACCAATTTCAAACGTTACCTTTAACCCCCCCCTCAGGTGTTGCAAGGTACAGGAGCCACACCTTGAACAGCATTAATGATGCACAAGTCAAAGGTTGCTCTATTTAATTTTGCTCCTTGCACACGCTGAATTAAACACGTACACTATTTAGCCCATTATACTGTCAAACAGTAGTGGAGGCGTGACTACTAGTCTTTTTAAGGAGACGCAGCACAGGTGTACAAATTTACACCTAGGTGCTGTGCGCAGATTCCTTACCGTTGTTATTTGCAGTACAGGAAACTGCGCTCTTGTGTTATCCCTTGGCAATACCCTGTTAGTGCAGGCCGTCTCATGACCTCATTTCATGTTGGCCGGTGCGGTTAACGATGGCCATAAATCCCAGACCCACAGTGGCTTTTCCTAAAGTCACACTGCGGTGCTGGGATTCGTGGCCTTGTGCAGTAAATATGTTCGCCGCTCACACATGTCCTTACACCTGCTTCAGACTGGGCGGCCTCAGCTGATCCCTTATCGCATGCCGCGGCCATGAGGCCGCACAGTCAGAAGAAGGCGGAAGGAGGGGAGTGAAAACAGGGGAACATATGCACTGCTCGTGCCCATCAATCACACCCTCGCAGTCAAAATATATGAGACAACGGGGGGCGTTGTGTCGGGCAGGGGGGACGCACAGGCACAGCCAGCCAACCAATGATGTCAGGAGACGGGCAGCGCTAACAATGGGGGTGCTGCGTGTCATTAAAAAGGAAAGTCACACCTCAGGGACATTGTAATGGTCTGTAATGAGACACATTTTGTACTTGTTGAGTTCCACGTGTGCAAGGAGAAAAAGTCAGCCACCTTGTACAAATGCAGCAGTACTGCTGTACAAGGTGGCTGTTATACATAAAAACACCTGGGGGGGTGGGGGGCAGGCTCCCTTCAATTTCAGTTCATGTTCCTGCGTGGCGTTTGCAGGAAACGTTGCCAGCTACACAGCAGGGGAACAGCTGGCGGTGCTGAACCCCACTAACACATTGGCTGGTGTTTTTCTCTGTGCAGCTAGCATGTCCGGGCAGAAACTGGCGTTGTTTGAGCCCAGGGTCAGCAGGAGGAGGAGAGGAGCAAAGTGTAGGCCGAAGCCTGCACTGGTGGCAGCTTTTGTTCTGTTGTGCCAGCGTGGCTTGTGCTGGACACGTTGCCGACTACACAGCAGGGGAACAGCTGGCGGTGCTGAACCCCACTAACACATTGGCTGGTGTTTTTCTCTGTGCAGCTAGCAGTTCCGGGCAAAAACTAGCGGTGTTTGAGCCCAGGGTCAGCAGGAGGAGTAGAGGAGCAGAGTGTAGGCCGAAGCCTAGTTGAACCAATTTCAAAGGTTACCTTTAACCCCCCTCAGGTGTTGCAAGGTACAAGAGCCACACCTTGTGCAGCATTAATGCTGCACAAGTAAAAGGTTGCTCTATTTGTTTTGCTCCTTGCACACGCTGACTAAAACACGTACACTATTTAGCCCATTATACTGTCAAACAGTTGTGGAGGCGTGACTTGTCTTTTTAACGAGACGCAGCACAGGTGTCAAAATTTGCACCTAGGTACTGGGCGCAGATTCCTGAGCGTTGTTATTTGCTGTACAGGAGTCTGCGCTATTGTGATCCCTTGGCCATGCGCTGTGAGCGCTTCCTGTCTTCTGACCTCATTTCATGTCGGCCGTTGCGGTTAGCGATGGACATGAATCCCAGACCCACAGTGTGTTTTCAAAAAATCACACTGCGTGGCTGGGATTCGTGGCCTTGTGCAGTAAATAGGTTTGCCGCTTACACATGTCCTTACACCTGCTCCAGACTGGGCGGCCTCAGCTGATCCCTTATCGCCTACCACGGCCAGGAGGCCGCACAGTCTGAAGAAGGCGGAAGGAGATGAGTTAAGACAGGCGAACATATGCACTGCTCGTGCCCATAAACCACACCCTCGCTGACAAAATAAATATGACAACGAGGGGCGTTGTTTCTAGCAGGGCGGATGCACAGGCGCAGCCAGCTAACCATGATGACAAAAGACGGGAAACGCTACCAAGGGGGGTGCTGCGTATCATTACAAAGGAAAGTCACACCTCAGGGACAGTGGAATGGTCTCAATGAGACACATTTTGTACGTGTTGAGTTCCACGTGGGCAAGGAGAAAAAGTCAGCCACCTTGTACAAATGCAGCAGTACTGCTGTACTAGGTGGCTGTTATACATAGAAACACCTGGGGGGGTGGGGCCAGGTTCCCTTTAATTTCAGTTCCTGTGCCTGCATGGCGTTTGCAGGTCACGTTGCCGGCTACACAGCAGGGGAACAGCTGGCGTTGCTGAACCCCACTAACACATTGGCTGGTGTTTTTCTCTGTGCAGCTAGCACTTCCGGGCAAAAACTAGCGGTGTTTGAGCCCAGGGTCAGCAGGAGGAGGAGAGGAGCAGAGTGTAGGCCGAAGCCTGCACTGGTGGCAGCTTTTGTTCTGTTGTGCCAGCGTGGCTTGTGCTGGACACGTTGCCGACTACACAGCAGGGGAACAGCTGGCGGTGCTGAACCCCACTGACACATCACCTAGTGTTTTTTCTGTGTAGACAACACATCCAGGTGGCAACTGACAGTGTTGAAACCCAGGGAATCAAAGAGGAGCAGAGTGTAGGCCGAAGCCTGCAGTGGAGCAAGTTGAAAGGGAACCTTTAACCCCCCGCCCCAGGCATTTGTTGCTGAAAGAGCCATCTTGTACAGCAGTAATACTGCACATGGAAAATGGTAGCTCCGAAAATTATGCTCCTTGCAAACGCTGAAGTACACACTCATATAATGTGTCCCCTCACACCGTCAAACCATCCCGGAAGTGGGACTTTCCTTTGTAATGTGACACAGCACAGCCGTCATTCCAACCCCCTTGGTGCCGGGCGCCACCTCCTCAATGTTGTTTGGTTCTGTCACGGAGCCCGCGCTGCAATGTTATCCCTTGGCCATGCACAGTTAGCGGTGCCCGTCTTCTGACATCATGTAGGTGTCAGGCTGGCAGTGCCTGTGCGTCCAAGCTGCCCGAGATCCAACCTTGCAGTGTCATCTAATGTAGTCCCACTGCGGGCCAGGGATCCATGGGCATGCGCAGTGCATATCATCGCCTCTCACTCACCTCCTTCCTGCTTCTTCAGACTGTGCGGCGTCACGGCCGTGGCATGCTATTAGGGATCAGCTGACGCCGCCTAGTCTGAAGAAGCGTGAAGAAGGGGAGTGAGAGGCTAGTATATGCACTGCGCATGGCCATGGATACCAGGCCCACTGTGGGATCACATTAGACGACACTGCGAGGTGTGATTTCGGGCAGCGTGGACGCACAGGCGCAGCCAGGACGACAACAAATGATGTCAGAGGACGGGCAGCGCAAACTGTGCATGGCCAAGGGATAACATAACAGCGCAGGGTCCATGACGGAATCAAACAACGCTAAGGAGGCAGCGCACGGTGCCAAGGGGGTAGCAATGACGGCTGTGCTGCGTCACATTACAAAGGAAAGTCCCACCTCCGGGACGGTTGGACGGTGTGAGGGGACACATTACATGAGTGTGTAGTTCAGCGTTTGCAAGGAGCATAATTTCAAGAGCGACCTTTCCCTTGTGCAGTATTAGTGCTGCACATGGTGGCTCTTTCAGTAACAAACGCCTAGGGGGGGGGGGGGGGAAAGGTCCCCTTACATTTTAGTTGTGCCAGCGTGGCGGTCGCATGACACGTTGCCGGATACACAGCTGGGGATCAGCTGACGTTACTGAACCCCAATAACAGAGGAGCGACTGTTGACTGTGCACACAGCACTTCCAGGCACCAACTGGCGGTGTTAGAGCCCAGGGACAGCAGGAGGAGCAGATTGGAGGTATTGCCGCACACACAGCTGGGGATCAGCTGACGTTACTGAACCCCAATAACAGAGGAGCGACTGTTGACTGTGCACACAGCACTTCCAGGCACCAACTGGCGGTGTTAGAGCCCAGGGACAGCAGGAGGAGCAGATTGGAGGTATTGCCGCACACACAGCTGGGGATCAGCTGACGTTACTGAACCCCAATAACAGAGGAGCGACTGTTGACTGTGCACACAGCACTTCCAGGCACCAACTGGCGGTGTTAGAGCCCAGGGACAGCAGGAGGAGCAGATTGGAGGTATTGCCGCACACACAGCTGGGGATCAGCTGACGTTACTGAACCCCAATAACAGAGGAGCGACTGTTGACTGTGCACACAGCACTTCCAGGCACCAACTGGCGGTGTTAGAGCCCAGGGACAGCAGGAGGAGCAGAGGAACAGAGTGTAGGCCGAAGCCTGATTGGAGCAAGTTGAAAGGAAACCTTTAACCCCCCCCAAGACGTTTGTAGCTGAAAGAGCCATGTTGTGCAGCACTAAGGATGCAAAAGGAAAAGGTTGCTCTTTTAATTATGCTCCTTGCAAACACCGAAGTAAACACTAAAAATGTGTCCCTTTATACCGTTAAACCGTTCCGGAGGTGCGAATTTCCTTCGTAATGGGACACAGCACAGCTGTCATTCCTATCCCCTTGATGCCGTGCGCTGCCTCCTCAGCGTTGTTTTAAGCTGTCACGGAGCCTGCGCTGTTCTATTAGCCCTTGGCCATGCCCAATTAGCGCTGCTTGTCTTCTGACATAATTTGGTGTCAGGCTGTCAGTGCCTGTGCGTCCACGCTGCTCCAGATCCCACCTCGCAGTCTCATCTAACGTAATCCCACTGCGGGCCTTGGAACCATGGGCATGCACAGTGCATAACCTCGACTCTCACTCCCCTCCTTCCCTCTTCTTCAGACTGTGCGGTGTCACGGCCGTGGCATGCTAGGGATCAGCTGACGGCGCACAGTCTAAAGAAGGCGGAGGGAAATGAGCGAGAGCCCGAGGGGAAGATATGCACTGCGCATGCCCATGGATCCCAGGCCCGCAGTGTGACTCAATCAGAAGACACTGCGAGGCGGGATCTCGGGCACCGCGGCCGCACAGGCGCAGCCAGCCTGACACCAAATTATGTCAGAAGACAGGCAGCGCAAATAGGGCATGCCCAAGGGATAACAGAACAGCGCAGGCTCCGTGACAGCTTAAAACAACGCTGAGGAGGCAGCGCATGGCACCAAGGGGGTAGGAATGACGGCTGTGCTGCGTCACATTACGAAGGAAAGTCCCAGCTCCGGGACGGTATAACGGTATCAGTGAACACATTTTATAAGTGTTAAGTTCTGCGTGTGCAAAGAGCTAAAAAAAAAAGCTACCTTTTCCTTGTGCAGCATTACTGCTGCACAAGATGGCTCTTTCAGTAACAAACGACGGGGGGGGGGGGGGACAGGTTCCCTTACATTTAGGTTGTTGTGCCAGCGTGGCGGTCGCAGGACACATTGCCGGCTACACAGCTGGGGATCAGCTGACGTTACTGAAACCCAATAACACTGGGTTGTATGTTTTTACTGTGCAGCCTGCACTTCTGAGCCGCAACTGGCGGTGTTGGAGCCCAGGAATAGCAGTTCAGGTGGTAGAAAGATGAACACAGCAGGAGACCTGGATGACACCCAATTACTTAATCAGGCAGAGGAGTGGCAAATTCCTGCGAGATCCAGGCCTGGTTCATTTTCAGGAAAGTAAGCCGGTCAACGTTATCGGAGGATAGTCGCATGCGACGGTCTGTTAGTACACCACCTGCGGCACTAAAGACACGTTCCGATAAGACACTAGCCGCAGGGCAAGCCAGCACCTCCAATGCATACTGGCTTAGCTCTGGCCATGTATCCAGCTTAGAGACCCAAAACTTGAACGGGGAAGAGCCGTCTGGGAGTACAGTAAGAGGGCAAGCCATGTAGTCTGTCACCATCTGACGGAACCGTTGCCTCCTGCTGACTGGAGCCGCCGGTGATGGTGTAGACATTTGGGGCGGGCACACAAAAGTGTGCCAGAGTTGTGCCATACTGGGCTTGCCTTGGGCAGAGGCACTGCTTCTGCTCCCTCTTTGGGCAGAGCCTCCCCCACTGCCTCGACGCACTGAGCTGCTTTGTAAAGCACTAGCAGCACTCCTCTCAGTTGGACAGGAGAAGATGATGGATGTTATGGCTGGCAATCAGGCAACACAGCGTGCAGTAATCAGCGCACATACAGAGATCTGGCAATAACCAAAAACAATAGGACGAGCTCTGAGACGTGGAATCTCTGTAGACTGCAGTACCTGATCTATCCTCACACAACTATAAGCAGCAGTGGATTGCGCCTATCACTACCTATGCAACTCGGCACTGCCTGAGGAGCTGACTAGCCTGAAGATAGAAATACAAGCCTGACTTACCTCAGAGAAATACCCCAAAGGAATAGGCAGCCCCCCACATATAATGACTGTTAGCAAGATGAAAAGACAAACGTAGGAATGAAATAGATTCAGCAAAGTGAGGCCCGATATTCTAGACAGAGCGAGGATAGCAAAGAGAACTATGCAGTCTACAAAAAACCCTAAAACGAAAACCACGCAAAGGGGCAAAAAGACCCACCGTGCCGAACTAACAGCACGGCGGTGCACCCCTTTGCTTCTCAGAGCTTCCAGCAAAAGTTAATAGCAAGCTGGACAGAAAAAACAGAAAACAAACTAGAAGCACTTATCTAGCAGAGCAGCAGGTCCAAGGAAAGATGCAGTAGCTCAGATCCAACACTGGAACATTGACAAGGAGCAAGGAAGACAGACTCAGGTGGAGCTAAATAGCAAGGCAGCCAACGAGCTCACCAAAACACCTGAGGGAGGAAGCCCAGAGACTGCAATACCACTTGTGACCACAGAAGTGAATTCAGCCACAGAATTCACAACAGATGGAATTCACCAGTGTGTCGTGGTACTCCCGCAATTTACGCTCCCGGGTCAACGCAGGGATGAGGTTTTGGACGTTGTCCCGGTAGCGAGGATCGAGGAGGGTGAACACCCAATAATCAGGCATGTTGAGAATGTGGTCGATGCGGCGGTCGTTTCTCAGGCACTGCAGCATGAAATCCACCATGTGCTGCAGAGTGCCAACTGGCCCAGAAACGCTGTCCCCTGCTTGAGACATGATCTCTGCCCGCTCGTCATCACCCCACCCTCGCTGTACACACTGACCACTGGACAATTGTGTCGCTCCCTCCTCTGGACGGAGCTCTTCCTCCTCCATTGACTCCTCCTCATCCTCCTCACAAATTGGCCCCTGCGTACCCCTTTGTGAGGAACCACATGGCGCTGACTCTCCAGAAGCTGATGGAAAAGGTGACTCCTCATCCTCCACCTCTTCCACCACATCATCCCTTAACCCTTGCAAAGTTTGCTGAAGCAGGCAGATAAGGGGGACAGTCATGCTGACTAGTGCATCATCTGCACTTGCCATCCGCGTGGAATAATCAAAAGGACGCAAAACCTGGCAGACGTCCTTCATAGTGGCCCACTCTGTGGTTGTGAAGTCTGATCGGCGCTGACTGCGACTTCTTTGCGCCTGATGCAGCTGGTACTCCATAACTGCTTGCTGCTGCTCACACAACCGCTCCAACATATGTAACGTGGAATTCCACCGGGTAGGTAGGTCACATATGATGCGGTGTTCCGGAAGGCGGAATCGGCGCTGCAGAGCAGCAATGCGGGATCTGGCCAAGCTGGAACGCCGCAAGTGAGCACACTCTAGGCGGACCTTGTGCAGCAGGGCATCAAGATCCGGATAGTCCCTCAGAAAACTCTGCACAACCAAATTGAGCACATGTGCCAGACATGGGATGTGAGTGAGGTTGCCAAGGGCCAAAGTTGCCACCAGATTTCGGCCATTGTCACACACTACCATGCCTGGCTGGAGATTCGCTGGCAGTAACCACACATCGCTCTCCTGCTTTATGGCATTCCAGAGCTCCTGCGCTGTGTGGCTTCGATGCCCCAATGAAACTAGTTTCAAGACGGCCTGCTGACGTTTGGCCACGGCTGTGCTCATGTCGGTCATAGGTAAACGTTCACGGGTCCATGTGGGGGTGGACTGTGACGGATCCTGCAGAGAGGAATCAGAGGAACTGGTGTAAGAGGAGGAGTCGATGCGTACAGACTGGATTCCTGCAATCCTTGGAGTGGGCAGGAAACGTCCTGCGCCACTCGCACGATCTGTACCTGGCTCAACAACATTAACCCAATGGGCAGTGAGGGAAACATATCGCCCCTGTCCATGCTGACTGGTCCACGCATCGGTGGTGAGGTGGACCTTGCTACTGACGGCGTTCAGTAGCGCATGTTTTATGTTTGCCTCAACATGCCTGTGCAGGGCAGGGACAGCCTGCCTGCTGAAGTAAAAGCGGCTGGGCACCTTGTACTGTGGGACTGCCAATGCCATCAAGTCACGGAAGCTGTCAGTCTCCACCAGCCTGAACGAGAGCATTTCCAGGGACAACAGTTTGGCAATGCCTGCATTCAGAGCCTGTGCTCGGGGGTGGTTGGCCGAGAATGCCCGCCTTTTCTCCCATGCCTGTACTACCGATGGCTGTAGAGTAGACTGGGAGTGTGAGGATGACTGGGAAGGTGGTGCTGTGGGTGGAATTACACAAGGTCTCTGGGAGGAAGCCAAACCAGCTGTGCGTGAGCTGGAGGAAGAGGCAACACGAGCTGAAGAGGTGGTAGCTGCCGCTGTTGGTTGGCCTACATCTTCAGTGTGTTTCTGTAACTCCACCGCGTGCCTGGTCCGCACATGTTTCCACATATTTGTGGTATTGAGGTTGCTGACATTTTTCCCTCTTTTTACTTTATGATGACACAGCTTGCATTTGACAAAACAAATGTCATCTGCAACTGTGTCAAAAAAGGACCAGGCACTGCAAGTCTTGGGAGCGCCCTTTTTGGCTTTGGAAAGAGACAGGCTCCTAACGGGTGCCAAAGTGGAGGCTACAGGCTCCGCAGTCTTCCCCCTCCCTCTCCCTCTTTGGCCCGTAAGAGGAAGCTCTTCCTCTGAGCTGCTCCCACCACCTTCCTGTTCCTCACGCCACGATGGGTCAAGGACCTCATCATCTCCACTACCCTCTGCCACCAACTGCTCCTCCTGGGTAGTCTCAGCAGCACAGTACGCACGAGAAAGCGGCACCTGAGTTTCATCATAAGATGCGTACTGCGCTGTGGTCACCGGAGGCACTGGCCCACCTGCCTCTTCAGAGTCAGAGAGAAAAAGGTGTTGGGCATCACTGCACACTGCCTCTTCTTCCATTTCTCCAATGCTGCTTGGCTGGCCCCCTGTTTCCAAGCCAAGAGATTCAGAGAACAGAAGTAGAGACGGCTCCTGTCCTGGGCTCTCTGACTGCCTGGCCAATTTGGCAGGTGGTGAAGAGACAGATGGCTGCTCTCCAGTGCTCTGTGCCTGAGAGGATGTGGCACTAACTGAAGTCGATGCCGAGGCGTTAGCTGCCATCCACCCGACAACGGCTTCAATTTGGTCTTCACGCAGCAGCGGTGCACGGCGCTCTCCGACAAAGCTGCGCATGAAGGACTGTTCCCTGCTGAAACTGAGTGACGACGAGTCACCGGCGCCCGCAGCAGGCACAGAATCACCACGTCCTCTCCCTGCTCCTCTCCCTGCTCCGCGCCCACGCCCACGTGCCTTACTCCCTGCCCTCTTCATCTTGGTTGACAGATAAAGATAAGCAGAAAAGTACTAAGGCCTTAGTGTGCTTATTCCTGTAATGCTCCTCCTAACAGGTGTAAGAAACACTAATGTTGTAAATTGTGGACTAAACTTTATTATTTTTCAAATGTGGCCTACACAAGTGTTAAGTTGTGTTTGGTGAACTTAACTTTTTTTTTGGTGCAGATCGGGCTACAGAGCTAGTTTAAATCACACGGAGACCGTGCAGACAGCCGTAAACGGCGCTGCAAGGCCAAAAAACCCTCCTCTAGGTTATCCTATATAGTGTTTTTCCACTATTTAGCTGGATACAAGTGGAAAGACACTAATAGGAATTTTTTTTTTCAAATTTTAAACTGGCTGCACTATTTGAAAAAAAGGAAATTGTTTTTCAAGGTATGAGGCAGTAACGCACCCTGAGCTGAATCCAACCGGCTATGGCTGCACACAGACTACAGGGCGAGCTGCGCTCACACAGAGACCGTGCAGACAGCCGTAAACGGCGCTGCAAGGCGCCAAAAAAACCCTCTAGGTTATCCTATGTAGTGTTTTTCCACAATTGAGCTGGAGACTGGTGGAAAGACACTAATAGGAATTTTTTTTTTTCAAATTTTAAACAGGCTGCACTATTTCAAAAAAAGGAAAATTTTTCTCAAGGTATGAGCCAGTAACGAACCCTGAGCTGAATCCAACCGGCTATGGCTGCACACAGACTACAGGGCGAGCTGGGCTCACACGGAGACCGTGCAGACAGCCGTAAACGGCGCTGCAAGGCCAAAAAACCCTCCTCTAGGTTATCATATATAGTGTTTTTCCACTATTTAGCTGGATACGAGTGGAAAGACACTAATAGGATTTTTTTTTTTCAAATTTTAAACAGGCTGCACTATTTGAAAAAAAGGAAAATTTTTCTCAAGGTATGAGCCAGTAACGAACCCTGAGCTGAATCCAACCGGCTATGGCTGCACACAGACTACAGGGCGAGCTGGGCTCACACGGAGACCGTGCAGACAGCCGTAAACGGCGCTGCAAGGCCCAAAAACCCCCCTCTAGGTTATCCTATGTAGTGTTTTTCCACAATAGAGCTGGAGACTGGTGGAAAAACACTAATAGGAAATTTGAGAAAAAATGTGCAGCAGGCTGCACTAAGAGCAAAAAAGAACAACTGTGTGAGGCAGTGTGAACCCCCCCTGAGCTGAATACAACCGGGTATATGGCTGCACACAGACTACAGAGTGAGCTGCACACACACACACACAGAGACCTTGCAGAACGCTGTTAAAACAGCGCTGCAAGGCAAGAGCAAGGTGAACAGTGAAGAACACACAGCATTTTGCTAAATTAGCCTTTGGAAAGGAAAATAAAGCAATTAGCAAGCTCAACTGGCCCTCAGTTAGAACACAGCGTCCTGTCCCTAACTGAAATCACAGCAGAGTGAGCGCAAAATGGCGGCAGCGCTTTTTTATAGTGCAGAGTGACATCATTTCAGCAGCCAATCCAAGCCTTGCCAGTACTTACATGCCCACCATGCTAAACAGGATGTGCCCACACTTTCATTCATTCCTCATTGGCTGCTGCGTTCAATTTGAATTCTGGGAACTTCCGATTCCGGTATCCGATACGCGGGAAGTATCGGAATTCAGTATCGGAATTCCGATACCGCAAATATCGGCCGATACCCGATACTTGCGGTATCGGAATGCTCAACACTACTTGTGGCCTGTCTGCCCTGCATAAGCTAAGTTCTGCTTGTGTTACTTTTGTTTGCTATTTTTTCTGTCCAGCTTGCTAAATTGGTTTTTCTTGCTTGCTGGAAGCTCTGGGACGCAGAGGGAGCACCTCCGTGCCGTTAGTCGGTACGGAGGGTCTTTTTGCACCCTCTGCGTGGTTGTTTGTAGGTTTTTGTGCTGACCACAAAGCTATCTTTACTATCCTCGGTCTATTCAGTAAGTCGGGCCTCACTTTGCTAAAACCTATTTCATCTCTGTGTTTGTATTTTCATCTTAACCACCAGGTCCATTGTGTATTATTAAAACACAGAAGTACCACAGAATATCACAGATTATATATCCATACTCATATACCACAATTTTATAATGATTTCAGGTACTCGGTGAAGAGATGTGTGATTACCACCAACATAAGGACTAAGACAGCCCAAACACCATGACCATAGACTTTACCAGAGATTAACACCACATCAGGAATTTAATCATAAAATTAGTTTTTATTACAAAATTCAAGTGAAAACATTACATCAAATATAAAATCAATTATCAGTACGCACCACAGGACATCAGGATATAATATAATAGCAGCAAAACCCAAAAACATATAGATCCCTACTCAAAAAAATATTTATATGTATAACATTATGTACTGTATATCATGTACAGTATCTGGACTGTTAAAGTGCAGAATTTATTGATATGAATCTGTACTAGAAACTATATGAAAAATATATATGTAAAAAATAAAATTAAATAACCTACATACTTGACTATGATATTTGTGTGCTACAGAGATTAATCATATGTGAGTTGTCTCTATGTACAAAAAAATATATAAAGAAGAGTAATATATGTTTAATAAATATTTATATAAAAATATAATGTGAAAAAATGTGAGAAAAGTATACATAAAATGAATAAAAACATATATGAAAAAGATTTTATGAAACAAATGTGATGTGCCAAAGAGACAATAAATATATATATACTCTACTTATACTCTGTATGCACCAATGGGTGCCTATATGCTGTAAACACAAGAGAAAGTGCCACGTGCCAAATAAAGCAATAACCAGCTGCTTATTATCACACAAAGTGCTTGCGCGCTCAAATGAGCCCAAAAGATCTCTGAATCACCAGTTCATAACACCCTTCTTTGATATCACCTTCACAATTCTTGCATCCATTGAACTTGTGAGTTTTTGAAGAGTTTCTGCTTGTATTTCTTTACATTAAGTCAGAATAGCCTCCCAGAGCCGCTGTTTTGATGTGAACTGCCCCCACCCTCATAGATCTTTTGCTTGATGATACTCCAAAGGTTCTCTGTATGGTTGAGGTCAGGTGAAGATGGTGGCTACACCATGAGTTTATCTCCTTTTATGCCCATAGCAGCCAATGACTCAGAGGTATTCTTTGCAGCATGAAGATGATTTTGCTCCTGAAGGCATGTTTCTGCTTTTTAGACAATGGAAGAAAGTTGTCAGTCAGAAACTCTAAATACTTTGCAGAGGTCATTTTCACACCTTCAGGAACCTTAAAGCGTCCTACCAGCTGTTTCCCCGTGATTCTGGCCCAAAATGTGACTCCTCCACCTCCTTGCTGACGTCGCAGCCTTGTTGGGACATGGTGGCAATCCACCAACCATCCACTTCTCCATCCATTTGGACCATCCAGGGTTGCTTGACACTCCTCAGTAAACAAGACTATTTGGAAATTAGTGTTCATGTACGTCTGGGCCCACTTTAACCATTTCTGCTTATGAACACAGTTTAAGGGTGGCTGAATATTAGGTTTATGCACCACAGCAAGCCTTTGAAGGATCCTACACCTTGAGGTTCGAGGGACTCCAGAGGCACCAGCAGCTTCAAATAACTGTTTGCTGCTTTGTAATAGTATTTTGGCAGCTGCTGTCTTAATCCCATGAATTTGTCTGGCAGAAACCTTCCTCATTATGCCTTTATCAGCACGAACACGTCAGTGCTCAGATTCTGCCACAAATCTCTTAACAGTACAATGATAACGCTTAAGTTTTAGGGAAATATCTAATGTTTTCATCCCTTGACCAAGGCATTGCACTATTTGATGCTTTTAGGGAGCAGAGATCCTTTTTCTGTCCCATGTTACTTGAAAACTGTGGCCTGCTTAATAATGTGGAACATCATTTTTAAGTAGTTTTCCTTTAATTTGAATCACCAGGAAAACTAATTATCACTGTGACCAGTGGGGTACCGCAGGGGTCAGTATTGGGACCTGTTCTCTTCAACATATTCATTAATGATCTGGTAGAAGGTTTACACAGTAAAATATCGATATTTGCAGATGATACAAAACTATGTAAAGCAGTTAATACAAGAGAAGATAGTATTCTGCTACAGATGGATCTGGATAAGTTGGAAACTTGGGCTGAAAGGTGGCAGATGAGGTTTAACAATGATAAATGTAAGGTTATACACATGGGAAGAGGGAATCAATATCACCATTACACACTGAACGGGAAACCACTGGGTAAATCTGACAGGGAGAAGGACTTGGGGATCCTAGTTAATGATAAACTTACCTGGAGCAGCCAGTGCCAGGCAGCAGCTGCCAAGGCAAACAGGATCATGGGGTGCATTAAAAGAGGTCTGGATACACATGATGAGAGCATTATACTGCCTCTGTACAAATCCCTAGTTAGACCGCACATGGAGTACTGTGTCCAGTTTTGGGCACCGGTGCTCAGGAAGGATATAATGGAACTAGAGAGAGTACAAAAGAGGGCAACAAAATTAATAAAGGGGATGGGAGAACTACAATACCCAGATAGATTAGCGAAATTAGGATTATTTAGTCTAGAAAAAAGACGACTGAGGGGCGATCTAATAACCATGTATAAGTATATAAGGGGACAATACAAATATCTTGCTGAGGATCTGTTTATACCAAGGAAGGTGACGGGCACAAGGGGGCATTCTTTGCGTCTGGAGGAGAGAAGGTTTTTCCACCAACTTAGAAGAGGATTCTTTACTGTTAGGGCAGTGAGAATCTGGAATTGCTTGTCTGAGGAGGTGGTGATGGCGAACTCAGTCGAGGGGTTCAAGAGAGGCCTGGATGTCTTCCTGGAGCAGAACAATATTGTATCATACAATTATTAGGTTCTGTAGAAGTACGTAGATCTGGGGATTTATTATGATGGAATATAGGCTGAACTGGATGGACAAATGTCTTTTTTCGGCCTTACTAACTATGTTACTATGTTACATGTGTTTAAGATTGATTTCAGTGATCCATTGAGCCCTGAGACACAATACCATCCATTAGTTTATTTGAAAAACAAAACAATTAAATCTTTGACACTTAAATCCAATTTGCATAATAATTTGGAACAGTGTATATAGTGTGTATATGTATGCAGTGTATGTGTATAGTGTGTATATGTATGCAGTGTGTACAGTCAAGGCCAAAAGTATTAACACCCCTGCAATTCTGTCAGATAATACTCATTTCTTCCTGAACATGATTGCAAACACAAATTGTTTGGAATTATTATCTTCATTTAATTTGTCTTAAATGAAAAACACAAAAAGAATTGTCCTAAAGCCAAATTGGATATAATTCCACACCAAACATAAATAAGGGGGTGGACAAAAGTATTGGCACTGTTCGAAAAATCATGTGATGCTTCTCTAATTTGTGTAATTAACAGCACCTGTAACTTACCAGTGGCACCTAACAGGTGTTGGCAATAACTAAATCACACTTGCAGCCAGTTGACATGGATTAAAGTTGACTCAATCTCTGTCCTGTGTCCTTGTGTGTACAAGATTGAGCATGGAGAAAAGAAAGAAGACCAAGGAACTGTCTGAGGACTTGAGAAACCAAATTGTGAGGAAGCATGAGCAATCTCAAGGCTACAAGTCCATCTTCAAAGACCTGAATGTTCCTGTGTCTACCGTGCGCAGTGTCATCAAGAAGTTAAAAGAACACTGTGGCTAACCTCCCTAGATGTGGACGGAAAAGAAAAATTGACAAGAGATTTCAACGCAAGATTGTGCGGATGTTGGATAAAGAACCTCGACTAACATCTAAACAAGTTCAAGCTGCCCTGCAGTCCAAGGGTACAACAGTGTCAACACGTATTATCCGTCGGCGTCTGAATGAAAAGGGACTGTATGGTAGGAGACCCAGGAAGACCCCACTTCTTATCCCGAGACATAAAAAAGCCAGGCTGGAGTTTGCCAAAACTTACCTGAAAAAGCCTAAAACGTTTTGGAAGAATGTTCTCTGGTCAGATAAGACAAAAGTAGAGCTTTTTGGGCAAAGGCATCAACATAGAGTTTACAGGAGAAAAAAAGAGGCATTCAAAGAAAAGAACACGGTCTCTACAGTCAAACATGGCGGAGGTTCCCTGATGTTTTAGGGTTGCTTTGCTGCCTCTGGCACTGGACTGCTTGACCGTGTGCATGGCATTGTGAAGTCTGAAGACTACCAACAAATTTTGCAGAATAATGTAGGGTCCAGTGTGAGAAAGCTGGGTCTCCCTCAGAGGTCATGGGTCTTCCAGCAGGACAATGATCCAAAACACACTTCAAAAAGCACTAGAAAATGGTTTGAGAGAAAGCACTGGAGACTTCTAAGGTGGCCAGCAAGGAGTCCAGACCTGAATCCCATAGAACACCTGTGGAGAGATGTAAAAATGGCAGTTTGGAGAAGGCACCCTTCAAATATCAGGGACCTGGAGCAGTTCGCCAAAGAAGAATGGCCTAAAATTCCAGCAGAGCATTGTAAGAAACTCATTGATGGTTACCGGAAGCGGTTGGTCGCAGTTATTTTGGCTAAAGGTTGTGCAACCAAGTATTAGGCTGAGGGTGCCAATACTTTTGTCTGGCCCATTTTTGGAGTTTTGTGTGAAATGATCAATGTTTTGCTTTATTCTCTTTTGTGTTTTCATTTAAGACAAATTAACCCCTTCCCGACCCATGACGCCACGTAGACATCATGAAAGTCGGTGCCAATCCGACCTGTGACGCCTATGAGGCGTCATGGAAAGATCGCGTCCCTGCAGATCTGGTGAAAGGGTTAACTCCAATTTCACCCGATCTGCAGGGACTGGGGGGGTGGTAGTACAGCCCAGGGGGGGGGGGGGTGGCTTCAACCCCCGTGGCTACGATCGCTCTGATTGGCTGTTGAAAGTGAAACTGCCAATCAGAGCGATTTGTAATATTTCACCTATTAAAACTGGTAAAATATTACATTCCAGCCATGGCCGATGCTGCAATATCGACCACGGCTGGAAACACTTGTCTGCCCCCCCACCTCACCGATCGCCCCCCCCAGTCCTCCGATCAGTCCTATGCACTGCTCCGCTCCCCTCCGTGCTCATGTCCGCTCCCCGTGCTCTTGTCCGCTCCCCCCGTGCTCCAATCCCACCCCCCGTGCTCCAATCCAACCCCCCATGCTCCAATCCAACCCCCCATGCTCCGATCCACCCCCCCATGCTCCGATCCACCCCCCGCGCTCCGATCCACCCCCCATGCTCCGATCCACCCCCCTGTGCTCCCTCCCACCCCATCATACTTACCGAGCCTCCCGGGGTCCGTACATCTTCTCCATGGGCGCCACCATCTTTCAAAATGGCGGGCGCATGCGCAGTGCGCCCGCCGAATCTGCCGGCTGCAGTTTTGTTCCAATGTGCATTTTGATCACTGTGATTAAACCTATCACAGTGATCAAAACAAAAAAAAATAGTAAATTACCCCCCCCCCCTTTTGTCACCCCCATAGGTAGGGACAATAATAAAATAAAGAAATTTTTTTTTTTCCACTAAGGTTGGGGTTAGAACTAGGGTTAGGGTTATGGTTTCGGTATGTGCACACGTATTCTGGTCCTCTGCGGATATTTCTGCTGCGGATTTACCGCGGTTTTTCTGCGCATTTAACTGCGGTTTTACAACTGCGATTTTCTATTGGAGCAGTTGTAAAACCGCTGCGGAATCCGCAGAAAGAAGTGGCATGCTGCGGAATGTAAACTGCTGCGTTTCCGTGCAGTTTTTCTGCAGCATGTTTACAGCGATTTTTGTTTCCCATAGGTTTACATTGAACTGTAAACTCATGGGAAACTGCTGCGGATCCGCAGCGTTTTCCGCAGCGTGTGCACATACCTTTAGAATTAGGCTATGTGCACACGGTGCGGATTTGGCTGCGGATTCGCAGCAGTGTTCCATCAGGTTTACAGTTCCATGTAAACCTATGGAAAACCAAATCCGCTGTGCCCATGGTGCGGAAAATACCGCGCGGAAACGCTGCGTTGTATTTTCCGCAGCATGTCAATTCTTTGTGCGGATTCCGCAGCGTTTTACAACTGTTCCTCAATAGGAATCCGCAAGTGAAATCCGCACAAAAAACACTGCAAATCCGCGGTAAATCCGCAGGTAAAACGCAGTGCCTTTTACCCGCGGATTTTTCAAAAATGGTGCTGAAAAACCTCACACGAATCCGCAACGTGGGCACATAGCCTTAGGGTTAGGGTTGGAATTAGGGTTGTGGTTGGGATTGTGATTAGGATTATGGCTACAGTTGGGATTAGAGTTAGGGGTGTGTTGGGGTTAGTGATGGAGTTAGAATTGAGGGGTTTTCACTGTTTAGGCACATCGGGGGTCTCCAAATGAAACATGGCGCCACCATTGATTCCAGTCAATCTTGTATTCAAAAAGTCAAATGGTGCTCCCTCACTTCCGAGCCCCGACGTGTGCCCAAACAGTGGTTTACCCCCACATATGGGGTATCAGCGTACTCAGGACAAACTGCGCAACAATTACTAGGGTCCAATTTCTCCTGTTAACCTTGTGAAAATAAAAAATTGCTTGCTAAAACATCATTTTTGAGAAAAGAAAAATGATTTTTTATTTTCATGGCTCTGCGTTGTAAACGTATGTGAAGCACTTGGGGGTTCAAAGTGCTCACCACATATCTAGATAAGTTCCTTGGGGGGTCTAGTTTCCAAAATGGAAACTTGTGGGGGGTTTCTACTGTTTAGGCACACCAGGGGCTCTGCAAACGCAACGTGACGCCCGCAGACCATTCCATCAAAGTCTGCATTTCAAAAGTCACTACTTCCCTTCTGAGCCCCGACGTGTGCCCAAACAGTGGTTTACCCCCACACATGGGGTATCAGCGTACTCAGGAGAAACTGGACAACTTTTGGGGTCCAATTTCTCCTGTAACCCTTGGGAAAATAAAAACTTCTGGGCTAAAAAATTATTTTTGATTAAAGAAAACGTATTTATTATTTTCACGGCTCTGTGGGGGTTCAAAGTTCCTTTCGGGGTCTAGTTTCCAAAATGGGGTCACTTGTGGGGGGTTTCTACTGTGTAGCTACATCAGGGTCTCTGCAAACGCAACGTGACGCCCGCAGAGCATTCCAGCAAAGTCTGCATTTCAAAACATCACTACTTCACTTCCGAGCCCCGGTATGTGCCCAAACAGTAGTTTACCCCCACATATGGGGTATCACCATACTCAGGAGAAACTGAACAACAAATATTGGGGTCAAATTTCTCCTGTTACCCTTGGGATAATTAAAAAATTCTGGGTTAAATAATTATTTTTGAGGAAAGAAAACGTATTTATTATTTTCACGGCTCTGCGAAATAAACTTCTGTGAAGCACTTGGGGGTTCAAAGTGCTCACCACACATCTAGATAAGTTCCTTTTGGGGTCTAATTTCCAAAATGGGGTCATCACATTAGGGGCTCTGCAAAGTCTACATCAGGGGCTCTGCAAAGTCTACATTTCATAACGTCACTACTTCACTTCCGAGCCCCGGCATGTGCCCAAACAGTGGTTTACCCCCACATATGGGGTATCAGCGTACTCAGGAGAAACTGGACAACTTTCCGGGTCAAATTTCTCCTGTTACCCTTGGGAAAATAAAAAAATTGCGGGCTAAAAAAATCATTTTTGAGAAAATATATATATATTTTTTTTTTCATGGCTCTGCGTTATAAACTTCTGTGAAGCAGTTGGGGGTTCAAAGTGCTCACCACACATCTAGATTAGTTCCTTTGGCTGGTCTAGTTTCCAAAATGGGGTCATTTCTGGGGGATCTCCAATGTTTAGGCACACAGGGGCTCTCCAAACGTGACATGGTGTCCGCTAATGATTGGAGCTAATTTTCCATTTAAAAAGCCAAATGGCGTGCCTTCCCTTCCGAGCCCTGCCGTGTGCCCAAACAGTGGTTTACCCCCACATATGGGGTTCAATTTCTCCAATTACCCTTGGCAAAATAGGAAATTCCAGGCTAAAACATCATTTTTGAGGAAAGAAAAATTATTTTTTATTTTCATGGCTCTGCGTTATAAACTTCTGTGAAGCACCTGGGGTTTTAAAGTGCTCAATATGCATCTAGATAAGTTCCTTGGGGGGTCTAGTTTCCAAAATGGGGTCACTTGTGGGGGAGCTCCAATGTTTAGGCACACAGGGGCACTCCAAACGCGACATGGTGTCCACTAACAATTGGAGCTAATTTTCCATTTAAAAATAAACAACCAATATCCAGCACTAGCATATATAAACCTCACAAACAGTAGATAATAAACTCATTCTCCGTACAGCAAGGAGAAAAACCAAGGCAAAGATTTTTTTAAAAAGTCCAAAAAGTTATTTAGAAAAAATTCTCATAACACAATATGATAAGCCAAAGGATATATAAATACAGAAAAAAACTCCATAAAAACAAACAGCAGCAACGGACCAAAAAATTGAAAACACAGCCCAATAAATGGCATGAGCAATATGTGACTCAGATCAGAATAAGGCACTAGAATGAAGTATGCAAAAAAGTATGTAGATGTACAAAACCGCTAACAAATGGAGCTAATTTTCCATTCAAAAAGTCAAATGGCGCGCCTTCCCTTCCGAGCCCTGCCGTGTGCCCAAACAGTGGTTTACCCCCACATATGAGGTATCGGCGTACTCGGGAGAAATTGCCAAACAAATTTTAGGATCCATTTTATCCTATTGCCCATGTGAAAAAGAAAAAATTGAGGCGAAAAGAATTTTGTGAAAAAAAAGTACTTTTTCATTTTTACGGATCAATTTGTGAAGCACCTGAGGGTTTAAGTGCTCACTAGGCATCTAGATAAGTTCTTTGGGGGGTCCAGTTTCCAAAATGGGGTCACTTGTGGGGGGCTCCAATGTTTAGGCACATAGGGGCTCTCCAAACGCGACATGGTGTCCGCTAACTATAGAGATAATTTTTCATTCAAAAAGTCAAATGGCGGTCCTTCCCTTCCGAGCCTTACCATGTGCCCAAACAGTGGTTTACCCCCACATGTGAGGTATCGGTGTACTCAGGGGAAATTTCCCAACAAATGTTAGGATCCATTTTATCCTGTTGCCCATGTGAAAATGAAAAAATTGAGGCTAAAAGAATTTTTTTGTGAAAAAAAGTACTTTTTCATTTGTACGGATCAATTTGTGAAGCACCTGGGGGTTTAAAGGGACACTGTCACCTGAATTTGGAGGGAACAATCTTCAGCCATGGAGGTGGGGTTTTGGGGTTTTTGATTCACCCTTTCCTTACCCGCTGGCTGCATGCTGGCTGCAATATGGGATTCAAGTTCATTCTCTGTCCTCCGTAGTACATGCCTGCACAAGGTGCAATCTTGCCTTGTGCAGGCATGTACTATGGAGGACAGAGAATAAACTTCAATCCAATATTGCAGCCAGCATGCAGCCAGCGGGTAAGGAAAGGGTGAATCAAAAACCCCCAAACCCCGCCTCCATGGCTGAAGATTGTTCCCTCCAAATTCAGGTGACAGTGTCCCTTTAAAGTGCTCACTATGCATCCAGATAAGTTCCTTGGGGCGTCTAGTTTCCAAAATGGGGTCACTTGTGGGGGAGCTCCAATTTTTAGGCACACGGGGGCTCTCCAAATGTGACATGGTGTCCGCTAATGAGTGGAGCCAATTTTTCATTCAAAAAGTCAAATGGCGCTCCTTCCCTTCCAAGCCCTGCCGTGCGCCCAAAGAGTGGTTTACCCCCACATATGAGGTATCAGCGTACTCAAGACAAATTGGACAACCACTTTTGTGGTTCAGTTTCTCCTTTTACCATTGGGAAAATAAAAAAATTGTTGCTAAAAGATCATTTTTGTGACTAAAAAGTTAAATGTTCATTTTTTCCTTCCATGTTGCTTCTGCTGCTGTGAAGCACCTGAAGGGTTAATAAACTTCTTGAATGTGGTTTTGAGCACCTTGAGGGGTGCAGTTTTTAGAATGGTGTCACTTTTGGGTATTTCCAGCCATGTAGACCCCTCAGACTGACTTCAAATGTGAGGTGGTCCCTAAAAAAATGGTTTTGTAAATTTCGTTGTAAAAATGAGAAATCGCTGGTCAAATTTTAACCTTTATAACTTCCTAGCAAAAAAAAATTTTGTTTCCAAAATTGTGCTGATGTAAAGTATACATGTGGGAAATGTTATTTATTAACTATGTTGTGTCACATAACTCTCTGGTGTAACAGAATAAAAATTCAAAATGTGAAAATTGCGAAATTTTCGCCAAATTTCCGTTTTTATCACAAATAAACGCAGAATTTATTGACCTAAATTTACCACTAACATGAAGCCCAATATGTCACAAAAAAAACAATCTCAGAACCGCTAGGATTCGTTGAAGCGTTCCTGAGTTATTACCTCATAAAGGGACACTGGTCAGAATTGCAAAAAACGGCCAGGTCATTAAGGTCAAAATAGGCTGGGTCATGAAGGGGTTAAATGAAGATAATAATACCAAAGAATTTGTGTTTGCAATCATTTTCAGGAAGAAACTGAATACTATCTGACAGAATTGCAGGGGTGTCAATACTTTTGGCCATGACTGTATGTGTATATAGTATGTATGCAATGTGTATGTAGTGTGTATATATGCAGTATGTGTATATGTATGCAATGTGTGTATATGTATGCAGTGTGTGTATATTTTTGTGTGTAGGGTGCATCTCTTACACCAAGCGCTGAGCAGCAGTGTGTGTATATAGTGTGTGCAGTGTGTATATACAGTGTATATAGTGTGCATAGTGTGTATGAGTATATAGTGTGTGCATGTATATAGTGTGTGCAATGTGTATATAGTGTGTAGTGTGCACCTCTGTATCTATTACACCCAGCGCTGAGCAGCAATGTATATGTATGCAGTGTGTGTATATATAGCGTGTGAATATAGTGTGTGCAGTGGTATATAGTGTGTGCGCAGTGTGTATATGTGTGCAGTGTGTATGTGTGTTTAGTGTGTATATAGTGTGTGTGTGCAGTGTGTATGTGTATATAGTGTGTCGTGTGCATGTCTGTATCTATTAGGCTATGTGCACACGTCAGGATTTTCTGCAGAATTTACCCTGAACAAAACCGGACTTTTTCTTCAGGAAATCCGCATGCGTTTTTACTGCGTTTTTTTCTGGAGCTTTCCCAATGCAATTAAATAGTGGTAAAAACGCGAAAAATCGGCAAAATTAATGAACATGCTGCATTTTTTACCGCAATGCGTTTTTTTCACGGAAAAAAACACAACATATGCACAAAAATTGCGGAATGCATTATAAATAATGGGATGCATATGTATGCGTTTTTATAGCGAAAAATCCTGCACGTGCACACAGCCTCACACCCAGCTGTGTATGTAGTGTATATGTATGCAATGTGTATATAGTGTGTCGTGTGCATATAGTGTGTGCAGTGTGTATATAGTGTGTGTAAGTTTATATAGTGTGCAGTGTGTATATAGTGTATGTGCAGACAGTGTGCAGTGTGTATATAGTGTGTGTATATAGTGTGTGCAGTGTGTATGTTTATATAGTGTGTGTATGTGTATAGTGTGTCGTGTGCAGTGTATATAGTATGTGTATATAGTGTGTAGTGTGCATGTCCGTCTGTAAGTTAGAGCCAGCGCTGAGCAGTAGTGTATGCAGTGTGTGTATATAGTGTATGCAGTGTGTGTATATAGTGTATGCAGTGTGCGTATATAGTGTATGCAGTGTGCGTATATAGTGTATGCAGTGTGCGTATATAGTGTATGCAGTGTGCGTATATAGTGTATGCAGTGTGCGTATGTAGTGTATGCAGTGTGCGTATATAGTGTATGCAGTGTGCGTATATAGTGTATGCAGTATGCGTATATAGCGTATGCAGTATGTAGTGTATATAGCGTATGCAGTATGTAGTGTATATAGCGTATGCAGTATGTAGTGTATATAGCGTATGCAGTGTGTGTATATAGCGTATGCAGTGTGTATATAGCGTATGCAGTGTGTGTATATAGCGTATGCAGTGTGTGTATATAGCGTATGCAGTGTGTGTATATAGCGTATGCAGTGTGTGTATATAGCGTATGCAGTGTGTGTATATAGCGTATGCAGTGTGTGTATATAGCGTATGCAGTGTGTGTATATAGCGTATGCAGTGTGTGTATATAGCGTATGCAGTGTGTGTATATAGCGTATGCAGTGTGTGTATATAGCGTATGCAGTGTGTGTATATAGCGTATGCAGTGTGTGTATATAGCGTATGCAGTGTGTGTATATAGCGTATGCAGTGTGTGTATATAGCGTATGCAGTGTGTGTATATAGCGTATGCAGTGTGTGTATATAGTGTATGCAGTGTGTATATAGTGTATGCAGTGTGTATATAGTGTATGCAGTGTGTATATAGTGTATGCAGTGTGTATATAGTGTATGCAGTGTGTATATAGTGTATGCAGTGTGTGTATATATATAGTGTATGCAGTGTGTGTATATAGTGTATGCAGTGTGTATATAGTGTATGTAGTGTGTGTATATAGTGTATGCAGTGTGTGTATATAGTGTATGCAGTGTGGCAGACGCGGTACTGTATAAGGTGCGCGTCTCTGACTGGGGAGCACACAGAGAGCTGCACGTAAAGGTGGTCTGTGCCAGTTCCCCCCTAGCATCACTCCCCCCCCCCCTTTAGTGATGCACTAATTGGAAGACCCCCAGCCGGCCAGTGGGCACTAGAGGGGAGGGGTCCTACGGCCACTCCTACAGGGGTTAAATCCAGGTGTCCGGCCGAGAACTTTCTCTTTCACTCTCGGCAGGACACCTGGAAGCGTTTGTCCCTGCATCCCTGTAGTAATGTCGGACCCCCTGGTCGAGGCCCTGCGGAAAGGATTGGAACAGAGAGGTGAGCACTGGCTTCAGGCCATCCTTACCGGCCTCAGGGCTCACCTCCCTGGGCCTTCTCCTGACCCCGCTCTGTCTTTCCTCACCCCTTCGTCCCCTGGCCCCATAGGTCCGTCCTCCATTACCCCTTTGTCCCCTGGTCCCGTATGTCCGTCCTATATTACCCCATCGCCCTCTGGTCCCCTGGGTCCGTCCCCCAGTATCCCTTCTCCAGGGCTGTTCTCCCTCACCCCTCCGCCATCGGGCCCCCTCGGGCCTAGCTCACCTCCAATACCTTCGGGAGCACCAGCACCCTGCGGTCCGTCGCTTGGCCCGGCCCCGATCGGTGGACAGAGGCCCCTCTCTGCGCCGCTGTCGGTGCCGGACCCCTCGGCTGTAGGGGGTCTGGGGGCCTCTCGAAGGCGGCGGGGTAGAGCCGGGCGTCGCACCTGTCGGAGGGTGGCCGGCATCTCCTCGCCGGCTCTTGTCCGGACTCCGGTGGGGGCAGATGGCAGTGATGGGCAGCCGGCTCCGTCCCGGCTGTGCGGGGCTACATCCGGCGGCGCCCGGCGGCGGACGGTGTCGCCCCCTTCCCCGGCCGCTCCGGAGAGGCCGGTGGTGGCGCCGGGTGGCAGGCGATCCGCCCGCTTACCCCGCGCCCCGGAGCGGCTCCAAGTCGGGGAGGGGAGGGCCTCGCCGCCTCGCAGCTGCAGGCGTCTTCCGGAGGCCTCGGACACCGCTCGGAGTGCTGGGGAGGCTCCGCCCAGCCACTTCCAGTCCCCGCCCACCCACTTCCGGTCGCGGCAGATCAGCGCTGAACACAGCGCTGGCCAGTCCTCGGTTGCCTTCCCTGCGGGCACATATACGCCGCCCGCAGGGGGTAACCTGGGGGCTGGTGTTAACCCATCACGTTCACCACAGTGCGCTGATCGGTCGAACTCGACCGATCAGCGTGCTGATTTATCACCTGGCCTGACCACCAGCCTACCCCCGGCAGACGCAGCCCTGATGCCTGTACGGGGGTATCAGGGGTCAGACCGGAGAGGTCACAGGGCGGCTGAAGAGCGCGTTGTTCGGTCCCATGGGACCGAGCTAGGCGCTCAACAGCCGCGCAGCGGGAATCATGGCGACACCTCAGTAAACGCACCAAGCACAAACACATTATCACCTCCCCCCACTGCCCAAAACCTAAATAAAAATTATCCGGTAACCGCTGCCCCGTCAAATCCCAGCAATGGGGATGAATATGGTTACCTACTGACGCCCCCCCTTCCGATTAGCGTTACAGGACCATCTACGGCCAATTATCCCCCTCTGTCTACTGATAGAATCCCCCCCATTGCACCGCATAATAACGGCGGACGAAGGCGTAGGCGCCGCACGTCCTCCCAATCTTCCTCCGATAACTCCCGTCGCCGTTCCCGCTACTCCTCTAAACGCCCCTCCCGTCACCGTCGCAGACGCAGCTCCCATAGGAGCCGCCGCAGATCCCGGGCCTCAGGATGGCTTTCATCAGCAACATCCGAGGGGTCCGAGGTATCGCTAAGTCCGGATAAGAGTCATCGTGAACGTGGCAAGTCCTCTAAATCGCGGGCACCCTCTAGGGCTTTCAGCCGGGGAGAACAATCCCCCGCGGCTTCCAGCCACAACAACCATCACGCAGTCGCTGAAGACGGAGCCATCAATCCGCCACTATGTGGTAGTAATCGGGCTCCCCCCGCGGCTTCCAGCCACAACTACCACCGCGCAGTCGCTGAAGACGGAGCCATCAATCCGCCACTATGTGGTAGTAATCGGGCTCCAACGCACGATACTCAACACATCGGCCAGTCCCACGCTGTAGCGGGAGCCAGAGTTTCCCCGTCCTGCGACATCCCCCCGTCAACATCGGCGGGGGTTCCTCCAGGATCGGTGTCCACTCGTCCAGAGTCACACAGCGGTGAGTGTTCCAAGGGTAGCGAGGAAACGTTACGCTACGGGGTTAATGTGAAGGAAATGGAGCTAACTTCAGCGTTAAAGGAGATAATCCTGCAATTATCTCAGGCAAGGGGAAATGTGGTGAACAATTCAATACCACAGTCCGCTAATCTACACAAAGACGCCTTCTTCTGCGGGATCAGTCCGCTAGGCGCTCATATAGACCAGGAAACGAGACTGAAGATATGGAGCAACGATTACATAGATATATGGTCGCTGTTATCAGCCGACCAACAAACGGTGGATAAAGAGAACGATAGGGGTTTTGATAGGGGGAGATCGAAAATTGCTCTAACCATGAATAATTGGATCCAGGCCTTCGCAGTATTGGGCTGTATTATGGGCCAGAAACATCCGGAACGCTGCTCCGAATTGTTTATATATCAGGACATGATATATAGTTCGTACAAGTCGCACGGCGGTTCAGCCTGGCAAAGGTACGACGAGGAGTTCCGCAGGCGTCTGGCCCTACAGCCCAATCTAGGCTGGGGGGTAAAAGCGACAGACGTGTGGTTGCGTATGATGTTGTCTCAAAAGCAGCCCCCCTTTTCAGCCACGACCACTAATTACTCCGGAGCCGCAGGTCAGAACTCAGTGGTCGTGCGAAAACCCGGGGCCTGCTGGCTATATAACGAGGGAAACTGCCGTTTCCACGCGCTATGCAAGTTCAGACACGAATGCTCCGCTTGCGGGGGGGGACACCAAGCATTGAGGTGCACTCGTCAGCCGCACAAAGGGCCTACAAGGCAGAACCCCAGTGAGCGTAACCGCGATGGCCCCCTGGCTAAAGCTCTACCCCAATAAGAAAGCGGCTCAGCAGCTGCAGGCGGGATTCTCCGACGGGTTCTTTATTCCCTTTAGGCTAACAAGAACGCCAACCCTATCCGATAACCTTAAATCGGCTCGCGAATTCCCCAAAATTCTTAGGCAAAAAATTGGAAAGGAGGTAGAATTGGGTAGAATAGCAGGCCCCTTTACGTCGCTCCCCTTCAAAAACATTAAAATATCACCGTTAGGCATCATACCAAAAAAGGAACCCGGTAAATACCGCCTAATCCATCATTTATCTCACCCAAAGGGCGATTCGGTTAACGACGCAATTACTCCAGAAGAAGCTTCTGTCTCATACGCGTCTTTTGATAGGGCGGTAGAATTAGTGCGGGCAGCCGGGACCGGCGCCCTGCTCGCCAAATCGGACATTGAATCGGCATTCCGTTTACTACCCGTGCACCCCGAATGTTTCCACCTTCTGGGCTGCAAAGTGGACCAACACTATTACTTCGACATGTGCCTCCCAATGGGATGTTCCATCTCATGTCACTATTTCGAGCTATTCAGCACCTTCCTAGATTGGGTAGTTCAGTACGAAACGGGCAGTAAATCCCTAATTCACTACCTCGACGATTTCCTGTTCGTCGGCCCCAGAAATTCTAAACTCTGCTCCGATCTACTAGAAACATTCAAATCTATCTCACTCAAATTCGGCGTGCCATTGTCACCGGAGAAAACGGAGGGTCCATGTAATGTATTGCCCTTTCTGGGCATTGAAATAGACACCAACTTGATGGTGTTCCGCTTACCAGAGGATAAAATACAAAAAACCCTGCAAATGTTGAAAGGCTTCCGCGAAGTTAAAAAGGTAACCCTACAGCAAATGCAGGCGTAATTGGGTCTACTGACGTTTGCCTGCCGCGTAATGCCAGTCGGCAGAGCATTCTCGCGCAGACTATCTCTGGCAACAAAAGGCGCTTCGCAGCCCGGCCATAGAATTAGGCTCACTCGTTCGCTAAAAGCTGATCTGCTGGTATGGCAGACGTTCCTGCAATCGTACAACGGTCACACGTGTGTCATGGCTAGAGAGATCACAAGCAAGGAATTAGGGCTGACAATAGGGTGGAACAAAAAGGAGGGTTTCGCAGCAATCTATAAAAACCAATGGTGCAAATCTGGTTGGCCAGAAAGATGGACGACAACAAAGTGGGGGCAAGACCCAGCCCTATGGGAATTGTTTGCGGTAGTAGCAGCGTTCGAGATATGGGCCGATCTGTTGAGGAACATGAACATTCATTTCCAAACTAAAAATGTGAAAACAGCGAGGAGTCTAAATCACATGTCGTCTTCATCCTTGCCCATACTCGCTCTCTTGCGACGGCTCGCACTGATATGCCTAGAAAACAATATTTGGTGTAGAGCCACCGTGGTGGCGGAGGTTGACGAGAATATCATTAACCCATTGTTATTTTCCAATTGGCAGGCTTTCAGAATCCAGCAGCCCAACGCGCAACCCCTGGGTATCCTGTGTCCACTGTCCCTGTGGGATACAGTGGCCAATCATTGATGCCCTTAATCCGGGCCTCCGTTTCGCCAGCTACCTGGCAGGTGTATGGTAAGGCTTGGGAGGAGTGGTGCTCACTAATTCGGGGTAGGCCAGTAGATAAATGCGATCAAGCACGAAGCGCGGTGACGACTGATTTTCTAATGCGGATGAGAGGAGATGGGGCGTCGGGCACCTCGGCACAACGGAAATTATCGGGGCTAGCATTTTTCTTTCAATTATTGGGATGGGTAGACGTAACTAAGTCCTTCTGCATAAGACAAGCCATAAAAGGTTGGAAAAGGCTTCAGCCAAGCCAAGAATGTCGCCGCCCCATTTCACTGAGACTATTGCAGGACCTGATTGCTATATCCCCGTCGGTCTGCTCATCGCAATACGAGGCAGCCCTCTTATCGGCAGCTTTTGCGACCGTCTTTTTCGGAGCACTGCGTATCAGTGAATTGCTACCGCGGTCAAAAAACGCGTCGGAAGGCGGCCTAATTAATGAGGACATAGTAATATGCAGCGACGCCCTGCGCATCAGGGTTAGAAAATCCAAATGCGATCCCACCGGTAGGGGAACATGGGTCCTGGTTAACTCCACTGATGGCCCAGCTTGCCCGCTAAAAATGGTTAGAAGATTCGCCGAGATAAGACACGCTGGTAGATTTTTCTTCACTCATACAGACGGGTCCCCCCTGACCAAGTACCAATTCCAGGCGATATTCAAGCTATGCTTGGAAAAAAACGGCGCAAACCCAAAGGAGTACGGAACACATTCGTTCCGCATTGGGGCAGCCACGGAAGCGGCTAGGGCAGGAGTGTCAGAGGCCGAGGTGCAGAGAAGGGGTCGTTGGAAGTCCGCATGCTTCGCCAGATACATTAGACCCGACTTGCTTAATTAACATGTGTTGTCTCTTACAGGGGTTGAAGTTTGGGTGGTAGGAGATTCCTACGTTTACTGGGCCGAAAAGAGGGCCGAACGGCGGCCAGGAGGGATAAATCTTTACCTCCCGGGCATAAAAGTTAAATGGAGGGGTGTCAGAGGCCTCCAGTGGAAACAGGTGTTCAAAGAGATGGTTGGAATAGCAGGGATGGCGGAACACCCGGTGATAATGGTGGTACACGCGTGTGGCAATGACCTTGGCAAACAAAAGGTGGCCGAATTGTACAAATGGGTGACAACTGATATGGAAAGGTTCAGCTGTCTATTCAGGAACATGATACTGGTGTGGTCGGATATAACACCACGGGCCGTCTGGCACGGAGCAAGAGATAAAAAAGCCATAGAGCGGACAAGGAGCAAATTCAATGCTCGGATTGGAAAATATGTGAGAGGAAGAGGCGGTATCGTGATTCGTCACCACCAGCTACAAGGGGATAACACGCCACAATTAAGACCGGACGGAGTTCACCTAACCGACATTGGCCTCGATATTTTTCTGTCTGGTTTACAGGATGGGGTTGAACAGGCCCTAACATTGAGGGGTGGGGTCGGAGTCCCGCGTAGGTAGTACACGGGATCCTCCGTGGCGGAAGAAGCGGGGGAGGGCAAAGGTCGTAACCGCTCGTTGGGCCAATTCCCCTGTCGATCACGGACAGGAGCTCGGCGCGAGCCGCTCGTTACGATATGTAATTGCCCTTTCTCTGATTATTTAATTAATAAACTGTGACCGACCTGTTCAACCCACCTAGGACTGTGTGTGTTTGATTACGGGACTGATGGGAGGGGGGAAGGCACTGGTTACGACACCCAGGTCTCCACAGTCTGGCAGACGCGGTACTGTATAAGGTGCGCGTCTCTGACTGGGGAGCACACAGAGAGCTGCACGTAAAGGTGGTCTGTGCCAGTTCCCCCCTAGCATCACTCCCCCCCCCCTTTAGTGATGCACTAATTGGAAGACCCCCAGCCGGCCAGTGGGCACTAGAGGGGAGGGGTCCTACGGCCACTCCTACAGGGGTTAAATCCAGGTGTCCGGCCGAGAACTTTCTCTTTCACTCTCGGCAGGACACCTGGAAGCGTTTGTCCCACCCACCCTCCCTTTTAAAGGCTAATTATGATACTAACCCGCAGGAGAATGTAAATGTGTAAATTATGTTGTAATATTTAAAAAAAAAAAAAAAAAAAAAAAGTGGTTTTTTTTGCATACGTATGTGATATAACTAACCCTGGTAACCTTTATTAAGTCACAGCGGAAGAAGCGGGGGAGGGCAAAGGTCGTAACCGCTCGTTGGGCCAATTCCCCTGTCGATCACGGACAGGAGCTCGGCGCGAGCCGCTCGTTACGATATGTAATTGCCCTTTCTCTGATTATTTAATTAATAAACTGTGACCGACCTGTTCAACCCACCTAGGACTGTGTGTGTTTGATTACGGGACTGATGGGAGGGGGGAAGGCACTGGTTACGACACCCAGGTCTCCACAGTCTGTGTATGCAGTGTGTATATAGTGTATGCAGTGTGTATATAGTGTATAGTGTATGCAGTGTGTATATAGTGTATGCAGTGTGTGTATATGGTGTATGCAGTGTGTATATAGTGTATGCAGTGTGTGTATATAGTGTATGCAGTGTGTATATATTGTATGCAGTGTATATATAGTGTATGCAGTGTGTATAGTGTATGCAGTGTGTATATAGTGTATGCAGTGTGTGTATATAGTGTATTCAGTGTGCGTGTATAGTGTATGCAGTGTGCGTATATAGTGTATGCAGTGTGCGTATATAGTGTATGCAGTGTGTATATAGTGTATGCAGTGTGTATATAGTGTATGCAGTGTGTATATAGTGTATGCAGTGTATATATAGTGTATGAAGTGTGTGTATATAGTATATGCAGTGTGTATAGTGTATGCAGTGTATATATAGTGTATGCAGTGTATAGTGTATGCAGTGTGTGTATATAGTGTATGCAGTGTGTGTATATAGTGTATGCAGTGTGTGTATATAGTGTATGCAGTGTGTATATAGTGTATGCAGTGTGTATATAGTGTATGCAGTGTGTGTATATAGTGTATGCAGTGTGTACATAGTGTATGCAGTGTGTACATAGTGTATGCAGTGTGTGTATATAGTGTATGCAGTGTGTATATAGTGTATAGTGTATGCAGTGTGTATATAGTGTATGCAGTGTGTGTATATGGTGTATGCAGTGTGTATATAGTGTATGCAGTGTGTATATAGTGTATGCAGTGTGTGTATATAGTGTATGCAGCGTGTACATAGTGTATGCAGTGTGTACATAGTGTATGCAGCGTGTATATAGTGTATGCAGTGTGTACATAGTGTATGCAGTGTGTGTATATAGTGTATGCAGTGTGTGTATATAGTGTATGCAGTGTGTATATAGTGTATGCAGTGTGTATATAGTGTATGCAGTGTGTGTATATAGTGTATGCAGTGTGTGTATATACTGTATGCAGTGTGTGTATATACTGTATGCAGTGTGTGTGTATAGTGTATGCAGTGTGTACATAGTGTATGCAGTGTGTACATAGTGTATGCAGTGTGTGTATATAGTGTATGCAGTGTGTGTATATAGTGTATGCAGTGTGTGTATATGGTGTATGCAGTGTGTATATAGTGTATGCAGTGTGTGTATATAGTGTATGCAGTGTGTATATAGTGTATGCAGTGTGTATATAGTGTATGCAGTGTGTGTATGTAGTGTATGCAGTGTGTGCATGTAGTGTATGCAGTGTGTGCATGTAGTGTATGCAGTGTAGTGTATAGTGTATGCCGTGTAGTGTATGCAGTGTGTATATATAGTGTATGCAGTGTGTATATATAGTGTATGCAGTGTGTATATAGTGTATGCAGTGTGTGTATATAGTGTATGCAGTGTGTGCATGTAGTGTATGCAGTGTGTGCATGTAGTGTATGCAGTGTAGTGTATAGTGTATGCAGTGTAGTGTATGCAGTGTGTATATATAGTGTATGCAGTGTGTATATATAGTGTATGCAGTGTGTATATAGTGTATGCAGTGTGTGTATATAGTGTATGCAGTGTGTATATAGTGTATGCAGTGTGTGTATATAGTGTATGCAGTGTGTATATAGTGTATGCAGTGTGTGTATATAGTGTATGCAGTGTGTGTATATAGTGTATGCAGTGTCTGTATATAGTGTATGCAGTGTGTGTATATAGTGTATGCAGTGTGTGTATATAGTGTATGCAGTGAGTATACAGTGTGTATATAGTGTATGCAGTGTGTGTATATAGTGTATGCAGTGTGTATATAGTGTATGCAGTGTGTGTATATAGTGTATGCAGTGTGTGTATATAGTGTATGCAGTGAGTATACAGTGTGTATATAGTGTATGCAGTGTGTGTATATAGTGTATGCAGTGTGTGTATAGTGTATGCAGTGTGTATATAGTGTATGCAGTGTGTATATAGTGTATGCAGTGTGTATATAGTGTATGCAGTGTGTGTATATAGTGTATGCAGTGTGTGTATATAGTGTATGCAGTGTGTGTATATAGTGTATGCAGTGAGTATACAGTGAGTATACAGTGTATGCAGTGTGTGTATAGTGTATGCAGTGTGTGTATAGTGTATGCAGTGTGTATATAGTGTATGCAGTGTGTATATAGTGTATGCAGTGTGTATATAGTGTATGCAGTGTGTATATAGTGTATGCAGTGTGTATATAGTGTATATATGAGTATAGTGTATATGTGAGTATAGTGTGTATATAGTGTATGCAGTGTGTGTATATAGTGTATGCAGTGTGTATATATAGTGTATGCAGTGTGTATATAGTGTATGCAGTGTGTATATAGTGTATGCAGTGTGTATATAGTGTATGCAGTGTGTATATAGTGTATGCAGTGTGTATATAGTGTATGCAGTGTGTGTATATAGTGTATGCAGTGTGTATATAGTGTATGCAGTGTGTATATAGTGTATGCAGTGTGTGTATATAGTGTATGCAGTGTGTGTATATAGTGTATGCAGTGTGTGTATATAGTGTATGCAGTGTGTATATAGTATATGCAGTGTGTGTATGCAGTGTGTATATAGTGTATGCAGTGTGTGTATATAGTGTATGCAGTGTGTGTATATAGTGTATGCAGTGTGTATATAGTGTATACAGTGTGTGTATATAGTGTATGCAGTGTGTGTATATAGTGTATGCAGTGTGTATATAGTGTATGCAGTGTGTATATAGTGTATATATGAGTATAGTGTATATGTGAGTATAGTGTGTATATAGTGTATGCAGTGTGTATATAGTGTATGCAGTGTGTGTAGTGTATGCACTGTGTGTATATAGTGTATGCAGTGTGTATATAGTGTATGCAGTGTGTATATAGTGTATGCAGTGTGTATATAGTGTATGCAGTGTGTATATAGTGTATGCAGTGTGTATATAGTGTATACAGTGTGTATATAGTGTATGCAGTGTGTATATAGTGTATGCAGTGTGTATATAGTGTATGCAGTGTGTATACAGTGTATGCAGTGTGTGTATACAGTGTATGCAGTGTGTGTATATAGTGTATGCAGTGTGTACATAGTGTATGCAGTGTGTACATAGTGTATGCAGTGTGTATATAGTGTATGCAGTGTGTGTATATAGTGTATGCAGTGTGTGTATGCAGTGTGTGTATATAGTGTATGCAGTGTGTATATAGTGTATGCAGTGTGTATATAGTGTGTGCATAGTGTATATAGTGTGTGCAGTGTGTATATAGTGTATGCAGTGTGTGTATATAGTGTATGCAGTGTGTATATAGTGTATGCAGTGTGTATATAGTGTATGCAGTGTGTATATAGTGTATGCAGTGTGTATATAGTGTATGCAGTGTGTATATAGTGTATGCAGTGTGTATATAGTGTATGCAGTGTGTATATAGTGTATGCAGTGTGTATATAGTGTATGCAGTGTGTATATAGTGTATGCAGTGTGTATATAGTGTATGCAGTGTGTATATAGTGTATGCAGTGTGTGTATATAGTGTATGCAGTGTGTATATAGTGTATGCAGTGTATATAGTGTATGCAGTGTGTATATAGTGTATGCAGTGTGTATATAGTGTATGCAGTGTGTATATAGTGTATGCAGTGTGTATATAGTGTATGCAGTGTGTGTATATAGTGTATGCAGTGTGTGTATATAGTGTATGCAGTGTGTGTATATAGTGTATGCAGTGTGTATATAGTGTATGCAGTGTGTATATAGTGTATGCAGTGTGTATATAGTGTATGCAGTGTGTGCATAGTGTATGCAGTGTGTGTATATAGTGTATGCAGTGTGTGTATATAGTGTATGCAGTGTGTGCATAGTGTATATAGTGTATGCAGTGTGTATATAGTGTATGCAGTGTGTATATAGTGTATGCAGTGTGTATATAGTGTATGCAGTGTGTGCATAGTGTATGCAGTGTGTGTATATAGTGTATGCAGTGTGTGCATAGTGTATATAGTGTATGCAGTGTGTATATAGTGTATGCAGTGTGTGTATATAGTGTATGCAGTGTGTATATAGTGTATGCAGTGTGTGTATATAGTGTATGCAGTGTGTGTATATAGTGTATGCAGTGTGTATACAGTGTATGCAGTGTGTATACAGTGTATGCAGTGTGTATACAGTGTATGCAGTGTGTATACAGTGTATGCAGTGTGTATACAGTGTGTGCAGTGTGTATACAGTGTGTGCAGTGTGTATACAGTGTATGCAGTGTGTATACAGTGTATGCAGTGTGTGTATAGTGTATGCAGTGTGTGTATATAGTGTATGCAGTGTGTATATAGTGTATGCAGTGTGTATATAGTGTATGCAGTGTGTGTATATAGTGTATGCAGTGTGTATATAGTGTATGCAGTGTGTGTATATAGTGTATGCAGTGTGTGTAGTGTATGCAGTGTGTGTATAGTGTATGCAGTGTGTGTATAGTGTATGCAGTGTGTGTATAGTGTATGCAGTGTGTGTATAGTGTGTGCAGTGTGTGTACAGTGTGCAGTGTGTATACAGTGTATGCAGTGTGTATACAGTGTATGCAGTGTGTATACAGTGTATGCAGTGTGTATACAGTGTATGCAGTGTGTATACAGTGTATGCAGTGTGTATATAGTGTATGCAGTGTGTGTATATAGTGTATGCAGTGTGTATATAGTGTATGCAGTGTGTATAGTGTATGCAGTGTGTGTATAGTGTATGCAGTGTGTGTATAGTGTATGCAGTGTGTGTATAGTGTATGCAGTGTGTGTATATAGTGTATGCAGTGTGTGTATAGTGTATGCAGTGTGTGTATAGTGTATGCAGTGTGTGTATATAGTGTATGCAGTGTGTGTATAGTGTATGCAGTGTGTGTATAGTGTATGCAGTGTGTGTATAGTGTATGCAGTGTGTGTATATAGTGTATGCAGTGTGTGTATAGTGTATGCAGTGTGTGTATAGTGTATGCAGTGTGTGTATAGTGTATGCAGTGTGTGTATAGTGTATGCAGTGTGTGTATATAGTGTATGCAGTGTGTGTATATAGTGTATGCAGTGTGTATATAGTGTATGCAGTGTGTATATAGTGTATGCAGTGTGTGTATATAGTGTATGCAGTGTGTATATAGTGTATGCAGTGTGTATATAGTGTATGCAGTGTGTGTATAGTGTATGCAGTGTGTGTATAGTGTATGCAGTGTGTATATAGTGTATGCAGTGTGTGTATAGTGTATGCAGTGTGTGTATATAGTGTATGCAGTGTGTATATAGTGTATGCAGTGTGTGTATATAGTGTATGCAGTGTGTATATAGTGTATGCAGTGTGTATATAGTGTATGCAGTGTGTGTATAGTGTATGCAGTGTGTGTATAGTGTATGCAGTGTGTATATAGTGTATGCAGTGTGTATATAGTGTATGCAGTGTGTATATAGTGTATGCAGTGTGGATATAGTGTATGCAGTGTGTGTATAGTGTATGCAGTGTGTGTATATAGTGTATGCAGTGTGTATATAGTGTATGCAGTGTGTGTATATAGTGTATGCAGTGTGTATATAGTGTATGCAGTGTGTATATAGTGTATGCAGTGTGTGTATAGTGTATGCAGTGTGTGTATAGTGTATGCAGTGTGTATATAGTGTATGCAGTGTGTATATAGTGTATGCAGTGTGTATATAGTGTATGCAGTGTGTATATAGTGTATGCAGTGTGTGTATAGTGTATGCAGTGTGTGTATATAGTGTATGCAGTGTGTATATAGTGTATGCAGTGTGTGTATAGTGTATGCAGTGTGTATATAGTGTATGCAGTGTGTATATAGTGTATGCAGTGTGTATATAGTGTATGCAGTGTGTGTATAGTGTATGCAGTGTGTGTATATAGTGTATGCAGTGTGTATATAGTGTATGCAGTGTGTGTATATAGTGTATGCAGTGTGTATATAGTGTATGCAGTGTGTATATAGTGTATGCAGTGTGTGTATAGTGTATGCAGTGTGTGTATAGTGTATGCAGTGTGTGTATAGTGTATGCAGTGTGTATATAGTGTATGCAGTGTGTATATAGTGTATGCAGTGTGTGTATATAGTCTGTCTGTCTGCGTTAGAGCCCGCGCTTTGCACTAGTGACTGCGCATTAATTCCAGGCACGTGGCCGCTATCAGGACGCCAATGAGATCCGTGAACAGCGCTCATTCCAGCTGTCAGCGTCTGGTCAGCCATTTTCTATGAGACGCTTTGTTTTCCCAGCGGCCATGTTCTGGATAGGAGGTCTCCGTGCCCTGCCCCTGTCAGGCGTGTAGATGGCAGTGTCGGCTCGCCCTTGTGTACTTGCAGGGGCCGTGCTTCTCGCGCAGAGGAGGGGATAAACCATGAGCGTGCTGTGGAGCGGCGGTTTGCTCCGACTCCATCGGGCCGTGGTCTCCTGTAGTCCCGGAAGACCTCTAGCGTGTCGCCGCTGGCTCAGCATGCAGCGCTACAGCACTGAGGAGCGGGGGCGGCCCAACACTGCGGAGTACCGGCTGTACTTCAGTAAGTAGGAGCAGGCTGAGGACAGGGGGGTTCTCGTCGCCAGCCGCGCAGTCTCCTGTCAGTGAGCGCACGGACTCCCCTCTCTTCTCGTCACATGGACCTGGCGGCGGCTATAAATACTCCGTCCACAGTGCCGTCTACCAGACTGGTCTGCTGGCTGTGGAGGCTGACAGGCCTCTGTGACCTTGTCACACCTGGACGTGGGAAAAGCGTTTGACCTTCCTCTGTCACTGCCTTACAATGCCACCTTTCCACTCTCCTTGTCCTGTGCACTCCATGTGGTGGGGTCATGACCTGCCTGTACAGGAGGTCACCTCGCCTGAAGGTCGCTGGTAACCATGATGAAAGTCTCTCAGTAAATGACACAATATTAAGCCTGGTACAAAATTACCGAAAGGTCGTATCTATGACCCCGTGTGGTGCCCATGTGCTGCCCCACTGGAGGTGGAGAGAACAAATTGACTGAACCTTTTGTCCACCACCTTAAAATAAAGAATGTTTCTGGGGCATCATCCGCAATAAAAACGTGCTGGAAGTGTGCACGTGACTGGTCCTGCCCATTGTGCCTCTGTCCATCTACAGCTCATGCTTAAAGGCAATCTGTCAGCAGCTTCTTGCTATGGAATCTGAGAGCAGCGCGATGTAGAGACAGAGCCCCTGATTCCAGTGCTGTCACTGGACTGCTTGGTGCAGTTCTGATAGAATCCCTGCTTTCTCAGGTGGAGATGTAGCAGTGGTCAGAATGCTGGTGATGGGTCGTTTGTGAACAAAGATGCGGCTCCCTGCTGTAAACGATGGGAACCAGCACCCCACTGAATGGCTCTCACTGGGCGTAAAATTCTGTGCCCAGCTGATGCAACTCCACCCATTAGTCAATTTAAGTGGCTGACTGCAAGTAGGCAGTGTTTCGGGCGTGAGTGGGCGGGGTTTTGAACACATTCACGTCATTTTAAATGTGTTCACATATTCTGAACACATTTAATAGGGATCAAGTTAGGATCCAAAACCGCTGGCTCTTGAGTGGAGCTGAGAGTCAGATCACCAAAAAGAGCTGGACACCTCTGATGGGGGTGGGGTTACACAGATTAACTGGACTGCCTGGCATGTGGGATGTAGTCCTGTATTGATAATCTCCTGCTGATAAAACACTGATTGTATTGAAACTACATGAAGCTGCTGATTGTTGGAAGCGGGCTTTCTGCAGCTACATCTTTATGCTCTGACTACATAGCAAAAACTTTCTGACAGAATTTCTTTAAAGGGAATCTTTCAGCAATATTTTACCCCCTCAAAATTATTTATATGCACCTGTAGCTTTTTCAAAGACAAGTCCAGCAACACAACACCTTTACTTGGCCAGTTAGCAAAAACTGCCATGTTGGAAACTCATTAAATTTAATGACCCCTAGGCCGAGACCTTACTGAACGTGCAAGGGCAACTCCACAAAAATCATTTGATCCTACAGAATACAAGGAGTAAACAAGGAGTCCTATACCTCAGAGAAACACAAAGGTATATAAAGTGACGTGAGACGCAAGTTGTTTAAGTAGAATACAAAAATATCTTTATAAATTAAACTCACAAAATGAATGCGGGCATATAGCCCAAATACAATGGGGGGGACAAAACAAATAGGTGTCACAAAACACCAGAGAACCTCCCTCCACTAGACGTATCAACATCAAAGAATAGCCCCGAGCAAAAACGGACAGATGAAACTCCATGAAGAGAGGTCTAACTAGCAAGTGCGTTCCCTCCCCCCACACGGGTAAGCAACAGATCCTACTATGCACTATGAGCAACACTCGCTTTTTTCCTCTCCTGGGTCCTGAATAGCACTTGCTAGTTAGTCCTCTCTTCATGGAGTTTCATCTGTCCGTTTTTGCTCGGGGCTATTCTTTGATGTTAAAGGGAACCTGTCACCCCGTTTTTTCAGATTGAGCTATAAATACTGTTAAATAGGGCCTGCGCTGTGTGTTACTATAGTGTATGTAGTGTACCCTGATTCCCCACCTATGCTGAGAAATACATTACCAAAGTCGCCGTTTTCGCCTGTCAATCAGGCTGGTCAGGTCGGGTGGGCGTGTTCACAGCGCTCTTTTCTTCCCCAGCTTTCCGTTGGTGGCGTAGTGGTGTGCGCATGTCCAAGTTCCGAATTCCCTGCGCCCACGTGAAGACACAGCGCGCGATCTGCGCTGTCATCCCTTTCATCGGTGGGGTCGGCCATCTTCCTGGGGCCACGCGTGCGCAGATGGAGTGCTCTGCTGCACGGGGCTTCAGGAAAATGGCCGCGGGATGCCGCGCGTGCGCACAAGAGATCGCGGCGGCCATTTTCCCAAAGCCGAGTTTGCATCTCGGCTTTGGGAAAATGGCCGCCGCGATCTCTTCTGCGCATGCGCGGCATCCCGCGGCCATTTTCCTGAAGCCCCGTGCAGCAGAGCACTCTATCTGCGCACGCGCGGCCCCAGGAAGATGGCCGCCCCCACCGATGAAAGGGATGACAGCGCAGATCGCGCGCTGTGTCTTCACGTGGGCGCAGGGAATTCGGAACTTGGACATGCGCACACCACTACGCCACCAACGGAAAGCTGGGGAAGAAAAGAGCGCTGTGAACACGTCCACCCAACCTGACCAGCCTGATTGACAGGCGAAAACGGCGACTTTGGTAATGTATTTCTCAGCATAGGTGGGGAATCAGGGTACACTACATACACTATAGTAACGCACAGCGCAGGCCCTATTTAACAGTATTTATAGCTCAATCTCAAAAAACGGGGTGACAGGTTCCCTTTAATACCTCTAGTGGAGGGAGGTTCTCTGGTGTTTTGTGACGCCTATTTGTTTTGTCCCCCCCATTTTTACTCTCATTTTGTATTCGGGCTATATGCCCGCATTAATTTTGTGAGTGAGTTTAATTAATAAAAGTATTTTTTTATTCTACTTAAACAACTTCTGTCTCGCTTCACTTTATATACCTTTGTGTTTCTTTGAGGGCTATGACTCCTTGTTCTCTGTAGGATCAAAAAACCTTTAAATGGCCAGTCTGTTCCTCCATTAATGAGAAATCTGTGTTTAAGTTAATATGAAAATGAGACTGATGTGCTTTGGATGCGGTAGCACTTCTCAAGCCTCTGTCATTCCAGCTCTATTCTTCACCCTCCTTCTGCTGTATGACTAAGCTCTTTGCTTAGTCATACAGCAGAAGGGCTGTCGGTCAAGCAGGAAGGAGAAGGCAAAACTGGGTGGAGAATAGAGCTGGAGTGACCGAGCCTTGAGAAGTGCCTCCACGTCGTCCAAAGTGGTGGTGGTGGTGGAGTTACCAGTGTGGTATCTAATGGCCGCTCACCTGATCTCCCTGCAGAGCTGTGTGTGATTATAACTGACACATCTGCAGGTTCCTCTCAGCTTCCAGCTCGCAGGCAGACAGGGTTGTAATATTGTTACAATACAGCAGAGCTCAGAGAGCTCCAGAAAATGTGTTTGCAAGAAGCCAAATTATATTTCTCCTATCCTGAGTTAGTTACTTGTCTCACACTGGTATCTCCCCTTCATGTAAAATAATGTCTGGAGGCAGAGTTACCTTCCAGGCAGCGTCCTCCCCATAGCCTGGAAGAGGTCATTTATATGAAGTGATAAAAGATGATTTCTCAAACAACAAGGCATCAGATATGAGACATACAAGGTAGGGCTTACTTCAGAAGTCTATAAGCTGTATGCCCATGTTAATAGTTTAGATACAGTAGGTCAAATGGGTTGTCCGACCCCCTTTATGGTGACCCCGTGATATCATACTTGCATGTGGAATGACCATGTTGATGCCTTCTGTGAATTTCGACCACCACTTTCTAGGATGGAAGACACCGTTCAGATTTCTACTACAGAAGATTTTGTCTATCTTCCCTTCCTCCACCCCTCCTCCTCATTTACCTATGGCTTTTATTAAAGGTATTTTAGTAAAAATGCTGTGTATCTGCAGAAGTAAAACGTTGCAGGTGTGGAACCAGGTGGACACCTAGCCATTTAGGCTGCTCCTGCTCTAATGTAGGGGGTCTTGATCAGGAGACCTCCACTGACTTGCAGTTTGTACCGAATGTCGATCAGTGATCTCGCAAGTTGATCGGACTGATGCAAACTGGACATATAATCGTAAAGACCCATACAGTTTGCTTATGCTCAGTGACGACTGTTACTTTCCGTGAAGATTTGATCAGCTAGCAAGCAATTGTTTGATACACAAGTTAGTAGTTCTGTATCTATAAAAACTATCAAATGTAAATATATAATACACTAGTCAAATATGAGAAGATTATCTTTATTTTTAATTTAGCCGGCTAAATGGACTCCGCTAATAAATAATAACCAGAAATAGGTATATTAATTATAAGAATATAAATAAAGTGACGTGTTGTCTTGTGAGACTTTTTCCCCTTAAATGTTTTTTTTTAAATTTTTGATAATTGGTTGTTCGGCTGAATTAAAGATAGTCTTTTCATATTTGACTAGTTGTATATTTAAACATATAACCCAGACCCATTACCTTACACTTGGGAAGGGTAACACTCTACTAAATATATAAACATACTGACCAACAATACAGTTATTAAACTGTGCTCAATCAAAGAAGTGTTGTTCCTTTTTTGCTTAACCCCTTAGTGACAGAGCCAATTTGGTACTTAATGACCAGGCCAATTTTTGCAATTCTGACCACTGTCACTTTATGAGGTTATAACTCTGGAACGCTTCAACGGATCCCGCTGATTCTGAGATTGTTTTTTCGTGACATATTGTATTTCATGTTAGTGGTAACATTTCTTCGATATTACTTGCGATTATTTATGAAAAAAAACGGAAATATGGCGAAAATTTTTAAAATTTTGCAATTTTCAAACTTTGTTTTTTTATGCCCTTAAATCAGAGAGATATGTCACAAAAAATAGTTAATAAATAACATTTCCCACATGTCTACTTTACATCAGCACAATTTTGGAAACAAAATTTTTTTTTGTTAGGGAGTTATAAGGGTTAAAAGTTGACCAGCAATTTCTCATTTTTACAACACCATTTTTTTTTAGGGACCACATCACATTTGAAGTCATTTTGAGGGGTCTATATGATAGAAAATAACGAAGTGTGACACCATTCTAAAAACTACACCCCTCAAGGTTCTCAAAACCACATTCAAGAAGTTTATTAACCCTTTACGTGCTTCACAGGAACTGAAACAATGTGGAAGCAAAAAATGAACATTTAACTTTTTTTTGCAAACATCTTAATTCAGAACCATTTTTTTTATTTTCACAAGTGTAAAAACAGAAATGTAACCATAAATTTTGTTGTGCAATTTCTCCTGAATGCGCCAATACCCCATATGTGGGGGTAAACCACTTTTTGGGCGCACCGCAGAACTTAGAAGTGAAGGAGCGCCGTTTGACTTTTTCAATGCAGAATTGGCTGGATTTGAGATCGGACGCCATGTCACGTTTAGAGAGCCCCTGATGTGCCTAAACAGTGGAAACTCCCCACAAGTGACACCATTTTGGAAACTAGACCCCTAAAGGAACTTATCTAGATGTGTGGTGAGCACTTTGAACCCCCAAGTGCTTCACAGAAGTTTATAACGTAGAGCCGTGAAAATAAAAAATCGCTTTTGTTTACACAAAAATGATCTTTTCGCCCACAAATTCTTATTTTCACAAGGGTAACAGGAGAAATTAGACCACAAAAGTTGTTGTGCGATTTCTCCTGAATACGTCGATACCCCATATGTGAGGGTAAACCACTGTTTGGGCGCACCGCAGAGCTTGGAAGTGAAGGAGCGCCGTTTTACTTTTTCAATGTAGAATTGGCTGGAATTGAGATTGGACGCCGTGTCGTGTTTGGAGAGCCCCTGATGTGCCTAAACAGTGGAAACCCCCCACAAGTGACCCCATTTTGTAAACTAGACCCCTTAAGGAACTTATCTAGATGTGTGGTGAGCACTTTGAACCCCCATGTGCTTCACAGAAGTTTATAACGTTGAGCCGTGAAAATAAAAAATCGCAGGAGAAATTAGACCACAAAAGTTGTTGTGCAATTTCTCCTGAGTACGCTGATACCCAATATGTGGGGGTAAACCACTGTTAGGGCGCACCGCAGAGCTTGGAAGAGAAGGAGTGCCGTTTTACTTTTTCAATGTAGAATTGGCTGGAATTGAGATTGGACGCCATGTCGCGTTTGGAGAGCCCCTGATGTGCCTAAACAGTGGAAACCCCCCACAAGTGACACCATTTTGGAAACTAGACCCAGTAAGGAACTTATCTAGATGTGTGGCGAGCACTTTGAACCCCCATGTGCTTCACAGAAGTTTATAACGTAGAGCCGTGAAAAAAAAAAATTGCATTTTTTCTACAAAAATGATCTTTTTGCCCACAAATTTTTATTTTCACAAGGGTAACAGGAGAAATTAGACCACTAAAGTTGTTGTGCAATTTCTCCTGAGTACGTCGATACCCAATATGTGGGGGTAAACCACTGTTTGGGCGCACCGCAGAGCTTGGAAGAGAAAGAGTGCCGTTTTACTTTTTCAATGTAGAATTGGCTGGAATTGAGATCGGACGCCATGTCGCGTTTGGAGAGCCCCTGATGTGCCTAAACAGTAGAAATCCCCCCACAAGTGACCCCATTTTGGAAACTAGACCCCTGTTGTGAATTCTGTGGCTGAATTCACTCCTGTGGTCACAAGTGGTACTGCAGCTTCTGAGCTTCCTCCCTCAGGTGTTCTGGTGAGCTCGTTAACTGCTTCATTACTTAACTCCGCCTGATGCTGCTATCCTTGCTCCTTGTCAATGTTCCAGTGTTGGATCTGAGCTTCTCCTGATTGTTCCTGTGACCTGCTGCTCTGTATAGCTAAGTGCTTTTTGCTTTTTTGTTGCTTTTTTTCTGTCCAGCTTGTCTTTTGTTTTGCTGGAAGCTCTGAGACGCAAAGGGTGTACCGCCGTGCCGTTAGTTCGGCACGGTGGGTTTTTTTTGCCCCCTTTGCGTGGTTTTGCTTTAGGGTTTTTTGTAGACTGCAAAGTTCGCTTTACTGTCCTCGCTCTGTCCTAGAATATCGGGCCCCACTTTGCTGAATCTATTTCATCCCTACGTTTTGTCTTTTCATCTTACTCACAGTCATTATATGTGGGGGGCTGCCTTTTCCTTTGGGGAATTTCTCTGGGGCAAGTCAGGCCTATTTTTCTATCTTCAGGCTAGCTAGTTTCTTAGGCTGTGCCGAGTTGCCTAGGTAGTTGTTAGGCGCAATCCACAGCCGCTTTTAGTTGTGTTTAGGATAGGATCAGGTGTGCAGTCTACAGAGTTTCCACGTCTCAGAGCTCGTTCTTGTATTTTTGGGTATTTGTCAGATCACTGTGTGCGCTCTGATCGCTAAGCACACTGTGTTTCTGGATTGCCTTCATAACACCTGTCATTAGCAAACATAATAGACCCCCCATGGAATTTATCTAGATGTGTGGTGAGAACCTTGAATGCCCAAGTGCTTCACAGAAGTTTATAATGCAGAGCCGTGAAAATAAAAAATATTTTTTTTTTCCACAAAAAAGATTTTTTAGCCCCCAAGTTTTTATTTTCACAAGGGTAACAAGAGAAATTGGACCCCAAAAGTTGTTGTCCAATTTGTCCTGAGTATGCTGGTACCCCATATGTGGGGGTAAACCACTGTTTGGGCGCACGGCAGAGCTCGGAAGGAAGGAGCGCCGTTTTGGAATGCAGACTTTGATAGAATGGTCTGCGGGTATTATGTTGCGTTTGCAGAGCCCCTGATGTACCTAACCAGTAGAAACCCTCCACAAGTGACACCATTTTGGAAACTAGACCACCCAAGAAACTTATCTAGATGTGTGGTGAGAACTTTGAATGCCCAAGTGCTTCACAGAAGTTTAGAATGCAGAGTTGTGAAAATAAAAAATATTTTTTTTTCTCCACAAAAAAGATATTGTAGCCCCCAAGTTTTTATTTTCACAAGGGTAACAGGAGAAATTGGACTGCAATAGTTGTCCAATTTATCCCGAGTACGCTGATGCGCCATATGTGGGAGTAAACCACTGTTTGGGCGCACGGCAGAGCTCGGAAGGGAAGGAGCGCCTTTTTGGAATGCAGACTTTGATAGAATGGTCTGTGGGCATTATGTTGCGATTGCAGAGCCCCTGATATACCTAAACTGTAGTAACCCCCCACAAGTGACCCCATTTTGGAAACTAGACCCCCCAAGGAACTTATCTAGATGTGTGGTGAGAACTTTGAATGCCCAAGTGCTTCACAGAAGTTTAGAATGCAGAGTCGTGAAAATAAAAAATATTTTTTTTTTCACAAAAAAGATATTGTAGCCCCCAAGTTTTTATTTTCACAAGGGTAACAAGAGAAATTGGACCCCAGAAGTTGTTGTCCAATTTATCCCGAGTACACTGATGCCCCATATGTGGGGGTAACCCACTGTTTGGGCGCACGGCAGAGCTCAGAAGGGAGGGAGCACCATTTGACTTTTTGAGCGCAAAATTGGCTGTCGTGTTTGGAGACCCCCTGATGCACCTAAACAGTGGAAACCCCCCAATTCTAGCTCCAACCCTAACCCCAACACACCCCTAACCCTAATCCCAACCTGATCCATAATCCTAATCACTAACCCTAACCATAATCACAACCCTTACCCCAAAACAACCCTAATGTCAACCCTAACCATAACCCTAAATCCAACACACCCCTAATCCTAATCTCAACCCTAACCTCAAACCTAACCCTAATCCCAATACACCCCTAATCACAACCCTAACCTTAACCCTAATCCCAAACCTAACCCTAATCCCAAGCGTAACCCTAATGCCAACCCTAACCCTAATACCAACCCTAATCCAAACCCTAACCCTAATCCCAGCTCTAACCCTAACTTTAGCCCCAACCCTAGCCCTAACTTTAGCCCCAACCCTAACCCTAGCCCTAAGGCTACTTTCACACTTGCGTCGTTTGGCATTCCGTCGCAATCCGTCGTTTTGGACAAGAAACGGATACTGCAAATGTGCCCGCAGGATGCGTTTTTTGCCCATAGACTTGTATTGCCGACGGATCGTGACGGATGGCCACACGTCGCGTCCGTCGTGCACTGGATCAGTTGTGTTTTGGCGGAGCGTCGGCACAAAAAAAGTTCAATGAAACGTTTTTTTGTACGTCGCATCCGCCATTTCTGACCGCGCATGCGTGGCCGTAACTCCGCCCCCTCCTCCCCAGGACATAGATTGGGCAGCGGATGCGTTGAAAAACTACAGCTGCTGCCCACGTTGTGCACAATTTTCACAACGTGCGTCAGTATGTCGGGCCGACGCATTGCGACGGCCCCGTACCGACGTAAGTGTGAAAGAAGCCTAACCCTAAATTTAGCCCCAACCCTAACCCTAAATTTAGCCCTAACCCTAGCCCTAACCCTACCCCTAACCCTATCCCTACCCCTACCCCTAACCTAACCCTACCCCTAACCCTACCCCTAATCCTACCCCTAATTTTAGCCCCAACTGCTGTTCTCCTGCCGGCCGGCAGATGGAGACAGATGGCGGGCGCACTGGGCATGCGCCCGCCATTTTCTTCTGCCGGCGGCCAGGAGGATCAGCAAGAGGATCCAGGGACACAGGTGAGTATTGTAGGGTCCCCGAATCCCCCTATTTCTCTGTCCTCTGATGTGCGATCACATCAGAGGACAGAGAATTACACTTTTTTTTTTTTTTTTGCGGTCGCCGGTAAACAGTTAATTACCGGCGATCGCAAAACAGGGGTTGGTAAAACCGACCCCGATCATGCTCTTTGGGGTCTCGGCTACCCCCGGCAGCCGAGACCCCAAAGATTCTCCCGGTGCCGGCCGGCGGGCGCACTGCACATGCGCCCGCCATTTTGAAGATGGCGGCACCCACCGGGAGACACGAGGAGCATTGGGGGAGCTAGGTGAGTATTGGGGGGCCACCTGGGACCCCTTTTCTCTGTCCTCCGATGTGCGATCACATCGGAGGACAGAGAAATTAAAAAGAGATCGCTTTTTTTTTTTTTTGCGATCGCCGGTAAACGGTTAATTACCGGCGATCGCAAATGCGGGGTGGGTTAAAAAAAAACCCGAATCATGTTCTCTGGGGTCTCGGCTACCCCCGGCAGCCGAGACCCCGGAGAAAGTCGGCCTCTGGGGGGCGCTATGTACTTTTTCCACAGCGCCGTTAATTAACGGCGCTGTGGTTTAAGTACCCTTAGCGGCCGCCGTTAAAAGCCGTATCGGCGGTCGCTAAGGGGTTAAAAAGCTATAACTTTATTAACACAAGCATAATATATACAATTAAAATAGTGCCTCTGAACCACAAAAATCACAATGATGGCAGGTAAGCGCTAGCAATACACGCATAAAGGAAAGTTGCAAAACATTTGATTGTTAATATTTATAAATCGCTACCAAAAAATCATAGAACATGCTAAGAAAACACCTCAATTATTATACCCAGTTGGCTATCCTTGATTTCATGCAAAACACTTGTTTATTAATGTTTTATATTTGTAGATTACTATCAAGAAAAAGATGTCAAAAGTTGCTAGTAGCTATGGGTAATCCGTAGAATGTACAAAAAACTGCATTCAATCTACAGGTATAAGCTATGCTGGTATCTCAATCCAAACAGTCTTATAAGCCTTATCCAAAAAAACAATTTATGCTAGCCAAAATGATATGTGTATAAAAATACTACATGCATCTACATAACAATTAGAAAGCTTATTAACCCACAAATGTTTCTCCAAAGACAAATCATCAAACCACAGCAGTGTTTGTTCACCCAGTCCGGCATCAGAATATGCAGGTTTTAGTGACAGAATAGCGGGTATGTCAGCTCAACAAGACTCGTACACTATAGAATTGTTAATAATAAAGATTGACAAACGCATAATTAAGCTGTGGAAACTAATCAATACATATTACCTAAATGCGTGGTGCTCCCTGTTAACACTAGGACTACTGGTATAGTCATTTTGACTACTTGCACTTGAGTAGTTCTAGTCGGGGTCACGAGTCCAGTAGTCCTAGTGTTAATAGCCGCGTGGCACGCTGCACCTTGCCAGACCCCGACGCGCGTTTCGCGACAGCTTCCTCCTAGTTGTATATTGTATGTATAAGTTTGATAGCTAACAAGCAAGCGTTTCATTAGTGAGGGTCCGCAACGACTGACCAAGACATTGTTTGCACGGTCAGAGAGCGCTGTATGCCACTGGGGCAGAGTGCCAGTCACTGGCGTATTGACACTTGCAAGTGGCAACAAATCTAACTTCCATTTCTTGCAACTTGCTTATCGGAGTGCTTTGTGGATCGCAATGTAACGCCATTGACTTTGAATTATGCTGTAGTTATGCTGGTATACAGCAAATTACCTTGTAGCCCCAACTTATATCTGGTTTTCATGGGGATTTACAATTCATGAGCTTTGTGTTCTAATAGTGAATGGTAAAATAAAAATTGTACTATTCTCCTCGTCTCATCTTGTGAAGACAACTCCTCCTTGGCATTCAGTCTAATATGGATTTGTCATGGAACAACCCCTATAATTTACTCGTCTTCCTCCCTTGCCTCTACTATGATGCAATAAATTGGCCTTCATGCAATGTCACATACCAAAGATGGCCAGTCACTGCCTGCGTAACATTATCACTATGTAGTGTGTAGACTCACTAGTATGTTGTTGTTTTTTTTGTAACTTTTGAAAACTGCTGTAAATCGGAAAACCGTTTATCTCCATGACTATATTATTGTAAATGGCAGTGGATCAGAGTCCTCATGTAGAAAGCGGCAGTGGATCAGAGTCCTCATGTAGAAAGCTGCAGTAATGCGACTGTTCAGTTTTGGCTTTGACTCCATTTAATACAGTAGACTTTCTCTGACTTTGGGTGAGATCATTTGACCGGGATGAACATGATATTACACACAAGAATGAATGCCCTGAATAAGTTCTCTCTGGGCCATTCTCCAACCAACAGAAGAGTCTGCCAGAATCAGTATGGATTTCCCTATTTTTAGAACATAAAATCTGAAACATTATCGATGCAGCTTTATTCCTCCATTACACTGACCAGTAAGTTATGATATATGGATACATTGCTTAAGGGGAATCTATCAGTAAGATCAATCTCAAAACAATGACCTATATGGGTTCTGAAAAAAAGATATTTTCTTATTTGTTGCTGTATTTTCATTCAAATGCAGTGTTGCATTAAAGGGGTTTTCGCAGAAACAAAGGTAATTTTAACGTTGATTTTAATCAATAAATCTTGGAATAATAATAATTTCCACAATTGGATGTGTTTAAAAAAATTGTTCCTGTGCTGAGATAATCTTATAAATGTGCCCCTGCTGTGTACTGTGTAATGGCCGTGTCTAACCGTGCAGTAACATGGTCTGAAAATACGACAGCTCCTGGGCAGGGAGGAAACAAGAGAGTATATAGATAGCACAGCACAGCATCTCAAATTATTCCTTCTGTGAGGTAAAACATTTCCCTGTCTGTTTTTTAAAAAATATTTTACCTGAAAGAAATAATCATTTGCAATCTGGTGCTGTGATGTCTGTAGACTCTTGGGCCTCCTCCCCCACTGGTGAGATTTTAGGGCTGGGAAGGGCGCCCCTCTTCATACAAGGGCTCTATCTGTAGCTTCTGACTGATTTATCACTTTAATACACAAGAGAAATGGGTAGATTTTAAAGAACTGCTTGTAGTGCAAATTTGGGAATTTTCATACGCCATGGCTGTCATTTTTACAAAATCTGTGATAAATCTATTACGATTGTTTTTTTTTGTTTTTTTTTAACGGATCATAATGACTATTGAGTTTTCAATAATGCTGTTTTTTTTATTTTTTTTAAATTTGACCTCTGTTCTGACTTTCAGAAAGGAACAGGGTTGGTTCAGTCTTTTATTAGTCCTTTTCTAAGTTGTGTTTTCACTAAGGTCTCGGAACATTCTGGTTTTCCATCTTCCTTTCTTTCGTTCATGTTTTCGCCAGATTGATAGTGAGCTACAACAAGATATAGCTGTTCAGATCACGAAAATTCTTCCTTCGGTAGGAAGCAAGCATGGTGTCCTTGTACTAAACCATTACCACACCTCAAAATTGTGAACATGTTGTGAAACGGAAATAAGTCGGGCTAGACTTGTGCTCAACTAGTACCCATCCCTGGAAATACTGTATTACTTTTCAGTGTTGCTGATAGCACATGTAGGACTTTAAGGTTTCTAAATTATTTCTATCTTTTTATAAGCTTAATGTAGTTTCTTTATATTTCACAGAGAATGAAGATGGTAAATTCATCTCCCCTTTTCATGACATCCCACTCCGTCCAAGAACTGAAGAGGTAACAATCTGACATTCATATGGATGTCATACCTATACTTAGAGGGCAGCGATGTGCCCACTGTAAATGTGATGTATTTCATCTCCTTGTAGGGTTAATAAGTCATAAGTACCTGGACCGGATGCTGACTTATAAGACATAAGCCATGATTTAGCTTTTAACTCCGTTTCTCAGTATGAGCCTATTTAATTGCAGTACCAAATAGGGAAAACTTCACTGGTCGTTAAATGTTATCCTACAAATTAAAACAAAAAACTCCAAAGTTGTACACACCATTATTTTAACATCTTAAGTCCAAAAAAACACCAGTTTAAGGATATGTGTACAAAGCTTTTTTGAAGTAGTCAAAAATGAGTTTTCTAGTGGAAACTTCTTCAGGAAATGTTCCTCCTTTGGGGAGTATTGAGGAGTTTGCAGCCTTCAGATTGGATAGTGTCAAGTGTAAAGCTGGTTCTATCAAAAACTGCTTCAAAGCATCGGGTGTTCAAAATCTGAAGTTGAGAAAAAAAAAAAAAAGATTAACAATACAGTTTGTTGTACAGTAGACATGAATACGTTGAGTCTATTAAACATTTTTAGCAATTTATTTTTCCCCAAGACCTGCCCTAAAAAGATTGAAATCACTGTGTGCACATACCCTCTGGACTAGCATCAGATTGTCCCATGTGACGAGAAAGTAGCAGTTACCCAGGAGTGCATTGCAGCCATCTTCTGCTTTTCTTCTGTCTTCCTGCCCAGACTTGGAGAGAAAACAGACCCTCACACATCTTCATCAATCCCACACAAATCTGTCTGCTTGTGCTCACGTGTTACAGCTACTACATACGCACCATTTCTGCTGTCACTACCATGTAGTATCTTCTTCACTGTGATATCACAGGGCAACTACTGAGCATGTGCGTCCATTACTGAAGGTGGACCTACATTACAGCCACAAGAGACACAAAATGAGACCATTACATATGAAAATATAACGTGTACACAAAACTGTCCCCTATATTAATGGATGAATATTACAAATGCACTTCTTTATATGTACACGATTGCGCTTTGGCCATTTTCGTGGGACATCCCTATGAAGAGTAACCTGCATTTTCTTTTTAGATTTTCCCCTTGCTCCAAGATAAAATGCTGTTGTACAAGAGACCACTTTATGTATTAAGTAGTTTTCATTAAAGTTTACAAATATCCAGATGAGCGTTTTGTGGGTTTTTTTTGTTCCTCCCACCAAAATTCCCCCTCCCTCCGCATGTGAATATTTTGTCTAGAAAGAATACATCAGATTTATTAGTCATAAATTAGATAAAACTCTTTGTTCATTTATACAGTGTTGACTAAGGCATCCATCTCTGTTGGCTTTATACTAAACCAATAAGGCACATATCCACCTTACTTCATCACATTATCAAGTAGTGGTGAAGCGGAAGAAAAGATGAAAGTCCCTCCTTAGCTCAATAACTGAAGACTTATCCAAGATTAGCAGTTCCACAACGTTCTGTCTCTGATGAGTGATTCTGGCGCTAACCGGACAAGTCACACAGTTTGTAATTTTTAGGCCAAGTTCTTCTCTTATGATGAACATATTTTTCCATGTGCAACAACCGGTTTACTTTGTTTTTAAATCCAGCCATAGTTGGTGGTACATGTCTAGCCAGTTCTACTAGTTTGCTTGCTGCATATAGATCTCTGACCTCAGCAGTCTTGACCCACTCATGTGGTGGTACATCATTCACATAACCAAGAATACATGCGTATGGGAATGAATCAAACTGAAACCCGATAAATTATGGTATCGGTGTCAAATTCCTCCCGCGAAAAGTTAGTACGTTTGGGACAACGCCACATCATGTGAAGAAAAGTTCCAGACTCAACTCTACATCTCGGACCTAGAGATGAATTTTGTAGACTAATGGCATGGAGTTCTGTATTCACGATACAATGGAAACGATTGTGACATAGGATAGGCTTCACTCACTGGGGGCCATCTGTAAAAGACATCAGGTCAGTTGGTAGCATGAAAGAATATTTCTATTTTTTTTTCTTTATCAACCCACTAAGGCCTGCCATGTATATTCGATATCTGCTTGTGTGTCCACTGTCTCTCCCGATTCCCACCTCTTTATACATGAACACATAGCTAAGTGTGAATGCGTTCATGGTAGAAAATGTCGAAGAATACACAAATTGAGTAGCTGAAATATAATTGCCCAATTCTGGTCTACTCCGACTTCTATCAGGGGAGAGTTGGGATGCCTTAACATTAATGTATGACCAGCACAATGTAATTAATGACAAGTCTCTATTCAGATCCTGAGGCTCTCCGAATTCTGAAGGTTGGCATTAGACAGTCTGTGATCTGACTGCTTATCTCTGTACAATGCCAGGCATGCTCTCAGTAAAACTAAATCTATTGTCAGCTATGTATGCATTACTTTATGACTGATGCCACTTGTATGTTGTTTTATTTCAGGACCATGATGTGCCAGCAAAGAAATCTAAGTCTAATTGTGATAAGGTAATAATTACCATGTAAGCTGCTAGCGCAGAGACCTTATTGACCAATTTTCTTTCTTCTGTATTAAATGGGTATTACCATATATCACTGAGTGAATGATTTTGTTTGTTTTTTTCATTAGTTCCTTCCCTTCCAGATTGGCCTCTATGCTGGTTTTCTATGGTTAAATTGCAACGAAAAGTCACCTGCATAGCACATCATGTTTTGGAACAAGGCTCATAGCAGGGAATACATATTCATAGAACATCTCAGATATGAAAATGTGTGAAACATTACATCAAGCCAACAGAACTGTGTATGATGTCAGCTGAAAGATTCAATAAGTGATTTATGTGTTTAAATAACCAGACCCGTACAAATACAGGTGACTCTCACATATCAGCAATATTCCATTGTGCATACTGTAGAGTGGTCTCAGAGAAATGTTAAATCCATAGTATGATAATGGCCAGGCAAAGTGAATTTATGACGCTTAGTCATTGACTTTTATATTTATATTGTTATGTGCAAAATAAAAGCAGCCTAGCATCACTAATGTGATTACTTTTTTGGCAGAAAAGATCATACAACATGGGAAAAAAATTCCTGACTAGGTGTAGGCGAGTAATGGGCAACCAACAGAATCAAGTGTCATGTCATGCGCGCTTCTAATTGGGTGTTATTGACTTATTTAATGAAAGGGGGTGTAATTAATAGAGAGGAGGTCAATTAGTGAGGCCATTCATTCTGTGAAAAAACAGGTGTCAATTATGGCCCTTATTTAAAGAAGGAGACATCAAATGTTGTACCTGCTGGCTTTAGCATTAGGTCAGTGAGTAAAATGGGTTGTTCCAGACATTATACTGAAGGAGAAAGCGCTTTGATCAAGAGGTTGACTGGAAAGGGGAAAACCTATAAAGAAGTGCAGAAAATTATTGTCTGCTCATCTAAAAAGATTACCAACGCTTTAAAATGGCAAGCAAAACTGAAACACATGATAGGAATAGAAATTCTACCATCCGCATAGATCATAAAATCACAAGAATGACAATTCAGTGATCAGCTCCAGGGAGATCAAAGAAGATCGTGAGTAACCTGTGGGTCCTGCAACCATCAGAAGACACCTACGTGAAGCCATGCTATTTGCAAGAAACCATCGTAAAGTACCATTGCTGAAAAAAATGCGCTGAAAAGGTTATAGTTTGCCAAAGAGCACATTGACTAGCCTAAAGAGATGAGGTGCAACATTCTATGGACAGATGAGCACAAGATTGTTCTTATTGGGTCTAAAGGCCACAAACCATTTGAGACCACCCAAAAACACTGAATTCAAGCCAGTGTACACTGTGAAGGCTGTAAAATTTGGAGGTGCAAGCACAATGGTTTGGGGATGTTTCTCATACTATGGAGTTGAGCCAATTTATCGTATACCAGGCACAATGGACCTGTTTGAATATGTAAAAAAAAATACTGGAAGAAGTCATGTTGCCTTATGCTAAACAATAAATACCCGTGAAATGGGTATTTCAGCAGGATAATGACCCCAAACACACCAACCTATGGGCAATACCCTGGTTCCAGACCAACAAGAATGATGCTATGAAGTGGCCAGCCCAATCCCTGGACCTCAATCCAACTGAGAATTCGTGGAGTGACATAAAAAAAATGCTGATTTTTGAGACAAAACCTAAGAATGCAAAAGAACCATTCTGCTTGGGCTGGAATACCTGTTTACAAGTGTAAGTTATTTCCATACCTGAGTCTGTACGCAAATTTGTTTTATACAGTAAAAATTTGAATTCGTAAATGAAAATGCAGACACTGCTATTGTTTTACAGCCTATTATTCCCGTTTCTTCATTTTCAGTTTAAAAAATGATAATTGTCCATGTTTTCATGTGGAATTGAATGTGCAGTGCTCTCAGTGCCTTTGTGTGTATGGAAATAAATGCGATTATATTGATTGAGCTTTTCTGTTGTTCGAAACACACTTTCACTTGTATGGCTCCTAGACCGCGTCCTCTAGTCGGACATGCCCATTCATCGGGGTGCGGTCTCAGCTCCGTACAAGTGTATGGAGAGCAAGGCTGCGCCCACTGGCCGGGGGTATGTATAACTCATACCTACGTTCCTGGTCTGGAACCGGCAAATCCCCGCAGCGCACAGACTGACTGCAGACTTATCGGTTTTGATCGGACAACCCCTTTAAAGTATCATTTTTATGTGACCGGGGCGCTTCAAATGATCTGAAATCTAATTTATTTTTCAGAATATCTTTAACATGGTGGTTGAAGTTCCACGATGGACGAATGCCAAAATGGAGGTAACTGGTTGCTTTCTGAGACTTACACGTTTTGACAACTTGAATCTGCTTTGCTGCTGTCGTTTTCATGGCCATTTCTGAGGTGGTACTTCCATTCTTACTTTTCTATGCTTGGTATTTCTTTTGTTAGATCGCAACAAAGGAGTCTCTAAATCCAATTAAACAAGATATAAAGAAAGGAAAACTTCGCTATGTGTCAAATGTCTTCCCTCACAAGGGATACATATGGAACTATGGCGCTATGCCTCAGGTAATTATTTCCTACGGTCAAAGTTTTTTTTTTTCTGGATGATGCTGCTAGAAAACTTTGCATTTGATTTCAATATATATTTATCTATACATTTTTTGCCTTGTTTTAACAGACCTGGGAGGATCCTAGTCATAGAGACCAAGATACAAAATGCTGCGGAGACAACGATCCTATTGATGTCTGTGAAATTGGCTCAAAGGTGGCGTTTTTTTTAAATTTTTTTTTATAGGGGTGTCAGGTTTGGTGTTTAACCCCTTCATGACCAGGGGATTTTTCGTTTTTCCGTGTTCGTTTTTCGCTCCCCTCCTTCCCAGAGCCATAACTTTTTTATTTTCCCGTCAATTTGGCCATGTGAGGGCTTATTTTTTGCGGGACGAGTTGTACTTTTGAACGACATCATTGGTTTTAGCATGTCGTGTACTAGAAAACGGGAAAAAAATTCCAAGTGCGGTGAAATTGCAAAAAAAGTGCAATCCCACATTGGTTTTTTGTTTGGCTTTTTTGCTAGGTTCACTAAATGCTAAAACTGACCTGCCATTATGATTCTCCAGGTCATTACGAGTTCATAGACACCAAACATGACTAGGTTATTTTTTATGTAAGTGGTGAAAAAAAATTCCAAACTTTGCTAAAAAAAAAAAAAAAAAAAGTTGCGCCATTTTCCGATACTCGTAGCGTCTCCATTTTTCATCATCTGGGGTCGGTTGAGGGCTTATTTTTTGCGTGCCGAGATGACGTTTTTAATGATAGCATTTCGGTGCAGATACGTTCTTTTGATCGCCCGTTATTGCATTTTAATGCAATGTCGCGGCGACCAAAAAAACGTAATTCTGGCGTTTCGAATTTTTTTCCCGCTACGCTGTTTAGCGATCACGTTAATACTTTTTTTTAATTGATAGATCGGGCGATTCTGAGCGCGGCGATACCAAATATGCGTAGATTTGATATTTTTTTTATTGATTTATTTTGATTGGGGCGAAAGGGGGGTGATTTAAACTTTTATGTTTTTTTTATTTTTTTCAAATTTTTTTAAACTTTTTTTTTTAACTTTTGCCCTGCTTCAATAGCCTCCATGAGAGGCTAGAAGCAGGCATAGCACGATCGGCTCTGCTACATAGCAGCGATCTGCTGATCGCTGCTATGTAGCAGAATTGCACGTGTGCTGTGAGCGCCGACCACAGGGTGGCGCTCACAGCGACGGGCAATCAGTAACCATAGAGGTCTCAAGGACCTCTATGGTTACCATTCACAAGCATCGCCGACCCCCGATCATGTGACGGGGGTCGGCGATGACGTCATTTCCGGCCGCCCGGCCGGAAGCGGTAGTTAAATGCCGCTGTCTGCGTTTGACAGCGGCATTTAACTAGTTAATAGGTGCGGGCAGATCGCGATTCTGCCCGCGCCTATTACGGGCACATGTCAGCTGTTCAAAACAGCTGACATGTCCCGGCTTTGGTGCGGGCTCACCGCGGAGCCCTGCATCAAAGCAGGGGAGCCGGCATCGGACGGTATAGTACGTCCGATGCCGGTAAGGGGTTAAGTTCGCCATACACCAGATATCACCACAATCATTGATTGAAGGCTCACCACTCCTGAGCATACTGTACATTTGTTTTACCATGTGGGGAGTTAGCTGCTGCCAGACATAAAATGACTATGAAAGGATTGGACATGTTCAAATGCAACATGCCTTATCATTCTTCACCACAACATCTACTGTTGTGTATATGGGTGCACAACTTCACCCATTAGATGGTTGACAGGTAACATTGTGGGTTTGCCTGACAATCATCTGATGTGCATGATAATCCTTTAAGGGTTGAGTCTAAAGGTACCGTCACATTAAGCGACGCTGCAGCGATATAGACAACAATGCCGATCGCTGCATCGTCGCTGTTTAGTCGTTGTGTGATCGCTGGAGAGCTGTCACACAGACAGCTCTCCAGTGACCAACGATGCCGAGGTCCCCGGGTAACCAGGGTAAACATCAGGTTACTAAGCGCGGCCCTGCGCCGGCCGTAAAGCACAGCGGTGACGTCACAGACACCGGAATGTAAGTATGTAGTGTTTGTTTTTTTTAGGTAACCAGGGTAAATATCGGGTTACTAAGTGCGGCCCTGTACTTAGTAACCCGATGTTTACCCTGGTTAGAAGTGAAGACATCGCTGAATCGGCATCACACACGCCGATTCAGCGATGTCAGCGGGTGATCCAGCGACAAAATAAAGTTCTGGCCTTCTAGCTCCGACCAGCGATCTCACAGCAGGATCCCGATCGCTGCTGCGTGTCAAACACAACGATATTGCTATCCAGGACGCTGCAACGTCACGGATCGCTATCGTTATTGTTCTAAAGTCGCTCAGTGTGAAGGTACCTTAACTGTAGCCGACCGTAAACAATAGGATCCTGAAGAGTCCAGGGTGTCAGACCTTTGTCAGTGATATCCTTTCCTATCCGTTTCTGGAATACTGTTAAAATGTAAGCCTGTTCACGGTGGATTTCAGAGGCATATATGTAGCCTTTTATTAGGTAACTAGATGGAGGCCTGATGCTATTGCATCGGTAGGGCGGTAATGTCACGATGGGGGCAGGCTTTGCAGCATTGAGAATCACCCCCCCCGTGTGCTCCCCCACCTATCCACTCTCTCTTTCCTCATGTTGTGACTTCTTCCATCTGTGCTCTCTTCTTTGACCTGTCTACCCCATGTGCTATCCCCCTTTTCTGCTGTCTCTCCTTCCTGTGCTGTGTTCTCCCCTCAAAGACAATACTGACATTACAGCAGGAGATTGCAGAGGATACATTTTGTGAGGTAAAATATTGTTTAAAAACAGTCAGTGAAATATTTTACCTCACAAAAGAAATCCTCTGTGATCCGGTGTTGTAATGTCAGTACTGTCTTTTGCTTCCTCCCCTGCCCAGGAGATGTGGTATGCTCTATATACAGTCAGACACAGACAATTTTTAAAATGAACTTTTCTTTGTGGGAAAACCCCTGTAATGAGACCGGCTTCCTCTGCCTGTAGACACATAGCGCATCTGCCACCAGGATCAGCTGAATGATTCACTGCGCCTGCGCGGAATTCACACAGTAAATCAGACCGCCGCCATCTTTGTGCAGACAGATAGCGGCGGTCACATTAAAACTGCGCATGCACTCCTCCTGTACAAACATGGCGGCGGTCAGTGAATCATTCGGCTAATCCCGGCGGCGGCGTGTTCGCGACGGTATTCCGCTGGTGGTACCGTGCAAAAGGCTGCGTACGGCATATTCAGTGTGTGTGGTGCGTACGGCATATACAGTGTGTGTGTGGTGTGTACAGTATATACAATATGTGTATGGTGTGACCATGTACCGCACAAGAGGCTGGTACCACCAGCAGTTTCCATATTGAGACACCCATCACGGAACAGGATGTGAAGACATTACAAGGTACTGTAAGTACGACTAAATCTTTAGTGCATTTCCAGCTATCCACAAAAAACCTGTTACATTGACTCGCTATACAGACAGGCAGATCTAGCACGTATTGTACATAGATATCCAGTATATTGTAGCAGATTCAGACATTTGTGCTTATGCTCGATTTAGCGCACAGAGCATTGCCCAGGCTGCATATCATATTACCCTCTTGTTCCTGGGAGAAGGACTAAGGCCAGACTCTCACACATCGGTGTTTCATGGTCTGAGTATGGACCACGATGGCTGGACCAGCTTCGGTTCTCTTTACATGAACTTCACATCCCTACGGGCATAAAAGGTTTCTGAGTTTGTCAGTATGGACCATAAATCGTGTGAATCTGGCTTAAGTAGTGGTCTCCTTCCAACCTGTAGATGGTCTCAGTCGAAGATCCATGGAGTCCGTCACTAGTGGTACAGGAGACCAAGGCTTGTCTAAGAGCCTATATTCCTTTTAGAAATCGGTGGTAGTAAACTACCGGCATGTTATAATTTCTCCTCTGAGATGATGTCTTCAACCTGACTGTATTATTCTGGGTGCACTTTTCCTTTGTACATACAGAGTGACTACACCTTTAGTGGTCTTCACGGTTTTCCAGCCCAGTTATAGGGCATTCTGCAACTTGCAGTTGCACAGCAACCATGATGGTATCTCATATGCTTTGTGCTCGTTTACAACACTGAGAGATGAACACGTGCAAGATCCGCACAGCTCTGAGCGCTTCCGCTGCGTGCTTCAATCAGGCGTATCTTTGAACATTGATAGAGATGGGAGGCGGAGGGTTGTCTCCGTGATTGCTTGCCGGGGAAAGATTAGATGATCAAATTAAAACCATTCAGTAATAAAATCTTAATAGGATGCATCATGTGTTGCAGGTTTGCTCTAGGGGAGAAGTAATTCAAGTGAAACCACTAGGCGTTCTAGCTTTGATAGATGAAGGAGAAATGGACTGGAAGATTATTGCAATCAATACTGAAGATCCTGAAGCCGACAAATTCAATGGTTGGTTAAATTACAGTAGAAGTGATTACGGCGCAATTTGCTGGCTATGCCGCCGATTTCTGAATGTTCTGTTTTAATGAGTAATCTGTGTGAACTAGATGGGTTTGCTGTGAATTAAAGGGTTAGTCCTGTTTTGCTGAATTCTGCATTAGACCGGAGTCGCACATAACGTATAAAAATACGGTCCTTTTTTTGATGGCTGAGATACGCAGAAAATTTCCTGAACAGTGATCCGTATTCAATGCGAGGATTCGATTTTTTTCTCCAAAAACTATCCGTGTCACCGATTTGCAAAATGGACATAGAATGGGTCCATTGCCTCAAATATTCGTAAAAACATATATACAGTGTGTGTATATATATATATATATATATATATATATATATATATATATTTATATATATATATATATAAATATATAAATATATATATATATATATATATATATATATATATATATATATATATATATATATATATATATATAAATATCAAAAAAAGAAAAGCAGCACAAAAAATAATACTTTCAAGGCTTGAAAAAGGATTCTTATATCCGAAACGTTGCCACGCCTGCTCAGGCAATAAAGTCCACTTTTTGTATTATTTTTTGTGCTGCTTTTCTTTTTTTGATATTATTACTGGAGGCCGTTTGGACTGCTGGTTGGGAGAGCTTTGCACACCATTGAGGTAGTACTGGATGCTGTTCCTGTTTTTTTCTATATATATATATATATATATGTCAGTGAGACACATATATATACATATATTTATATTTCATATACCGCTAGATAGCATAAAAGCCGGTAATTCAATTGCCGGCTTTTGCTATCTCCTTCCCAAACCCGACAGGATATGACACATGGTTTACATACAGTAAACCTTTTCATATCCCTTATTTTTTAACATAATCCTCACTAGTAATGTTAGAAGTGTCTGTGTGCAAAATTTGGGGGCTCTAGCTGTTAAAATAAAGGGTTAAATCATGGAAAAAACTGGTGTGGGCTCCTGTGCAAATATCTCCGCCAAAGTGGGAAAGCCAGTGACTGAGGGCAGATATTAATAGCCTAGAGTGGTACCATGGTAATTGGCCCCCCTGGCTAAAAACATCTGCCCCCAGCCACCCCAGAAAAGGCACATCTGTAAGATGCACCTATTCTGGCACTTATCCACTCTCTTCCCACTCCCCTGTAGAGGTGGGATATGGGGTAATAAACCTTGCTATTGTAAGGTGACATTAAGCCAGGTTAATAATGGAGAGGTGTCAATAAGACACCTATCCATTATTAATCCTATGTTTATAAAGGCTTAAAAAAACATACACATTAGGAAAAAAGTATTTTAATTAAATAAAGACACATGGTGTTGTAATAGTTTATTAAACGCTCAATCCAATTGAAGACCCTTGTCACCTGAAACAAAGTTAAAATAAAAAAAACAACAATATCCCATACCTCTCCAGCGTTAGTCAAGTTCCACGATGTAAATCCATCATCGTGCATCCCCCCTACTCTGGAACTCTCTACCACAGCATATCAGACTCTCACCTACCATTGAAACCTTCAAAAAGAACCTGAAGACCTACCTCTTCCAGCAAGCCTACAACCTGCAATAACCACCGATCGACCAAACCACTGCACGAACAGCTCTATCCTCACCTACTGTATGCTCACCCATCTCTTGATTGTGAGCCCTTGCGGGCAGGGTCCTCTCTCCTCCTGTACCAGTTGTGACTTGTATTATTCAAGATTATTGTACCTGTTTTTATTATGTATACCCCTCCTCACATGTAAAGCGCCATGGAATAAATCGCGCTATAATAATGAATAATAATAATCAGAAGGGGTTAAATAATTTTACAAGCAGAAGCTCTACTAATGCAGCTGTGCTCCTGCCTGTAAAAAGTGGGGAATGAATGGAATGCAGGGGAACGTAGCTACCTAGACTTGCGGTGCTGCGCCCCCTGCTGGTATAGCCTCATATGAACTTGAGCGTGAGAACATATTCTGAAAAATTCCCACGCTCGAGTTCATAAGAGTTTATGCCAGCAGGGGGCGCAGCACCGCAAGTCAAAGTAGCTATGTTCCCCTGCTTTCCATTGATTCCCCACTTTTTACAGGCAGGGGCACAGCTGCATTAGCAGGCTCCTGCTTGTAAAATTATTTAACCCCTTCTGATGGATTTACATCGTGGGACTTGACTGTAAAGCCGGAGAGGTATGAGATATTGTTGTTTTGTTCATTTTAACTTTGCTTCAGGTGACAAGGGTCTTCAATTGGATTGAGAGTATAATAAGCTATTACAACACCATGTGTATTTATTTCATTAAAATACTTTTTTCCTAATGTGTGTGTTTTTTTAAGTTTTTATTAACCCCTCTGTGACCTTAGACGTACTATCCCGTCGAGGTGCCCTGGGCTTATCTGACCCTGGACGGGATAGTACGTCATAGCCGATCGGCCGCGCTCACGGGGGGAGCGCGGCCGATCGCGGCCGGGTGTCAGCTGCTTATCGCAGCTGACATCCGGCACTATGTGCCAGGAGCGGTCACGGACCGCCCCCGGCACATTAACCCCTGGCACACCGCGATCAAAGATGATCGCGATGTGCCGGCGGTGCAGGGAAGCACCGCGCAGGGAGGGGGCTCCCTGCGGGCTTCCCTGAGCCCCCTGCAGCAACGCGATGTGATCGCGTTGCTGCGAGGGTCTCCTCACCTCCCTCCCTGCTCGAGCCCCGGATCCAAGATGGCCGCGGATCCGGGTCCTGCAGGGAGGGAGGTGGCTTCACAGAGCCTGCTCAGAGCAGGCACTGTGAAGGCTGCAGCACTCGGAGACAGATCAGTGATCTGACAGAGTGCTGTGCAAACTGTCAGATCACTGATCTGTGATGTCCCCCCCTGGGACAAAGTAAAAAAGTAAAAAAAAAATTTTCCAAATGTGTAAAAAAAATAAAAAAAAATATTCCAAAATAATGAAAAAAAAAAAAAAATATTATTCCCATAAATACATTTCTTCATCTAAATAAAAAAAAAAACCCAATAAAAGTACACATATTTAGTATCGCCGCGTCCGTAACGACCCGACCTATAAAACTGTCCCACTAGTTAACCCCTTCAGTAAACACCGTAAGAAAAAAAAAAAAAAAACGAGGCAAAAAACAACGCTTTATTATCATACCGCCGAACAAAAAGTGGAATAACACGCGATCAAAAGGACAGATATAAATAACCATGGTACCGCTGAAAGCGTCATATTGTCCCGCAAAAAAAGAGCCGCCATACAGCATCATCAGCAAAAAAATAAAAAAGTTATAGTCCTGAGAATAAAGCGATGCAAAAATAATTATTTTTTCTGTAAAATAGTTTTTATCGTATAAAAGCACCAAACCATAAAAAAATGATATAAATGAGGTATCGCTGTAATCGTACTGACCCGAAGAATAAAACTGATTTATCAATTTTACCAAACGCGGAACGGTATAAACGCCTCCCCCAATAGAAATTCATGAATAGCTGGCTTTTGGTCATTCTTCCTCACAAAAATCGGAATAAAAAGCGATAAAAAAATGTCACGTGCCCAAAAATGTTTTCAATAAAAACGTCAACTCGTCCCGCAAAAAACAAGACCTCACATGACTCTGTGGACCAAAATATGGAAAAATTATAGCTCTCAAAATGTGGTATTGCAAAAAATATTTTTTGCAATAAAAAGGGTCTTTCAGTGTGTGACGGCTGCCAATCATAAAAATCCGCTAAAAAACTCGCTATAAAAGTAAATCAAACCCCCCTTCATCACCCCCTTAGTTAGGGAAAAATAAAAAAAAATGTATTTATTTCCATTTTCCCATTAGGGCTAGGGTTAGGGCTAGGGTTAGGGTTAGGGTTAGGGCTAGGGCTAGGGTTAGGGCTAGGGTTAGGGCTAGGGTTAGGGCTAGGGTTAGGGCTAGGGTTAGGGTTAGGGTTAGGGCTAGGGTTAGGGCTAGGGTTAGGGTTAGGGTTGGGGCTACAGTTAGGGTTGGGGCTAAAGTTAGGGTTAGGGTTTAGATTACATTTACAGTTGGGAATAGGGTTGGGATTAGGGTTAGGGGTGTGTCAGGGTTAGAGGTGTGGTTAGGGTTACCGTTGGAATTAGGGTTAGGTGTGTTTAGATTAGGGTTTCAGTTATAATTGGGGGGTTTCCACTGTTTCGGCACATCAGGGGCTCTCCAAACATGACATGGCGTCCGATCTCAATTCCAGCCAATTCTGCGTTGAAAAAGTAAAACAGTGCTCCTTCCCTTCCGAGCTCTCCTGTGTGCCCAAACAGGGGTTTACCCCAACATATGGGGTATCAGCGTACTCAGGACAAATTGGACAACAACTTTTGTGGACCAATTTCTCCTGTTACCCTTGGGAAAATACAAAACTGGGGGCTAAAAAATAATTTTTGTGGGAAAACAAAAAGATTTTTTATTTTCACGGCTCTGCGTTATAAACTGTAGTGAAACACTTGGGGGTTCAAAGTTCTCACAACACATCTAGATAAGTTCATTGAGGGGTCTAGTTTCCAATATGGGGTCACTTGTGGGGGGTTTCTACTGTTTAGGTACATTAGGGGCTCTGCAAACGCAATGTGACGCCTGCAGACCAATCCATCTAAGTCTGCATTCCAAATGATGCTCCTTCCCTTCCGAGCCCTCCCATGCGCCCAAACGGTGGTTCCCCCCCACATATCGGGTATCAGCGTACTCAGGACAAATTGGACAACAACATTTAGGGTCCAATTTCTCCTGCTAACCTTGGAAAAATACAAAACTGGGGGCTAAAATATAATTTTTGTGGAAAAAAAAATATTTTTTATTTGCATGGCTCTGCGTTATAAACTTCTGTGAAGCCCTTGGTGGGTCAAAGTGCTCACCACACATCCAGATAAGTTCCTTAGGGGGTCTACTTTCCAAAATGGTGTCACTTGTGGGGGGTTTCAATGTTTAGGCACATCAGTGGCTCTCCAAACGCAACATGGCGTCCCATCTCAATTCCTGTCAATTTTGCATTGAAAAGTCAAACGGCGCTCCTTCCCTTCCGAGCTCTCCCATGCGCCCAAACAGTGGTTTACTGCCACATATGGGGTATCAGCGTACTCGGGACAAATTGGACAACAACTTTTGAGGTCCAATTTCTTCTCTTACCCTTGGAAAAATAAAAAATTGGGGGCAAAAATATAATTTTTGTGAAAAAATATGATTTTTTATTTTTACGGTTCTGCATTATAAACTTCTGTGAAGCACTTGGTGGGTCAAAGTGCTCACCACACATCCAGATAAGTTCCTTAGGGGGTCTACTTTCCAAAATGGTGTCACTTGTGGGGGGTTTCAATGTTTAGGCACATCAGTGGCTCTCCAAACGCAACATGGCGTCCCATCTCAATTCCTGTCAATTTTGCATTGAAAAGTCAAATAGCGCTCCTTCCCTTCCGAGCTCTCCCATGCGCCCAAACAGTGGTTTACTGCCACATATGGGGTATCAGCGTACTCAGGACAAATTGGACAACAACTTTTTGGGTCCAATTTCTCCTGTTACCCTTGGTAAAATAAAACAAATTGGAGCTGAAGTAAATTTTTTGTGTAAAAAAGTTAAATGTTCATTTTTATTTAAACATTCCAAAAATTCCTATTAAACACCTGAAGGGTTAATAAACTTCTTGAATGTGGTTTTGAGCACCTTGAGGGGTGCAGTTTTTAGAATGGTGTCACACTTGGGCATTTTCTATCATATAGACCCCTCAAAATGACTTCAAATGAGACGTGGTCCCTAAAAAAAAATGGTGTTGTAAAAATGAGAAATTGCTGGTCAACTTTTAACCCTTATAACTCCCTAACAAAAACAAAAATTGGTTCCAAAATTATGCTGATGTAAAGGAGACATGTGGGAAATGTTACTTATTAAGTATTTTGTGTGACATATCTCTGTGATTTAATTGCATAAAAATTCAAAGTTTGAAAATTGCGAAATTTTCTAAATTTTCGCCAAATTTCCGTTTTTTTCACAAATAAACGCAGGTACTATCAAAGAAATTTTACCACTATCATGAAGTACAATATGTCACGAGAAAACAATGTCAGAATCACCAGGATCCGTTGAAGCGTTTCGGAGTTATAACCTCATAAAGGGACAGTGGTCAGAATTGTAAAAATTGGCCTGGTCATTAACGTGCAAACCACCCTTGGGGGTAAAGGGGTTAATATTGGATTAATAATGGATAGGTGTCTTATTGACACCTCTCCATTATTAACCTGGCTTAATGTCACCTTACAATAGCAAGGTGACATTAACCCTTTATTACCCCATATCCCACCGCTACAGGGGAGTGGTAAGAGAGAGGCCAAGTGCCAGGATAGGTGCATCTTACAGATGTGCCTTTTCTGGGGTGGCTGGGGGCAGATGTTTTTAGCCGGGGGGGAGCCAATAACCATGGTCCCTCTCTAGGCTATTAATATCTGCCCTCAGTCACTGGCTTTCCCACTCTGGTGGAGTAAATTGCGTGGGAGCCCACGCCAGTTTTTTCCGTGATTTAACCCTTTATTTTAACAGCTAGAGACCCCAAATTTTGCACACAGACACATCTAACATTACTAGTGAGGAATATCTTAAAAAATAAGGGATATGAAATGGTTTACTGTATGTAAACCATGTGTCATATCCTGTCGGGTTTGGGAAGGAGATAGCAAAAGCCGGCAATTGAATTACCGGCTTTTCTGCTATCTAGCGCTGTATGAAATTTCATATATATATATATATATATATATATATATATATATATATATATATATATATATATATATATATATAATCAAATTTACATCTCCCTATACTATGTGTAGACATTTATTCTATCTATTCTTTTCTAACCTGTCAGTGTGATTTTACTGTACACCGCACTGAATTGCCGGCTTTTCTATAGAACACCGGTGCGTATTTCTCGCAAGTCACACTGATGGTCCGTGTGTAATCCGTTTTTTTATCGCACCCACAGACTTGCATTGGGGATTTTTGGCTGAGATACACTGACAGTCGCAGCATGCTGCGATTTCACTCGGATCCTGAATACGGCTGAGAAAACAACGGATAATAGGAGCTGCCCCATAGATTAACATTGGGCCGAGTGCTATGTGATTTTTTTTATCGCATTGCACTCATCCTTATTACGGTCTAGTGTGACACCGGCCTTAAAAGGTGAGCTGGGCAGGTGACATCACAACTACTGACACGTGCCCGGATGCGTTCGTGATAGGTAGATGCGCCATCACCTGTCCTGCTCATCAGTCCATACGGATGGGTGCACAGCAGGTCTAACGTTTAGTGTCCTAGGTACCTGCCCCCAAGACTACGACTCATAAAGTATTGTCATCAAAAATGTAAAAATAATTGTTTGCTGTTTTTTTGGGGATGTAATGACTTACTTATTTTTTTGCAAAAGTGACAACTTCTCAGAAGCTGATGGTAAGGTTCCTACTATCACATTTAGTTAGCGCATTGTGAGGAGCCAATATATTTCCTGATTCTGCTTTTGCAAAAATGGTCACCACAACAAACCATTCATATACATTTTTATATTTTGTTGGTAATTCCCTTTAACCCCTTCCCAACATGGCTATTTTCCACCTTTTGTGTTTTGTTTTTTTTGCCTCTTCTTCTACCAAGAGAAATTAATTTTAATTTTCTTTTTTTTTTTGTCAAAATAGCCATATGAGAGCTTGTGTTTTTGCAGAACGCAATGTACTTTTGAATGGCACGTTATCAAAAAAGAGGGCACCACCACTAATATGTCAAATAGAGATATGTCTCGAATCTACCTCAACATGAAAAAACATAAACCAAAGCACATAGAACAAGACATGTTGTATTGGAGATCAACGGGACAATAATAAAGTACCAAATATAAATATTTATTAGAAAAAGATAAGCAAGCATAAACATTAAAAACAGTTAAAAAGGCAAGAAAAATACCCACAATGACAGAAGGGAAGAGCATACCCCACAGACTAGGATGTACTTTGGCACCTAAGAAGGCTAAACAAAGGGATCGCCACACAAGGTAGCTTTGTCGGGGGCAAATGTGCCTGCTCACAAAACCTTACATCTTAAATACACTTACATAATAGAGGGATCCAAATCAGCTGCAGGGGAAACAGCGGCCATGAAACCGGAAGTGGCAATGGAGTTGGCCATGCGGCCGGAAATGACGTCGGCATGGAGAAAGTCCATGACAACCAAATTAATATGTATGCGGAATAGCGTAAATTTTGTTCAAAAAGGCTTGCGCATATTGAAGTTATAAATACAAGATCAATTACAGCGCCGGCATTACCAAATATTTATAATACACAGCACCCACAAAACCGGCAGTCCTGCCGGAAATGACGCATTTATAACATGGAACCATGGCAACCCTCATAACAGATATACGGGACGTCAGTAAAGCAGTCAAACATGGTGCAGGTGTTACTTAAAAAAACTCACACACAAGAAAGATGTTCCAATGAGGTTCGGTTTTTTAATACATCAGATCATTTGGGCAAGAAATCCAGGCCGTCCGGTCCGTAGTGACGTCAAATGAAATGATTCTATGACACAAAAGTAATATATGCATATAGTGCCGGCAGGCTGGCCATGTGTAAAAAACATATATAGCTCAAAGCCCCGCACTTGTTAAAATATATACACACATAATCAAAGGTGGGTATTGGTATTCCCAAGTTTCCTTATAATGCACAGGTGCTGGAGCGCTAAATGGTGTAAAGCACAAAGTAACGGCCATCCGGCCGAAGGTGACGTCAGCATAGTGTGGCTCCATAGCAGCCAAAATACACGATCTATAAGGTACCGGTCATTTATGACCGGATACAACGTGATGGTTCCAAGCCTTAGCACACCAAAAACCGCATAATCCGAAGTGGCTGCAGTGGTCCTAATGCGCGGGCTGCGCAACATAAATAAGTAAGGGTCCACTAAAAGGAACCTATCCGGGAAAGTTGGAAAGAGAGGGGGATGGTGGGGAGGGGGGGTTTCAGAACCCGTTATAACCCCGCAGGAATCAATTGACATTTCTACAATAGCCAAATTAATATATAAATTTGGCCGATAAAAGATATCCACCTCCTCTAATGGGTGGCACAAGGCAAAAAAAAAAAAATGTAAATGTAAATAGACTGCCTATCCCCAAGATGCAGGGGTGCACCCTCCCTGCCAAATAGACAATACCCAAAACCAACAATCAAGCCCCAGTCCAATAAAGCCAAATAGCGACTGCATGCAATGCACTTGGCCATGATCAGATGTACTCACAGCACTAGGAAATACAAAAAATAGAATAAGCACAGCCAGTGGACCCTTACTTATTTATGTTGCACAGCCCGTGCATTAGGAACACTGAAGCCACTTCGGATTATGCGGTTTTTGGTGTGCTAAGGCTTGGGACCATCACGTTGTATCCGGTCATAAATGACCGGTACCTTATAGATCGTGTATTTTGGCTGCTAGGGAGCCGTTACTTTGTGCTTTACACCATTTAGCGCTCCAGCACCTGCGCATTATAAGGAAACTTGGGAATACCCACCTTTGATTATGTGTGTATATATTTTAACCTTCGTCCGGCTGAGTAGGTACAATTGTAACTATTCCGTTTTAAAATTGCAATAACTTTTTTTTTCGAAAAGCCGTAGAGGGCTGAAATTTCGTGACATCTCTGCAGTTTTGGTCCAGAATATATTGGCCAAATTTCAATAAAATATATATGAAGGTACAATTGTACCTCTGCAGCCTGTTAACGTTGTAAAATTATGCAGCCTGATGAAGGTTAACAAGTGCGGGGCTTTGAGCTATTGATGTTTTTTACACATGGCCAGCCTGCCGGCACTATATGCATATATTACTTTGGTGTCATAGAATCATTTCATTTGACGTCACTACGGGCCGGACGGCCTGGATTTCTTGCCCAAATGATCTGATGTATTAAAAAACCGAACCTCATTGGAACATCTTTCTTGTGTGTGAGTTTTTTAAGTAACACCTGCACCATGTTTGACTGCTTTACTGTCGTCCCGTATATCTGTTATGTGGGTTGCCATGGTTCCATGTTATACCTGCGTCATTTCCGGCCGGACGGCCGGTTTTGTGGGTACTGTGTATTATAAATATAAATATTTGGTAATGCCGGCGTTGTAATTGATCTTGTATTTATAACTTCAATATGCGCAAGCCTTTTTGAACAAAATTCACGCTATTCCGCACACATATTAATTTGGTTGTCATGGACTTTCTCCATGCCGACGTCATTTCCGGCCGCACGCCTGGGTCTTTGTGCTCACACCACTTAGTGTTCTAGCGCATGCACACTACACTGGGAACAACTCCATTGCCACTTCCGGTTTCGTGGCCGCTGTTTCCCCTGCAGCTGATTTGGATCCCTCTATTATGTAAGTGTATTTAAGATGTAAGGTTTTGTGAGCAGGCACACTTGCCCCTGACGAAGCTACCTTGTGTGGCGATACGCGATGGGCTGCCTAGCCCCACGGACCTCTTGGCACCTTGACTGACAGGACCGACCGGACTTTTTGACTTGAGATACCTCCATTATGCTCGGGGATCCCCATATCTGATTGATACACATGAGTATGGAGCTCCTTTTTCTATGAATGCCTTGGCTGTGATAATTCTGATTAGTATTGTTGCTTCACTATGATCCTTTATGCAGCTTATTGCAGCTTGTTGGGGATAAGCCAATTCAGGGGGGATAAGACTCTCTATTTATTTTAGGTGGGTAATTCTATTGCTCCTATGTCGGTGACTTTCTTATAATGTCTTGAAGATATATGTCATGGTGGCGACCCTCCTGTATTATAACTACTTTGAATAACCAGTTTACAATCATTATTTGATTTATTGTTTTTTGAAGGGTTTTTTTTCCAAACTCCCCCTGTTTAGCCTTCTCAGGTGCCAAAGTACATCCTAGTCTGTGGGGTATGCTCTTCCCGTCTGTCATAGTGGGTATTTTTCTTGCCTTTTTAACTGTTTTTAATGTTTATGCTTATCTTTTTCTAATAAATATTTATATTTGGTACTTTATTATTGTCCCGTTAATCTCCAATACAACATGTCTTGTTCTATGTGCTGTACTTTTGAATGGCGTCATTGATTTTATGTGATGTTCTGAAAGGTGGGAAACCAAATTCCAAGTGCAGTGAAATTGCGAAAAAGTGCAATTACACAATTGTTTTTTGGGTTTTTCATTCACCCTGTTCACTATATGGTAAAAATGACCTGGCAATATGATTATTGAGCTACCAATCACGCATAGCTCACTTTTTGTTATTTAACTGCCAAAAATTCAGAAATTTGTAAATAAAAAAAATATATATATGTAAAAAACTTGGGCTCTCGTGTCATGTAATCTTGGCATTTTAGATTTATTCTTTCTCTCATTACACCATTTACCAAAAGGGTTAATTCATTTTATATTTTGATGATTGAACTTTTACGGATGTAACGATAGCCCAAATGCGTATCACATATGTATGTTTGTTTCTGTATTTTTTTCTTTTTCCGACCTTGCTTGACCGCTTATGTTCTCTTCAAATCCTTCTAGCATTAAGAGCATTGAGTGCTAGGACAGAAGAGTTGGAGGTTTTTCTAAATGGAGATTGAGATATTAAAAGCTCTTCAGAAATGAGATGGAGCCATGGTACTACTGAGATCCTTGGTTTTTAAATATAACTTTTTTTCTCCCCATATTGCTGTATTAACAATTGTTGTAATGTTCTGTATCAAATATGCTGACAGCAAATAACTGGCATCAGGCTTTTCCTTTAATTACAGACATTGATGATGTAAGAAAGTACAAACCTGGCTATCTCGAGGCTACTGTCGAATGGCTGAAAACCTATAAAGTGCCAGATGGAAAGCCAGAAAACCAGTTTGGCTTTAATGGGCAATTTAAAGATCAGGTGAGATCGATTTCTTCTTAGAGGATTGTTCCATGAACAAAAGTATATTTTACTCAACAGATCTCGAAGTAATAATAATTTCCACAATTGGATGTGTTTAAAAAAATGTTCCTGTGCTGAGATAATCTTATAAATCTTATAAATGTGCCCCTGCTGTGCACTGTGTAATGGCTGTGTCTGATCATACAGGAACATGGTCTGATCATACCACAGCTCCTGGGCAGGGAGGAAGCAAAAGAGTATACAGACAGGACAGCATGGGATTGCAGATGATTTTTTGAGTTAAACATTTCGTTGCCTGTTTTTAAACAATATTTTACCTTAAAGAAAGAAAGAATCAGCTGTGATCCCCTGCTGTCCTGTCTGTAATCAGGGGAGGGGTCAAAGTTAGCATACTGCGCTCTAATTGTGTCACAACTGATGCACCCAGTAAACTAAGTTATACATCGCTGGAATCGGGGTCTCTTTCCCTACATTATGCTGCTCTCGGGTAGCAAAAATCTGGTGACCAACTCACTTTCATTTTATTCTGCTGGTTTGTATGATTATGGCAATACAAAATGTTGTGTCAAGGCTGGGTGGAGGGGTTTGGCATGGGTATTGGTCATAGAGTTACAGGGAGGTGTCAATTATGTAAAACAGCCAAAATTTACCATGTATGGATTAGGTTAATGCAAGGGGTTAAGGAAGAGCTTTATATGACAGACGTATTAAAATATGAGCTGAATATGTTGAATTGTTTTCTATTACTGTTTCTATTCTATGAGTGAGATTTATTAATGCCATCTTAAATTTCAACTACAGTAAGTTCACAGTTTTTTTTTTTTTTTGAGGCAGAAAATGCAATGAGCTTTTTACCCCTTTCTGCCAGCTAACGGAATAGTACGTCAGCTGGCAGTATCACCTGCCTTGAGTTGGGCTCCGGAAATGAGCCCACCTCAAAGCCGTGACATGTCAGCTCTTTTCAACAGGTGACATGTGCCCGCAATGGGCGTGAGCGGAATCGCGATCCCCCAGCGCCCATTAACTAGATAAATGCCGCTGTCAAACTCTTGACAGCGGCATTTAACAAGCGCTGCTGGCCGCGCAGCTGGAAGTACGTGCACTGCTGACCCCGTCACGTGATCGGGGGTCATCGGTGGGTTGCCATCACAACCAGAGGTCTCCTAAAGACCTCTATGGTTGTTGATGATGGATTGCTATGAGAGCCACTGTACGCTCATAGCAATGCTGTTATTCAGCTACATAGAGGTGATCTGTGCATCACCTCTATGTAGCAGAGGCGATCGAGTAGTGGATGCTTCAAGCATCCCATGGAGGCTATTGAAGCATTCCAAAATTAGAAAAAAAAATGGAGACGCTACCGGTATTGGAAAATTGCGCAATTTTTATTTTTTTAGCAAACTTTGGAATTTTTTTTTTACCACTTAGATAAAAGAGAACGTAAACATGTTTGGGGTCTGTGAACTCGTAATGACGTGGAAAATCATAATGGCAGGTCAGTGATAGCATTTAGTGAACCTAGCAAAAAAGCCAAACGAAAAACAAGTGTGGGATTGCACTTTTTTTGCAATTTCATTGCACTTGGAATTTTTTCCCATTTTATGTTACACGACATGGTAAAACAAATGGTATTGTTCAAAAGTACATCTCGACCCGCAAAAAATAAGCCCTCATATGACCATATTGACGGAAACATAAAAAAGTTATGGCTCTGGAAAGAAGGGGAGCGAAAAACGAAAAAAGCTCCGGGGGTTAAGCAGGTTTCAATTCATGATAGACTTTTTTAATTTTTGAGGGATTTTTGCAGGGTTGATTTTATATTAATATTAGAAGAGTAATGAAAGCATATTTAAAGATGTATTATTATTTTTATGTTAAATCAAAATTTTGGAGTAAATCAATTTCAAAATATTCCTCAGAAAACACCATGTGAACCTGTTTTGTTTTTTTTAGGTGGTGGTGGTGGGGGGAGGGGGGGTTATTCCCAAGCCAATAAAAAGAAAAAATAATCTCCAGCATGGATCTTCTAAAAAGTCAATTTATTGGAAACACTTTAAAATGCAAACATTTGCAAAAAAGAGATGGGGGTCCCAGGTGGTCAACGCCGACGTGTTTCGACCAAGCCAATAAAAAGACCCCTGAATGGTCATACATTGTTTTTTTTTCTCTTTTTTAACCCCTTCCCGACCCATGACGCCACGTAGGTGTCATGAAAGTCGGTGCCAATCCGACCCATGACGCCTATGTGGCGTCATGGAAAGATCGCGTCCCTGCAGATCGGGTGAAAGGGTTAACTCCCATTTCACCCGATCTGCAGGGACAGGGGGAGTGGTAGTTTAGCCCAGGGGGGGTGGCTTCACTCCCTCGTGGCTACGATCGCTCTGATTGGCTGTTGAAAGTGAAACTGCCAATCAGAGCGATTTGTAATATTTCACCTATTATAACGGGTGAAATATTACAATCCAGCCATGGCCGATGCTGCAATATCATCGGCCATGGCTGGAAATACTAATGTGCCCCCACCCCACCGATCGCCCCCCCAGCCCCCCGATCTGGCCGGTCCTCTGCTCCGGCTCCCCTCCGTCCAGTGCTCCGCTCCCCCCCGTGCTTTTGTCCGCTCCCCCCGTGCTCCAATCACCCCCCCGTGCTCCAATCACCCCCCCCCGCACTCCGATCCACCCCCCACCCCCCGGTGCTCCGTTCCACCCCCCCGTGCTCCATTCCAGCCCCCCCGTGCTCCGTTCCACGCCCCCCGTGTTCCGTTCCACCCCTCCCGCGCTCCGATTTCCCCCCCCCCCCCGTGCTCCGATCCCCCCACCGTGGTCCCCCCCCACCCCATCATACTTACCGATCCAGCCGGGGTCCCGTCCGTCTTCTCCCTGGGCGCCGCCATCTTCCAAAATGGCGGGCGCATGCGCAGTGCGCCCGCCGAATCTGCCGGCCGGCAGATTCGTTCCAAAGTGCATTTTGATCACTGAGATAGATTATATCTCAGTGATCAAAATAAAAAAAATTATAAATGACCCCCCCCCCCTTTGTCACCCCCATAGGTAGGGACAATAAAAAAATAAAGAAATTTTTTTTTCCACTAATGTTAGAATAGGGTTAGGGTTAGGGGTAGGGGTAGGGTTAGGGTTTCGGTATGTGCACACGTATTCTGTTCCTCTGCGGATTTTTCCGCTGCGGATTTGATAAATCCGCAGTGCTAAACCGCTGCGGATTTATGGCGGATTTACCGCGTTTTTTTCTGCGCATTTCACTGCGGTTTTACAACTGCGATTTTCTATTGGAGCAGTTGTAAAACCGCTGCGGAATCCGCACAAAGAAGTGACATGCTGCGGAATGTAAACCGCTGCATTTCCGTGCAGTTTTTCCGCAGCATGTGTACAGCGATTTTTGTTTCCCGTAGGTTTACATTGAACTGTAAACTCATGGGAAACTGCTGCGGATCCGCAGCGTTTTCCGCAGCGTGTGCACATACCTTTAGAATTAGGCTATGTGCACACTGTGCGGATTTGGCTGCGGATTGGCCGCTGCGGATTCGCAGCAGTGCTCCATCAGGTTTACAGTACCATGTAAACATATGAAAAACCAAATCCGCTGTGCCCATGGTGCGGAAAATACCGCGCGGAAACGCTGCGTTGTATTTTCCGCAGCATGTCAATTCTTTGTGCGGATTCCGCAGCGTTTTACACCTGTTCCTCAATAGGAATCCGCAGGTGAAATCCGCACAAAAAACACTGGAAATCCGCGGAAAATCCGCAGGTAAAACGCAGTGCCTTTTACTCGCGGATTTTTCAAAAATGGTGCGGAAATATCTCACACGAATCCGCAACGTGGGCACATAGCCTTAGGGTTAGGGTTGGAATTAGGGTTGTGGTTAGGGTTGTGATTAGGGTTATGGCTACAGTTGGGATTAGGGTTAGAGGTGTGGGGGGGTTAGTGTTGGAGGTAGAATTGAGGGGTTACCACTGTTTAGGCACATCAGGGGTCTCCAAACGCAACATGGCGCCACCATTGATTCCAGCCAATCTCGTATTCAAAAAGTCAAATGGTGCTCCCTCACTTCCGAGCCCCGACGTGTGCCCAAACAGTGGTTTACCCCCACATATGGGGTACCAGCATACTCAGGACAAACTGCGCAACAATTACTGGGGTCCAATTTCTCCTGTTACCCTTGTGAATCTAAAAAAATGCTTGCTAAAACATAATTTTTGAGGAAAGAAAAATGATTTTTTATTTTCACGGCTCTGCGTTGTAAACGTCTGTGAAGCACTTGGGGGTTCAAAGTGCTCACCACATATCTAGATAAGTTCCTTGGGGGGTCTAGTTTCTAAAATGGGGTCACTTGTGGGGGTTTCTACTGTTTAGGCACACCAGGGGCTCTGCAAACGCAACGTGACACCCGCAGACCATTCCATCAAAGTCTGCATTTCAAAAGTCACTACTTCCCTTCTGAGCCCCGACGTGTGCCCAAACAGTGGTTTACCCCCACTCATGGGGTATCAGCGTACTCAGGAGAAACTGGACAACAACTTTTGGGGTCCAATTTCTCCTGTAACCCTTGGGAAAATAAAAAATTCTGGGCTAAATAATTATTTTTGAGGAAAGAAAACGTATTTATTATTTTCACGGCTCTGCATTATACACTTCTATGAAGCACTTGGGGGTTCAAAGTGCTCACCACACATCTAGATAAGTTCCTTTCGGGGTCTAGTTTCCAAAATGGGGTCACTTGTGGGGGGTTTCTACTGTTTAGGCACATCAGGGGCTCTGCAAACGCAACGTGACGCCCGCAGAGCATTCCATCAAAGTCTGCATTTCAAAACGTCACTACTTCAATTCCAAGCCCCGGCATGTGCCCAAACAGTAGTTTACCCCCACATATGGGGTATCACCGTACTCAGGAGAAACTGGACAACAAATATTGGGGTCAAATTTCTCCTGTTACCCTTGGGAAAATTAAAAAATTCTGGGCTAAATAATTATTTTTGAGGAAAGAAAACGTATTTATTATTTTCACGGCTCTGCATTATAAACTTCTATGAAGCGCTTGGGGGTTCAAAGTGCTCACCACACATCTAGATAAGTTCCTTTCGGGGTCTAGTTTCCAAAATGGGGTCACTTGTGAGGGGTTTCTACTGTTAAGCCACATCAGGGGCTCTGCAAACGCAACGTGACGCCCACAGAGCATTCCATCAAAGTCTGCATTTCAAAACGTCACTACTTCACTTCCGAGCCCCGGCATGTGCCCAAACAGTGATTTACCCCCACATATGGGGTATCAGCGTACTCAGGACAAACTGGACAACAACTTTTGGGGTCAAATTTCTCCTGTTACTCTTGGGAAAATAAAAAATTGCAGGCTAAAAGATCATTTTTGAGAAAATAATTTTTTTTTTTTTTTTTCATGGCTCTGCGTTATAAACTTCTGTGAAGCACTTGGGGGTTCAAAGTCCTCACCACACATCTAGATTAGTTCCTTTGGGGGTCTAGTTTCCAAAATTGTGTCATTTCTGGGGGATCTCCAATGTTTAGGCACACAGGGGCTCTCCAAACGTGACATGGTGTCCGCTAATGATTGGAGCTAATTTTCCATTTAAAAAGCCAAATGGCGTGCCATCCCTTCCGAGCCCTGCCGTGCGCCCAAACAGTGGTTTACCCTCACATATGGGGTATCAGCGTACTCGGGACAAACTGGACAACAATATTTGGGGTCCAATTTCTCCTATTATCCTTGGCAAAATAGGAAATTCCAGGCTAAAAAATCATTTTTGAGGAAAGAAAAATTATTTTTTATTTTCATGGCTCTGCGTTATAAACTTCTGTGAAGCACCTGGGGGTTTAAAGTGCTCAATATGCATCTAGATAAGTTCCTTGGGGGGTCTAGTTTCCAAAATGGGGTCACTTGTGGGGGAGCTCCAATGTTTAGGCACACAGGGGCTCTCCAAACCCGACATGGTGTCCGCTAACAATTGGAGCTAATTTTCCATTCAAAAAGTCAAATGGCGCGCCTTCCCTTCCGAGCCCTGCCGAGTGCCCAAACAGTGGTTTACCCCCACATATGAGGTATCGACGTACTCGGGAGAAATTGCCCAACAAATTTTTTGATCCATTTTATCCTACTGCCCATGTGAAAATGAAAAAATTGAGGCGAAAATAATTTTTTTGTGAAAAAAAAAAAGTACTTTTTCATTTTTACAGATCAATTTGTGAAGCACCTGAGGGTTTAAAGTGCTCAGTATGCATCTAGATAAGTTCCTTGGGGGGTCTAGTTTCCAAAATGGGGTCACTTGTGGGGGAGCGCCAATGTTTAGGCACACAGGAGCTATCCAAACGCGACATGGTGTCCGCTAACGATGGAAATAATTTTTCATTCAAAAAGTCAAATGGCGCTCCTTCCCTTCCGAGCCTTACCATGTGCCCAAACAGTGGTTTACCCCCACATGTGAGGTATTGGTGTACTCAGGAGAAATTGCCCAACACATTTTAGGATCCATTTTATCCTGTTGCCCATGTGAAAATGAAAAAATTGAGGCTAAAAGAATTTTTTTGTGAAAAAAAAGTACTTTTTCATTTTTACGGATCAATTTGTGAAGCACCTGGGGGTTCAAAGTGCTCACTATGCATCTAGATAAGTTCCTTGGGGCGTCTAGTTTCCAAAATGGGGTCACTTCTGGGGGAGCTCCAATTTTTAGGCACACGGGGGCTCTCCAAACGTGACATGGTGTCCGCTAAAGAGTGGAGCCAATTTTTGATTCAAAAAGTCAAATGGCGCTCCTTCCCTTCCAAGCCCTGCCGTGCGCCCAAACAGTGGTTTACCCCCACATATGAGGTATCAGCGTACTCAGCGTGGACAACAACTTTCGTGGTTCAGTTTCTCCTTTTACCATTGGGAAAATAAAAAAATTGTTGCTAAAAGATAATTTTTGTGACTAAAAAGTTAAATGTTCATTTTTTCCTTCCATGTTGCTTCTGCTGCTGTGAAGCACCTGAAGGGTTAATAAACTTCTTGAATGTGGTTTTGAGTACCTTGAGGGGTGCAGTTTTTAGAATGGTGTCACTTTTGGGTATTTTCAGCCATATAGACCCCTCAAACTGACTTCAAATGTGAGGTGGTCCCTAAAAAAAATGGTTTTGTAAATTTCGTTGTAAAAATGACAAATCGCTGGTGAAATTTTAACCCTTATAACTTCCTAACAAAAAAAAATTTTGTTTCCAAAATTGTGCTGATGTAAAGTATACATGTGGGAAATGTTATTTATTAACTATTTTGTGTCACATATCTCTCTGGTTTAACAGAATAAAAATTAAAAATGTGAAAATTGCGAAATTTTCAAAATTTTCGCCAAATTTCCGTTTTTATCACAAATAAACGCAGAATTTATTGACCTAAATTTACCACTAACATGAAGCCCAATATGTCACGAAAAAACAATCTCAGAACCGCTAGGATCCGTTGAAGCGTTCCTGAGTTATTACCTCATAAAGGGACACTGGTCAGAATTGCAAAAAACGGCAAGGTCATTAAGGTCAAAATAGGCTGGGTCATGAAGGGGTTAATAAAGCATTCCCCGTTTACCTTTCATATCCGCAAACACTGATCAAAATAGGACCTGATCTGCGTCTCGCTCGTATCCACGTATTTCATGGATTTGTGAATAGATCCACTCTTTGGGTCTACGGGTTGTACGAGAAAAAATTGGACGCTGTAAGCAATCTTGACCCGTATGTGTGAATGCAGGATAATACCTTATAACACTAGACCAGATGAGCAGAATCTGTGGCCAATTCATCTTCTTCTAGACTGTTTTCGTTATACAACCTCTTGACCAGCTTACCTTACCAATATTTAGCCACAAAATGATGGATGCCATTAATGTGACTTATTTTCCAAACCTTGTTGGCCGTTCTTTTTACTGTCTAATAAAATACATAAGTCTAAAAAACAACATAACAAATCTGTCATGTATGCTTCTTTTTGGTACAAATTAAGCCAGAATTTTGGCTCCTTGAGCTCCGTGTATCTTGGCCGATAGGACACATTAGGGTAACTTGTGTTTCCTTACACTTGACTGTTATTTTTAGAGTTTTGCAGTTGGAATTATCAAAGAAACCCATGAACATTGGCTAAATATGGTTCATAAGAAGTCAGAGTGTGGTGATATAGTGTGGTAAGACTCATGTTATGTGTTTTCTGCTGGACCTTTTGCTTAATTATCTAATTTTCTGTACAGTCCTAGTGTCTTTTCTGTGTTTTTGGAGTAAATGTTCATCTGAAGAACAGGATGGGGGATAAATAATTTCGGAGGGACTGACTCGTGTGACCTCATCCGATGACTGAGCCAGGATCGCTATACACTACTCCTTTATTAATGTAGGGGACTTTGGGACCCCTATTCTGGGATTTGTTTGGGTCCCAGCATTTTAAAAACCCTATAATGATCCATTCATCAATTATCCTGTAGCTTAATACAATAACGGGTTAACCTGATTAAGGTCTGCAGTCTTTCTTTGCCATCAGTTTGCCTACAGTACCAAAGACATACTGATAGGGGATTTAGATTGTGAGCCCCATCGGGGACAGTGATGATAATGTCTGCACACTGGAAAGCACTGCGGAATATGTTAACGCTATATAAAAATAAAGATTATTATTATTCAGTTCACTGATCTATTAAAAACACTATAAAATCATTTTTTTTAATTCTAAACTGTATTTTTTTTTTTTTTTTTTTGCACAGTAAAAACATTCTGATTAAGGACAGCCCATTCTGCTGCAGTGCGGAAGAAGTTGCTGCTATGGTTAAATTCGTAAGTCCGTCCTCTTGTTTCTAGTCGTATCGGATTGCTTTTTAAAGGGACACTATCACCTGAATTTGGAGGGAACAATCTTCAGCCATAGAGGCGGGGTTTTTGGGTTTTTGATTCACCCTTTCCTTACCTGCTGGCTGCAATATTGGATTGAAGTTCATTCTCTGTCCTCCATAGTACACGCCTGCGCAAGGCAAGATTGCGCCCACCCTTAATTTATGTTTTGAAATTGCATTTGATCTTTAACTTCAGGAGAGATGAGAGACGTGGCTGCATAGAGAGCGTATGAGAACAGAGTGAGATCGAGCAGCATGCACTGTATTGTATTACATGTAAGCTCTAATAAAAACAAAAAAGGTAGACCGTTTTTAATAAAATAAAAATTGCAATAGTACATGCAGTAATAAAAAAAAAGCGATTTACAAACCTTTAAGTAAAGTTGCTGAACTTAAGCTGATATTGACAAGCCATAATGAGAATTTTTTTTTCTGTCTTCTTGGAGGCGCCATTGCTGGGGAGTCCAAGCCCGATGTCCACTGAAGGTCAGTGTTTTACATTGGTCAAAATGCATGGAAACTATCTAATAGACATTTCCTTTGTCTATAGCATCTAAATAACAGAGCAGTTTTAATATTTTTTATAGTGCTCTTTAAAAAAAAAAGTAATATACTTGGTTAGTTCACCAAAGCAATTCCTTTTTTTTAATTAGGCAAGATCAGTCTTTACATTTGATAACAAGAAATTATTATTCAGAAATGTACAGTTCTACTTTTACAGTTTAGGTTTCTTAATGCTATTAAAATATTATTGAAACTGGGAATCACTTCTGAGGGTACTGATTTGCATCCGTTTTGCACCTGTCTGGGTCCCTTAGTATTTGGTACCATCACCCTTAATCCTCTAGTATTAGGTAACGGACCTGCCTGATGAGATTCTAAAATGGCCTATTAGTAGGTATTAGGGGTATTTCCATCTCCAAGATCCTATCCCAATATGTAGTAGGTGTAGTAATATTAGCAAATACTTCCAATTAGAAATGTAGTATTTCGCTATGTCTCATTCCCCATGTGCAGGGCATTGCAGTATCTTGGGTAACCATGGTTGCGACCACTAACAACTAACTGTCTTTATATGAGTGGTCATCACCATGGATACTTAGGCTACTGGAATACCCTGCACATGGGCAAAGGAACATAGTGAAAAGGGCGAACTATTTGGAGGTATTTGTTAATATTATTATTACGCCTATTACATGTTGAGATAGGATCTTGGAGAGGGGCATACCCCTTTAGTGTTCTAGTGAGACATATCAAGGTCTATACTTGGCATTTTATTTTTACATCAGTGGAGAAATCAGCAAGAAATAATCATTGCCGTCGTGACTTTTGAAACTTTGTTTTGGTAGAATTTCTTATAATGTCATTCCACCCCCTTCCCCAGAATAAACGTCACTGGATCGGACGGTCTTACTAATGTCTGACTTTTTTTGTTTTGCAGTTGACCTATGGCATTTTGTAAAAAAGCAAGCCATATAATTCCTAGCTACGCTTAAGCATATTGTCAAGAACCTTGGACGATTTATCTCTGTATATATTCTTTTTATTACATTCTGGATTCTGATGACTGTGTAAATAAACACATTTTCTTTTGTTAAAGTTCTTTAGTTGATTCCTTTTTGATCTTTTGAATTTTGCAATTTTGAATATTTTACATTTATTTTGTAAATGATAAAGCTGCATATGCAGAAAATAAATACTAAGTGCAACTGTCATTATCAACTTTTAGGTGTGGTTTAGCCGGCTGTATTGGGGGGGTCAGCTGCTTCTGTAAAGTGCTGGCATAGCTAGCTCTGTGTGCAGCTCCACTTGCCAGACAGGTTACAGAGTTGCCTTTAAGTTGCATATCTGTTAAATGGACCAGAGTCTCCATTTTTACATATACATGTTAGATCATATTAGAGGAGAGAGAGATGATTTTTACACCGGATCCCACTCTTTTTTTTTTTTTTTTTTCTTCACATAATTGAGGACTGGAGAAACCAGCCCTGATAGTGTTCTCCAGGGTCTCCGCTACCCCCAGAGATTTTCCGACTATGGGAGCTGCTATTACCTTATTCCTAATCGTCGTTTTAAAACGACAGTGAGGGAATAAGGCCTACAGCAGTTTTTATGCGTATTGGTGGTCACTAAGGGGTTAACTGAGGCACATCAGTCCCCATCCAATGAAATTTTCATTCTTTCCTATAACTCATAGGAGCATATTAATCAAGCATTTAAGCTAGTCTTGTGCTGTAAAACTGCTTGAATTGTAGCAAAATGTAGGTATTGTTACACCAGTCTCAGTACGTTTTATTCACTTTGGAGCCAAATTAATCCTTTACGTCAAAAATGTGTCATAATGGAAAGAGATTGAGGTCGTGTAATCCTGTTGTACCTTATTAGACAGTTCAGTCTATAGTTGTCATACTATGATGACCTGGTAACCTCATGCCCCAACTCGTGTTACATTTTTAAAGGTTTTGTCCACTACGTCATAAGCTCAATTCAGTGCACTGTTCAGTGGCCATTGCAGAGAGCTGCCGTTCTCGGCATGTAATCGGCACCGCTCCATACACTATGTAATCTGCTCTGTACGCTGTTTAAATCCATCCGCCACTGCAGGTAATAACTTTGTGGGCTAGATAGATCCCCAACAATCTGCCAGGCGTATCCTACCCTAAGAATAGGCAATCAATATCAAAGTAGTGAACAACCCCTTTAATCCTTTAATGCACTTGTACTGTGTGAGGGGGAGATGCACTATGGAACAGAGCCTGGAGCAGCGTGGGGAACAAGGAGGGGTGTGAGTATTGTGTGTGTTTGTGTGTCTGCACTATGCTGTGTTGGGGGGAGCTGCACTGTACTGTGCGTGGGGGGAGCTGTATTGTACTGTGTGAGGGGGAGATGCACTATACTGTGTGTGTGTGGGGGGGAGATGCACTATACTGTGTGTGTGTGTGGGGGGAGCTGCAAGTTATTTAAATGTTTGAATAAATATAGTTGGCTAATTTGAGAAGATAGTGGCACACCACTGATGAAAAAATGAAAAAAAACTCTATTCAGGCATAGCAAGCCATATTAAAAACATGAAAACTTACGCGTTTCAGGTGCATACTAAGGGTGCTGTATGCACCTGAAACGTGTAAGGCTTTTTATGTTTTTAATATGGCTTGAATAAAGTTTTTAAAAAAAATTTTTCATCAGTGGTGTGCCGCTATTTTCTCAATTTTTCCTGTTTGGCTGTGCTCACTAGCCTTGCGAGCACCCACCTGCTTTCTGATTTGGCTCTACCCATTTGGTGTTGCATGTGGATCCTGTTGAAGCTTCCAGACCTCCTTTTCCTGCATAGTTGGCTAATGTTTAAGTTAATAATTTTAAACGGCCCCCGAACGCTAATATAAAATTCCAAATGGCCCTTGGTGGAAAAAAGTTCCCCACCCCTGCTTTAATGTCATTCACATTTTATGCTGTATTCCTATGTTTTAAGTTTTGTGAGTATTCGAAGTCTTTGTACCTGGCTGTGATATACCACAAATAACTAGGCCAATTCATCAAAGCTTCAGTGTCAGAAAACTAACGTTAAATGCTTTGAATAATTGCTAACTTTTTGCGCTGTCTGGACTTCTTCAAAAGTTTTGCAGCTTTTGATTTTTTATGTCAGTTTAAAGCTGCTCCACTAAAATGAGCAGATCCTTAACCCAGAAGTGTAACTTCCAGTTTCTGGAAAGGTGCACACCACTAAGGTGCACCGAATTAAGTGGCGTGCTTCTGTTAATGAATTTGGCTAATCACATTTGTATGAGCCCTTCATTAAGACTGTTGTGCGCAATGCCAGTCTTTGTGAATCGGCCCCATACACTCCTCAACATTGAAATTGCAACACTAGGAAGGAAAATTTGTGGAATCACAGGATCGATGGGCATGTTAATGATATATAAATAATAAAAAAATGGAAGCAAAATCTCCAAACGTCTGGATTTATTCAGTAACAAGCTCCACATGCATAAAATATCGCAATTCTACGGTTTGGCATACTATCAGTGAGGCTATTGATTGTTGTCTGAGAAATTTTCTGCCACTCTGAATGGACTTAGGAATGCATTTGGCCACTGGCAGCTCCCTTCGCATTTGCCCACCAATGATGTCCAATGTTAAAGGGACTTTGTCAACACAGAATGACTGGTCAAACCAAATACAGGCAAAACATTTACACTAACGAGCAAAAGGGTAACAATGTTTTAATGTTTTGAACTTTTCACTTTCAGGCTCCATATATCATCATCCACTACTGTTTCAAATGTGAAACTACCATCATTTTATAGACAATCATCTTGGCTATCTTAGGCTGGTTTCACATTTGCGTTTTTTTGGGTGCGTTTTTGCGGTAAAAAACGCATGCAAACGCTGCGTTTTTTTGACGCATGCGTTTTTGCATGTGGTGTAAAAAACGCGGCGTTTTACCGCGTTTACATGCGTTTTTTCATGCGTTTGTGTTTTTTAAACGCATGCTGAGAAATGTGTGACAGCTGCCAATCATTAAAAAAAAGTAAAAAACCCACTATAAACAGAAATAGTTAGGGGTAGGGGTAGGGTTAGGGGTAGGGATCATAACCCTAACCCTAAAGAGATCCTAACCCTACCCCTAACCCTACCCCTAACCTTAAGGGATCCTAACCCTAACCCTACCCCTAACCCTACCCCTAACCCTAAGGGATCCTAACCCTACCCCTAACCCTACCCCTAACCATAAAGGGGTTAGGGTTAGGGGTAGGGTTAGGATCCCTTAGGGTTAGGGGCAGGGTTAGGGGTAGGGTTAGGATCCCGTAGGGTTAGGGGTAGGGTTAGGATCCCTTAGGGTTAGGGGTAGGGTTAGGATCCCTTTATCACCTTTACGTTGGGTGGTGGCATATTAGTGTGTTTTCAGTGTTTTTAATAAAAAAACGCATGCGTTTTTTAACGCAAAAAACGCATGCACCAAAAAACGCATACATCCCCATTGACTCCAATGCATTTTTTGACACAAGAAAACGCATGCGTTTTTTTTTTGTCCAAAAAACGCTTCTAAAAATACTACAAGTAGCATTTTAGAAAAAAAACGCATGCAGTAAAAAAACGCATGCGTTGCAAAACGCGACCAAACGCATACACAAAAAAACGCATGCGTTTTCAATGTTAAATATAGGAAAAAAAACGCATGCTTTTTTTGAAAAAAAAAACGCAGCAGACAAAAACGCAAGTGTGAAACCAGCCTTATACATAAATTTGGTTTGCAACTATTTTGCAGATTATTAGTTATGCGTATTGTTGTCAAGTCACTACATTGTTACTGTTTTGCTCCTAAAAAAAAAAAAGTCCATTTTAATTTGTATTTTGTATAGCCACCTTTTGGCTTTCAGAAAGAACATACCAGGGTGAAGTGTCACTGGATGCGCTGCTGATAATAGAATTCCACGAATATTTTCCTTAGACACTTTATTTTAACAGGTTTACAAAGTCAACGCATTTCGAGATCAATGCAGGACCTCTTCATCAGGACAAAAACCTATTTTTTTTATCCTGATGAAGAGGTCCTGCTTTGACCTCGAAATGTGTTTCCTTTGTTTGCCTTACTATCTTTGGCTTTCAACACTGCCTGAATTTTTCTGGGCATTCTCTCAATCCGATTCAAGTCTGTCTCGACTGAAATCTGACAATTGGTCTCTTGTACACGTTACCAAAGTTGGTGCATACTGGTCGACTCACTTTAGATACAGGTGCTTCTCACAAAATTAGAATATCATTAAAAAGTTAATTTATTTAAATTTTTCGATGCAAAAAGTGAAACTCATATAGTCATTATAAACAGAGTGATCTATTTTAAGTGTTTATTTCTGTCACTGTTGATGATTATGGTTTACAGCCAATGAAAACCAAAAAGTCATTATCTCAGTAAGTTAGAATAATTAACAGAAAACACATGCAAAAGCTTGCTAAGCATTTAAAAAGGTCCATTAGTCTTAGACAGTAGGCTCCACAATCATGGAGAAGACTGCTGACTTGACAGATGTCCAGAAGGCAGTCATTGACACACTCCACAAGGAGGGTAAGCCACCAAAGGTCATTGCTAAAAAGCTCGCTGTTTACAGAGTGCTGTATCCAAGCATATTAATGGGAAGTTGAGTGGAAGAAAAAAGTGTGTAGAATAAGATGCACAAGCAACCGGGATAACTGCAGCCTTGAAATGATTAAGAAAATACCATTCAAAAATTTGGGGGAGATTCACAGGGAGTGGACTGCTGCTGGAGTCATTACTTTGAGAACCACAACACACAGACTTATCAAGTACAGTATATGGGCTGCAAGTGTCACATTCCTTGTGTCAAGCCACTCATGAAAAATAGACAATGCCAGAAGCTTCTTACCTGGGCCAAGGAGAAAAAGAACTGGATTGTTGCTCTGTGGTCCAAGGTGTTGTTTTCAGATGAAAGTAAATTTTTCATTTCATTTGGAAATCAAGGTCCCAGAGTCTGGAGGAAGAGTGGAGAGGCAACAATACAAGCTGTTTGAGGTCTAGTGTGAAGTTTCCACAATCAATGATGGTTTGGGGATCCATCTGCTGGTGTAGGTTTACCATCCATCTGTTGGTGTAAGTTCACTGTGTTTTATCAAGACCAAAGTCAGCACATCCATCTACCAGGAAATTTTAGTGGAACTTCATGCTTCCATCTGTCCACAAAATTTTTGGAGATGGAAATTTCATTCTCCAGCAGGACTTGACACCTGTCCACACTGCCAAAAGTACCAATATCTGGTTTAAAAACAACAGTATCACTGTTGGCTAGCAAACTCGACTGACCTTAACCCCATAGAGAATCTATGGAGTATTGTCAAGAGGAAGAAGAGACACCAGGATGAACAATGCAGAAGAGCTGAAGGCTGTGCAGTGATGAGGCAGTGACCCAGGAAAGTTCAAAAGTAAGTGTAGTTTAATGTTCCGTGTACTTACAAACAAAACAACAAACGGTATTCTGATCACAGCTGGGATACAAGAAAGTCCGTATGAGTCCGGTTGCCAAGGGTGACTGCACCACCATATCACGCTGCGGGGTGCCAGGAGTTCGCTCTGTTGGCTCTGTGTTAACTTACACAGGCTGAGCTTTTGCAGAGCCGTCTGCTCTGCAAGTTGCAAACTCAAAATCTGACACCCCCCACTCTTTGGTGCATGGCTTTTACAAAGTACCTGTGGCCATAGGCCACTTGTAAGAACTGGCCGGGAGGAAGTGGACCACCCCACTACCTTCCAGTAGTCCGTTTAAAAAATAAAAGCCCATGGTGGGTTTTCTTAAATCTGCCTTGAGAAAATAGGTTGCCCAAGACCATCTCTTACTTTTATTTTGCACTGCAATCACAGCTATGCCTAGGACTGCAATGCACTCCCATGGCCTCAATACGCTTATGTGCGCATCCTGGGAAATACATAGTGACCCTCGCATATAACACCGGTCGCTGCCTCACAGCTGCTATCAAACCAACCTGGGCTTCAATAACACCTCAGTAATGCCACAGGCTGATCGCCTCCATGCCACACCACATTGAAGCAAAAAGAGCTCTGACCAAGTATTGAATGCATTTACTGAACATACATTTCAGTTAGCAAACATTTCGGATTTCAAAATAATTTTTCAAGCTGGTGTAATAAAGTATTCTAATTTACTGAGATAATGACTTTTGGGTTTTCATTGGCTGTAAGCGATAACTTTAACAGAAATAAACACTTGAAATAGATTGCTCTGTTTGTAATGACTCTATATAATACAACCCCTGGCAAAAATTATGGAATCACCAGTCTTGGAGGATGTTCATTCAGTTGTTTAATTTTGGAGAAAAAAAGCAGATCAAAGACATGGCACACAACTAAAGTCATTTCAAATGGCAACTTTCTGGCTTTAAGAAACACTAATAGAAATCAAGAACAGAAAATGTTTAGTCAGTAATGGTTACTTTTTATAACCAAGCATAGGGGAAAAATTATGGAATCACTCAATTCTGAGGAAACAATTATGGAATCACCCTGAAAATTTTCATACCCAAAAATAACACCTGCATCAAATTAGATCTGCTTGTTAGTGTGCATCTAAAAAGGAGTAATCACACCTTGGAGAGCTGTTGCACCAAGTGGACTGACATGAATCATGGCTCCAACACAAGAGATGTCAATTGAAACAAGGGAGAGGATTATCAAACTCTTAAAAGAGGGTAAATCATCACGCAATGTTGCAAAAGATGTTGATTGTTCACAGTCAGCTGTGTCTAAAATCTGGACTAAATACAAACAACATGGGAAAGTTGTTAAAGACAAACATACTGATAGACCAAGGAAGACATCAAAGCGTCAAGACCGGAAACTTAAAGCAATATGTATCCAAAACACGAAATGCACAACAAAACAAATAGGAATGAATGAGTGGAAACTTGTTGTGAATTCCGTTCTTGGTTGTAAGTAGTATTTTTCTGAGTTCTGCTCTTGGGCTCCTCCTGTGGTCTTTAGTGGTATGGCTGCTTCTTGGATTTAGCTTCTCAGCTGTTTCCTTTGATTGTCTTTTGGGCTTGGCTATATTAGTCTGGCCTTAGCCCTCAATCAATGCCAGTTGTCAATTGTCTCTGCCTGGAGTCAGTGCTCTTTGGATTTTCCTGACACTCTGACCAAGTTCTGCAAAGCTAAGTCCTTCCGTGTCCTTTGCAGTTCACTTATTGTGGACTTGTTGTTTTGTACTGTCTTGTTTTTTGCTCATTTGTCCAGTTTATCAGTATGGATCTTTTCAGCTAACTGGAAGCTCTGGGCAGCAGAGTTTGCCCTCCACACCTTTAGTTAGGTGTGGAGATTTTTGCATTTCTCTGCGGTGGACTTTTTCTAGTTTTTTCTACTGACCGCACATAGCTCTTTCCTGTACTTTCCTTTTTAGCTAGAAGTGGCCTCCTGTGCTCAATCTTGTTTCATACTACGTATGTCATTTCTTTCTCCTCTCACAGTCATTACATGTGGGGGGCTGTCTTTCCTTTGGGGATTTTCTCTGAGGTAAGATAGTTTTCCTGCTTCTGTCTGTAGGGGTAGTTAGCTCTTAGGCTGTGACGAGTTGCCTAGGGAGCGTTACGAGCAATCCACGGCTGCTTCTAGTTGTGTGTTGAGCTTAGGGTCTGTGGTCAGTATAGATACCACCTGCTCAGAGCTAGTCTCATGTCGCTCCATAATCACCAGACCATAACAGTACAACTGGCCAAAATTGAACTAAATGCCTCTCAAAAGAAGGAAAAGAAAAGGAGTTTTGAGTCATTTTTTTCCTTTGGTTTGTTTTGTCTTTTTTTTCCCTCTTGATCTCTGGGTGATTCTGGATTTGGATGCAGGCATGGATGTTCAAGGGTTATTTTCTCGTGTGGATCAGCTTGCTGCAAGGGTACAGAATATTCAAGATTTTGTTGTTCAGACTCCGGCCTTAGAGCCTAGAATTCCTACTCCGGATTTGTTTTACAGGGATAGATCTAAGTTTCTGAACTTTAAAAATAATTGCAAATTGTTTTTTGCTCTGAAACCCCATTCCTCTGGTGACCCATTCAGCAAGTAAAGATTGTTATTTCTCTGCTACGTGGCGATCCTCAGGACTGGGCATTCTCTCTTGAGTCGGAATCCGGCATTGCTTAATGTAGATTCATTTTTTCAATCGCTCGGATTATTGTATGACGAACCTAACTCAGTAGAGCATGCTGAGAAAACACTGTTGGCCCTGTGTCAGGGTCAGGAAGCAGCAGAGCTATACTGCCAGAAATTTAGAAAATGGTCTGTGCTCACTGGATGGAATGAGGACGCTCTGGCAGCCATTTTCAGGAAGGGTCTTTCTGAAGCCCTTAAAGATGTTATGGTGGGGTTTCCCACGCCTGTTGGTTTGAGCGAATCTATGTCTCTAGCCATTCAGATAGATCGGCGCCTGCGTGAACGCAGGGTGGTGCACCATATGGCAGTGTCCTCTGGGCAGAGTCCTGAGTCCATGCAATGTGATAGGATTTTGACTAGAGCGGAACAGAGGGAATACAGACGTCAGAATGGGTTGTGTTTTTACTGTGGTGATTCGGCCCATGCTATTTCTGATTGCCCTAAGCGTATTAAGAGAGTCGCCAGATCTGTTACCATTAGTGCTGTGCACCCTAAATTTCTCCTGTCTGTGACCCTGATTTGCTCATTGTCATCTTTTTCTGTCATGGCATTTGTGGATTGAGGCGCTGCTCTGAACTTAATGGACTTAGAATTCGCTAGGCGCTGTGGTTTTTCTTTGCAGCCTTTGCAGAGTCCCATACCCTTGAGGGGTATTGATGCTACACCATTGGCCAAGAATAAACCTCAGTATTGGACTCAGCTGACTATGTGCATGGCTCCTGCACATCAGGAAGATTGCCGTTTTCTGGTGTTGCATAATTTACATGATGTTGTACTGGGTTTTCCATGGTTACAAGTACACAATCCAGTGCTGGATTGGAAATCAATGTCTGTGACTAGTTGGGGTTGTCGAGGAGTACATAGTGACGTTCCTTTAATGTCAATTTCCTCTTCCCCCTCTTCTGATGTTCCTGAATTTTTGTCAGATTTCCAGGATGTATTTGATGAGCCCAAGTCCAGTTTCCTTCCTCTACATAGGGACTGTGATTGTGCTATTGACTTGATTCCTGGTTGTAAGTTCCCTAAGGGCCGACTTTTCAATCTGTCGGTGCCAGAGCATGCCGCCATGCGGAGCTATGTTAAGGAGTCTTTAGAGAAGGGGCATATTCGGCCGTCTTCGTCACCTTTGGGAGCGGGATTTTTTTTTTTTGTTGCCAAGAAGGATGGCTCCTTATGACCCTGTATTGATTATCGCCTTCTTAATAAAATCAGGGTCAAATTCCAATATCCTTTACCTTTGCTCTCTGATTTATTTGCTAGGATTAAGGGGGCTAGTTGGTTTACCAAGATTGACCTTCGAGGGGCATATAATCTTGTTCGTATTAAAAAGGGTGACGAATGGAAAACTGCATTTAATACGCCCGAAGGCCATTTTGAATACCTAGTGATGCCTTTCGGGCTTTCTAATGCTCCTTCTGTGTTTCAGTCCTTTATGCATGATATTTTCTGCAATTATCTTGACAAATTCTTGATTGTGTATTTAGATGATATTTTGATTTTTTCTAATGATTGGGAGTCTCATGTGAAGCAGGTCAGGATGGTGTTCCAGATCCTTCGTGATAATGCTCTATTTGTGAAGGGGTCTAAGTGCCTATTTGGAGTACAGAAGGTTTCCTTTTTGGGGTTTATTTTTTCCCCTTCGTCTATAGAAATGGATCCTGTTAAGGTCCAAGCCATTCATGACTGGATTCAACCTACATCTGTGAAGAGCCTTCAGAAATTTTTGGGCTTTGCTAATTTTTATTGCCGTTTCATTGCTAACTTCTCTAGTGTGGTTAAACCCCTGACCGATTTGACTAAGAAAGGCGCTGATGTGACTAACTGGTCCTCTGAGGCTGTCGAGGCTTTTCAGGAACTTAAACGCCAATTTACTTCTGCCCCTGTCTTGCGTCAGCCGGATGTTTCTCTTCCTTTTCAGGTTGAAGTTGACGCTTCTGAGATTGGGGCAGGGGCCGTTTTGTCACAGAGGAATTCTGATGGTTCCTTGATGAAGCCATGTGCCTTCTTTTCTCGGAAGTTTTCGCCTGCGGAACGCAATTATGATGTCGGCAATCGGGAGTTGTTGGCTATGAAGTGGGCATTTGAGGAGTGGCGTCATTGGCTTGAGGGAGCCAAGCACCGCATTGTGCTCTTGACCGATCATAAGAATCTGATTTACCTTGAGTCGGCCAAGCGGCTGAACCCTAGACAGGCTCGGTGGTCCCTGTTTTTCTCCCGTTTTGATTTTGTGGTCTCGTATCTTCCAGGATCTAAGAATGTTAAGGCGGATGCCCTCTCTAGGAGTTTTTTGCCTGATTCCCCTGGAGTCCTTGAGCTGGTTGGCATTCTTAGGGAAGGGGTGATTTTATCTGCCATCTCCCCTGATTTACGGCGAGCACTTCAGGAGTATCAAGCTGATAAGCCTGACCGCTGTCCTGTGGGGAAGCTGTTTGTTCCTGATAGATGGACAAGTAAAGGTACTGTCACACTAGACGATATCGCTAGCGATCCGTGACGTTGCAGCGTCCTCGCTAGCGATATCGTCCAGTGTGACAGGCAGCAGCGATCAGGCCCCTGCTGGGAGATCGCTGGTCGGGGAAGAAAGGCCAGAACTTTATTTCGTCGCTGGACTCCCCGCAGACATCGCTGAATCGGCGTGTGTGACACCGATTCAGCGATGTCTTTGCTGGTAACCAGGGTAAACATCGGGTAACTAAGCGCAGGGCCGCGCTTAGTAACCCGATGTTTACCCTGGTTACCATCCTAAAAGTAAAAAAACAAACACTACATACTTACCTACAGCCGTCTGTCCTCCAGCGCTGTGCTCTGCTCTCCTCCTGCTCTGGCTGTGAGCGTCGGTCAGCCGGAAAGCAGAGCGGTGACGTCACTGCTCTGCTTTCTGGCTGACCGGCGCTCACAGCCAGACCAGAGAAGCAGAGCGCCGAGGACAGACAGCAGAAGGTAAGTATGTAGCGTTTGTTTTTTTACTTTTTAGGATGGTAACCAGGGTAAACATCGGGTTACTAAGCGCGGCCCTGCGCTTAGTTACCCGATGTTTACCCTGGTTACCGGGGACCTCGGGATCGTTGGTCGCTGGAGAGCGGTCTGTGTGACAGCTCTCCAGCGACCAAACAGCGACGCTGCAGCGATCCGGATCGTTGTCTGTATCGCTGCAGCGTCGCTATGTGTGACGGTACCTTAAGGTAATTTCTGAGGTCCATTGTTCTGTGTTGGCCGGTCACCCTGGAATTTTTGGTACCAGAGATTTGGTTGCTAGGTCCTTTTGGTGGCCTTCCTTGTCGCGGGATGTGCATGCTTTTGTGCAGTCCTGTGGGACCTGTGCCCGGGCTAAACCTTGCTGTTCCCGTGCTAGTGGGTTGCTTACACCTTTGCCCATTCCGGAGAGGCCTTGGACGCATATTTCCATGGATTTTATTTCAGATCTTCCTGTGTCCCAGAGGATGTCTGTTATCTGGGTGGTTTGTGACCGGTTCTCTAAAATGGTCCATTTGGTACCTTTGCCTAAATTGCCTTCCTCCTCTGATTTGGTTCCATTGTTTTTTCAACATGTGGTTCGTTTGCATGGCATTCCGGAGAATATTGTGTCTGATAGAGGTTCCCAGTTTGTTTCCAGGTTTTGGCGGGCCTTTTGTGCTAGGATGGGTATTGATTTGTCTTTTTCTTCGGCGTTCCATCCTCAGACAAATGGCCAAACTGAGCGAAATAATCAAACCTTGGAAACCTATTTGAGATGCTTTGTGTCTGCTGATCAGGATGATTGGGTGACTTTTTTGCCGTTGGCCGAGTTTGCCCTTAATAATCGGGCCAGTTCTGCTACTTTGGTTTCGCCTTTCTTTTGTACTTTTGGTTTCCATCCTCGTTTTTCTTCAGGACAAGTTGAGCCTTCTGATTGTCCTGGTGTGGATTCTGTGGTGGACAGGTTGCAGCGGATTTGGGCTCATGTGGTGGACAATTTGACGTTGTCCCAGGAAAGGGCTCAGCGTTTTGCTAACCGCCGTCGGTGTGTTGGTCCTCGGCTTCGTGTGGGGGATTTGGTCTGGTTATCCTCTCGTCATGTCCCTATGAAGGTTTCTTCTCCTATGTTCAAGCCTCGGTTTATTGGTCCTGATAAGATTTCTGAGATTATCAATCCTGTGTCTTTTCGTTTGGCCCTTCCTGCTTCTTTTTCCATCCACAATGTTTTCCATAGATCTTTGTTGCGGAGATATGTGAAGCCCGTTGTTCCATCTGTTGATCCTCCTGCCCCGGTGTTGGTTGAGGGGGAGTTGGAATATGTGGTTGAGAAAATTTTGGATTCTCGTTTTTCAAGGCGGAAGCTTCAGTATCTTGTCAAGTGGAAGGGTTATGGCCAGGAGGATAATTCTTGGGTTGTTGCCTCCGATGTTCATGCCGCCGAGTTGGTTTGTGCTTTTCATTTGGCTCGTCCTGATCGGCCTGGGGGCTCTGGTGAGGGTTCGGTGACCCCTCCTCAAGGGGGAGGGGTACTGGTGTGAATTCCGTTCTTGGTTGTAAGTAGTATTTTTCTGAGTTCTGCTCTTGGGCTCCTCCTGTGGTCTTTAGTGGTATGGCTGCTTCTTGGATTTAGCTTCTCAGCTGTTTCCTTTGATTGTCTTTTGGGCTCGGCTATATTAGTCTGGCCTTAGCCCTCAATCAATGCCAGTTGTCAATTGTCTCTGCCTGGAGTCAGTGCTCTTTGGATTTTCCTGACACTCTGACCAAGTTCTGCAAAGCTAAGTCCTTCCATGTCCTTTGCAGTTCACTTATTGTGGACTTGTTGTTTTGTACTGTCTTGTTTTTTGCTCATTTGTCCAGTTTATCAGTATGGATCTTTTTAGCTAACTGGAAGCTCTGGGCAGCAGAGTTTGCCCTCCACACCTTTAGTTAGGTGTGGAGATTTTTGCATTTCTCTGCGGTGGACTTTTTCTAGTTTTTTCTACTGACCGCACATAGCTCTTTCCTGTACTTTCCTTTTTAGCTAGAAGTGGCCTCCTGTGCTCAATCTTGTTTCATACTACGTATGTCATTTCTTTCTCCTCTCACAGTCGTTACATGTGGGGGCTGTCTTTCCTTTGGGGATTTTCTCTGAGGCAAGATAGTTTTCCTGCTTCTGTCTGTAGGGGTAGTTAGCTCTTAGGCTGTGACGAGTTGCCTAGAGAGCGTTAGGAGCAATCCACGGCTGCTTCTAGTTGTGTGTTGAGCTTAGGGTCTGCGGTCAGTATAGATACCACCTGCTCAGAGCTAGTCTCATGTCGCTCCATAATCACCAGACCATAACAGAAACTGGAGTCAACGTCTGTGACCGAACTGTAAGAAATTGCCTAAAGGAAATGGGAATTACCTACTGAAAAGCTAAACGAAAGCCATCATTAACACCTAAACAGAAAAAAACAAGGTTACAATGGGCTAAGGAAAAGCAGTCGTGGACTGTAGATGACTGGATGAAAGTAATATTCAGTAATGAATCGCAAATCTGCATTGGGCAAAGTGATGATGCTGGAACTTTTGTTTGGTGCCGTTCCAATGAGATTTATAAAGGTGACTACCTGAAGAGAACATTTCCACAGTCATTGATGATATGGGGCTGCATGTCAGGTAAAGGCACTGGGGAGATGGCTGTCATTACATCTTCAATAAATGCACAAGTTTATGTTGATTGTTGTGAATTCTGTGGCTGAATTCACTCCTGTGGTCACAAGTGGTACTGCAGCTTCTGAGCTTCCTCCCTCAGGTGTTCTGGTGAGCTCGTTAACTGCTTCATTACTTAACTCCGCCTGATGCTGCTATCCTTGCTCCTTGTCAATGTTTCAGTGTTGGATCTGAGCTTCTCCTGATTGTTCCTGTGACCTGCTGCTCTGTATAGCTAAGTGCTTTTTGCTTTTTTGTTGCTTTTTTTCTGTCCAGCTTGTCTTTTGTTTTGCTGGAAGCTCTGAGACGCAAAGGGTGTACCGCCGTGCCGTTAGTTCGGCACGGTGGTTTTTTTTTGCCCCCTTTGCGTGGTTTTGCTTTAGGGTTTTTTGTAGACTGCAAAGTTCGCTTTACTGTCCTCGCTCTGTCCTAGAATATCGGGCCCCACTTTGCTGAATCTATTTCATCCCTACGTTTTGTCTTTTCATCTTACTCACAGTCATTATATGTGGGGGGCTGCCTTTTCCTTTGGGGAATTTCTCTGGGGCAAGTCAGGCCTATTTTTCTATCTTCAGGCTAGCTAGTTTCTTTGGCTGTGCCGAGTTGCCTAGGTAGTTGTTAGGCGCAATCCACAGCCGCTTTTAGTTGTGTTTAGGATAGGATCAGGTGTGCAGTCTACAGAGTTTCCACGTCTCAGAGCTCGTTCTTGTATTTTTGGGTATTTGTCAGATCACTGTGTGCGCTCTGATCGCTAAGCACACTGTGTTTCTGGATTGCCTTCATAACACCAGTCATTAGCAAACATAACAGTTGATATTTTGGACACTTTTGTTTGGGGATGATTAAATCATTTTTCAAGATAACGCATCCTGCCATAGAGCAAAAACTGTGAAAACATTCCTTGAAAAAAGACACATAAGGTCAATGTCATGACCTGTAAATAGTCCGGATCTCAGTCCAATTGAAAATCTTTGGTGGAAGTTGAAGAAAATGGTCTATGACAAGGCTCCAACCTGCAATGCTGATCTGGCAACAGCAATCAGAGAAAGTTGGAACCAGATTGCTGAAGAGTTCTGTTTGACACTCATTAAGTCCATGCCTCAGAGACTGCAAGCTGTTATAAAAGGTTATACAAGCCAGAGGTGGTGCAACAAAATACTAGTGATGTTTTGGAGTTTTTTTTGTTTGTTTGTTTGTTTTTCATGATTCCATAATTTTTTCCTCAGAATTGAGTGTTTCCATAATTTTCCCCCTATGTTTGGTTAAAAAAAAGTAACCATTACTGACTACCACATTTTTTGTTCTTGATTTCTTTCAGTGTTTCTTAAAGCCAGAAAGCTGCCATTTGAAATGACTTTAGTTTTGTGCCGTGTCTGACATCTGCTTTTTTCTACAAAATTAAATAACTGAATGAACATCCTCCAAGGCCGGTGATTCCATAATTTTTGCCAGGGGTTGTATATAAGTTTCACTTTCCATATTGAAGAACTATAATTAACTTTTTGATGATATTGTAACTTAGTGAGAAGCATAGCACGCGTGTGTGTAAAATATATATATACACACATACACTGTGCAGAATTATTAGGCAAGTTGTATTTTGATCACATGATACTTGTTGTACATGTTGTCCTACTCCAAGCTGTTCAGGCTTGGGAGCCAACTACCAATTATGTAAATCAGGTGATGTGCATCTCTGTAATGAGGAGGGGTGTTGTCTAATGACATCAAAACCCTATATAAGGTGTGCTTAATTATTAGGCAACTTTCTTTCCTTTGGCGAATTGGGTCAGAAGAGAGATTTGATGGGCTCTGAAAAATGCAAAATTGTGAGAAGTCTTACAGACGGATGCAGCAGTCTTGAAATTGCCAAACTTTTAAAACGTGATCACCGAACAATCAAGCGTTTCATGGCAAATAGCCAACAGGGTCGCAAGAAGCATGTTGGGCAAAAAAGGAGCAAAATAACTGCCCATGAATTGAGGAAAATCAAGCGTGAAGCTGCCAAGATGCCATTTGCCACCAGTTTTGCCATATTTCAGAGCTGCAAAGTTACTGGAGTAACAAAAAGCACAAGCTGTGTGATACTCAGGGACATGGCCAAGGTAAGGAAGGCTGAAAAGCGACCACCTTTGAACAAGAAACATAAGATAAAACGTCAAGACTGGGCCAAGAAATATCTTAAAACTGACTTTTCAAAGGTTTTATGGACTGATGAAATGAGAGTGACTCTTGATGGGCCAGATGGATGGGTCAGAGGCTGGATTAGTAAAGGGCAGAGAGCTCCACTCCGACTCAGATGCCAGCAAGGTGGAGGTGGGGTACTAGTATGGGCTGGTATCAAAGATGAATTTGTGGGAGCTTTTTGGGTTGAAGATGGAGTGAAGCTCAACTCCCATCCCTACTGCTTGTTTCTGGAAAACAACTTCTTCAAGCAGTGGCACAGGAAGAAGTAGGTATCATTCAAGAAAAACATGATTTTCATGCAGGACAATGCTCCATCACATGCCTCCAACTACTCTGCAGCTTGGCTGGCCAGTAAAAGTCTCAAAGAAGAAAAAATGACAAGTCTCCCTTGTTTATCTGATCTGAACCCCATAGAGAACCTGTTGTCCCTCATAAAATGTGAGATCTACAGGGAGGGAAAACAGTACACCTCTTGGAACAGTGGGAGGCTGTGGTGGCTGCTGCACGCAATGTTGATTGTAAACAGATCAAGCAACTGACAGAATCTATGGATGGAAGTCTGTTGAGTGTCATCATAAAGAAAGGTGGCTATATTGGTCAATAATTTTTTGGGGTTTTGTTTTTGCATGTCAGAAATGTTTATTTCTAAATGTTGTGCAGTTAGGCTGGTTTCACATTTGCGTTTTTTGCCGCTGCGTTTTAGCGCAAAAAAAGCATGCATTTTTTTCTCTACTTAACATTAACAACGCATGCTGTTTTTGCATGTGTTTTGCTGCGTTTTGATGATGCATGCGTCGTTTCTACGCTTGCGTTTTGTTGCAGAAATGCAACATGTAGTAACTTCTAGTGGCGTTAGGGTTAGGATCCCTAGAGTTAGGGTTAGGATCCCTAGGGTTAGGGTTAGGATCCTTAGGGTTAGGGTTAGGATCCCTAGGGTTACTAGGGATCCTAACCCTAGCTATTTCTGTTTATAGTGGGTTTTCTAGTTGATTTTGATGATTGGCAGCTGTCACACACTTCTCATCATGCGTTTCAAAAATGCAAAGGCAGGAAAAAACGCATCTAAACGTGTCAAAACGCCGCGTTTGTGCAAAAACGCATGCATCTAAAAAACGCAGCGTTTGCACGCGTTTACATGCATTTTTTTCACCACCTGCGTTTGCGTTTAAAACGCTGCGTTTTGAAATGCAAATGTGAAACCAGCCTTATATTGGTTTACCTGGTGAAAATAAACAAGTGAGACGGGAATATATTTGGTTTTTATTAAGTTTGCTAATAATTCTGCACAGTGATAGTTACCTGCACAAACAGATATCCTCCTAAGATAGCCAAATCTAAAAAAAAACACTCCAACTTCCAAAAATATTAAGCTTTTATATTTATCAGTCTTTTGGGTTGATTGAGAACATAATTGTTGATCAATAATAAAAATAATCCTCTTAAAAACAGCTTGCCTAATAATTCTGCACACAGAGTGTGTATGTATATATATATATATATATATATATATATATATATATATATATATATATATATATACAGTGCAGACCAAAAGTTGGACACATCTTCTAATTGAAATATTTTTCTGTATTTTCATGACTGTGTATATTCACAGTGAAGACATCAAAACTATGAAATAACACATGTGTAATTATATACTTAACAAAAAAGTGTGAAACAGCTGAAATTATGTCTTACATTCTAGGTTCTTCAAAGTAGTCACCTTCTGCTTTGATGACTGCTTTGCACACTCTTGGCATTCTCTTGATGAGCTTCAAGAGTTAGTCACCGGGAATGGTCTTCCAACAATCTTGAAGGAGTTCCCGAAGATGCTTAGCACTTGTTGGCCCTTTTTTCCTTCACTCTGTGGTCCACCTCACCCCAAACCATCTCCATTGGGTTCAGGTCTGGTGACTGTGGAGGCCAGGTCATCTGGCGTAGCACCCCATCACTCTCCTTCTTGGTCAAATAGCTCTTACACAGCCTGGAAGTGTGTTTGGGGTCATTGTCCTGTTGAAAAATAAATGATGGTCCAACTAAACGCAAACCGGATGAGATAGCATGCCGCTGCAAGATGCTATGGTAGCCATGCTGGTTCAGTATGCCTTCAATTTTGAATAAATCCCCAACAGTGTCACTAGCAAAGCACCCCCACACCATGACACCTCCTCCTCCATGCTCCACGGTGGGAACCAGGCATGTAGAGTCCATCCGTTCACCTTTTCTGTGTCGCACAAAGACACGGTGGTTGGAACCAAAGATCTCAAATTTGGACTCATCAGACCAAAGCACAGAATTCCACTGGTCTAATGTCCATTCCTTGTGTTCTTTAGCCCAAACAAGGTAAAATCATCGCCGGTCAGACAGCCGCAGCTGTGATCCGGTCACTGGTGTCAGCTGATGGGACTACTGCTCCCATCAGCCGACAATTGTCGCTTATAATAGTGATTGCAGGAATGGCTGATGGGTGTATTCATTATCCGCTGCCTGAACTATAAATAAATAAAAAATCCTGCATAGGTTCCCCTGTATTTTCTATAACCAGCCAGGCAAAACTGACAGCTGGGGACTGCAACCCTCAGCTGTTAGCAGTAGCAAGACTGGTTATCAAGAATAGGAGAGGTCCCCACATCATATCTTTTATTTACATAATTTTAAAAAAACTGCGTCTGGTCCCCCCATTTTTGACAACCAGCCAAGCTAAAGCAGACAGCTAGGGGCAGGTATTCTCCGGCTGGTAAGGGGCCATGGAGAATTTCATTGCGGTGAATTTGAACTGCGGTGAACTCGCCTCTACACTGTGAGACTTTCTCACTGTGCTGGAGGGGATCTCACCGAAGCCGCCGCAGTTCAGCCTGGCTGGGAATGCAGCCTCAGTGACTGGCAGTAACCTCGATGATGTCACCGCTAGTCGCTGATGCGCTCGCAGCAGCTCATTCACCAGTGGTTCTCAGCTTGGACGGTTGCATCTTGGCACTGTCCATGTTAAAAACTTTTTATACCGCAGACTTGGATTATGGCTTGGGACAGAACGATGGACAGGTGAGGGATATTGTTGTTTTTTATTTTTGTTTTATTACAGGAGATGAGGTATTCAGTGGAATTAGTCGTTAGGTGAGTATAACTGTGTTTGTTATTTTAAAATAAAAAAGTAAATGTTTTTTTTATTTCAAAAGACTTTATTCTGGCTGTGTCTTTATTTACCAGTTAACTATAGGATTAGTGATGGATGGGTGTCTTATAGACGCCTCTCCTTAGTAATCCGTGGGATTGATGTTACCTGACAATACAAAGGTGACATCAACCTCACAAAAATGAACGCCACTTGCCACCGCTACAGGGCAAGTGGGAAGAGCCGGGCAAAGCGCCAAAAGTGGAACATCTGCAGCAAACAAGAACAAGCATATGCATAAAAATAGGGATCACCACAATATAATTAAGAGTAGAAAAAAATCTTTATACAAAGGACAACGTGTACAAAAACATTTAAAAACATCTAAAAACATATAAACAAAAGTAATGGGTCCACCAAAATAACAAGATAAATGTTGACAAAAACATGCAACCCACACAGCTGGTACAGGTACTTGATCACTATATAGTATAAGTCACAACTGATACCGACCGCACACCCAATGCACGTGTGCACATTATAGAAATATTAATATTCCAAGGTACTGGGCAGATAAATAATTACTCATAGGCCACAGACAAACGTAGTCCCACAAATAAACCACTACCTGGTGGGGATCTAGTACAAAGATTCTCAATACACAATAATTACCCCACTATGTCCTCCTCAGTGATCCACAAATAAATCTTGCCCAGTCCTAGTGCCGACACCTCTATGGGCAATCCTAAACCAACAGGCCCGTCATGTCAGATCAGTCAAGCTGTGTGGGTACCAAGACCCACGCGTATCGACGCTCAAGGCGTCTTCCTCAAGGTCAATGTAGTACTGCTCACGTTGTTACCTGATATATATGGTCCAAAATCATGTACAGAGCCCTGACAGCTGTGCCGGGACATGGCGGCGCCGAGATTCCACCCGGCGTCATAGACAGTGTACTGCGCAGGCGCTGAGACGCCGGAGTCCCAAGAGGCTGTGCGCGGACATCAGAACATGCGCATAGCAGCCAAAGTCCGGATTTGGTCACCATGGGAACCGCAAACGTAAGTTACATACAAAGCATCCGCCAAACATCAGAGTGCGCGGATCTGTCAGCGTCGTTAGTCACCTGACACAGGAACACTAAGCTCACCACATGTGAGGGTTTTTTTTTTTAATTCATCGCCCCATACTACGCATGCACCCACAGGGGAAAAAAATCCCCCCATGCGTAAGGTACATACTAGTGCGGCGGTGCAACAATAGGCTATACATAGGCCACAGCGCCTACACCTGTTAAGTGTGTGGTAACCCTGATAGCCGCCGGTGCTATCCAAATAGATATTACTACAACATCCATTTTGCTGTACAAAAGTACAGCAACATAGACATGGCCCCCACCAGCATCAGGGATTTTAAACTACCCATCGCCACAGCGGTTCCAGGAAAAATAAGGCTCACACACACAAAGATGACACACACATACAATCAAACAATAACCCTGGCCAAGGTACAAGCACCAACACATCTACGTCCACACATCGAAAGTAGGGGTGTGACAACAATCTAATGGATATATCCACCATCCACATCCAGAAGGGGTGAATGGGAGGCTACCACCACATCAGGTGATGGTATCAGCAAGGAAAGAATAATGGTTGCCCCCAACTTAGGTCTTACATAATCCTCCAACCCAAATATACACAAGGCGGTCGAGCAGAATATACCCAGTGCTATGAAAGAAGCTCATATGGTTTCAAAATACACAGTGTTGGAATAAAGAGCATAAGCAAGCTCTCATGTCAGAGAAACCTCCCATAACGTGTCACTAAAGCCTGACAACTAAGGAGAAGGGTTGGTTTACTTTATTAATTACTTAAAAGAAGAAAGGGCAAATGTGGACACAAGATCAGGTCACCCCAGAGGTCCAAGAACCGAACAACATAATGGTAATCTCTTCAATATCAATGGGTCAATCTAAAGGAAGTACTATCAGTTTGAAAATAGCTATTACGGAAAAGTCAATAGCTACCTTCATTATTATCAAATCCAAAAGAAAAAAGATATATAACACAAGTGCAACAAACAGGGAGAGACACTGTGATGAATTCCTCAGGTCCAGCAATTATTTGCTTCGGTTCCTCCAGATCTTTCATCCGCCTACAGGATTCCAACTACAAAAGTCCCTGTAAGAGTCAGGAATTAAGATCCATGAAGCCTAGTCAGGCTGCAAACCACCGGTAGGATCATCCACATTACCTACAAAAAAAACAGGAATGAGTTTAACATATACTGATACCGACAGTCAACCCATACTGGTGAGCCAAAGTACACGGTAACCACAAAAAAGCCACAGGTCAAAAAGAACTAGAGCTTTCTGTAGAAACCCGTGTACAATAGCTCCTCATTCAAACCATCCGGGGCCAGGCTCTTTAGTTCAAAAATTAGACGGGATTCCTTTCTCAATAGTTCATCTGTAAGCCTCCCACCCCTAATACTCGGGGTCACCCCCTCAAGGCCCATGACACAGAGGGTCCTGTGGCTACCATTGTGATGTTCTAAAAAATGGGTAGCCACAGAGGTGATCTGTTTCCCTTTTTCCCTGTCACCTTTAGCCGTATTAATGTTCGAAATGTGCTGTTGTACCCTTCGGCGCAATTCTTGGGTGGTCTGACCCACATAGATTTTCCGGCAGCCACATATCAGGGCATATACCAGATTCTTAGTACGGCAGTTAAAGTAGGATCTGGACTTAATCCGAAAAGGTAGAGAGGGAATATAGATACCTACTTTGGCCAACATGAGAGGAGAAATCGAACAACTACCACATGGGTAGGAGCCAATTATGTTTTTACCTGTACACGTTATAGTCGTGGGTCGCTTGTAATGGCTCCTAGTGAGGCAATCCTTCAGGTTATGTGCTCTCCTTGCCACTATTCTTGGTCTGTCAGGGATAATGGTCTTCAATCTCATGTCACTGAGTAGTATCCCCCAGTTAGACTCCATTATGTGGTACACGTCTCTCCACTGATTATTGAACCTTGTGATCAGGCTCAGTTCGTTCCTGTTGTTTCTCTGTTGCGTCCTAAGGACCTCCTCCCTTGGTTTCTGCCGAGAGAACTCATATGCTCTCGAGACCACTCTCCGTGGATATCCCCGTTCATGGAAGCGTTTAGTAAGCAGTTTCGATTGTTCCTGAAAACATCCCATGGTACTGCAGTTCCTCCTAACACGTAGGAATTGGCCCTTAGGGATACTATTGCGTAGATGGTGTGGGTGAAAGCTGGAGTAATGCAAGATGTTGTTGGTGGCCATCTTCTTGCGGAAGAGAGTCGTGGTAATCCGATGGTCCTCGATCATGATCCTTAAATCCAGGAAGTCCACCGTCCTACTAGGAGAACACGATGTCAACCGGATGCCACATTGGTTGGTATTCAACTCCTTAACGAAGTCTTCCAGGGCTTCCGCTGTACCTGTCCATAAGACAACAATGTCATCAATAAAGCGGTACCATTTTAAGACGTGCTCCTGATAGTCACGATTCTTATATACCTGGGTCTCCTCCCACCACCCCATAAAAAGATTTGCATATGGGGGCGCACACCTCGCCCCCATGGCTGTCCCGGACACCTGCTTGTAATAGACCCTATCAAAAATGAAATAATTCTTCTCCAAGATGATTTTGAGGAGGTCTAAGACAAACGAGTCGTGGCCCCTACTCCCCGTTGTATATTTGTCCAAAAAGTATCCCACGGCTGCAATACCTAAGTCATGATTAATATTGGTGTACAACGCCTCAACATCGAGTGTGGCCAGGATAGTGTCATCAGGTAATACCAGGGGATCCAACTGCTGGATAAGAAATGACGAGTCCCGTATGTAAGAGTCCAGTTTTAGCACAACGGGCTGCAAGAAAAAAATCCAGGTAAATACAAGACTTTTCGTATAGTCCCCCAATCCCCGAGACGATGGGTCTACCCGGTGGCTCCGACAAGGATTTATGTACTTTGGGTAACATATAAAACGTCGGAACCACAGGGTGTCTCACCGTTAGGAAATCTAATTCCTTTTTGCTGATAATACCCTGGTCATGAGCACAATTAAGCAGTCCATCCAGGCTGGACTTAAAGACTGAGGTTGGATCCGAGGGTAGGACAACATAGTGCCGTGGATTATCCAGTTGTCTCCTTGCCTCCCTGCAGTACATATCCTTCGGCCACAGCACTATGTTGCCCCCCTTGTCCGCCTCCTTGATCTCAAAAGCCTCATTGGATTTAAGTCCCTTGAGCGCCCGTTTTTCCTCCCCTGAAAGGTTACCTTGACCAAATTTGTCCAGTTTTAGATCCTGGATGTCCCTGCAGACTTTTTCAAAGAAAATTTGGATAGCGGGAAACAGAGAAAAGGATGGGGTAGCTTGTGAGGGCAACCTTCCATCAAACTTCAGCCTACCTTGGTAGTTTTCGTTTTCTTCTAGCAGATCCGTAAGATCACGTAGTAGTTGCCGATCCATATCTGTTAACCCGTCCAATGCTGCAGGGTTCTGATAGAGCATCCTGAAAGTCAGTTGTCTGCAGAACATATACAAGTCCTTAGTCAGCTCAAATTTGTCCAAAACACTCATAGGAGAAAAGGATAAACCTCTAAAAAGCAACTTCTTCTCAACAGTGGTTAGGGTATAAGAGGATAGGTTTATAACGTTCAACTCACCCACATCACCCTCCGGAACTGGGTAGGTTTCTAACGCTTGCGATTGTTGTACCGAGTAACATAGTAACATAGTAACATAGTTAGTAAGGCCGAAAAAAGACATTTGTCCATCCAGTTCAGCCTATATTCCATCATAATAAATCCCCAGATCTACGTCCTTCTACAGAACCTAATTGTATGATACAATATTGTTCTGCTCCAGGAAGACATCCAGGCCTCTCTTGAACCCCTCGACTGAGTTCGCCATCACCACCTCCTCAGGCAAGCAATTCCAGATTCTCACTGCCCTAACAGTAAAGAATCCTCTTCTATGTTGGTGGAAAAACCTTCTCTCCTCCAGACGCAAAGAATGCCCCCTTGTGCCCGTCACCTTCCTTGGTATAAACAGATCCTCAGCGAGATATTTGTATTGTCCCCTTATATACTTATACATGGTTATTAGATCGCCCCTCAGTCGTCTTTTTTCTAGACTAAATAATCCTAATTTCGCTAATCTATCTGGGTATTGTAGTTCTCCCATCCCCTTTATTAATTTTGTTGCCCTCCTTTGTACTCTCTCTAGTTCCATTATATCCTTCCTGAGCACCGGTGCCCAAAACTGGACACAGTACTCCATGTGCGGTCTAACTAGGGATTTGTACAGAGGCAGTATAATGCTCTCATCATGTGTATCCAGACCTCTTTTAATGCATCCCATGATCCTGTTTGCCTTGGCAGCTGCTGCCTGGCACTGGCTGCTCCAGGTAAGTTTATCATTAACTAGGATCCCCAAGTCCTTCTCCCTGTCAGATTTACCCAGTGGTTTCCCATTCAGTGTGTAAGGCTAGGTTCACATTGCGTCAAGTACATGGCGTCAAACGGATGCGTTAAACGCATGTACAGAAACGGAGCAAAAATATGTGAAATTCGTCGTCACGGTAACGCTAGCGTTAACGCATGTGATCGCGTTTTTTCATTTTGATGTCCGTTTACGAAGTATCCGTTTGTCTGCGTTTGTCACTGTCAATATAGATAGATAGATGTAGATAGATAGATATACATTGATGGATAGATAGATAGATACATAGATATTGATAGATAGATATATAGATAGATAGATAGATACATAGATATTGATAGATAGATACATAGATATAGATAGACAAATAGATGGAGCGATAGATAGTTGATAGATAGTTTATAGGTATAGTAGATAGAAAGTGAATAGATAGATTGTTGGTAAATATTGGATAGAATATTTCTATTTTATATTTACCACTGGCAGTTGTGGCGACGACAGACGTCTAGGGACCTTTTTTCTTTTTTGTCCTCCTTGTGCCACAACCTATTGTGTATGTAAAATGTAAAAAAAAATATTTTAACATTAAATAATGTTAACATTCATTGGATCAATAAATTTATGCCTGAAAAATTCAACATGTGTGCTATGTACCTTTGTTGTTTTTGCGTGTTTTTTGGGGGGAGGTCTAACAGCCTCGGGCTCAGAAGACTCCTATTCACAATAAAACAATAAACAGGATTGTTATGCCTAGCTCAATACAATGGAGTTTCACACAACATGGTTTTTTAAAGTGCAAGCCTACCAACTCAGAAGAAAAAATCGCAGACACGCTGCTGCTGCTGACATCTGTATCCGACATCTGTGTGCAACAAAACAATACATTTTTAGTACACACACATCCGACGGACATTACAGACTCCCATGATGTATACAGAGATATATAATATATAGAAATGTACTTACAATTTAGCTACGGCAAAACACTCTGTCACGTGCAGGAGACTTTGTGTGAGTGGGATATTTTAATGGCCGAAGTCACATTTCCTGTCACATGACCACATGTGACCACCCTCAAACGCTATTAAAACGTGTGGTTCTATTTGGAAATTTTTCATGATTTGCGTCTGACTGCGTTTGCCATAGCCTTCTATGGCAGAATGAACGCTTCCGTTAGTAGTGCGTTAGCTTGGCCGGACCCGAAAACGCTGCAAGCCGCGTTGAAGGTCCGTCAGAAAAAAAACGTTATGTGACAAACGCATACCAATTTAGGGATGCGTCACGATGCGTCAGACAATGCAAGTCTATGGGCGCGTTAGTATGTGCGTTACATTGCGTTTTTACTACTTAAAAACGAGTCCGTTAGACGGACACACCTAGCGCAATGTGAACCCAGCCTAATGGTGACATTGATTCCTTCTTCCCATGTGTATAACCTTACATTTATCATTGTTAAACCTCATCTGCCACCTTTCAGCCCAAGTTTCCAACTTATCCAGATCCATCTGTAGCAGAATACTATCTTCTCTTGTATTAACTGCTTTACATAGTTTTGTATCATCTGCAAATATCGATATTTTACTGTGTAAACCTTCTACCAGATCATTAATGAATATGTTGAAGAGAACAGGTCCCAATACTGACCCCTGCGGTACCCCACTGGTCACAGCGACCCAGTTAGAGACTATACCATTTATAACCACCCTCTGCTTTCTATCACTAAGCCAGTTACTAACCCATTTACACACAATTTCCCCCAGACCAAGCATTCTCATTTTGTGTACCAACCTCTTGTGCGGCACGGTATCAAACGCTTTGGAAAAATCGAGATATACCACGTCCAATGACTCACCGTGGTCCAGCCTATAGCTTACCTCTTCATAAAAACTGATTAGATTGGTTTGACAGGAGCGATTTCTCATAAACCCATGCTGATATGGAGTTAAACAGTTATTCTCATTGAGATAATCCAGAATAACATCCCTCAGTGACCCTCTTGAAGCTCGGCGACCCATCTCTGTTCCTGCCACTCCGTTTTTTCCGGCCTACAGTGCTTCCTTCTCCCGCGTCTGTGCCGCTTTCGCGGTCGCTGGTGTCGGTGGACAAAAAATCACTCGAAACCAATTCCTGAGTTGCACTGCCAACATTAACATCCTGAGCCAGACGTCGCCTGTTAGTCATTCTCTTATTCCCCTGATGTGTCCATCTGAAGGCTTTACCTTCTGCATAATCAGTTCTATCCCTTTAAAATTTATCTTTCTTGCCCCTGACAATATCCTTCTCAAATTTTTCAATGACCACCTTAAGATTCTCTTGGAAAGGGATAACTTTTTCCTTCTTATCAAATTCCTCCAACTTGCCCTCCTTGATCCTAATCTCGTCCTTCAATTGGGCCAGTAGCTTGTAATCATGTGCAATAAGTAGATCAATAAGAATATGTGAGCAACTCTGTAAGCCCTTTTCCCATGTACATTTGAAATCTGTATCCACTTCCCAAGCCGGGAAGATTTGCACCCTTAAACCTCTGGGTGTGATATTCTGTATTTTGTAGCTCTCCAGTGTTTTAACATTCCACCAGGTTTTGGTTAAATTCTTATGCAAATGCGTAATCTCCATTGTTAGGCCCTCAAATCCCTCATCTCTTGGCACACTAGCCCCAGTTCCAATAGCCACCTGGCCAAAAATATCAACCTCCTGGCTACGCCAAGCCGCTTCCCTGGCGCTCAAATCCATAACCTTGGACCAATATATTCAATATCCACAACCAATTGAAATATATACACCACGATGTGCCTCCGCTCGAGAAAAACCAGCTAAAAAACCAGTTCAAAAACTTGACATATAAACATTGGTTTGAGCGGGCACCATCAAAATATTCTAATGAGAGGGGATCACCATATGCATACCAATAAACAGTAGCAGCAAACAAGAACAAGCGTATGCATAAAAATAGGGATCACCACAATATAATTAAGAGTAGAAAAAAATCTTTATTCAAAGGACAACGTGTGCAAAAACATTTAAAAACATCTAAAAACATATAAACAAAAATAATGGGTCCACCAAAATAACAAGATAAATGTTGACAAAAATATGCAACCCACACAGCTGGTACAGGTACTTGATCACTATATAGTATAAGTCACAACTGATACCGACCGCACACCCAATGCACGTGTGCACATTATAGAAATATTAATATTCCAAGGTACTGGGCAGATAAATAGTTACTCATAGGCCACAGACAAACGTGGTCCCACAAATAAACCACTACCTGGTGGGGATCTAGTACAAAGATTCTCAATACACAATAATTACCCCACTACATCCTCCTCAGTGATCCACAAATAAATCTTGCCCAGTCCTAGTGCCGACACCTCTATGGGCAATCCTAAACCAACAGGCCCGTCATGTCAGAGCAGTCAAGCTGTGTGGGTACCAAGACCCACGCGTATCGACGCTCAAGGCGTCTTCCTCAAGGTCAATGTGGTACTGCTCACATTGTTACCTGATATATATGGTCCAAAATCATGTACAGAGCCCTGACAGCTGTGCCGGGACATGGCGGCACCGGAGATTCCACCCGGCGTCATAGACAGTGTACTGCGCAGGCGCTGAGACGCCGGAGTCCCAAGAGGCTGTGCGCAGACATCAGAACATGCGCATAGCAGCCAAAGTCCGGATTTGGTCACCATGGGAACCGCAAACGTAAGTTACATACAAAGCATCCGCCAAACATCAGAGTGCGCGGATCTGTCAGCGTCGTTAGTCACCTGACACAGGAACACTAAGCTCACCACATGTGAGGGTTTTTTTTTTTAATTCATCGCCCCGTACTACGCATGCACCCACAGGGGAAAAAAATCCCCCCATGCGTAAGGTACATACTAGTGCGGCGGTGCAACAATAGGCTATACATAGGCCACAGCGCCTACACCTGTTAAGTGTGTGGTAACCCTGATAGCCGCCGGTGCTATCCAAATAGATATTACTGCAACATCCATTTTGCTGTACAAAAGTACAGCAACATAGACATGACCCCCACCAGCATCAGTGGAACATCTAATAGATGGCATGGGGATCCCTCTCTTCTTGATAACTAGCCTTGCTAACACGCTGACAGCTGAGGGTTGCAGCCCCAGCTGTGAGTTTTGATTGGCTGGTTATCTAACATACAGGGGAACCCATGCCTTTTTTTTTAATCATTTATATACAGTGCAGGCACCGGCTGATGAATACTCCCATCAGCCGCTCATGCTTTCACTGTTATTACTGGCAGCAGGCGTCAGCTGAAGGGAGCAGTAGTACTATCAGCTGACATCAGTGACCATAGGTAAACTTTATATCTCCGATACAGCGTGAGCACCCTGTTAAGGACCGGCGGAACGCACCAAGTATAGATAGTAAGAAACTAGGTGCGTTCGCAGTCCGAGGTCCACCGTGCAGGTAAAAGACCCTGCTGCTAGTAAGACGGACTATATGGCGGTACTAAGTATACACACATGGGTTAACTTCACCCTGCATGAAGGAAGCGATCCTGTTGCGTCACAGGACCGCAGTACCGCACATAAAGCGCGAGCAAGAAGTCAGCGGACTCAACCCCTACACAGGATTGAAGTCCGATTAGACACTTGCTGGCACAACACCGCAACTGGGTGTGTCAGAGGAACATAAATAATAATATAAAGGCACAAGAGTGCATGCGGTGCCGCACTGACGGACGCCACTAACCACCCAGGCTTGGGTCAGGAAAGCGCAGAGCAAGCGCACGGCGCCGTACTGGCGGACACAGCAACTGGTAGCTGTAGTGTGTGTTTCGTGCTGTTGGATAAGTCGGGCGCTAGATAGCAAACATACACCTTCCGTGAACAGACATTCAATAGGGAGGGTTATTTAAAGAGCGACTTTCACTCACAACACACACACATATTTACAAGACAATACTAGCGCATGGCCGTGCGGTCATGCACAGTTTATATAGTAACAGCACAGGAAGCAGCTCCAGAAGTTTTGCCCTTTCAGGACCTGCCAAGAGGACCAATGGGATGTGCTGCAATACCTGAGCATGTGACCCTCGATCTCCAACGGGAGATCCTGCCCTGGGCATGCTCAGACAGAGAAAAGCAGGACTTAGATCCAGAAACGTCAACTCGCCGCTGCCCAGCACTGGCTTCAATGGCAGAAGCAGAAAAAGCAGCAGTAACTCTTCGCACAGAGTCAGACTGAGCGAGACGCTGGGATCGACGTCCCTGCTGAGCAGACTCCACCGCGGCTGGAGAAGAATGGGAGACCGCAGCGGAGACGGATCGAGATTCCCCCAGTGCAGCAGAGAAAACTCGACTCCTAACACACGCAGGTGTGATTTTGACAGTGTGGGAACCACTGGTGTTTGAGCGGTGGTGATGATTTTACCGCCTATCAGAAGCCGTGTTTGTGCGCTGTCATGCACATACAGTATGCCTATTTTCTGCCATAAATTGGATTTTTGCTTACATTTTTCTCACTTCACTTTACCAACTTATTTCATGCAGATGCATTGTACAAAAACTGGATTACAAAAATATTTAAACATAGGTTGTAATATAACAATGTACGATAAGTAAAAAGCCAAGAGGGTGAATAATATTGCAAGCCACTGCATATTTTACAAATTTCAAATTTAAAAAAAAAAAATAATATAAGTTTGATATTGCTGTAATCATACTGACTTGGAGAATTACGTTACATGACAAGGTCAAAAATTAGCAAATTGAACACTGGAAAAACCAAACCAAAAAACAGCAGAATTGTGTTTTTGTTTTTCACCATTTTACCAAACTTTTTCAGTACATCATATGGAAAAATGAATGGTTTCATTCAAACTAGAACTCGTTTTGTAATAAAAGTTCTCCCACATCAATGTGGAAGAATAAATAAAAAAGTCATGACTCTTGGAGAAAAGTAGAAAAAAAAGGGAAACCGCAAAATTTAAAATTTCTTGTGGCAGGAAGGGATTAACCCCTTTCTGACATATGACGTACTATCCCGTCGAGGTGGGGTGGGCCCGTATGCCCACCGACGGAATAGTACGTCATATGCGATCGGCTGCACTCACGGGGGAAGCGCGGCTGATCGCGGCTGGGTGTCAGCTGCCTATCGCGATGATCGCGATGTGCCGGTGGTATAGGGAAGCTTCGCGCAGGGAGGGGGCTCCCTGCGGGCTTCCCTGAGACCCCCGCAGCAACGCGATGTGATCGCGTTGCTGCGAGGGTCTCCCTACCTGCTCCAGGCCCGGATCCAGGATGGCCGTGGCATCCGGGTCCTGCGGGGAGGGAGGTGGCTTACCAAGTGGTGCTTGGTAAGCCTGCAATGTTGTAAGTAAGATCGGTGATCTGACAGAGTGCTGTGCAAACTGTCAGATCATCGATCTGTGATTCCCCTCCCCCCCCCCCCCCCAGGACAAAATAAATAAAAAAATTCTTAAATAATGAAAAAAAAAATATTATTCCCATAAATACATTTCTTTATCTAAATAAAAAAAAATAAATAAAAGTACACATATTTAGTATCGCCACGTCCGTAACGACCCGACCTATAAAACTGGCCCACTAGTTAACCCCTTTAGTAAACACCGTAAGAAAAAAAAAAACGAGGCAAAAAACAACGCTTTATTATCATACCGCCGAACAAAAAGTGGAATAACACGCGATCAAAAAGACGGATATAAATAACCATGGTACCGCTGAAAACGTCATCTTGTCCCGCAAAAACGAGCTGCCATACAGCATCATCAGCAAAAAAATAAAAAAGTTATAGTCCTGAGAATAAAGCGATGCAAAAATAATTATTTTTTCTATAAAATAGTTTTTATCGTATAAAAGCGCCAAAACATAAAAAATGATATAAATGAGGTATCGCTGTAATCGTACTGACCCGAAGAATAAAACTGCTTTATCAATTTTACCAAAAGCGGAATGGTATAAGCGCCTCCCCCAAAAGAAATTCATGAATAGCTGGTTTTTGGTCGTTCTGCCTCACAAAAATCGGAATAAAATGCGATCAAAAAATGTCACGTGCCCAAAAATGTTACCAATAAAAACGGCAACTTGTCCCGCAAAAAACAAGACCTCACATGACTCTGTGGACCAAAATATGGAAAAATTATAGCTCTCAAAAGGTGGTAACGCAAAAAATATTTTTTGCAATAAAAAGCGTCTTTCAGTGTGTGACGGCTGCCAATCATAAAAATCCGCTAAAAAACCCGCTATAAAAGTAAATCAAACCCCCCTTCATCACCCGCTTAGATTGGGAAAAATTTAAAAAATGTATTTATTTCCATTTTCCCATTAGGGTTAGGGTTAGGGCTAGGGTTAGGGCTAGGGTTAGGGTTGGGGCTAGGGTTAAGGCTACAGTTAGGGTTGGGGCTAAAGTTAGGGTTAGGGTTGGGGCTAAAGTTACGGTTAGGGTTTAGATTACATTTACGGTTGGGAATAGGGTTGGGATTAGGGTTAGGGGTGTGTCAGGGTTAGAGGCGTGGTTAGGGTTACTGTTGGGATTAGGGTTAGGGGTGTGTTTGGATTAGGGTTTTAGTTATAATTCGGGGGGTATACACTGTTTAGGCACATCAGGGGCTCTCCAAACGCGACATGGCGTCCGATCTCAATTCCAGCCAATTCTGCGTTGAAAAAGTAAAACAGTGCTCCTTCCCTTCCGAGCTCTGCCGTGTGCCCAAACAGGGGTTTACCCCAACATATGGGGTATCAGCGTACTCAGGACAAATAGGACAACAACTTTTGGGGTCCAATTTCTCCTGTTACCCTTGGGAAAATACAAAACTGGGGGCTAAAATATACTTTTTGTGGGAAAAAAAGGATTTTTTATTTTCACGGCTCTACGTTATAAACTGTAGTGAAACACTTGGGGGCTCAAAATTCTCACAACACATCTAGATAAGTTCCTTGGGGGGTCTAGTTTCCAAAATGGCGTCACTTGTGGGGGGTTTCTACTGTTTAGGTACATTAGGGGCTCTGCAAACGCAATGTGACGCCTGCAGACCATTCCATCTAAGTCTGCATTCCAAATGGCGCTCATTCCCTTCTGAGCCCTCCCATGCGCCCAAACGGTGGTTCCCCCCACATATGGGGTATCCGCGCACTCAGGACAAATTGGACCACAACTTTTGGGGTCCAATTTCTTCTCTTACCCTTGGGAAAATAAAAAATTGGGGGCGAAAAGATAGTTTTTGTGATAAAAATATGATTTTTTATTTTTACGGTTCTGCATTATAAACTTCTGTGAAGCACTTGATGGGTCAAAGTGCTCACCAAACCTCTAGATAAGTTCCTTAGGGGGTCTACTTTCCAAAATGGTGTCACTTGTGGGAGGCTTCAATGTTTAGGCACATCAGTGGCTCTCCAAACGCAACATGGCGTCCCATCTCAATTCCTGTCAATTTTGCATTGAAACGTCAAACGGCGCTCCTTCCCTTCCGAGCTCTCCCATGCGCCCAAACAGTGGTTTACCCCCACATATGGGGTATCAGCGTACTCAGGATAAATTGTACAACAACTTTTGGGGTCCAATTTCTTCTCTTACCCTTGGGAAAATAAAAAATTGGGGGCGAAAAGATAGTTTTTGTGATAAAAATATAATTTTTTATTTTTACGGTTCTGCATTATAAACTTCTGTGAAGCACTTGATGGGTCAAAGTGCTCACCAAACCTCTAGATAAGTTCCTTAGGGGGTCTACTTTCCAAAATGGTGTCACTTGTGGGGGGTTTCAATGTTTAGGCACATCAGGGGTTCTCCAAACGCAACATGGTGTCCCATCTCGATTCCCGTCAATTTTGCATTGAAAAGTCAAATGGCGCTCCTTCGCTTCCGAGCTCTGTCATGCGCCCAAACAGTGGTTTACCCCCACATATGGGGTATCGGTGTACTCAGGACAAATTGTACAACAACTTATGGGGTCCATTTTCTCTTGTTACCCTTGGTAAAATAAAACAAATTGAAGCTGAAGTAAATTTTTTGTGAAAAAAAGTTAAATGTTCATTTTTATTTAAACATTCCAAAAATTCCTGTGAAGCATCAGAAGGGTTAATAAATTTCTTGAATATGGTTTTGAGCACCTTGAGGGATGCAGTTTTTGGAATGGTGTCACACTTGGGTATTTTCTATCATATAGACCCCTCAAAATGATTTCAAATGAGATGTGCTCCCTAAAAAAAAATGGTGTTGTAAAAATGAGAAATTGCTGGTCAACTTTTAACCCTTATAACTCCCTAACAAAAAAAATTTGGTTCCAAAATTGTGCTGATGTAAAGTAGACATGTGGGAAATGTTACTTATTAAGTATTTTGTGTGACATATGTCTGTGATTTAATTGCATAAAAATTCAAAGTTGGAAAATTGCGAAATTTTCAAAATTTTCGCCAAATTTCCGTATTTTAACACAAATAAAGGCAGGTAATATCAAAGAAATTTTACCACTATCATGAAGTACAATATGTCTCGAGAAAACGATGTCAGAATCACTGGGATCCGTTTAAGCGTTCCAGAGTTATAACCTCATAAAGGGACAGTGGTCAGAATTGTAAAAATTGGCCCTGTCATTAACGTGCAAACCACCCTTGGGGGTAAAGGGGTTAATGACACAACACTAGAATGGTAGAATAACTACATTACTTACTCCCCCCATATGTTGCTAGTGCTTTAATTTCTAAAGTTTGGAGAGTGAATGAAGTTATCTTATGTTCTGCTCTTGTATCCCGGCAGTGTTAAGACTGGCTAGATTAGATTAAGTCCTTTTTGCTTCTGGATAAGTTATTTGTGACAAAGTTTTCAGTGTTGCACAATGATAAGGTAAGTGCATCTTTAGATGTTAGACATCTGTCTAAAACTAATCTTCCATTTTTTATGCCATCACTGACGTGATAATTGCTTTATTTTATGCCACACTTTCCTGGACTGCCTGGACACCCACCTCTTTCGACAAACTCGATCTAAAAATTGAGTTATTGCAAAATACTTTAAAAATGGCTCATACCCTTCCCCAACCCCCATAACATTGTGTTAATTGTTAAGAATTTACTGTCAGTAAGCTGTAATGCTCGACACAATTTGTAAATAAATAAAATTTGTTGTTTTTTTTTTAAAAATGGCTCATAACTTTTATAAATATGTCTAAAAATGACACAAAATTTGCCAAAATTCTGATTTAAAGCATGATGAATTCCACCCCAAAGTGTGTATCCCTACTATCCAATGCTCTTGGTCTGATCATAGCATTATATCACTACAATCATTGGCTATAATGATCTATAGTTCTAGGTTGGTAGAGTGAGAAGTGATGTGAAGGGGAACCTATCCAAGTGTTGGGGGAATTACTATATGTAAGGACAATGGTGGCCAATGTGCAGCTTCTGCATCACCGTTCATTCTAGAATCCATTCTCATTTCTGTGTTTCTGGATCAGATTTGGGGACAGAAGGATGATAACAGTTAAACGCACTTTAAAACCTGAGAAAAAAAACATAATGCAAACACAAGATCAGTATTTTCTCGGGCTTTAATGTTTCCTGTGAGCTAAAGAGCTCATTGATTCTTTGCAGATGTTCTTTGAATCCTAGTAGTCTGAAATTCCATTCCCCAGAACCTTTCAGAATATTGGCATGGAATCAAGTGTTTGGCTTTCTCTCTTTCCATTGACAGCATGCTATATATTGGCAAACTGTTTAAAGCATTTCTAGATTCATGCAACGTGCGAAGTAAAGATATTAAGACATCCCCTATTACATTGGCCGGTGATTTATTTCAGAGATTCTGCATAGTCACATTGAGCTCCATTGCCACCAGTAAATCTATAGCAAATCTTCCCTTTGGTGCAGATTCTGTCATTACTATTGCTGTAAAGAAACAATGAGGTGAAGTGATCACATAGACTGAGGTCATCTTTAGTGTGGTAAATGATCTCCTGGAGGAGTTCCAGTGCTAACGTAAGCCCTCAGACGGTAAAGAGCTGTGAGAATGTGCAAGGCATCTTTTACCATGATGTGCAAAACCAAATAAAGACAAAAGGCATGATGACCTAATGGTGAGGTTACCACATTCATCCAGGGTATGCTTAAAGCATTCTGTAGTCATCCATTGTGAAAGGAGAACCATGTTGTAGGAGTCTACCAGCCATTCAGAGCTGAGATAAATGGTTTCCTGTTTCCCCTGATGATGTTTTTCCCATTGCTTCCATAGCCTCACATCACTCATATCAGTTCCTGTCTTCAGTAGTACTCCAAATCTTCAGTTTCATATCTCAGATGTGCACAATAAAGAAACTTGATATAAAAGTGAGCAATCAGCATGTTTTCTAGCATTTAGCAGAAAATCCAAGTGTCTGGAGAAAACTTAATGTCACTCTTGGTTTAATCCAAACCTAAAACCTCAGTACTGCAATGCAACAATGATAAAGCATTGCCTATTATCTCATTATAACATGTAAATCGGGAAATTGTTACAATATGTAACATTCTGGTACCAGAAAGACTCCTCCTCATACAAATAATGTTTTTTGTTGTTTTGTATGAAATGTCATGCTTTTGTTTTTTTTTCATAAGCTTTATTTGTTTCTTTTTAAGGGTAAGTTCACATAGGGCGTTTTTGCTGCATTTTTTTTTTTTTGCAGGAGCAAAACCTGATCATCTTGGCATGAAAGAACACAGGTTTAGGTGCATTTTTTGTCGCGTTTTGGGGCGTTTTTTTAATGCTTTTTTTCTTTGTGCATGCCAATAAGGTTGAGTGCACACAGAGAAAAAAAACAACTTCCTGTAGATAGATTGATAGAATAAATAGATAGATTACCTGCAGTAACCTCTTCCCTGTCATTTTCTCACTGTGTAGAGGTTACCTCAGGTCAGGCTGTGAGCAGGCGCATGCTCGGTGACGTCACCGCTAGTTACTGAGCCTGCGCCCGCTGCGTCTCATTCATTCTCCAGTAGATTACTGCCAGGAGTGGTCGCATTAGCGACCAGATACCATCTCCCCCAGATATTGTGTGGGACACTTGTTTTATTGGACTGCAACAGATCAGTGAGTATATTGTTGGTTTATTATTTTTATTTCAGAAGATCGATGGTTTCACTTGGAATGGCAGAATAATAAAATGGTAAAACTTTTTTCTGTGTGTGTGTGTGTGTGTTTATCCCTTTAACTACTGTAGGATTAGTAATGGATAGGTGTCTTATTGACGCTTCTCCATTACTAAGCCGGCTTAATGTCACCTTACAATAGCAAGGTGACATTAACCCCTCATTATCTCGCTTGCCACCACTAAAGGGCACATGGGAAGAGTCAGGCAAAGTGCCAGAATTGGCATATCTAATAGATGCGCCTTTTCTTGGCAGCTGCAGCTGCTACTTTTAGGCTGGGGGTCTTATATATGGCCCCTTGCAGCCTAAGAATACCAGCCCCCAGCTGTGAGCTTTAGCAAGGCTGGTTGTCAAAAATGAAGAGGACCCCACGCCGTTTTTAAAAAAAAATTATTTAAATAATTTAAAGAAAAAAAGCGTGAGGACCTCTCTATTCTTAATAACTAGCCTTGCTGAAGCTGACAGCTGGGGGTTGCAGCCCCAAGCTGTGAGTTTTGTCTGGCTGGTTACCAAAAACAGGGGAGAACCCACGCTGTTTTAAAAAAAAATTATTTATAGCGCAGGAGTGGCAGATGAATACTCCCATCAGCTGCTCCTGTTCTCACTGTAATTAGCGGCTGTAGGTGTCAGATGATGGGATCAGTAGCCCCATCAGCTGACACCTGTGACCGGAGGTGAAGTTTATACCTCCGATCACAGCTGAGCACTCCTGCTGGCTTCTGACAGTTTTGGAGCCACGGCGGATGATTTCCCCGCCGATCAGAAGCTGTGTTTGCGGCGCTGTCATGCATATACTGTAACAGCGTGTCACACACTGTATTGTTGGGCCCCCCATTCAAGTGAATGGGGTTGGGGTCCGCTCTGCTGGATGACAGGCTGCATGGACGCATCATTCAGCCTGCCATCTAGGTGTAGCAGAGCAGAGTGTGACGTCACATCCGGCTGTCCTTGACTATTCTGCAGCAAATACGCTGCAAGAAAAGTCAACCTGCGTATTTGCAGTGGTTTTTCTCCATCCATTCAAGTCAATGGGTGGAAAACGCTGAAAGAAGTGACATGCTATATGTCCAAAAAATGCAGCAGAGCACAAAATACTGATCACACAAAAAATCAATGTGTGTTCATGAGATTTCTGAAATCTCATAGGCTTTGCTGGTACTGTAAAAAGCAGCTGAAAATTAGCATTAAAAAGCAGCAAAAACGCCCTGTGTGAACTTACCCTAAAGCAAGGTTTTTTTTTAGCTCCTGTAGCAAAACATATGGGAAAAACACTATATGAAGTGTTATGCCCAGAACAGCGTTGTTTAATTAACCCCTTCATGACCCATCCTATTTTGACCTTAAAGACCTTGCCGTTTTTTGCAATTCTGACCAGTGTCCCTTTATGAGGTAATAACTCAGGAACGCTTCAACGGATCCTAGCGGTTCTGAGACTGTTTTTTCGTGACATATTGGGCTTCATGTTAGTGGTAAATTTAGGTCAATAAATTCTGCGTTTATTTGTGATAAAAATGGAAATTTGGCGAAAATTTTGAAAATTTCGCAATTTTCACATTTTGAATTTTTATTCTGTTAAACCAGAGAGATATGTGACACAAAATAGTTAATAAATAACATTTCCCACATGTTTACTTTACATCAGCACAATTTTGGAAACAAAATTTTGTTTTGTTAGGAAGTTATAAGGGTTAAAATTTGACCAGCGATTTGTCATTTTTACAACGAAATTTACAAAACCATTTTTTTTAGGGACCACCTCACATTTGAAGTCAGTTTGAGGGGTCTATATGGCTGAAAATACCCAAAAGTGACACCATTCTAAAAACTGCACCCCTCAAGGTACTCAAAACCACATTCAAGAAGTTTATTAACCCTTCAGGTGCTTCACAGCAGCAGAAGCAACATGGAAGGAAAAAATGAACATTTAACTTTTTAGTCACAAAAATTATTTTTAGCAACAATTTTTTTCTTTTCCCAATGGTAAAAGGAGAAACTGAACCACGAAAGTTGTTGTCCAATTTGTCCTGAGTACGCTGATACCTCATATGTGGGGGTAAACCACTGTTTGGGCGCACGGCAGGGCTGGGAAGGGAAGGAGCGCCATTTGACTTTTTGAATCAAAAATTGGCTCCACTCTTTAGCGGACACCATGTCAAGTTTGGAGAGCACCCGTGTGCCTAAAAATTGGAGCTCCCCCACAAGTGACCCCATTTTGGAAACTAGACGCCCCAAGGAACTTATCTAGATGCATAGTGAGCACTTTGAACCCCCAGGTGCTTCACAAATTGATCCGTAAAAATGAAAAAGTACTTTTTTTTCACAAAAAAATTCTTTTAGCCTCAATTTTTTCATTTTCACATGGGCAACAGGATAAAATGGATCCTAAAATGTGTTGGGCAATTTCTCCTGAGTACACCAATACCTCACATGTGGGGGTAAACCACTGTTTGGGCACATGGTAAGGCTCGGAAGGGAAGGAGCGCCATTTGACTTTTTGAATGAAAAATTATTTCCATCGTTAGCGGACACCATGTCGCGTTTGGATAGCTCCTGTGTGCCTAAACATTGGCGCTCCCCCACAAGTGACCTCATTTTGGAAACTAGACCCCCCAAGGAACTTATTTAGATGCCTAGTGAGCACTTTAAACCCTCAGGTGCTTCACAAATTGATCTGTAAAAATGAAAAAGTACTTTTTTTTCACAAAAAAATTCTTTTCGCCTCAATTTTTTCATTTTCACATGGGCAGTAGGATAAAATGGATCATAAAATTTGTTGGGCAATTTCTCCCGAGTACGCCGATACCTCATATGTGGGGGTAAACCACTGTTTGGGCACTCGGCAGGGCTCGGAAGGGAAGGCGCGCCATTTGACTTTTTGAATGGAAAATTAGCTCCAATTGTTAGCGGACACCATGTCGCGTTTGGAGAGCCCCTGTGTGCCTAAACATTGGAGCTCCCCCACAAGTGACCCCATTTTGGAAACTAGACCCCCCAAGGAACTTATCTAGATACATATTGAGCACTTTAAACCCCCAGGTGCTTCACAGAAGTTTATAACGCAGAGCCATGAAAATAAAAAAAAATTTTTCTTTCCTCAAAAATGATTTTTTAGCCTGGAATTTCCTATTTTGCCAAGGATAATAGGAGAAATTGGACCCCAAATATTGTTGTCCAGTTTGTCCTGAGTACGCTGATACCCCATATGTGGGGGTAAACCACTGTTTGGGCGCACGGCAGGGCTCGGAAGAGATGGCACGCCATTTGGCTTTTTAAATGGAAAATTAGCTCCAATCATTAGCGGACACCATGTCACGTTTGGAGAGCCCCTGTGTGCCTAAACATTGGAGATCCCCCAGAAATGACCCCATTTTGGAAACTAGACCCCCAAAGGAACTAATCTAGATGTGTGGTGAGGACTTTGAACCCCCAAGTGCTTCACAGAAGTTTATAACGCAGAGCCATGAAAATAAAATAAAAAAATTATTTTCTCAAAAATGATCTTTTAGCCTGCAATTTTTTATTTTCCCAAGGGTAACAGGAGAAATTTGACCCCAAAAGTTGTTGTCCAGTTTCTCCTGAGTACGCTGATACCCCATATGTGGGGGTAAATCACTGTTTGGGCACATGCCGGGGCTCGGAAGTGAAGTAGTGACGTTTTGAAATGCAGACTTTGATGGAATGCTCTGTGGGCGTCACGTTGCGTTTGCAGAGCCCCTGATGTGGCTTAACAGTAGAAACCCCCCACAAGTGACCCCATTTTGGAAACTAGACCCCGAAAGGAACTTATCTAGATGTGTGGTGAGCACTTTGAACCCCCAAGTGCTTCATAGAAGTTTATAATGCAGAGCCGTGAAAATAATAAATACGTTTTCTTTCCTCAAAAATAATGATTTAGCCCAGAATTTTTTAATTTTCCCAAGGGTAACAGGAGAAATTTGACCCCAATATTTGTTGTCCAGTTTCTCCGGAGTACGGTGATACCCCATATGTGGGGGTAAACCACTGTTTGGGCACACGTTGGGGCTCGGAAGTGAAGTAGTGACGTTTTGAAATGCAGACTTTGATGGAATGCTCTGCGGGCGTCACGTTGCGTTTGCAGAGCCCCTGATGTGCCTAAACAGTAGAAACCCCCCACAAGTGACCCCATTTTGGAAACTAGACCCCGAAAGGAACTTATCTAGATGTGTGGTGAGCACTTTGAACCCCCAAGTGCTTCATAGAAGTTTATAATGCAGAGCCGTGAAAATAATAAATACGTTTTCTTTCCTCAAAAATAATTATTTAGCCCAGAATTTTTTATTTTCCCAAGGGTAACAGGAGAAATTTGACCCCAATATTTGTTGTCCAGTTTCTCCTGAGTACGCTGATACCCCATGTGTGGGGGTAAACCACTGTTTGGGCACACGTCGGGGCTCAGAAGGGAAGTAGTGACTTTTGAAATGCAGACTTTGATGGAATGATCTGCGGGCGTCACATTGCGTTTGCAGAGCCCCTGGTGTGCCTAAACAGTAGAAACCCCCCACAAGTGACCACATTTTAGAAACTAGACCCCCCAAGGAACTTATCTAGATATGTGGTGAGCACTTTGAACCCCCAAGTGCTTCACAGACGTTTACAACGCAGAGCCGTGAAAATAAAAAATCATTTTTCTTTCCTCAAAAATGATGTTTTAGCAAGCATTTTTTTAGATTCACAAGGGTAACAGGAGAAATTGGACCCCAGTAATTGTTGCGCAGTTTATCCTGAGTACACTGATACCCCATATGTGGGGGTAAACCACTGTTTGGGCACACGTCAGGGCTCGGAAGTGAGGGAGCACCATTTGACTTTTTGAATACGAGATTGGCTGGAATCAATGGTGGCGCCATGTTGCGTTTGGAGACCCCTGATGTGCCTAAACAGTGGTAACCCCTCAATTCTACCTCCAACACTAACCCCAACACACCCCTAACCCTAATCCCAACTGTAGCCATAACCCTAATCACAACCCTAACCACAACCCTAATTCCAACCCTAACCCTAAGGCTATGTGCCCACGTTGCTGATTCGTGTGAGATATTTCCGCACCATTTTTGAAAAATCCGCGGGTAAAAGGCACTGCGTTTTACCTGCGGATTTTCTGCGGATTTCCAGTGTTTTTTGTCCGGATTTCACCTGCGGATTCCTATTGAGGAACAGGTGTAAAACGCCACGGAATCCGCACAAAGAATTGACATGCTGCGGAAAATACAACGCAGCGTTTCCGAACGGTATTTTCTGCACCATGGGCACAGCGGATTTGGTTTTTCATATGTTTACATGGTACTGTAAACCTGATGGAATACTGCTGCGAATCCGCAGTGGCCAATCCGCAGCCAAATCCGCACCGTGTGCACATAGCCTAATTCTAAAGGTATGTGCACACTGCGGAAAACGCTGCAGATCCGCAGCAGTTTCCCATGAGTTTACAGTTCAATGTAGACCTATGGGAAACAAAAATCGCTGTACACATGCTGCGGAAAAACTGCACGGAAACGCAGCGGTTTACATTCCGCAGCATGTCACTTCTTTGTGCGGATTCCGCAGCGGTTTTACAACTGCTCAAATAGAAAATTGCAATTGTAAAACCGCAGTGAAATGCGCAGAAAAAAACGCGGTAAATCCGCCATAAATCCGCAGCGGTTTAGCACTGCGGATTTATCAAATCCGCAGCGGAAAAATCCGCAGAGGACCAGAATACGTGTGCACATACTGAAACCCTAACCCTAGCCCTAACCCTACCCCTAACCCTAACCCTAACCCTACCCCTAACCCTAGCCCTAACCCTAGCCCTACCCCTAACCCTACCCCTAACCCTACCCCTAACCCTAACCCTACCCCTAACCCTAACCCTAGCCCTAACCCTACCCCTACCCCTAACCCTACCCCTAACCCTAACCCTAACCCTAACCCTATTCTAACATTAGTGGAAAAAAAAAATTCTTTATTTTTTTATTTTCCCTACCTATGGGGGTGACAAAGGGGGGGGGGGTCATTTATTATTTTTTTTATTTTGATCACTGAGATATAATCTATCTCAGTGATCAAAATGCACTTTGGAACGAATCTGCCGGCCGGCAGATTCGGCGGGCGCACTGCGCATGCGCCCGCCATTTTAGAAGATGGCGGCGCCCAGGGAGAAGACGGACGGGACCCCGGCAGGATCGGTAAGTATGATGGGGTGGGGGGGGACCACGGGGGGGGGGGATCGGAGCACGGGGGGGATCGGAGCACGGCAGGTGTGGAACGGAGCACGGGGGGCGTGGAACGGAGCATGGGGGGGCTGGAACGGAGCACGGGGGGTGGAACGGAGCATGGGGGGGTGGATCGGAATGCAGGGGGGGTGATTGGAGCACGGGGGGAACGGACAAGAGCACGGGGGGGAGCGGAGCACTGGACGGAGGGGAGCCGGAGCAGTGTACTGGCCAGATCGGGTGGCTGGGGGGGCGATCGGTGGTGTGGGGTGGGGGCACATTAGTATTTCCAGCCATGGCCGATGATATTGCAGCATCGGCCATGGCTGGATTGTAATATTTCACCCGTTATAATAGGTGAAATATTACAAATCGCTCTGATTGGCAGTTTCACTTTCAACAGCTAATCAGAGCGATCGTAGCCACGAGGGGGTGAAGCCACCCCCCCTGGGCTAAACTACCACTCCCCCTGTCCCTGCAGATCGGGTGAAATGGGAGTTAACCCTTTCACCGGATCTGCAGGGACGCGATCTTTCCATGACGCCACATAGGCGTCATGGGTCGGATTGGCACCGACTTTCATGACGCCTACGTGGCGTCAAAGGTCGGGAAGGGGTTAAAAACAACAAAAATACCATTGGCACATAAAAAAGGCCGATTCACAGAGTTTTGTTCTTTACAAGATTCCTGTGTTTGAGATGCCTAAGAGTAAGTTGACAGAATATATGTTTTTGCGTAAAAAGCACCCAAAGCTGCCACCAGAAATTTCAGGGCCACATACTGCCAAAATTTTGGACCCCCTTGAGACTCCGCCCATGCTCACCCCAGCTCCCGCTCCACCCCTCAAATCTTCCTCAGTCCCACTGTCCACTATAGAAAAAAATCCACTTTTACACCACATTCTCACTAATCACACATTAATGGTTCCCACCAAACACCATATCTCATACATAGGCATCAGCTTTTATTTTAGCCAAAAGATTTTTTTAAGCCTCCATCATGACAATGTAGATTCTTCTGGAAGGGCACTACTCTACTCTAACCTATTAGACATTTTTTAAAATGTTCAATACTTTTTTTTAGGTATATTTTATTTAATTTTGTTTAAAGGAATGTGTCACATACATTTTTTAAAAATGACCAATAATACCATAAATGCCGTCACAACATGGCCGGACCACATATTACCATCACATAGTGACCAAATTAATACCACATGCAAGGGAGAAATGCCACCACTCCATGACCAAATCCCATATTACCACCTCATAGTGACCGAATAATACCACATTCAAGGAACAAATACCACCACACCATGACCAAATAACATATTTCAACCACATAATGACCGAATACTACCACATACAAGGAACAACTACTGTCACGCCATATGCAGACCCCATATTACCACTACATAGTAACCAAATAATGCAAAAGGTATAAGACAAACAAGTAGTCAAAATGGGAAATCCAAGGTCTGGCAACAAAGATCAGAATATCAGAGCACAGAGCAAACACAGCAACGAGTAAGGCTCGACTGGCAATGGTCTGACTATTGCCAGCTAGCTAAATAGCCAGGTAATCATCCTGAATGAATAACACCCAGAGGAATCCCTGCAGGCCCATCCAGATTGGCGCTGACCTGTCACTCAAAATACTGACACCCCAGCATGCAACTGCCTTTGATTGGGTGACTGGACTGTCACTCAAAGCACGCCCCTGATCCTATAGGGTGGCTGAGCTGTCACTCACAGCGTCCTTAGGACACTGTGAGTGGTGGAATGGTGACACCAACTTCATTTTATTAATGGGTAATTTCTCAAGTAAGAAATTGTAAATTACACAAAGGTATGGAAAATATTACATGTATAATAAAGATTCACCTCATACAGTTACTTTATATTTAATATTTTTTCTATGCAACTTGTTTTGTGCTATTTTCACATTTCCACAGAGATGTTTTTTTTATACTTCCATAAATGTAACTGGCCATTTTATTCTTCTGCATGTTACGGGATGTAGGAACATATTTTTCTGATTCAGTGTATTTAATAAAAGCTTTCTTGAGGTAAACTAATTTTAATGGTGCTTCACATGAAGAACATGTCCCACTTCTATCTTATTTTGAGATAGGTGGGATGGGAGCACCTGAAAATAGATGCTGGATGTGGCATTGTTTAGTGAAGTAGTGTTTTGTACCTACACTTGAGTGAAGGTGTGGCTATATGGTCCCATACACATTACACTAATATAAGCCGAACTTGCCAATGTTGACGGGTTCGTCTGATAGTCTAATGTGCATGGGGGCGCCCAACAGATGATTGTCAGACGAGTTAACAATATACATTGCCTGATTTCAAACTGATAATCTTTTCGTTCTCTAGAGATAAGCCACCACCAGAGATGTCTGGCAGCGGCTCTCTCTGACAAAGAACAAAGGAGAGCTCAGCAGAGCGAGCGCTTCTGGAATAACCAGGTGAGAGCTGACGGCTGAACCATCAATCAGCCAACAGCTATGCAATATGTATGGGGAGCTTTAGCTATGTTGTGCACTGGGACTTTTTATCAGACTTTTTATTGTACTCAATCATTCCTGCTCCCAACGATCATCCTAACACGCAACTTCTCCCTCTTGTCTCACTCAGTGCTGACCCCTGATTGGCCATCTTATCAAGCTCCAAACATAACTAATAAGTAAAAGTCTCATTTTTAACCCCATTTAACATCAACATCAATTTCTTAATGTTGACCGAACAATTTGAAAGGGCCGTGCCACCACCTTACAGGCTTATACTGTTCCATTTTAATATAATCATCCTGTTATGTGGCAGTGCAGGCAAGTGCTTACTGCAGATTTTTTTCCATTGAAAGTGATGAAACCTTATGGCACGAGCACCATATGCAAATAACCAAATATTAGTTGAGGCTCTGCTGAATTTTTATTTCCCCTGATAAGCGAAATAAGCTTAGTACAATTTCCATAATTAGCCACTGGCTGTTTTCAATTTGAGGTTAATTAGAGTACACTGAAGAGATCAGTTCGGTATGTAGAATGCAAAAGTGCACCGTGTAAAATGTTGCCATGTTCACGGTGCATTGGAAGTAGTAATAGCCTAAGGCAGCGTTTCCCATACTCCAGTTCTCACATCCACCCTCAACGGATCATATTTTCAGGATTTCCTTAGTATTGGACAAGTGATCAGGGCATCAGAAATTGCCACAGGTTCTCTCACTTGAGCGCTTTTAAGGAAATCCTGAATCCATGATCTGTTGGGGCCCTTGACGACTGGAGTTTGGATAACATTGGTCTAGGGAGTACTTTAAGTAAGGCCGGTCACACACACATAAGTTTGCTCAGGTCATGTTGATTTGGTAAAGCGTCAACTTGAATTTCCAGATGGAATCACTGTAAGGATTTTGTACTTTTGTGAGGATTTGATATATCTGGATTAGTTATCTGACTACATTTTTCACCATTTTTAGCCAACATTGTTGAAACCCTTATATTAAAGTAAGCAAAACCCAACATGGCCACTGATATAACTTGAGATTGACAAAAGTTATTTTCAATATAAATGTACTGATTATCAACTAATGAAAATCAGACATTGCTTTAGAATTTTGAGTTAACAGAAAAATAAAAAAAACTTAATGAAAATGGCCTAGACAATTATGAAGGTACCCCTAACTTAATATTTTGTTGCACAATCTTTTCAGGCAATCACTGCAAACAAATAATTTCTGTAAAGGCCCCTTCACATTAAGCGACGCTGCAGCGATACAGACAACGATCCGGATCGCTGCAGCGTCGCTGTTTGGTCGCTGGAGAGCTGTCACACAGACCGCTCTCCAGCGACCAACGATGCCGGTAACCAGGGTAAACATCGGGTAACTAAGCGCAGGGCCGCGCTTAGTAACCCGATGTTTACCCTGGTTACCATGCTAAAAGTAAAAAAAAACAAACACTACATACTTACCTACCGCTGTCTGTCCTACAGTGCTGCGCTCTGCTTCTCTGCTCTCCTCCTGTACTGTCTGTGAGCCGGAAAGCAGAGCGGTGACGTCACCGCTCTGCTTTCCGGCTCACAGACAGTACAGGAGGAGTGCAGAGCACAGCGCTGGAGGACAGACAGCGGTAGGTAAGTATGTAGTGTTTGTTTTTTTTTACTTTTAGCATGGTAACCAGGGTAAACATCGGGTTACTAAGCGCGGCCCTGCGCTTAGTTACCCGATGTTTACCCTGGTTACCAGTGAAGACATCGCTGGATCGGTGTCACACACGCCGATCCAGCGATGTCAGCAGGGAGTCCAGCGACGAAATAAAGTTCTGGACTTTATTCAGCGACCAACGATCTCCCAGCAGGGGCCTGATCGTTGGTCGTTGTCACACATAACGATTTCATTAACGATATCGTTGCTACGTCACAAATAGCAACGATATCGTTAACAATATCGTTATGTGTGAAGGTACCTTAACTCTTAAAGAGACTTCTGCACCTGTACACAGGCATTTTGATCCACTGTTTCAGGTTCGAAGGGTGCCTTCTCAAGACTACATGTTTCAGCTTCTTCTACAGATGTTGAATAGGATCTATGTCAGAACACATAGAAGGTAACCTCAGAATAGTCCAATGCTTTGCTTTTAAACTTTCTTTAATGGTTTTGGCAGGTGTGTTTTGGGTGATTATCCTGTTGGATGACTCATGACTCAGGCTAAGTTCACATTAGCATTTGGGGGCTTTGCTGAGGGCTGCGTACATCCTCCACAAAGCCCCTCCTACTTCTGCATACTTCTGCATGCGTCCTGCATACCTATCTTTGTGTTTTGTGCGGACGGCGGGTGCCTCAAAACGACGCATCTGCATACATCCGCATGTCCTGTGTACCCAATTTTAACCCCTTTCTAAACTTGGACAGGATAGTACGTCCGAGATCAGATCCCTTGCTTTGTTGCGGGCTCCAGCAGTGAGCCCGCATCAAAGCCGGGACATGTCAGCTGTTTTGAACAGCTGACATGTGTCCGCAATAGCGGCGGGTGGAATCGCGATTCACCTGCCGCTATTTACTAGTTAAATGCCACTGTCAAATGCTGACAGTGGCATTTAACTACCGCTTCCAGCCATTGGGCCGGAAATGAGCGCATCGCTGACCCCCATCACATGATCGGGGGTCAGCGATGCGTCTGCATAACAACCAGAGGTCTCCTTGAGACCTCTATGATTGTTGATGCTGGTTTGCTATGAGCGCCACCCTATGGTCGGCGCTCATAGCAATGCAGGAATTCAGCTACATAGGAGCGATCTGAGCTTTGCTCCTACAGTTGTGGCCAAAAGTATTGACACCCCTGCAATTCTGTCAGATAATACTCAGTTTCTTCCTGAAAATGATTGCAAACACAAATTCTTTGTTATTATTATCTTCATTTAATTTGTTTTTAATGGAAAAACACAAAAAGAATTGTCCTAAAGCCAAATTGGATATAATTCCACACCAAACATAAAAAAGGGGGTGGACAAAAGTATTGGCACTGTTCGAAAAAAAATCATGTGATGCTTCTCTAATTTGTGTAATTAACAGCACCTGTAACTTACCTGTGGCACCTAACAGGTGTTGGCAATAACTAAATCACACTTGCAGCCAGTTGACATGGATTAAAGTTGACTCAACCTCTGTCCTGTGTCCTTGTGTATAACCACATTGAGCATGGAGAAAAGAAAGAAGACCAAAGAACTGTCTGAGGACTTGAGAAACCAAATTGTGAGGAAGCATGAGCAATCTCAAGGCTACAAGTCCATCTCCAAAGACCTCAATGTTCCTGTGTCTACCGTGCGCAGTGTCATCAAGAAGTTAAAAGCCCATGGCACTGTGGCTAACCTCCCTAGATGTGGACGGAAAAAAAAAAATGACAAGAGATTTCAACTCAAGATTGTGCGGATGTTGGATAAAGAACCTCGACTAACATCCAAACAAGTTCAAGCTGCCCTGCAATCCGAGGGTACAACAGTGTCAACCCATACTATCCGTCAGCGTCTGAATGAAAAGGGACTGTATGGTAGGAGACCCAGGAAGACCCCACTTCTTACCCCGAGACATAAAAAAGCCAGGCTGGAGTTTGCCAATACTTACTGAAAAGGCCTAAAACATTTTGGAAGAATGTTCTCTGGTCAGATGAGACAAAAGTAGAGCTTTTTGGGCAAAGGCATCAACATAGAGTTTACAGGAGAAAAAGAAAAAAAACATGGTCCCTACAGTCAAACATGGCGGAGGTTCCCTGATGATTTGGGGTTGCTTTGCTGCCTCTGGCACTGGACTGCTTGACCGTGTGCATGGCATTATGAAGTCTGAAGACTACTAACAAATTTTGCAGCATAATGTAGGGCCCAGTGTGAGAAAGCTGGGTCTCCCTCAGAGGTCATGGGTCTTCCAGCAGGACAATGACCCAAAACACACTTCAAAAAGTACTAGAAAATGGTTTGAGAGAAAGCACTGGAGACTTCTAAGGTGGCCCGCAATGAGTCCAGACCTGAATCCCATAGAACATCTGTAGAGAGATCTAAAAATGGCTGTTTGGAGAAGGCACCCTTCAAATATCAGGGACCTGGAGCAGTTTGCCAAAGAAGAATGGTCTAAAATTCCAGCAGAGCATTGTAAGAAACTCATTGATGAGTTAAGGAAGCGCTTGGTCGCAGTTATTTTGGCTAAAGGTTGTGCAACCAAGTATTAGGCTGAGGGTGCCAATACTTTTGTCCGGCCCATTTTTGGAGTTTTGTGTGAAATGATCAATGTTTTCCTTTTTGCTTCATTCTCTTTTGTGTTTTTTCATTTAAGACAAATTAAATGAAGATAATAATACCAAAGAATTTGTGATTGCAATCATTTTCAGGAAGAAACTGAGTATTATCTGACAGAATTGGAGGGGTGTCAATACTTTTGGCCACAACTGTATATAGCTGAGCCGATCATCTGTGTCAGCTTCTAGCCTCTCATGGAGGCTATTAAAGCATGGCAAAAGTAAAAAAAATGTTTTAAAAATATGAAAAAAAAAAAAAATATAAAAGTTTAAATCGCCCACCTATCGCCCCATTGTAAATAAAGCAATAAAAAAAAATCGCCGCATTCAGAATCGCCCGATTTATCAATAAAGAAAGGATTAACCTCATTGCTAAACGGCGTAGCGAGAAAAATTCGAAAAGCCAGAATTATGTTTTTTGATCGCGGCGACATTCCATTAAAATGCAATAAGGGGCGATCGAAAGAACGTATCTGCACCAAAATGGTATCATTAACGTCAGCTCGGCGCCCAAAATATAAGCCCTCACCTGATCCCAGATCACAAAAAATGGAGACGCTACGGGTATCGGAATATGGTGCAATTTTTTTTTTTTTAGCAAAGTTTGGAATTTTTTTTCACCACTTAGATAAAAAAGAACCTAGACTTGTTTGGTGTCCATGAACTCGTAATGACCTGGAGAATCATAATAGCAGTTTTAGCATTTAGTGAACCTAGCAAAAAAGCCAAACAATAAACAAGTGTGGGACAGCAATTTTTTTGCAATTTCACGTTTTCTAGTACGTGACATGCTAAAACCAATGATGTCGTTCAAAAGTACAGCTCATCCCGCAAAAAATAAGCCCTCACATGGCCATATTGTTGGAAAAAGTTATGGCTCTAGGAAGGAGGGGAGCGAAAAACAAAAAAACGAAAATACCCCGGGTCATGAAGGGGTCAAAGATAGGTACGCAGGACGCATGCAGAAGTAGGCGGGGCTTAGCGGAGGACCTACGCAGCCCTCCGCAAAGCCCCTGAATGCTAGTGTGAACCCTGCCTCAGACCAACCTTTCTGACACTGGGCAGCACATTTGATTAAAGAATGACTTGATAGTCTTGAGATTTCTTTGTACCCTGCACAGGTTCAAGACACCTTGTGCCAGATGCAGCAAGACAGCCCATAAACATAACCAAGCCGCCTTCATGTTTCACTGCAGATACAATGTTATTTTTTCTTTGTATGCTTAATTTTTGCATCTGTGACAAAAAGCTCCAGTTTTATCTCATCTGTCCATAAGACATTATCCTAGAAGCTTTGTGGCTTGTCAGTATGAATTTTACAAGTTGTACAAGTTGCAGTCTCATTTTTTATTATTTGCTTTCAACAGTGGTTTCCTCCTCAGTCATCTTCCGTAAAGTCCATTTTGTGCAAGACAAAGATGGATGGTGCGATCTCACACTGATGTACTTTGACCTTGGAGTTCAACGCTAATCTATTTGGTAGTTGTTCTGTGCTCTTCTTTTGTAACTCATATTAGCGGTCTCTTCAATTTGTCATCAGGTTTCCTCTTGCGGCCATGTCCAGGAAGATTCGTCACATGGCCATAGACCTTAAACTTCTGAATAATATATGTAACAGTAGTAACAAGAACATTAAGCTATTTGGAGATGGTCTTATAGCCTTTTCTTTTAACATATTTGTCTATAATTTTCTGTCTAATCTCCAGAGACAACTTTCTCTTTAGAATTATCTGGTTCATGTTCAGACCATGATACCAAACAACACAGTGACTACTTTTCATGCTTCAAATAGGAGGAATGACTGGCTTACATGTTTGTAGAGATCTGTGATGATAATCTTAAGACATGCCTTAGTTTCATGTCTCTATGGTCAAATTTTCTATCTTTATAGGGGTACCATCATTTTTGTCTAAGCCATTTTCATTAGTCTGTTATTTTAACATTTTTTGTTGAACCAAAATTCAAAAGCAAGGTCTGATTTTCATTACTTGATTTTCAGTAAATTTAAATTGAAAATTACTTTTGACAGTTTCAAATTATTTCAGTGACCATTGTGGGTTTTTCTTTCCAAACAGTTTCTTCAACAGTTGTGTCCATGTGTGCATATTGATTCATATCTTGGGTTATCTGTTTGGGTTCAGAACCGATAAATATGAGGGGCGTTCACTAAAGATTTCTCCTGACCCAATTCCTGTGGACTGAGAGCAATGAAAGTTGGTACTGTATTAGTCCTTCTCTACATAGGTGCCATCTATGGACACACACTTCTCCCATCTCTTTAAGCATCTGTAAACACCTCACTTGTAGAAGTCGACAGGTTGCTCCAAAAGTCACATTGTGACTTAAGTAATCAGAGTCTCGTCATCTGGAAAATGCTTGCCATTCAAAAATAACTTAATTGTTGGAAATAGGTGGAAGTCTGATGGTGCAAGGTCGGGTGAATGAGGGGGATGCAGTAGGATTTCAAAGCCACAGGAACATGCTTCCACTGGGCAACATGTGAGTTGTGAGCTGGTGTATTGTCTTGCAGAAGGTGGACACCTTTGGTGAGCATGCCACGTCTCTTGGTTTTGATGGCCTCCTGCAATTTACACAGCAGTGAAGTATAGTATACCCCAGTGATCATTTTACCCTTTGCTAGGAAATCCATCATTACTACTCCGTGCTTTTCCCAAAACCCTGTGAGCATGACCTTGCCTGCCGAGAGTTGGGCACGTGTATTCTTTGGAGGCGATGAGTCATGATGCTTCCTTTGCATCGACTGGACTTTAGTCTCTGGATCATAGTGATGGACCCAGTGTTATGATCTGGTGGCCTAGGAGCAGCATGTGACGTACTCTGGAGAAGGTGGTACCTGTACTGACCGCAAACCCTGAACTTAGCAGCGCAACTAGAAATAGCCGTGGGATGTACCTAACACTCCATAGACACCTCGACACAGCCTAAGGACTAACTTCCCCTAAAGATAGAAACGGAAAAACTATCTTGCTTCAGAGAAAATCCCCAAAGGATAGACAGCCCCCCACAAATATTGACTGTGAGAGGAGAGGGAAATGACAAACGCAGACTGAAATCAGGATTAGCAAAGGAGGCCTTACTAGCTAAAAAGAAAGAATAGGACAGAGAACTATGCGGTCAGTATTAAAACACTAGAAAATATCCACCACAGAAAATACAAAACTCCACATCTGACTAAATACATGGAGGGTATATCTGCATCTCCAGAAATACCGTTTGGCTGCAAAAAATCCTTACACAGACAAGCTGGACAAGACAAAACATGAAAATGCACTGAACTATAAGGCCCACAGCATGTGGACAGCAAAAACAAAGCTAGGACTTATCTTTGTTGAAAAGCACAGCAAACAGGAGAGACCAGTAAGGGATGTGAATCCTCCAAAAACAATGGACAACTGGCACTGACTAAAGGATCAAGCAGGACTAAATAGCTGAGTCCAAATTGCAAAAAGTGAACACACCTGATAAATGCTGCAATCCAAAGACAGCAGCACTACCACTCATAACCACCGGAGGGAGCCCAAGAGCAGAATTCACAACAGTACCCCCCCTTGAGGAGGGGTCACCGAACCCTCACCAGAGCCCCCAGGCCGATCAGGACGAGCCAAATGAAAGGCACGAACCAAATCGTCAGCATGAACATCGGAGGCAACCACCCAAGAATTATCCTCCTGGCCATAACCCTTCCATTTGACCAGATACTGAAGCTTCCGCCTCGAAAATCGAGAATCCAAAATCTTCTCAACCACATACTCCAACTCCCATCAATCAACACCGGGGTCGGAGGATCAACAGAGGGAACAACGGGCACCACATACTTCCGCAACAAAGATCTATGGAAAACATTATGGATGGAAAAAGAGGCTGGAAGGGCCAAACGAAAAGACACTGGATTGATAATCTCAGAAATCCCATAAGGACCAATAAACCGAGGCTTGAACTTAGGGGAAGAAACCTTCATAGGAACATGACGGGAAGACAACCAGACCAAATCCCCAACCCGAAGCCGGGGACCAACACACCAACGACGGTTAGCAAAACGTTGAGCCTCCTCCTGAGACAACACCAAATTGTCCACCACATGAGCCCAAATCTGCTGCAGCCTGTCAACCACAGAATCCACACCAGGACAATCAGAAGGCTCAACCTGCCCTGAAGAAAAACGAGGATGAAAACCAAAATTACAAAAAAAAGGCGAAACCAAGGTAGCAGAACTAGCACAATTATTAAGGGCAAACTCGGCCAATGGCAAGAAAGCCACCCAATCATCCTGATCAGCAGACACAAAGCATCTCAAATAAGTTTCCAAAGTCTGATTAGTTCGCTCGGTTTGGCCATTTGTCTGAGGATGAAATGCGGAAGAAAAAGACAAATCAATGCCCAGCCTAGCACAAAAGGCCCGCCAAAACCTAGAAACAAACTGGGAACCTCTATCAGACACAATATTCTCCAGAATGCCATGCAAACGAACCACATGCTGAAAAAACAACGGAACCAAATCAGAAGAGGAAGGCAATTTAGGCAAAGGTACCAAATGAACCATCTTAGAAAACCGGTCACAAACCATCCAGATAACAGACATCCTCTGGGAAACCGGAAGCTCTGAAATAAAATCCATAGAAATATGCGTCCAAGGTCTCTCAGGGACCGGCAAAGGCAGAAGCAACCAACTAGCGCGGGAACAGCAAGGCTTAGCCCGCGCACAAATCCCACAGGACTGCACAAAAGAACGCACAAAGAAGGCCACCAAAAGGACCTACCAACCAAATCTCTGGTACCAAAAATCCCAGGATGGCCAGCCAACACAGAACAATGAACCTCAGAAATCACTTTACTAGTCCATCTATCAGGAACAAACAGTTTCCCCACTGGACAGCGGTCAGGTTTATTAGCCTGAAATTCCTGAAGAACCCGTCATAAATCAGGGGAGAGGGCAGAAAGAATCACCCCTTCCTTCAGAATGCCGACCGGCTCAAGAACCCCAGGGGAATCAGGAAAAAAACTCCTAGAGAGGGCATCCGCCTTAACATTCTTAGTACCAGGAATGTACGAGACCACAAAATCAAAACGGGAGAAAAACAGGGACCATCGAGCCTGTCTAGGATTCAGCCGTTTGGCAGACTCGAGGTAAATCAGATTCTTATGATCGTTCAGGACCACAATACGGTGCTTGGCCCCCTCAAGCCAATGTCGCCACTCCTCAAATGCCCACTTCATAGCCAACAACTCCCGATTGCCGACATCATAATTGCGTTCCGCAGGCGAAAACTTCAGAGAAAAGAAGGCACACGGTTTCATCAAGAAACCATCAGAATTCCTCTGAGACAAAACGGCCCCTGCCCCAATCTAAGACGCGTCAACCTCAACCTGAAATGGAAGAGAAACATCCAGCTGACGCAACACAGAGGCAGAAGTAAATCGGCGTTTAAGCTCCTGAAAGGCAGAAACAGCCGCGGAGGACCAATTCGTCACAGCAGCGCCTTTCTTCGTCAAATCGGTCAGAGGTTTAACCACACTGGAGAAGTTGGCAATGAAACGACGATAAAAATTAGCAAAGCCCAAGAATTTCTGAAGGCTCTTCACAGATGTGGGCTGAATCCAATCATGAATGGCCTGAACCTTAACCGGATCCATTTCTATAGATGAGGGAGAAAAAATGAAGCCCAAAAAAGAAACCTTCTGCACTCCAAAGAGGCACTTCGACCCCTTCACAAATAAAGCATTATTACGGAGGATCTGAAATACCATCCTGACCTGTTTCACATGAGACTCCCAATCATCGGAAAAAATCAAAATATCATCCAAATATACAACCATGAATTTATCAAGATAACTCCGAAAGATATCATGCATGAAGGATTTGAACACAGATGGGGCATTAGAGAGTCCGAATGGCATCACAAGGTATTCAAAATGGCCTTCGGGCGTATTAAATGCAGTTTTCCATTCGTCACCCTGTTTAATACGAATAAGATTATATGCACCTCGAAGGTCAATCTTAGTAAACCAGCTAGCCCCCTTAATCCTAGCAAACAAATCAATAAGCAAAGGCAAAGGGTATTGAAATTTGACCGTGATCTTATTCAAGAGGTGATAATCAATACAGGGTCTCAAGGAGCCATCCTTCTTGGCAACAAAAAAAAAACCTGGTCCCAATCGTGAAGAAGGTGGCCGAATATGCCCCTTCTCCAAAGACTCCTTAATATAGCTGCGCATGGCGGCATGTTCTGGCACAGACAGGTTGAAAAGTCGGCCCTTAGGGAACTTACAACCTGGAATCAAGTCAATAGCTCAATCACAGTCCCTATGCGGTGGAAGGGAACTGGATTTGGGCTCATCGAATACATCCTGGAAATCTGACAAAAACTCAGGAATTTCAGAAGAGGGGGAAGAGGAAATTGACATCAAAGGAACGTGACCATGATCCCCCTGACAACCCCAACTAGTCACAGACATAGATCTCCAATCTAACACCGGATTATGTACCTGTAACCATGGAAAACCCAGCACAATATCATTATGCAACACCAGAAAACGACAATCTTCCTGATGGGCTGGCGCCATGCGAATGGTCAGCTGTGTCCAAAACTGAGGTTTATTTATAGCCAACGGTGTAGCATCAATGCCCCTTAAAGGAATCGGGTTCTGCAAAGGCTGCAAGGGGAAATCACAACGTCTGGCAAATTCTAAGTCCATTAAGTTCAGAGCAGCGCCTGAATCCACAAACGCCATGACAGAAAATGATGACAATGAGCAGATCAAGGTCACAGATAACAGAAATTTAGGTTGTACAGTACTGATGGTAACAGAACTAGCGATTCTCTTTGTACGCTTAGGGCAATGAGAAATAACATGAGCAGAATCGCTGCAGTAAAAACACAACCTATTCTGATGCCTGAATCTTTGTCGTTCAGCTCTAGACAAAATCCTATCACACTGCATAGGCTCAGGGCTCCGCTGGGAGGACAACGCCACAGTGTGCACAACTCTGCGCTCGCGCAAGCGCCGATCAATCTGAATGGCCAGAGACATAGAATCACTCAGACCAGCAGGCGTGGGGAACCCCACCATAACATCTTTACCGGATTCAGAAAGACCCTTTCTGAAAATTGCCACCAAGGCATCCTCATTCCATTTAGTTAACACAGACCATTTTCTAAATTTCTGGCAATACGATTCTGCCACTTCTTGACCCTGACACAGGGCCAACAAGGTCTTCTCTGCATGATCCACTGAATTAGGTTCATCATACAATAACCCTAGCGCCTGAAAAAAGGTGTCTACATTAAGCAAAGCAGGATTCCCAGATTCCAGGGAAAATGCCCAATCCTGAGGATTACCACGCAGCAGGGATATAACAATTTTAACCTGCTGAATGGGATCACCAGAAGAACGGGGTTTCAGAGCAAAAAACAGTTTACAGTTATTTTTAAAGCTCAAAAATTTGGACCTGTCCCCAAAAAACAAATCAGGAGTAGGAATTCTAGGCTCTAAAACCGGAGTCTGAACGATATAATCGGAAATACCCTGTACTCTAGGAGCAAGTTGGTCCACACGAGAAACCAATTCCTGAACCTCCATGCCAGCGCCTAACTCCTGAGCCACCCAGAGGAAAAGAGGGAAGAAAAGACACAACAGACTACAGAAAAAAAAATGGCTCAGCACTTTCCTTCCCTTCTTCTGAGATGCGTTTAACTCATTGTTGGCCAGTTGTACTGTTATGATCTGGTGGCCTAGGAGCAGCATGTGACGTACTCTGGAGAAGGTGGTACCTGTTCTGACCGCAAACCCTGAACTTAGCAGCGCAACTAGAAATAGCCGTGGGATGTACCTAACACTCCCTAGACACCTCCACACAGCCTGAGGACTAACTTCCCCTAAAGATAGAAACGGAAAAACTATCTTGCCTCAGAAAAAATCCCCAAAGGATAGACAGCCCCCCACAAATATTGACTGTGAGAGGGATGTGAATCCTCCAAAAACAATGGACAACTGGCACTGACTAAAGGATCAAGCAGGACTAAATAGCTGAGTCCAAATTGCAAAAAGTGAACACACCTGATAAATGCTGCGATCCAAAGACAGCAGCACTACCACTCATAACCACCGGAGGGAGCCCAAGAGCAGAATTCACAACAACCCAGCTTTCATCCTGTCTGATCAGTCTGTTGAAAATAGTCCTCCTGGTTTCCATGACACATTGTCAATAGAGCCTGAGAGCATTCAACTCGTTTCTGCTTCTGGAAAGGCGTGAGCAGCTGGTGAACCCAGCGAGCGGATACCTTATTCATGTGAAGATTAAGCTGTCTAGTAGCCGCAAATCATGCAGCTGTGGCAAGGAAAGCTAAATCTCAGACCAGTCATAAATACTCGGAGACCACCTGAGCGTGCTCGGGACAATCCGAGCAACGAGAATACTCACTCATCACTACACGTAAGCTATAGAGGCTTATATCATTACACGGGTGCAGTTTCAGCATCCTCTGATATATGGAAGTGGGTCGGGAAATATATAATGAACGCCCCTCACATTTTCCCATAGAGTTAAAAATTTGTGCCTCAGATAAAATTAATGTTGTAATTTGAGGGACCACGGTATGCATAAAAACACCGTACACTTGGTCTATAGAATAATTTCACAGAGATGTTGTTTTGCACCATCTATCGTAATATGTAAGAGCTAGATGACTAAGAATGGCACATTAAATATATAATGCAATAAGGTGTTGTATAGTATATACATTGTTTTATTTTGATGAAACATGTTCTCATCCACTGACAGCATAAATTTACTGCCAGAAACTGGTGTCTGCTTATGCTATATGCTCTACTAAGTTCTTAAAGGGAACCTGTCACCTGAATTTGGTGGGACTGGTTTTGGGTCATATGGGTGGAGTTTTTGGGTGTTTGATTCACCCTTTCCTTACCCGCTGGCTGCATGCTGGCTGCAATATTGGATTGAAGTTCATTCTCTATCCTCCATAGTACACGCCTGCACAAGGCAAGATTGCTTTGCGCAGGCGTGTACTATGGAGGACAGAGAATGAACTTCAATCCAATATTGCAGCCAGCATGCAGCCAGCGGGTAAGGAAAGGGTGAATCAAACACCCGAAAATTCCGCCCATATGACCCAAAACCAGTCCCGCCAAATTCAGGTGACAGAGTCCCTTTAAGATGAGTCCCCCACCCCTCCTCTATTTTTTGTGTCCACCATACTCATCCTATCCGAGTCAGGCAGACTATGTATGAGCCTATTTAGATCAAGTATATACAGTACAGTGCCTTGCAAAAGTATTCAGCTCCTTGGAACTTTTCAACTTTTTCCCACATATCATGCTTCAAACATAAAAGATACCAAATGTAAATTTTTGGTGAAGAATCAACAACAAGTGGAACACAATTGTGAAGTTGAACGAAATTTATTGGTTATTTTAAATTTTTGTGGAAATTCAAAAACTGAAAAGTTGGTGTGCAATATTATTCGGCCCCTTTACTTTCAGTGCAGCAAATTCACTCCAGAAGTTCATTGTGGATCTCTGAATGATCCAATGTTGTTCTAAACGCCTAATGATGCTAAATATAATCCACCTGTGTGTAATCAAGTCTCCGTATAAATGCACCTACTCTGTGATAGTCTCAGGGTTCTGTTTGAAGCACAGAGAGCATCATGAAGACCAAGGAACACAACAGACAGGTCCGTGATACTGTTGTGGAGAAGTTTAAAGCTGGATTTTGATACAAAACGATTTCCAAAACTTTAAACATCCCAAGGAGCATTATGCAAGTGATCATATTGAAATGGAAGGAGTATCATACCAATGCAAATCTATCTAGACCCGACTGTCCCTCTAAATGGGACAGTCTGTCCATAAGACAACAATCAGTCGTACACTGAACAAATCTGGCCTTTATGAAAGAGTGGCAAGAAGAAAGCCATTTCTCAAAGATATCCATAAAAAGTGTTGTTTAAAGTTTGCAACAAGCCACCTGGGAGACACACCAAACATGTGGAAGAAGGTGCTGTGGTCAGATGAAACCAAAATCGAACTTTTTGGCAACAATGCCAAATGATATGTTTGACGTTAAGGCAACACAGTTCATCTCCATGAAAAAACCACCCCCACTGTCAAACATGGTGGTGGCAGTATCATAGTTTGGGCCTGCTTTTCTTCAGCAGGGACAGGGAAGGTGGTTAAAATTGATGGGGATATGGATGGAGCCAAATACAGGACCATTCTTGAAGAAAACCTGTTGGAGTCTGCAAAAGACATAAAACAAAATCTACAATGGAATAGTTCACAAATAAACGTATCCAGGTGTTAGAATGGCCAAGTCACAATCCACACTTCAATCCAATCGAGAATCTGTGGAAAGAGCTGAAAACTGCTGTTCACACGATCTCCATCAAACCTCACTGAGCTGAAGCTGTTTGCCAAGGAAGAATGGGCAAGAATTTCAGTCTCTCGATGTACAAAACTGATAGAGACATACCCCAAGTGACTTGCAGCTGTAATCGCAGCAAAAGGTGATGCAAAAAAGTATTTAAGCTAAAGAAGCCGAATAATATTGCATGCCCCACTATTCAGTTTTTGAATTTTCACAAAAATTTAAAATAACCAATAAATTTCGTCCAACTTCACAATTATGTTTCACTTGTTGATTCTTCACCAAAAATTTACATTTGGTATCTTTATGTTTAAAGTATGATATGTGGGAAAAGGTTGAAAAATTCCAGGGAGCCGAATACTTTCGCAAGGCTCTGTACTTAATATATGCTTCTGAGACAGTATTGAGTGAGTGGACACGTCAGGCCTTGACATTTATACAGTACTAGATGGTGGCCCGATTCTAAAGCATCGGGTATTCTAGAATATTTATGTACATCGCGCTGTGAATAGGGGTTAAATTCCACTCCAATATCGCTGATTGGTCGTGGCCAGCCGGGCGCGACCAATCAGCAAGCGTTGTTGAAATCCCGCACCAATTTGCGGCCGGACTGCGTTTTGCTGATTGGACGCGCTTTGCCGGGCATGACAAATCACCGAAGCGGTGTTTAAATCCTGTGGCAATATCGCTGATTGGTCGCGGCCGGCCGTGTAATATATAGCACAGCCACATAGTATATAGCAGCCACATATTATATAGCACAGCCACGTAGTATATAGCAGCCACGTAGTATATAGCACAGCGATGTAGTATATAACACAGCCACGTAGTATATAGCACAGCCACACAGTATATAGCACAGCCCATGTAGTATATAGCACAGCCACGTAGTACATAGCACAGCCACGTAGTATATAGCACTGCAATGTAGTATATAACACAACCCATGCAGTAGATAGCACAGCCATGTAGTATATAGCACAGCCACATAGTATATAGCACAGGCACGTAGTATATAACACAGCGATGTAGCATATAGCAGCCACGTAGTACATAACACAGCCCATGTAGTAAATAGCACAGCGACGTAATATATAGCAGCCACGTAGTATATAACACAGAAAGTCATGTTGTATATAGCAGTCACTTAGTATATAGCAGCCACGTAATATATAGCAGCCACATAGTATATAGCACAGCCACATAGTAAATAGCACAGCCCACGTAGTATATAGCACAGCAATGTAATATATAGCAGCCACGTAGTATATAACACAGACAGCTACGTAGTATATAGCAGTCATGTAGTATATAGCAGCTATGTAATATATAGCAGCCACGTAATATAGAGCACAGCCACGTAGTATATAGCACAGCGCACATAGTATATAGCACAGCCCATTTAGTATATAACACACATCGGGTATTCTGGAATATGTATGTACGTCACGCTTAGCACAGCCACGTAGTATATAGCACAGCCACGTAGTATATAGCACAGCCACGTAGTATATATCACAGCCACGTAGTATATAGCACAGCCACATAGTATATAGCAGCCACATAGTATATAGCAGCCACATAGTATATAGCAGCCATATAGTATATAGCACAGCCCATATAGTATATAGCAGCCACATAGTATATAGCACAGCCCACATAGTTATAGCAGCCACATAGTATATAGCAGCCACATAGTATATAGCACAGCCCATGTAGTATATAGCAGCCACATAGCATATAGCACAGCCACGTAGTATATAACACAGCCACATAGTATATAGTACAGCACACATAGTATATAACACAGCCACGTAGTATATAGCACAGCCATGTAGTATATAGCACAGCCACATAGGAACAAGAAAGAAACAATGGAGTTGAAGTCCATAAACAAATATTTATTATTTACAACAATTGGCAACCATAGCCAAGAAACATACAAATATCATAATACAATTAGACATTACACATAACTGAAAAGGAGGATGAATGGTAGCAAAAGATGGAAATAGACACCACGTGGGTGATCCTGATACCAACTTTAATATTAATAAAGTGCATAGTGCCACAAAATAACCGGGAGAAGGACCAGATAATATAAGACTACCCCTATAAGTCTATACTAATGGCTGTGTATACATATAACTAGCCCTGCGCACAGGCTAAATGACCACAGAGTCTGGTCAATAGTCAAAGGCCAAAAAGAGAAGGGGAAAAAAACGCCATAAATAAACCCTATTGATCCTTACCCTCAGGTTGGTAACCAAGATGACCCACGCGGTGACCCCAATGCACGTTTCGCGTCAGCTTCGTCAGGGGGCAGTGTTGCTACATGTCCTGGGTGTGCCTTATAAATGTACACAATCACCTGTGATGTTTTCCACCTGATGCGGCGCATGTCGCCGCTCGTCCGGCCGGGAATTGCATCCCAGGCGGCATCCAAGATGGCGCCGTGGCCAGTTCCGTCGCTCTGACGTCACTGAACCGCTCGCGTCATCAAACGGCGCCGCCCACAATGCCCCGGACCTCAGACGTCAGCAGACATGCGCACAGTGGAGCTGTGCTGCTGCAAGGAAGGTAATGTGACTCCATAGGGGCGGAACTAACAAACAAACAAAGGACCGGAGCCAAAAAGTGCCTCAATTCTAAAAGTAAAAACGATTAACCCTTGAGCAGCTGTGTCCTCTCCTGCATGCCCTATAACCGTGATTAATATAGTACGAAAAACTACATATAATAACATTTCTTAATAATGTCATGGATTCATAAAAGCCCATAAAAAACAGAATAACATGTGCAGGTGCATAAAAAAGTGCAACATATTAAATATCATATAATAAAATACGTAATATCTTATCGTGGAAGGAGGATGAGATGAAGAGGAGATAAGAGCCATTCCTATAGGACAGTTCCTTCGGGCTCGAAGGATCTGTGCCTCAGATATATCATTTGAGAGGCAGGCCGTGGACCTTGGGGAGCGTTTCCGTCAAAGAGGATACAGCAAACGGACTATAAAGAGGGGGTATGTAAGAGCTAAACATACAAGTAGAAATGACCTTCTGGTGGAAAGAGATAGGACTGGGGGAACAGCATGGGAAAATCAGCCTAGGTTTATATCTACCTATAACCATAGATGGGAGGAGATGAGGCGAGTGTTTGATAAACACTGGTCTGTTCTAACAACCGATCCCTTACTTAAGAACTGTCTATTGGCACGACCTCTTATGACAGCACGTAGGTGTAACAATATCAAAGATATTTTGGTACACAGTCACTACGTGGCGAAAACCCAGGATCCATTTAAAGCTGGGAAACAAAAAAATGGTTTCTTCCCGTGTGGTGATTGTCTGGCCTGCAGGAATATGGTTAGATCCTCCACCTTCAGTTCATCTGATGGTGTACGTGAGTTCAGGATTAAAGACCATATTACATGTAGCACGACGTATGTCGTATATTATGCGACCTGCACTTGCAAACTCATCTACATTGGCCTAACATCAAGAGAGTTACGTGTTCGTGTACGTGAACACGTACGCGATATCAAGGCAGCTAGAGAGGTGGAGGATATTGAGAATTTGAAACCAATTCCGAAACATTTTCGGAAACATCATAACTGTAATCCCAGTGATCTTAAAGTTTGGGGAATTGAGAAGATCCATACAGGCATAAGAGGTGGTGACGCCAAACAAAAACTGGCCCAACGTGAATGCCGCTTGATTGCAGAATTACATACACTTGCTCCAGCGGGTCTTAACGAACAGCTTAGTTTCAGTTCCTTTTTATAGTATTTGTCTCCGGCCCTTTTATATGTATGTTATTATTTGGTGTTGTGCGTTGTCTTTGGTTATTTTTAATTATTACTTTTTCTTTTTTTGTACTTTTTTTAGTTTCAATTTATTTATATTTACCATACAATTCGGTGTGCCACTGTGTGGAGTCTTTGTGCCTCAGCGAAGTTCATCTTGGCTCATCCTTGGACATTTTGCATCTGTCTTCTCTGATGTCCTTGAAATCACAGCACTCATGGGAAAAAAGAAAAAAAGAAAAAAACTTTTTTCATCTTTTATATTCTGCATCTATTATTGCGGTTCACCTTCACTACCATATGTACTGTGCTGTATATTCCTAATGTGGTGTAAAGTATTCATATGTGGTTCTAATTATATGTCATATTACGTATTTTATTATATGATATTTAATGTGTTGCACTTTTTTATGCACCTGCACATGTTATTCTGTTTTTTATGGGCTTTTATGAATCCATGACATTATTAAGAAATGTTATTATATGTAGTTTTTCCTACTATATTAATCACGGTTATGGGGCATGCAGGAGAGGACACAGCTGCTCAAAGGTTAATCGTTTTTACTTTTAGAATTGAGGCACTTTTTGGCTCCGGTCCTTTGCTTGTTTGTTAGTTCCGCCCCTATGGAGTCACATTACCTTCCTTGCAGCAGCACTGCTCCACTTTGCGCATGTCTGCTGACGTCCGAGGTCCGGGGCATTGTGGGCGGCGCTGTTTGATGACGCGAGCGGTTCAGTGACGTCAGAGCGACGGAACTGGCCGCGGCGCCATCTTGGATGCCGCCTGGGATGCAATTCCCGGCCGGACGAGCGGCGACATGCGCCGCATCAGGTGGAAAACATCACAGGTGATTGTGTACATTTATAAGGCACACCCAGGACATGTAGCAACACTGCCCCCTGATGAAGCTGACGCGAAACGCGCGTTGGGGCCACCGCATGGGTCATCTTGGTTACCAACCTGAGGGTAAGGATCAATAGGGTTTATTTATGGCGTTTTTTTCCCCTTCTCTTTTTGGCCTTTGACTATTGACCAGACTCTGTGGTCATTGAGCTTGTGCGCGGGGCTAGTTAAATGTATACACAGCCATTAGTATAGACTTATAGGGGTAGTCTTATATTATCTGGTCCTTCTCCCGGTTATTTTGTGGCACTATGCACTTTATTAATATTAAAGTTGGTATCAGGATCACCCACGTGGTGTCTATTTCCATCTTTTGCTACCATTCATCCTCCTTTTCAGTTATGTGCAATGTCTAATTGTATTATGATATTTGTATGTTTCTTGGCTATGGTTGCCAATTGTTGTAAATAATAAATATTTGTTTATGGACTTCAACTCCATTGTTTCTTTCTTGTTGCTATTGTGAGGAGTGTCCACTTTTACTATTGGTATTGAATATCTCCCTGGGTGGCTCCCCCACTTGGGGTGTGAGTATGGTGGAGATTTCGGCTACAGTATCTTCATATTTGTTTTTTTTCTGCTATATTGTTATCTGTGTTTTCACAGTTTTCAAATTTGAAGAAATGGATTTTTGTGAACGCGAAAAAGCGTGGCTAAACCAGCTTGACTGTGTCTTTAAGGAGGGTGTTGGTAGCACGGCTGATTTTAAATCCGGAGACACTAGTATCATTACTAATAAATATAAGGATCTATTACACAGGCGTACTCGCTTGTGGTGGAATAAGGCGTTTCTTGAGCGGTATATTGGTTGTGGCTTGATCCCGAGAGGACTACGGGTCCAAGTGTTCCCATCTTTTGTGGTGAATGACAACGATTTTATCCAGCAATGGGAAGATGCAGCATCTATATGCTCTATGAAATTTATGGAATTGCTGGCAACACAAAATGAGAAACAACTTAAAGAGCTGGATGTTGAGTTAAATATAATACAAGAGGAGATAAATAAATGCTTGACGGGTGATGCAGCTAACAAATTTAAAGATGAGATGGAGTCGGTTTTAAAAAAATGGGAGACAGAAGTGGTACAAAACAAGACGAAAAAATATCAGCGGGACGTTACTGACCGACAACAATGTCAGGTATATAAATGGCACAGTAGACGTGCATTCAACAAGTCAGTCCCTAGAAGCCGCTCCACCTCTATCTCTTCGGTATCCTTGGCTGAGGATAGAATACAACGAGCTGATAATATTAGACCATTTTGGATGAAAAAGGATCAAGAGAGAAATGAGTGGAGAAATGGTCGATTGAGAAATAAACGCAAAATGAATACCTCTCCTGTTAAGGATAAAAAATCAAAAACTAACCCGTTAGAGGTAATTAACTTGTCCACTCATACTCTCTCTGAACCACAAAAGGAGGTTTTGGGACTAGGTCTGTCTTTTTCCCCATGCAATAACTTTGACTTTTTTATAGCACTAAAGGACTTGCATCTCTTTTCCCGGAAGATCGTACTAAAAAGACTCCATTTACGTTCTTCGGGACGTTCGGATATTGCTGACCCTATTGAATTGGAAACTTTGAGGGATCTTGAAGATTTGGAACGAGAGTCTCTTATGGGGGTAAGTGCCTCTCCATCACCCATGTCAGCCAGATGTACCACTTTTCCCCCCTTGTCTCTTTGTCCACAGGTTGAAATTTTCACAAAATTAGTGGCGGAAGATCTTAGGAAAATCAGTAATTACAAAAAAAGAGAACCTCACGCCTAAGCAGAGGGAGGCTCTGCAGGAAATTAGGATGTGGGATGATGTGGTTATCAAACCAGCAGACAAGGGGGAAAATGTGGTCATCTGGCCTGTGGAGAGGTACGAAAAGGAGGCCTTCAGGCAATTGAGAAACAAAGATACATATACCCCTTTAGATAGAAATCCACTTTCTACTTTTCAAAAACAACTTCAAACTATTCTATAAATAGCTTTTGAAAGGGGTATCATTAATAAGAACACCTTAGGTGGGCTACTTATACAGCACCCTGTGATACTCACTTTTTATCTTCTCCCCAAGGTCCACAAAGACCTCCTCTCTCCACCGGGGCGTCCGATTGTCTCTGGCATGGGAGGTGTTGTGAATTCTGTGGCAGAGCTCCCTCCTGTGGTCACAAGTGGTACTTCGGCTGATTCTCTCTGGGAGCTTCCGTTTGTGGAGGAAAGTGGTACTGCGGCTTCTGAGTTTCCTCCCTCAGGTGATCTGGTGAGGTCGTTAGGTGCTTCTCTACTTAACTCCACCTAATGCTTTGATCCATGCTTCCTGTCAATGTTCCAGTGTTGGACTTGTTTTTCCCTGGATCATTCCTGTGGCCTGCTGCTCTGCATAGCTAAGTTCTTCTTTGCTATTTGTTTGCTATTTTTTCTGTCCAGCTTGTCTAACTGTTTTGCTGGAAGCTCTGGGACGCAAAGGATGTACCTCCGTGCCGTTAGTTCGGTACGGAGGGTCTTTTTGCCCCCTTTGCGTGGTTTTCTTTAGGGTTTTGTGTAGACCGCAAAGTTATCTTTCCTATCCTCGCTCTGTTAAGAAAGACGGGCCTCGCTTTGCTGAATCTATTTCATCCCTACGTTTGTCTTTTCATCTTAACTCACAGTCATTATATGTGGGGGGCTGCCTTTTCCTTTGGGGTATTTCTCTGAGGCAAGGTAGGCTTATTTTCTATCTTCAGGCTAGTTAGTTTCTCAGGCTGTGCCGAGTTGCATAGGCAGAGTTAGGCGCAATCCACGGCTGCCTCTAGTGTTGTTTGGAGAGGATTAGGGATTGCGGTCTGCAGAGTTCCCACGTCTCAGAGCTCGTTCTATTATTTTGGGTCATTGTCAGATCACTGTATGTGCTCTGACCGCTATGTCCATTGTGATACTGAATTGCCTATCACAACAGTACAGGAAGCCAAAAGTGCTAATGATTCTCAATAGAGGGAAAAAAGAAGTTCTGAGACCATTTTTTTTTTCTTTGCACTGTGTTTTGCCTTTTTTTTCCCCTAGACATTTGGGTGGTTCAGGACACAGGTGTAGCAATGGACATTAAAGGTCTGTCTTCATGTGTGGATCAGCTCACGGCAAGAGTTCAAAATATTCAAGATTTTGTGGTTCAGAATTCTTTGTTAGAACTGAGAATTCCTATTCCAGATTTGTTTTTTGGAGATAGAACTAAATTTCTGAGTTTCAAAAATAATTGTAAACTATTTCTGGCTTTGAAACCTCGCTCCTCTGGTGACCCAGTTCAACAGGTTAGGATCGTCATTTCTTTTTTGCGTGGCGATCCTCAGGACTGGGCATTTTCTCTTGCGTCAGGAGATCCTGCATTAAGTAATATTGATGCGTTTTTCCTGGCGCTTGGATTGCTGTACGATGAGCCTAATTCAGTGGATCAGGCAGAAAAAAATTTGCTGGCTCTTTGTCAGGCTCAGGATGAGATAGAGGTATATTGCCAGAAATTTAGAAAGTGGTCCGTGCTCACTCAATGGAATGAATCTGCGCTGGCAGCTATATTCAGAAAGGGTCTCTCTGAAGCCCTTAAGGATGTCATGGTGGGATTTCCTATGCCTGCTGGTTTGAATGAGTCTATGTCTTTGGCCATTCAGATCGGTCGACGCTTGCGTGAGCGTAAATCTGTGCACCATTTGGCGGTATTACCTGAGATTAAACCTGAGTCTATGCAGTGCGATAGGACTATGACCAGAGTTGAACGGCAAGAACACAGACGACTGAATGGGCTGTGTTTCTACTGTGGTGATTCCACTCATGCTATCTCTGATTGTCCTAAGTGCACTAAGCGGTTCGCTAGGTCTGCCACCATTGGTACAGTACAGTCAAAATTTCTTCTGTCCGTTACCTTGATCTGCTCTTTGTCATCGTATTCTGTCATGGCGTTTGTGGATTCAGGCGCTGCCCTGAATTTGATGGACTTGGAATATGCTAAGCGTTGTGGGTTTTTCTTGGAGCCCTTGCAGTGTCCTATTCCATTGAGAGGAATTGATGCTACGCCTTTGGCCAAGAATAAGCCTCAATACTGGACCCAGCTGACCATGTGCATGGCTCCTGCACATCAGGAGGTTATTCGCTTTCTGGTGTTGCATAATCTGCATGATGTGGTCGTGTTGGGGTTGCCATGGCTACAAGCCCATAATCCAGTATTGGATTGTAAATCCATGTCGGTGTCCAGCTGGGGTTGTCAGGGGGTACATGGTGATGTTCCATTTCTGTCAATTTCGTCATCCACCCCTTCTGAGGTTCCAGAGTTCTTGTCTGATTACCGGGATGTATTTGATGAGCCCAAGTCCGATGCCCTACCTCCGCATAGGGATTGTGATTGTGCTATCAATTTGATTCCTGGTAGTAAATTCCCAAAAGGTCGACTGTTTAAATTATCCGTGCCTGAGCACACCGCTATGCGCAGTTATGTGAAGGAATCCCTGGAGAAGGGGCATATTCGCCCGTCATCGTCGCCATTAGGAGCAGGGTTCTTTTTTGTAGCCAAGAAGGATGGTTCGCTGAGACCTTGTATAGATTACCACCTTCTTAATAAGATCACTGTTAAATTTCAGTACCCCTTGCCATTGTTATCTCATTTGTTTGCTCGGATTAAGGGGGCTAGTTGGTTCACCAAGATAGATCTTCGTGGTGCGTATAATCTGGTGCGAATCAGGCGAGGCGATGAATGGAAAACTGCATTTAATACGCCCGAGGGTCATTTTGAGTATCTAGTGATGCCATTCGGACTTGCCAATGCTCCATCAGTGTTTCAGTCCTTTATGCATGACATCTTCCGAGAGTACCTGGATAAATTCCTGATTGTGTACTTGGATGACATTTTGATCTTCTCGGATGATTGGGAGTCTCATGTGAAGCAGGTCAGAACGGTTTTTCAGGTCCTGCGTGCTAATTCTTTGTTTGTGAAGGGATCAAAGTGTCTCTTTGGTGTGCAGAAGGTTTCATTTTTGGGGTTCATCTTTTCCCCTTCTACTATCGAGATGGATCCTGTTAAGGTCCAAGCCATCCATGATTGGACTCAGCCGACATCTCTGAAAAGTCTGCAAAAGTTCCTGGGCTTTGCTAATTTTTATCGTCGCTTCATCTGCAATTTTTCTAGTATTGCCAAACCATTGACCGATTTGACCAAGAAGGGTGCTGATTTGGTCAATTGGTCTTCTGCTGCTGTGGAAGCTTTTCAAGAGTTGAAGTGTCGTTTTTCTTCTGCCCCTGTGTTGTGTCAACCAGATGTTTCTCTTCCATTCCAGGTCGAGGTTGATGCTTCTGAGATTGGAACGGGGGCTGTTTTGTCGCAGAGAGGTTCTGATTGCTCAGTGATGAAACCATGCGCTTTTTTTTCCAGGAAGTTTTCGCCTGCTGAGCGAAATTATGATGTGGGCAACCGAGAGTTGCTGGCCATGAAGTGGGCATTCGAGGAGTGGCGTCATTGGCTTGAAGGAGCTAAGCATCGCGTGGTGGTATTGACTGATCATAAGAACTTGACTTATCTCGAGTCTGCTAAGCGTTTGAATCCTAGACAGGCTCGTTGGTCGCTGTTTTTTGCCCGTTTTGACTTTGTGATTTCGTACCTTCCGGGCTCTAAAAATGTGAAGGCAGATGCTCTGTCTAGGAGTTTTGTGCCCGACTCTCCGGGTTTATCTGAGCCGGCGGGTATCCTCAAGGAAGGAGTAATTGTGTCTGCCATCTCCCCTGATTTGCGGCGGGTGCTGCAAAAATTTCAGGCTAATAAACCTGATCGTTGTCCAGCGGAGAAACTGTTTGTCCCTGATAGGTGGACGAATAAAGTTATCTCTGAGGTTCATTGTTCGGTGTTGGCTGGTCATCCTGGAATCTTTGGTACCAGAGAGTTAGTGGCTAGATCCTTTTGGTGGCCATCTCTGTCGCGGGATGTGCGTACTTTTGTGCAGTCCTGTGGGATTTGTGCTCGGGCTAAGCCCTGCTGTTCTCGTGCCAGTGGGTTGCTTTTGCCCTTGCCGGTCCCGAAGAGGCCTTGGACACATATCTCTATGGATTTTATTTCAGATCTTCCCGTTTCTCAAAAGATGTCAGTCATTTGGGTGGTCTGTGATCGCTTTTCTAAGATGGTCCATCTGGTACCCTTGTCTAAATTGTCTTCCTCCTCTGATTTGGTGCCATTATTCTTCCAGCATGTGGTTCGTTTGCATGGCATTCCAGAGAATATCGTTTCTGACAGAGGTTCCCAGTTTGTTTCGAGGTTTTGGCGAGCCTTTTGTGGTAGGATGGGCATTGACTTGTCTTTTTCCTCGGCTTTCCATCCTCAGACTAATGGCCAGACCGAACGAACCAATCAGACCTTGGAAACCTATCTGAGATGCTTTGTTTCTGCAGATCAGGATGACTGGGTGTCCTTTTTGCCTTTGGCTGAGTTCGCCCTTAATAATCGGGCCAGCTCGGCTACCTTGGTTTCGCCATTTTTCTGCAATTCTGGGTTCCATCCTCGTTTCTCTTCAGGACAGGTTGAGTCTTCGGACTGTCCTGGTGTGGATACTGTGGTGGACAGGTTGCAGCAGATTTGGACTCATGTAGTGGACAATTTGACCTTGTCCCAGGAGAAGGCTCAACGTTTCGCTAATCGCAGACGCCGTGTGGGTCCCCGACTTCGTGTTGGGGATCTGGTTTGGTTATCTTCTCGTCATATTCCTATGAAGGTTTCCTCTCCTAAGTTTAAACCTCGTTTCATTGGTCCGTATAGGATTTCTGAGGTTCTTAATCCTGTGTCTTTTCGTCTGACCCTCCCAGATTCTTTTTCCATACATAACGTATTCCATAGGTCATTGTTGCGGAGATACGTGGCACCTATGGTTCCATCTGTTGACCCTCCTGCCCCGGTTTTGGTGGAGGGGGAATTGGAATATATTGTGGAGAAGATTTTGGATTCTCGTGTTTCAAGACGTAAACTCCAGTATCTGGTTAAATGGAAGGGTTATGCTCAGGAAGATAATTCCTGGGTTTTTGCCTCTGATGTCCATGCTCCCGATCTTGTTCGTGCCTTTCATGTGGCTCATCCTGGTCGGCCTGGGGGCTCTGGTGAGGGTTCGGTGACCCCTCCTCAAGGGGGGGGGTACTGTTGTGAATTCTGTGGCAGAGCTCCCTCCTGTGGTCACAAGTGGTACTTCGGCTGATTCTCTCTGGGAGCTTCCGTTTGTGGAGGAAAGTGGTACTGCGGCTTCTGAGTTTCCTCCCTCAGGTGATCTGGTGAGGTCGTTAGGTGCTTCTCTACTTAACTCCACCTAATGCTTTGATCCATGCTTCCTGTCAATGTTCCAGTGTTGGACTTGTTTTTCCCTGGATCATTCCTGTGGCCTGCTGCTCTGCATAGCTAAGTTCTTCTTTGCTATTTGTTTGCTATTTTTTCTGTCCAGCTTGTCTAATTGTTTTGCTGGAAGCTCTGGGACGCAAAGGGTGTACCTCCGTGCCGTTAGTTCGGTACGGAGGGTCTTTTTGCCCCCTTTGCGTGGTTTTCTTTAGGGTTTTGTGTAGACCGCAAAGTTATCTTTCCTATCCTCGCTCTGTTAAGAAAGTCGGGCCTCGCTTTGCTGAATCTATTTCATCCCTACGTTTGTCTTTTCATCTTAACTCACAGTCATTATATGTGGGGGGCTGCCTTTTCCTTTGGGGTATTTCTCTGAGGCAAGGTAGGCTTATTTTCTATCTTCAGGCTAGTTAGTTTCTCAGGCTGTGCCGAGTTGCATAGGCAGAGTTAGGCGCAATCCACGGCTGCCTCTAGTATTGTTTGGAGAGGATTAGGGATTGCGGTCTGCAGAGTTCCCACGTCTCAGAGCTCGTTCTATTATTTTGGGTCATTGTCAGATCACTCTATGTGCTCTGACCGCTATGTCCATTGTGATACTGAATTGCCTTCACAACAGGGAGGGCTATGCGATGCAACATGCAAATTTATTGAGTACTATCTTAAACCACAGGTGGAAACGCTGCCCTCGCATGTCAGGGACACTACGGACGTCCTCCGGCGTGTGGATGGCCTTATCGTGGAGGAGGATATGCTTTTGATTACTGCTGACATTGAACAGCTGTACACAAGTATTCGTCATGTTGACGGTTTGAGAGCTTCTAGATTCTTTTTGGAATCCAGTAACCTTGACCCTGATTTACGTGAGCTGGTGTTGGAGCTGTTGGAGTTCATCCTGACTCATAATTTTTTCGTTTTCAAAGATCGTTTTTTCCTCCAGCGGCAGGGCACTGCTATGGGGGCGGCTTGTGCGCCGTCTTATGCTAATTTGTTTTTGGGTTATTGGGAACGTGAGATCTTCCAGGGCGGCGCACAACCCGCCCCCTTTGTCCACCAAATTCTTGGTTGGTACAGATACATAGATGATGTTTTATTCATATGGCATGGCCCTTCCCTGGAGTTACAGGAATTTATGTCAGGATTGAACAACAACGGCTCCAACTTCAAGCTCACGTTTACATATCATCAAAAAGAAATTTCTTTTTTAGACATCACACTCAGGGTGCAAGAAAGTGGAGAGATCTATATGGACATGTTTCGTAAAGAGACCTCTGTCAACGCTCTTCTTCACTCCTCTTCATCTCATCCTCCTTCCACGATAAGAGCCATTCCTATAGGACAGTTCCTTCGGGCTCGAAGGATCTGTGCCTCAGATATATCATTTGAGAGGCAGGCCGTGGACCTTGGGGAGCGTTTCATTCAAAGAGGATACAGCAAACGGACTATAAAGAGGGGGTATGTAAGAGCTAAACATACAAGTAGAAATGACCTTCTGGTGGAAAGAGATAGGACTGGGGGAACAGCATGGGAAAATCAGCCTAGGTTTATATCTACCTATAACCATAGATGGGAGGAGATGAGGCGAGTGTTTGATAAACACTGGTCTGTTCTAACAACCGATCCCTTACTTAAGAACTGTCTATCGGCACGACCTCTTATGACAGCTCGTAGGTGCAACAATATCAAAGATATTTTGGTACACAGTCACTACGTGGCAAAAACCCAGGATCCATTTAAAGCTGGGAAACAAAAAAATGGTTTCTTCCCGTGTGGTGATTGTCTGGCCTGCAGGAATATGGTTAGATCCTCCACCTTCAGTTCATCTGATGGTGTACGTGAGTTCAGGATTAAAGACCATATTACATGTAGCACGACGTATGTCATATATTATGCAACCTGCACTTGCAAACTCATCTACATTGGCCTAACATCAAGAGAGTTACGTGTTCGTGTACGTGAACACGTACGCGATATCAAGGCAGCTAGAGAGGTGGAGGATATTGAGAATTTGAAACCAATTCCGAAACATTTTCGGAAACATCATAACTGTAATCCCAGTGATCTTAAAGTTTGGGGAATTGAGAAGATCCATACAGGCATAAGAGGTGGTGACGCCAAACAAAAAACTGGCCCAACGTGAATGCCGCTGGATTGCAATATTACATACACTTGCTCCAGCGGGTCTTAACGAGCAGCTTAGTTTCAGTTCCTTTTTATAGTATTTGTCTCCGGCCATTTTATATGTATGTTATTATTTGGTGTTGTGCGTTGTCTTTGGTTATTTTTAATTATTACTTTTTCTTTTTTTGTACTTTTTTTAGTTTCAATTTATTTATATTTACCATACAATTCGGTGTGCCACTGTGTGGAGTCTTTGTGCCTCAGCGAAGTTCATCTTGGCTCATCCTTGGACATTTTGCATCTGTCTTCTCTGATGTCCTTGAAATCACAGCACTCATGGGAAAAAAGAAAAAAAGAAAAAAACTTTTTTCATCTTTTATATTCTGCATCTATTATTGCGGTTCACCTTCACTACCATATGTACTGTGCTGTATATTCCTAATGTGGTGTAAAGTATTCATATGTGGTTCTAATTATATGTCATATTACGTATTTTATTATATGATATTTAATGTGTTGCACTTTTTTATGCACCTGCACATGTTATTCTGTTTTTTATGGGCTTTTATGAATCCATGACATTATTAAGAAATGTTATTATATGTAGTTTTTCGTACTATATTAATCACAGTTATAGGGCATGCAGGAGAGGACACAGCTGCTCAAGGGTTAATCGTTTTTACTTTTAGAATTGAGGCACTTTTCGGCTCCGGTCCTTTGTTTGTTTGTTAGTTCCGCCCCTATGGAGTCACATTACCTTCCTTGCAGCAGCACAGCTCCACTGTGCGCATGTCTGCTGACGTCCGAGGTCCGGGGCATTGTGGGCGGCGCCTTTTGATGACGCGAGCGGTTCAGTGACGTCAGAGCGACGGAACTGGCCGCGGCGCCATCTTGGATGCCGCCTGGGATGCAATTCCCGGCCGGACGAGCGGCGACATGCGCCGCATCAGGTGGAAAACATCACAGGTGATTGTGTACATTTATAAGGCACACCCAGGACATGTAGCAACACTGCCCCCTGACGAAGCTGACGCGAAACGCGCGTTGGGGCCACCGCGTGGGTCATCTTGGTTACCAACCTGAGGGTAAAGATCAATAGGGTTTATTTATCTTTTTGGCCTTTGACTATTGACCAGACTCTGTGGTCATTTAGCCTGTGCGCAGGGCTAGTTATATGTATACACAGCCATTAGTATAGACTTATAGGGGTAGTCTTATATTATCTGGTCCTTTTCCCGGTTATTTTGTGGCACTATGCACTTTATTAATATTAAAGTTGGTATCAGGATCACCCACGTGGTGTCTATTTCCATCTTTTGCTACCATTCATCCTCCTTTTCAGTTATGTGTAATGTCTAATTGTATTATGATATTTGTATGTTTCTTGGCTATGGTTGCCAATTGTTGTAAATAATAAATATTTGTTTATGGACTTCAACTCCATTGTTTCTTTCTTGTTGCTATTGTGAGGAGTGTCCACTTTTACTATTGGTATTGAATATCTCCCTGGGTGGCTCCCCCACTTGGGGTGTGAGTATGGTGGAGATTTCGGCTACAGTATCTTCATATTTGTTTTTTTTCTAGCACAGCCACATAGTATATAGCAGCCACATAGTATATAGCACAGCTCACGTAGTATATAGTAACCACATAGTATATAACAGCCACATAGTATATAGCACAGCCCACGTAATATATAGCACAGCCCACGCAGTATATAACACAGGCCACGTAGTATATAACACAGCCCACACAGTATGTAGCACAACCCATGTAGTATATAACACATCCCACGTAGTATGTAGCACAGCCCACGCAGTATATAGCACAGCCCACGCAGTATATAACACAGCCGGTTATGGTCCGGGATGGAGCGACATACTGGCACTGACTGGAGGAGAGTAGGGAGGGGCCAATTCGCGGCCAGACTAAGCCTGTCGCTGATTTCCGTTACAGACAGACAAACAGACAGAAGTACCCCTTAGATGATTATGTAGATAGATATAGATAGTATCTGGATGTTAGTTATATTTTTGATACTAGTCATTTAAAATATTGCTGTATTTACTCTTTTTTTTACATAGCCTGTATATAAAACATTATCTAGTTTCTATACACTTCAGTGGTCTAGTGTGTTTGGTATTTTACAAATGCATTAGATCCAATTTGATCTTTTTGCATCTGTTTTTTTCTGTGTTTTCTTTGAACATGTAGAAATCTTTTAGGGATTGAAGGGACAGCCGTTGAGGAGCGGGGGCGCCACATCGCAAATTTAGGGTGCCGACCTTTGCTGCTAGGTAGGCCATCAGATTCTGGGGCCTACTAGGGGGAGTGTTAGGTTTACTTTACCACCTCCCATAGACCACTGCCTTGATTCCCTTTTTCATCCCTATAGGGGTGTTTTATAACTATTTTGTAGTATCTTTTTATATTTTATAATATTGAAATAAAAATATTTTTTAGGGGTTGTTTTTTCCTTTTAGGTTTTTTTTAATGCATACTACCGCTCTTTGAACTCATTTCCTAGTGGTTTTTAGAGCTACAGGCAAGTCTGCTGTAAAGGGGCGGCACTGCAAAATAAGTTCATCAGTTGTGAACAACACACAATGCACAGATGGCGTTGTATCAGCCCTGAAAAATCAGATACCCTGCTGGAGGCGCAGGAAGGTACAAGATTCAAGGAACTCCTGTCTAGCCGCCAGGTACCACAGACCTGAACATTGGACTTGAGCCCTGCGAATCGATCCGCTCTTCTCCACTTGTAAGTTTACAATGGTGTTTAACTATTGCTAAGTTCCTAGTGCAAGGTTTTTGTGAAAGTCATTGTTGGCTGTATTTTTAATATATATACCTTCTATATCCATGTTTCTTGGATACTTTATCTATATAAGATTTAAATGTTATTGCACTTCAGTGGTGTGTTTTTAGCCCTTTAATGACCTAATCAGTTATGCATTTATTTATATTAATAAACTTATATGATTTAGAGACATTTTCTTGGCAACTTCTTTTTTCTTTGGGATTATTTATGTTTGGCATTTAGGTGTGTCTCAGTTACTCTATTATTTACATAGGCCTTAGGACTTTAGGTTGTTTACTTGCTGTCACTAGAGATGCCTGAACTCATGCTACCTTGTGTGATTAAGAAACATTATTGAATACATCTTATAAATGTATTATTTAAATACAGAAATTACATAGTGTATCCCATGTATCACTGTATTTACTTACCACATATACTCGAGTATAAGCCGACCCGAGTATAAGCCGAGACCCCTAATTTTGCCACAAAAAACTGGGAAAACTTATTGACTCGAGTATAAGCCTAGGGTGGGAAATGCAGCAGCTGATGGTAAATTTCAAAAATAAAAATAGATACCAATAAAAGTAAAATTAATTGAGACATCAGTAGGTTAAATGTTTTTGAATATCCATATTGAATCAGGAGCCCCATATAATGCTCCATACAGTTCATGATGGGCCCCACAAGATGCTCCATACAAAAAATATGCCCCATATAATGCTGCACAACGGTTAATAATGGCCCCATAAGATGCTCCATACAAAAATTTGCCCTATATAATGCTGCATAAAGGTTAATGATGGCCCCATAAGATGTTCCATAGAAAAATATGCCCCATATAATACTCCTTAAAAGTTGATGGCCCCATAAGATGCTCCATAGAGTAATAAGCTCCATATGCTGCTCCATAAAGGTTGATGGCCCCATAAGATGCTTCATAGAATAATATGCCCCATATGCTGCTGCTGCTGCGATTAAAAAAAACAATGAGATACTCACCTCTCGTCACTGGGGGCCAGGTGCTGGTGTCCTGAGCAGGCGGGGACACTGGCGCGCTAAGGGGGCCAGATGCCGGTGCCGCCGCTGGCTCAGGCCCCCTGCACTTGCAATATTCACCTGTCCCCATTCCACTGCCGTGCACCACTGTGTCTTCTGGGTCCTCTGGCTGTGACTTCAGGCAGAGGGCATGCACTAAACACGTCATCTCGCCCTCTGACCTGAACGTTACAGCCAGAGGACGCGGAAGACAGAGCCGGGTGGTGGAACGGAGACAGGTGAATATCGCATGATTCACCCTCCCCCGTCACACTCACCCCCTTCTGGCACGGTCTCTGCATGTCCCTGCTTACCTGATGTCTCCGGCACCAGCAGCTTGTTCCTGTGTTCAGCGGTCACATGGTACCGCTCATTAAAGTAATGAATATGCGCTCCACGTCTATGGGAGAGGAGTTGCATGCATATTCATTAATTTAGTGAGCGGTACCATGTGACCGCTGAACACAGGAAGAGCTGCCAGCGCCTGAGACCATCTGAGAAGCAGGGACATGCATAGACCGCGCCAGGAGGGGGTGAGTATGCTGTGACAGCTGCCACTCTTGCCACTCCCCATCCCCCGCCAACCCCTGGAACAATGACTCAAGTATAAGCCAAGAGGGGCACTTTCAGCCTAAAAAAATGGGCTGAAAATCTCGGCTTATACTCGAGTATATACGGTACATTAGTTAGTTGTTGTTAGTTTGTGGTGGGGTGCCATTTGCTCCATATCTGCTTAGAGCACTTAAATACAGTACTTTGTCCTGGCCCTCTTTGCACATTTTGCTATTTAACCTAATTTACAATGGGTTGAATAATTTTGAATGTAACTGTACCTCTGTTACTAGTCACCCTCTTCAGCTTCACTTTTAAGTATGCTTTTCTCTGAAACACAGTAGCATTTCAGAATAAAACACGAGTAATGGCAGCACTTTGAGAAAACAGAGCAATGGATGTAACCACACCCCTGACTGACACTGGCTCTGAATTGGGGCCGGCTGCAGATCAATCCTATACGGTGGCTTGCGAAAGTATTCACTCCTCTTTGCTTTTTATCTATATTTTTACATTACAACCTGTGTTAAAATATTTTTGTAATCTGATTTGTGTGTGATGCACCAGCACTAAATAGTCTCAGTTGGTGAAGTGAAGTGACAAAAATGTAGACAAAACTTTAAGTTATGGCATAAAATTTATAAAAATTATCATGTGCATATGTATTCATCCCATTTGCTATGAAGCCCTTAAAAATTTATGGTACAAGCAATAACCTTCATAAGTCAAATGATTAGTGAAAGAAGTCCACCTGTGTGCAATCTAAGTGTCACATGGTCTGTCAGTATATACACACTTTTTCTGAAAGGTCACAGAGATGCAACACCATTAAGTAAGAGGCACCATTAACCAAACAACACCATGAAGACCAAAGAGATCTACAAACAAGTCAGGGATTGTAAAAAATTACAGATGACTCCGCAGAGCACCATCAAATCTATTATCATCAAATGGAAAGAACATAGTACAACAACAAATCTGCCAAGAGAGGGTCGCCCACCAAAACTCTCAGTCTGGGCAAGGAGGGCATTAATCAAAGAGACATCGCAGATACCAAAGGTAACCCTGAAGGAGCTGCAGAGTTCCCAAGCAGAGACTATAGTATCTGTTCATATGACCACAATAAGCCACACACTCCATAGAGGTGGCCTTTATGGAAGAGTGGGAAGATCAAAGCGTTTACACACAAAAATTGTAAGAGACATTTTGAGTTTACTAAAAGACATGTAGGAGACTGTAATGTATAGCGGAAGGTGCTGTGGTCAGATGAGAACAAAGTTTAACTTTTTGGCCACCAAGGTAAAAGCTATTTCTGGTGCCAAACGAATACAGCTCATCACCCGAATACCATCCTCACAATGAAATGTTGTGGTGGCAGCATCATGTTGTGGGAATGGTTTTCAGCAGTAGGAACAGGGAAAATGGCCCAAGTCGAGAGGAAGATGGATGGTGCAAAATACAGGGATATTCTTGAGCATAAGTCTGTCAATGATTAGACACTGGGACAGAGGTTCACCTGTCAACAAGACAATGACTCAAAGCATACTGCTAAAGCAACACTTGAGTGGTTTAAGGGGAAACGTGTAAATGTTTTGGAGTGGCCTAGTCAAAGTCAAAATGTAGGGGGCTGGACCAGGACTGTAGTCATGGCCAATACATGAAAATATTGTTCATTATTTTGTGTACCTGTGGCTCCTTTCTCTGCACCGTCAGGGTCACCTCTGCTTCGCTGCAGTTTTCCATCAGTGGATGCAACAAAGATTGAGACACAGTCCTTTTCAACTTTCAAATCAACAACTTTACTGCAAGCTCTACACAGCACATCCAGACTCTTCCCAGCAATTACATAGAAGCAGGAAAAACACATAAGGCTCCAAACAATCAGCCTAAACATTGTAGTTAAACAGTAGTTTAGTAATATAATTAATTATGTAGCCTATATAATGGAATAGTGTGGGACACACTTTATACTTGTACCAAGTCAAACCACGAAAAAACAACAGTGCAATAGTCCAAAATTAGACACATAATGCAAAATTTATTAAAGGGAACCTGTCACCTGAATTTGGCGGGACCAGTTTTCGGTCATATGGGCGGAGTTTTCAGGTGTTTGACTCACCCTTTCCTTACCCGCTGGCTGCATGCTGGCCGCAATATTGGATTGAAGTTCATTCTCTGTCTTGTCTTGTCTGCAATCTTGCCTTGTGCAGGCGTGTACTACAGAGGACAGAGAATGAACTTCAATCCAATATTGCGGCCAGCATGCAGCCAGCGGGTAAGGAAAGGGTGAATCAAACACCTGAAAACTCCGCCCATATGACCGAAAACCGGTCCCGCCAAATTCAGGTGACAGGTTCCTTTTAAATATATAAACAATCTCTAACAAATAGGTGAGCTAAAATTGGTTATCAAACACATATTACAGGACAAAGAAAACAGGGTGGCAATCCTGCTCAGTATGTGTCAAATCCATAATGGTAACTATATCCACCCAGACAGTCCATGTGAAGCTTATTATTGTAACGGTAGATACTGTATATGTATAAACGAATTACTTATAAGGAGTTTATATGACAGTATGCTCTGAAAGGTACATAAACATGAATCACAAATGAAGGAGCAGCATACCAGCTGGAGATACACAGGATGCCACGCCGTCTCCCGCCCACCCCACCGTGTGTTTCGGATATTGCCTTCCTCGGGGGGCGTGTGCAATTACATCAGAATCAGCATTACAGATTTCCTCTTCTCTCCCTGCACCTTCCTTTCACCTAACATATACCCGGGTCAGACCATGCCGCCAGGGCCGGCGTCAGCACCCGGCACAGCGGGCAAATGCCGGGGCCCTGGGGAGAGGGGGGGGCCCACTCATGCTGTCATAGATACAGCTGGGAGAGCAGAGCAGGAGATAACATGCTCTCTCCCCCCACAAAGTCACGCTGGCTGCGTTCTCTTAACCCCTATGTGCCAGCTCTGACACAAGGATCTTCTCACTCAGTCAGTGCAGCCAGGCAGGCACACATAGGGGTTAACAGAAGGCAGCCAGTGTGACATTGTGGGCGGAGAGAGCATGTTCTCTGCTCTCCCCCCTGGGTGGCTGCAGACAGTGCTGAAGTTTATCAGATTCCTGAGGAGCTCCGTCCTACTAGTGCCTGAGTGAGTGTTATGGTATCCAGCAGTGGTTGCAGTTGTGGCTCAGTCTGCTGCTGTCTTTCTCCACTGCCTAAAAATGTGGGTGATGTCTGGAGGAGCAGCTGGTGGGGTGCAGCCTGTAGCCACCCAGCTCTCCCAGAATACATGCATGCTGCACCAAACCTGCACCAGTGGGGTAGGAAGAAGCTTAACCCCTTCCCATCTGTATGAAGGTTATTGCTGAACCTTAAAGATAACAATCCGACCCGTATAAATGGGGTTAACCAGATGCCAGGAGGAAGGGGAGCTGCTGCCATGGATAAATCTGAGCTGTGGGCTGTACATTGGGGCCCCGTGGCCCCAGGCTGGTGACTGGAGGGACTCTGCCCAGTGCTGGCATGTGGGTGATTTCTGCTCTGGAGTCTCAGCTTCTCTCCTCCACATCACACTGTGCAGTCACAGCAACATTGGTTGTCTCTGTCCAGGTCCCAGCAGCTGCCACTGCTCCCACCACGGACATGGCATCACTTAACCCTTCCCCTGCAGCCACCGGCAACAAATCCACATTATTCCTTGATTAAATCAGGTTCCAACCCAATAGAGGAGCAGACATTTCCTGCTGCCATTAGGGTCCGGGAGGGGGTGACATTGGCTGCCCTGCTATAATAGTGAGCACGACAGAGGGCAGTGTATGGTATGGAGCAGTCAGGGGGTGGGCTGGAGGATCCCCCCTTACTGTACATGACTGCTTGGGACAGGGAGGCGTTTAATGAGCTTCTAATGACGGGGCACTAATTGGGTCATCAGGGTTTGTGGAAAGGATTCAGCATCAGGTCCCTCATTAATGCCCGAGCCGCCTGTTACTTTGTAGCACAGATCTGTTAGGGCCGCAAAACCAAACAATGTTGTTTATGTAGAAAAGTCTTTGTTTCATAGAAAAACTCAAAACAGAAAAGCACCTCTCCTGTATATATACACTGCACAGCACCTTTCCTCCTGTATATATACACTGCAGAATCTACAATAGCTGTCACTCATGTAAGAAGTGAAATCTGGCATTGTACTATACATTTCTCTGCCGTATCTGTGCATTATAAATTGGGGTATGTGTTAAAGGGGGGGGGGGCCCACTAAGACTCTTTCGCCCGGGGCCCTCGAAAACCTGGAGCCGGCCCTGCATGCCGCACAGGTCCTTAGTGAGTCAAAAGACGTGAGCACAGCTACTAGGGTGCACGGGTAGGTTCCCAAACCATATCACATAACTGCATCCCATTCATTCACTCCTTCCACCCGTTCGCATATATTCTCCATAGAAATATACGCCAACACTGGCATTTACTCACGACTGCTCACCCCAACATCCCAGAGTTTAGGGAACCATTCCTACCGTGCTTTAGGAGACCCCGCAATCTCAGAGATTCACTGGTAAGAGCCGATGTAGGATCGGACAAAAGACCATCCACACAACGGTTCCTCCAGAACCCTCAGCTCGGGACTTTCCCGTGTCTCCACTGCACTCAATGCAGTAATGTCCTAAAGGGCAACTCATTCCACCATCCACGCTCGGGTAGATCCTTTCCTATTAAAAATTACTTCACTTGTGATTTGGCATACGTGGTCTACCTCATCAAGTGCCCCTGCGGTATGCTCTATGTGGGAGAGACCACCCGGCCCATCCGGGAACGAATCTCCAAGCACAAGTCCACGATAAGATGTGGCAATATGCTTTTACCCATCCCACAACATTTCATATCAAATGGCCATAACATCTCTCAGTTGTTGTTCCAAGTAATCGAGCAGGTCCCAGCACCCAGACGAGGAGGAGACAGACTAACCTCCCTTAAATGAAGGGAGGCATTCTGGATCCATACCCTCAATACACTACATCCCAAAGGGCTCAATAGGGATTTTGACCTTGTCTCTTTTACATGATAACATGTGCCTTCTTCTGACCGCCACCTATGGACACTGCAATATAGTCCTTTGATTGTAATGTAGTCCTGTATTTGTCAGGTATTTTCGGTCTCTTAATTACCTATAAAATATTGCCAAATATGTAACTGTATATGTGAACCGGTCAAGTCTCTAACATATATATCTGTCTTCCTAGAGCCGACTTTACTGAAACGCCAGGATTCTTCCACTTATCTCCGGGTCACAACGGATAGAATGAGAGAAATCACCACCTCCACATTCTTCAGCGCAGTTATCACATTTATCATACCATCTGGGAGTCTCCTGCCTGCTCCACACACAGTGCACATCCCCTGTAGTCCCGCCCCCCACCTCCAATGTCTCACCATTGGCTGACACAGCATCTGTCAATCTCGTGCTGTTATGACCTGGTGGTTAAGAGGCCACACTGAAATGACCTGGTGGATAAAACGCAACATGGAACGAGCTCTGAGAAGGTGGTATCTCTACTGACCGCAGTCCCTAATCCTAACAACACAACTAGAAATAGCTGTGGGATGTTCCTGACACTCCCTAGACACCTCGTCACAGCCTAAGATATAACTACCCCTAAAGAAGGAAATAGAAAGCTATCTAGCCTCAGAGAAACCCCCAAAAGGAAAGATAGCCCCCCACAAATATTGACTGTGAAAGGAGAGGGAAATGACGAACACAGAAATGAAATTAGAATTCAGAAAAGGGGAGGCCAATACTAAACTAGATAGACAGAGAGCAAAGGATACTGTGCGGTCAGTATTAAAAACTACAAAATCCACGCAGAGTTTACAAAAATGAACTCCACACCGACTCACGGTGTGGAGGGGCAAATCTGCTTTCCCAGAGCTTCCAGCTAGCCTAAATAAGACATGGTGACAAGCTGGACAAAGAGACAAAATGCAAAGCAATAGAGTCCAAACAAATGGACAAACAAACTAGCAAAACTTATCTTATCTATTCTTGCCATATGAGAAATCCAAGGGAAGAATCAAATCCAACCAAGAACATTGACAGCATGCATGGACTAAAGCCCAGAGCAGGTTTAAATAACAAACCCAGGCAAGGCGATTAGTGAAGGTAACGGAGCAGCAGTTCTACTTGAAACCACCAGAGGGAGCCCAAGGGCAGAACTCGCAAACATACCATTAGCAACCACAGAAGGGAGCTCCAGAACGGAACTCACAACACGTGCATAGCGTGACGTCACTTCCGGTATACCACTTCCTGCTCTGCCAGCACACATAAGGAGTGCAGATCTGGCGTCCTCTCACCCGGGCTTTCATGCCGACAGCGGTGGACACCGCGTCAGGACCCGGCCACTCTCAGGTAACACTGCCACCACTGCCCTTAGTCCCCACAGCGCGGGATCGGTATGCCACATACCTTGCATCAGCTCTGACAAAAGCCCTCTTTTCTCTACAGCTCACAGCTGCGCTATATCTATTTAAGCGGACCACCATTTAGGTATTGGCTAGCATCTGGGGACACTTGCACTATGTGCACCATTATATCCTTACACTATATAGTTAATATACTTTACATAGCGGGTCTCTCTCACTTTTAGTGATAACCCACGGATCTATCACACATACTGAGGTTATTCTCAGTCATCCTTCAGTATGGTATGAACAGCGCTACTTCTCTCTCTGTACTCTATTCACTATCAGGGGGGTCTAGGTATACTAAGTGGCTCCTTATTGATGTTTCTATTACTGATATATCATGACCTTATGATTCTTTGTATATACCTTTGTTTTTCTGATTTTCTTTTTCTGTTATTATTTTTCGTTTCACATTATATGTACTTACAGATGTATCTATTGTTTTTGCAATATTGTAGTAACTGACAAAGGCCACACTAGGCCGAAACGTTTTTTCGTACTACGGAATAAAAAACCTCAAGTTTAATTCTAGTTGAGTGCCGGGTTCTTTATATCTATATGCACAGGTCCTTAGTGTCCTCCCAATTCAGCTCTGCCACGGTTAGGCCTTTCTCAGTCCGCTTCACCTCAGACAAAAGAGGCTCCACCTCCGAAGCTAGTTGCCATCTGGCGAGTGACCTGCCCTTCAGTATTGTGCTCTGTTAAGTCCCAACCTTGTCCTGCTCCCAGCTTACTGCTTCTGGGTTCTGCTCCGGCCACCGTTTCACCCTGGTACTGAGGACATCTGCCCAAGCTATAAGCTACCACATTCTAGGGATAACTGTGACCGTGTACTGTCTTAGAGCTGTAATGGCCTCTGCTTTTCTGGCCTGATGCTGTGGATGGTTGGGCTCCTTAAGTCAAATAATGTTGCGTGGTAGCCCCTAATGTCCTGGGCCTAGAGCCCATGTGGACTGTCTGGGCACTTGGGCTCTTCTTCATAGAAACAGAAAATACTCCTTCCCTTAGCTGCAGCTGACCCTCCTACAATAACTGGTATTATGTACACTGAACCACAACAATGCTAACCTAGGTGTACTAAAATGCCCCATCTAGTGACCAAACTTAGTACTACATTGTCCCTCTATAACAGGCACACCAAATACAATATATACATTTAGCAGAACAAGACATGGTAATACCGTCGATTGTGTAGCAGTACCATTATGTAAGAGGTGGTAATACATGTAAATCGTGTAGCAATACCATCACACGTAAACCTATATATAAACACTGATAACATACGGCATCGGGACGAGAGGGAAAGGCAAAGGCAATAACATAATTTAGCATACCCCCCACATTCCCCCTTCCCTTTATCTTGGTCGTCCCCGACCAAGTACCACATAAACCTTTATTATTTACATGTAATTCTTCCCGCAGGGAGGTAACGGTTAAACAAGGTAGTCTTAATACTATTATGTGTGTCTCACAATAAGCCAAGTCCACAAAAACTGGTGCAGCATTGTCCGTGCTGCAGGAACATGATCCTAGCTCACAGTTCTTCAGGTGCAGTTCACCAAACCGTCTCATTCAGTGACTAAATGTAGCATGACCAGTGTATGGGGTCTGAAGTCTTTTAGGGTTGAGATCCCCCTTCCCTTGAGGAGAGCACGGTCCCTCTCGGCTGAGACCAAACATTTTCTAGATGAGAGGACCTATACATTAGGTCAACAGTCCTCTAGGTCATATATTTTCTTTAATGGGAGAAGTTTCCCCCTTCACTTGCAGAAAGCATATCTCCAGAAAGTCCATTAGTCCAGGGACCCAATTTTCATTATTCTGCTATCCAGCAGAAAGGGTGCAACAGGCGCAACAATACAAAAGAAACAAATTGACACAATATGGGGGCCCACATAAAGCAACATCCAAACTTTGGGCTGTCCCCTTTCATATTGCATCATCATTTGGGTGCTGCAGGGCTCCTTCGCCTTCAGGAACAGTTCCTTACATTTTCCTCCATAGAGTGCAACAGGTACTAACAAGTCTTCTTAAAGAGACCGCTGATTGGCATAATGGGCAGCATGTGGCCCTTAAACAACCACATACACATTTGACGTAGAACCACTGGAGGAGGAGGAGTCTCCACTATCCTTCCAGCTCCGCACTCCCTCCAGTGGTGGTCCTGCGGCCACTGAAGTCTCTGACTCTATGGATGCACTTGAGGCAGCCTCACTGCTCTGAGGCACCGCCTGCGCCTGTGCGGCTGGGGCAACTGCAGCTGCATCAGGTGTCCGTTCCATCTGCGGGGTCCCCCACGGTGGACTGGTTTCAAAGTCAGAGGCCATTCTTATGGCCACTGCGTAGGGTCCCCTGGGTCCTTCTTCTTTAATAAACGACACATAGTCTGCTTCCCGAAGTGGCCCATCGAACAAGAGGGAGCCAGGATTTATGTTTACCGTGGCCCTGGTCACAAGCTCCTGTACAAAGCTGAAGCCCCTGTGCTGATTCAGGTACCTGACAAGGCCGCGGGTCATCTGGCCTGCAGCTGTTCCTCCACCTGGGCACTGCAATTCCTTGTGGATGCGGTGCTCCCGCCACCTTTTTCTCCTGGATTATTTTGTGTTTCCACTCGGACTCCGTAGGCACATAGGACTCCTCCACACCGTCGGCCGGGGCGGATGCGGCCTGAGGAAGTGCTGGGGCCTGTGCTGCCAACGTCGATAATAAGGACCCACAGGATAGCTCCGGTGAGGATGGCGGGGCTGTGGGAGGCAGGTAAGCAGCGGATGAGTCGATGGGACAGCTGGGTAGGAAGCTTTTACTCACCTCCATGCCTGATGGTAGTCCCCCAGCGCGACAACCGATTTGAGCCATCACGGCCACCGTGAAGCTTCTCAGAGCCGCCTCCACCAGGTCTCGTACTGCAGACCTACCTTCACTCGAACCTTGGATTGCCTTCAGTCCTGGCAGCCCACACCACCGTGATATGCCATGTTGTTTCTCTCTCTGTCAGCAGATAATGGCATCTCGTCCAACGTTAGGTAGTCTGTCTTTTCTGGATTCCACCCATTTGTGGATGGGATCACTTCCTGTGGCTCCACCCATTTCTTTAAGTTCAACTGTGGGGGCGTGAACTCTATCTTTGCCCGCACCCATTTTGGGTGGGCCTCTCCTGCAATGGGGTGTAACTCTCTTTTCTGGTGCCAAATTCCCTTGGTGATGCCCACACAGGAGGGGGTCTCTGTTGTCGTCTTCTTCTTCACCATTTCCCGTCATCTTCATGGCCGCCAACTTGGCCACCACAGTCTTTGTCTCTTTCACGGTATAAGTCAAGTCCAGTTCGTTAGTCACTTCCAGCTTTTCAAAAGCATCCTCAAAATCTTCACCACTGCTTTCTCCGGTTACAACAGTGGCACTCAAATCATCATGATGGAGTTTGGTGGTTAAAGGAGGCTGCACATGATGGAATGGGGGGTAAGTGGGGCTGCACATGATGAAGAGGGAGTGTGACTGCACATGACGAAGGGGGAGTGGGGCTGCACATGATGGTGTTTGGAGGTTAAATGAGACTGCACATGATGTAGTGGGGAGAGTGGGGCTGTGCATGATGGAGTGGGGCCGCACATGATGACATGGGGTAAGGGGTATTGCACATGATGAAGGGGAGAGGGGCTACACAAGATGTGGGGGGTAAGGGGGACTGCACATGATGAAGTGGGAGTGAATAAGGGGGACTGCACATGATGGAGTGGGGATAGTGGGGCTGCACATGAAGTGGGGGTAAGGGGGACTGCACATGATGATTTGGGGTTAAGGGGCACTGCACATGATGAAGTAGGAGGGAGTAAGGTGGACAGCATATGAAGTTGGGGTAAGGGGGACTGCACATGATGAAGTGGGGTGTAAGGTGGACTGCACATGAAGTGGGGGGGTAAGGGTGACTGCACATGATGAAGTGGGGGGTAAGGGGGACTGCACATGATGAAGTGGGTTGGTAAGAGGGACTGCACATGATAAAGTGGAGGGTAACGGGGACTACACATGATGAAGTGGGGGAAAGGGCTGAACAATATTGCACGCCCCACTTTTCAGTTTTTGAATTTCCACAAAAATTTAAAATTACCAATAAATTTTGTTCAACTTCACAATTGTGTTCCACTTCTTGTTGATTCTTCACCAAATATTTACATTTGGTATCTTTATATTTGAATCATGATATGTGGGAACAGGTTGAAAAGTTCCAGGGGGACGAATACTTTCACTAGGCACTGTAAATACAGAGCTCCTATGTATAATGTCACTAGCAGTGGTGATCACTGTATTACCTGTACACTGACACTTTATACAGAGCTCCTGTGTATAATGTCACCAGTGATCACTGTATTACCTGTACACTGACAGTAAATACAGAGTTCCTGTATACAATGACACTTAGTATTGCATTTTTTTTTTAAATTAATGATAATTATTGTAGTATTCAGTCACTATGTGGTGGTAACATGTGGTCTGGTCATGGTGTGGCGGTATTTCTTCCTTGTGTGTGGAAGAAAAACAAAAAAGTGTGAAACAACTGAAATTATGTCTTATATTCTAGGTTTTTCAAAATAGCCACCTTTTGCTTTGATGACTGCTTTGCACACTCTTGGCATTCTCTTGATGAGCTTCAAGAGGTAGCCACCGGAAATTGTCTTCCAACAACCTTGAAGGAGTTCCCAGAGGTGCTTAGCACTTGTTGGCCCTTTTGCCTTCACTCTGTGGTCCAGCTCACCCCAAACCATCTCGATTGGGTTCAGGTCTGGTGACTGTGGAGGCCAGGTCATCTGGCGTAGCACCCAATCACTCTCCTTCTTGGTCAAATAGCCCTTACACAGCCTGGGTCATTGTCCTGTTGAAAAATAAATGATGGTCCAACTAAACGCAAACCGGATGGAATAGCATGCAGCTGCAAGATGCTGTGGTAGGAATGCTGGTTCAGTATGCCTTCAATTTTGAATAAATCTCCAACAGTGTCACCAGCAAAGCACCTGCACACCATCACACCTCCTCCTCCATGCTTCACTATGAGAACCAGGCATGTAGAGTCCATCCGTTCACCTTGTCTGCATCGCACAAAGACACGGTGGTTGGTACCAAAGATCTCAAATTTGGACTCATCAGACCAAACCACAGATTTCCTCTGGTCTAATGTCCATTCCTTGTGTTCTTTAGCCCAAACAAGTCTCTTCTGCTTGTTGCCTGTCCTTAGCAGTGGTTTCCTAGCAGCTATTTTACCATGAAGGCCTGCTGCTTAAAGTCTCGTCTTAACAGTTGTTGTAGAGATATGTCTGCTGCTAGAACTCTGTGCGGCATTGACCTGGTCTCTAATCTGAGCTGCTGTTAACCTGAGATTTCTGAGGTTGGTGACTCGGATAAACTTATCCTCAGAAGCAGAGGTGACTCTTGGTATTCCTTTCCTGCGGCAGTCCTCATGTGAGCCAGTTTCTTTGTAGCGCTTGATGGTTTTTGCAACTGCACTTGGGGACACTTTCAAAGTTTTCCCCATTTTTCGGACTCACTGACCTTCATTTTTTAAAGTAATGATGGCCATTCGTTTTTCTTTACTTAGCTGCTTTTTTTCTTGCCATAATACAAATTCTAACAGTCTATTCAGTAGGACTATCAGCTGTGTATCCACCAGACTTCTGCACAACACAACTGATGGTTCCAACCCCATTTATAAGGCAAGAAATCCCACTTATTAAACCTGACAGGACACAACTGTGAAGTGAAAACCATTCCCGGTGACTACCTCTTGAAGCTCATCAAGAGAGTGTCAAGAGTGTGCAAAGCAGTCATCGAAGCAAAAGGTGGCTTCTTTAACCCCTTACCGGCATCGGACGTACTATACCGTCCGATGCCGGCTCCCCTGCTTTGATGCAGGGCTCCGCGGTGAGCCCGCACCAAAGCCGGGACATGTCAGCTGTTTTGAACAGCTGACATGTGCCCGTAATAGGCGCGGGCAGAATCGCGATCTGCCCGCACCTATTAACTAGTTAAATGCCGCTGTCAAACGCAGACAGCGGCATTTAACTACCGCTTCCGGCCGGGCGGCCGGAAATGACGTCATCGCCGACCCCCGTCACATGTCCGGGGGTCGGCGATGCGTCTCCATTGTAGCCATAGAGGTCCTTGAGACCTCTATGGTTACTGATTGCCCGTCGCTGTGAGCGCCACCCTGTGGTCGGCGCTCACAGCACACGTGCAATTCTGCTACATAGCAGCGATCAGCAGATCGCTGCTATGTAGCAGAGCCGATCGGCTTGTGCCTGCTTCTAGCCTCTCATGGAGGCTATTGAAGCATGGCAAAAGTTAAAAAAAAAAGTTTAAAAAAACGTGAAAAAAATAAAAAAAACATAAAAGTTTAAATCACCCCCCTTTCGCCCCAATCAAAATAAATCAATAAAAAAAATATCAAATCTACGCATATTTGGTATCGCCGCGCTCAGAATTGCCCGATCTATCAAATAAAAAAAAGTATTAACCTGATCGCTAAACAGCGTAGCGGGAAAAAAACTCCAGAATTACGTTTTTTTGGTCGCCGCGACATTGCATTAAAATGCAATAACGGGCGATCAAAAGAACGTATCTGCACCGAAATGCTATCATTAAAAACGTCATCTCGGCACGCAAAAATAAGCCCTCAACCGACCCCAGATCACGAAAAATGGAGACGCTACGAGTATCGGAAAATGGCGCAATTTTTTTTTTTTTTTTTTTAGCAAAGTTTGGAATTTTTTTTCACCACTTAGATAAAAAATAACCTAGTCATGTTTGGTGTCTATGAACTCGTAATGACCTGGAGAATCATAATGGCAGGTCATTTTTAGCATTTAGTGAACCTAGCAAAAAAGCCAAACAAAAAACCAATGTGGGATTGCACTTTTTTTGCAATTTCACCGCACTTGGAATTTTTTTCCCGTTTTCTAGTACACGACATGTTAAAACCAATGATGTCGTTCAAAAGTACAACTCGTCCCGCAAAAAATAAGCCCTCACATGGCCAAATTGACGGAAAAATAAAAAAGTTATGGCTCTGGGAAGGAGGGGAGCGAAAAACGAACACGGAAAAACGAAAAATCCCCTGGTCATGAAGGGGTTAAAGAACCTAGAATATAAGACATAATTTCAGTTGTTTCATACTTTTTTGTTAAGTATATAATTCCACGTGTTAATTCATAGTTTTGATGCCTTCAGTGTGAATGCACAATTTTCATAGTCATGAAAATACAGAAAAATCTTTAAATGAGAAGGTGCGTCCAAACTTTTGTACTGTATGTGGGGCAGTGGAATACCTTCATACTATATATATATATATATATATATACTGTATATAAGAAACTGTGGGGACCATAATATGGATGCTGTGGGGCCACCATATTCCATATAGGGTGCTGTAGAGACATGATAGTATATATAGAGGGGATGCGGGATCATCTTACTATATATAGGAATCTGTGAGGTACATAATATCGCAATTAGAGAGCTGTAGGGGACCATCATACTAAATATAGGGGGTTTTGGAGACATACTATTTGTGGGGAGCTATAGTATATATAGAAAACTTTATAGCCTCATACTATATATAGGACGCAGTGGGGACATCATATTGTATTTGTACTCATTTGTCTATATATAGGGAGTTTGGGGGTCCTCAATGCATAATAAAGGGGTATTGGGGGCTGTAGGACCATCATTCTGTATTTACATAGCTGTGTGGGTGCTCAGAGGACATTATTTGTTATGAATGGGGACATTATTAGTTTTGATGGGGCACTCAGGTTCCTTTTTTTTGGGGGGGGACATTGTTACTTTAAGTGAGCACTCAAGGGTATTTGTTGCTGGACGGGGGCACTTGGGATATTATATCCTTCAAAGGACCATACAGGTCTTTGCACAGTAGGGGCATTACTACTGTCTGTGGAACACTTTAATTTTTAGGGGGTGGGGGTAATCCTAGTAATGACACAATTGATTAAATAATGGGGTCAGTGGTCCACACTGCAGGTGCACACAGAGTGGGGAGTTTTTGTAGATTGGGAATAGTTGGAGATGGCGCTGGAAATGTGAGAAGTCAAATGTACCTTTGTTGTAATTTCTGCAGATGAGTGCTCCTGGCTGGAGTAGTTGTCATGTTGATCTGGGCCAGATAGAAAAGTGAACGACCCGAATCAGAAAGAACGTCATGTGTAAGTTACTATATATAACTGTACTGTAATCACTTGTTTTGAGGAACTGGTATCTACCAATATACTGTTACTGTAAAGTTGTAATATTGCTCTTTTTAGGTAGCATTTAAAAAAAAAAATGTAGTAGCAGTTTAATGTAATTCAGTCATTATAGTAAAGGGTGCATGGTGGTATCATTGGTTTTTGTATAGAATGTAGTTTCATGTAGAGGTAATGGTGATATTATAATATTATGTATTCGCTGTGTAGTGATGATAGTAGTAGGCACTGTGTAGCCATATTGTTGTATGTATGTTTGTAAAGGTACCGTCACACTTAGCGACGCTGCAGCGATACCGACAACGATCCGGATCGCTGCAGCGTCGCTGTTTGGTCGCTGGAGAGCTGTCACACAGACCGCTCTCCAGCGACCAACGATGCCGGTAACCAGGGTAAACATCGGGTAACTAAGCGCAGGGCCGCGCTTAGTAACCCGATGTTTACCCTGGTTACCATCCTAAAAGTAAAAAAAAACAAACGCTACATACTTACCTACAGCCGTCTGTCCCCGGCGCTGTGCTCTGCACTCCTCCTGTACTGGCTGTGAGCACAGCGGCCGGAAAGCAGAGCGGTGACATCACCGCTCTGCTTTCCGGCTGCCCGACGCTCACAGCCAGTACAGGAGGAGTGCAGAGCACAGCGCTGGAGGATAGATGGCTGTAGGTAAGTATGTAGTGTTTGTTTTTTTTTACTTTTAGGATGGTAACCAGGGTAAACATCGGGTTACTAAGCGCGGCCCTGCGCTTAGTTACCCGATGTTTACCCTGGTTACCAGTGAAGACATCGCTGAATCGGTGTCACACACGCCGATTCAGCGATGTCTGCGGGGAGTCCAGCGACCAAATAAAGTTCTGGACTTTCTTCCCCGACCAGCGACAGCACAGCAGGGGCCTGATCGCTGCTGCCTGTCACACTGGACCATATCGCTAGCGAGGACGCTGCAACGTCACGGATCGCTAGCGATATCGTCTAGTGTGACGGTACCTTAAGTAAGCTCCGTTATGGCCCCATATCTAAGCAGTAAGCTTGGTTCTGGTACTGTATCAATGTAGTAATCTAGATTATAGTACCGTATGTATGCCGTAATCTTGGTTCTGCTCCAGTTTCTATGTAGCAGGCTTGGTTCCATGTAGTAGACTTATTAAGCTCGGTTCTGCTCCCTTATTTCTGCAGTAAGCTTGGTCCTGCTCCCTTATCTCTATAATAAGCTCAGTTCTGCTCTCATATCTCTGCAGTAAGCTTGGTTCTGCTACCATATCTCTGTAGTAAGCTCCGTTCTGCTCCCATATCTGTAGTAAGCTCTGTTCTGTTCCTATACCTCTGTAGTAAGATCAGTTCTGCTCCTAGATCTCTGGAGTAAGCTCAATTCTGCTCCCATATCTCTGGAGTAAGCTTGGTTTTGCGCCCATATCTCTGTAGTAATCTCCATTCTGTGCCCATATCTCTGCAGTAAGCTCTGTTCTGCTCCCATATCTCTGTAGTAAGCTCTGTTCTGCTCCCATATCTCTGTAGTAAGATCAGTTCTGCTCCCAGATCTCTGGAGTAAGCTCAATTCTGCTCCCATATCTCTGTAGTAAGCTCGGTTCTGCTCCCTTATCTCTGTAGTAAGCTCTGTTCTGCTCCTATATCTCTGTAGTAAGATCAGTTCTGCTCCCAGATCTCTGGAGTAAGCTCAATTCTGCTCCCATATCTCTGGAGTAAGCTTGGTTCTGCTACCATATCTATGCAGCTAGCTCCGTTCTGTTTCCATATCTATGTACCAGCCTGTTTTTAAAGCCTGTTATCTCTGCTACTTTAATGCAGCAGCCAGAGATAAGCAGGGCAGAGGTGGGCCACCACAACTCGAGGGCCGCTGCCTTGTGCTTGCCTCCCAGGCTGAAAAGTGCCAGCCAGCGTCTGATCACCATACAAAATGCAGTAAGAAGAAGAAAAGAAGATAACACACATTTACTAATTACCTAGACTCTGTGCCATGCAGAGCCTCTTTTCTGAGTTCACACAGGCTGGTGAGTGAGCAACTGTGCCTAGCTGTTGCCAGGTTTATGCTGAGAGCAACATAATATATGCACTTACATTAATATTAGGTCACTGTGATTTTAATGAAATCACTGTTTTATTTGCTGAAGCTCTACCAGTCCTCTTCATGATGAGCTTGTGCTATGAAGTCTTCTATATTTCTCCACCCCCAACATTGATTTACCGCTATCTGCTTAAAGTACACAAGTAGAAAGCTGCCATTCAGCAATGAAGGCAGGCCATTTTGAGTTCTAGCCAACCTTGACCCCATCACTGATTGACAGCTCAATATTGCATTTGACATGAGACAAGATAGAATAAAAAAATAATTATTAATGGGTTTTATTATACAAGTTACTTCTAAATGTAGTGTTTCTTTGACCATTCCCAAGCCTCTGACCACTCACAGACAATGAGTATTACCTACCAACTCATACATACATATAAAGAACACAAGATAAAAATAACTATTGATATTCAGCAGGGTACGTCTTATTAACAGGTTAATATCGCCCAGAAGATTTTCCTAGCGGGCATAGTGTGTCATGCTTACTAATTGTTGCCTTGAACAGCAAAGGTTTACAACTAGCAGCGAAAGTTTAATTACAAGGGGACCAACCCAGGGCAAAGTTTGCCAAGGTTTTCACGCAAGAGCAGATTGCAGATCTCAGCCTCTTTAACAAAGAACCAAATGAATTGGACATTAGGGAAATAAAAGGAGAAATCTGATTAAGCATCCATTGATTCTGAGAAAGAGCCACAGGGCCAACAAGCCATCGTTAGCATCACCACATCTGCCACTTTGAGCTGCATTAATAGAAATTCATGAACAAACCCAGGAGCTACTATGGTGCCGATGTGTGCTGTCTCAGGATATTATCATATCTCCACAAAAACATCTGAATGATCCATCAAAGTTTGCTTAAAGGCTGTAAAAACTCAAATACTTCAATTAATTCAGTGAGAAGTGATTACTTCCAGACCTTACTAACAAGGAGCAGGCTGGAACCACAGTAATGAGGTAACAGTTACTGTCCCGTGGTCCTACAATTCTTTATGCTACTTAATTTAATGCAGACTAGGTGAGGTTCTAGGCATGTATCAATTTTAACTGCAAGAACAGTCTTCTTTCATTTGTCCATCAATTGTTATTGCAATTAATGGGATTGTCCACTTTCAAGAAACAAAACAAACTCAACAGGTACTCACCCTCCCTAAGTCCAACGCTGGCTTCCCTCCAGTGTTTCTGCCCCCTCACTGCTCTAGCCAATCACTGAGTTCAGTTGGTTGTGCTGTCCACCTCTACACAGCAGCAACCAGAGCTTTCTTAAGGTACCTTCACACGGAACGATATCGCTAGCAATCCGTGACGTTGCAGCGTCCTGGCTAGCGATATCGTTCAGTTTGACAGGCAGCAGCGATCAGGATCCTGCTGTGCCATCGCTGGTCGCTTCTGAAAGTCCAGAACTTTATTTCATCGCTGGACTCCCTGCAGACATCGCTGAATCGGCGTGTGTGACGCCGATTCAGCAATGTCTTCACTGGTAACCAGGGTAAACATCGGGTTACTAAGCGCAGGGCCGCGCTTAGTAACCCGATGTTTACCCTGGTTACCAGCGTAAAATTAAAAAAAAAAAAACACTACATACTTACCTTCCGCTGTCTGTCCCTGTGACGTCACCGCTCTGCTTTCCGGCCGCTGTGCTTACACAGTGCAGAGAAACACAGCAGCGGGGGACAGACAGCAGAAGGTAAGTATGAAATGTTTTTTTTTTTTTACTTTTACGCTGGTAACCAGGGTAAACATCGGGTTACTAGGCGCGGCCCTGCGCTTAGTAACCTGATGTTTACCCTGGTTACCAGGGGACCGGCATCATTGGTCGCTGGAGAGCTGTCTGTGTGACAGCTCTCCAGCGACCAAACAGCGACGCTGCAGCGATCGGGATCGTTGACTGGATCGCTGCAGCGTCGCTAAATGTGAAGGTACCTTTAGATCGCTTCAATATATCCACTTAAATGCTGATGTCAATAATTGACAATGGCATTTAAAGAAGAATGCAGATCACACAACTGTCACCAATTTGTCAGAGGAACATAGCCACCTCTAATCGTCAGGACAATTGACTGACGAGTGATCGATGAAGTCATGGCTGTTTTCACTACTAGGCCACTTATTGAGGAACAAACAGTGAGCGTACAGTATACAGTACAGACCAAAAGTTTGGACACACCTTTTCATTTAAAGATTTTTCTGTATTTTCATGAGTATAAAAATTGTAAATTCACACTGAAGTTATCAAAACTATGAATTAACACATGTGGAATTATATACGGTACTTAACAAAAAAGTGTGAAACAACTGAAAATATGTCTTATATTCTAGGTTCTTCAAAGTAGCCACGTTTTGCTTTGATGACTGCTTTGCACACTCTTGGCATTTTCTTGATGAGCTTCAAGAGGTAGTCACCGGAAGTTCTCCCAATAAAAAAAATGAGAGAGGCCTGTATTTGACATCATAGGTAGCCCACAACTATGAGAGTCAAAATGAGAAAACAAATCCAGAAAATCACCTTGTCTGATTTGGCAAGATTTGTTTTGCAAATTATGGTGGAAAATAAGTATTTGGTCACCTAAAAACATGCAAGATTTCTGGCTATCACAGACCTGTAGCTTCTTCTTTAAGAGGCTCCTCTGTCTTCATTACCTGTAGTAATGACACCTGTTTGAAATTGTTATCAGTATAAAAGACACCTGTCCACAACTTCAAACAGTCACACTCCAAACTCCACTATGGTGAAGACCAAAGAGCTGTCGAAGGACACCAGAAACAAAACTGTAGCCCTGCACCAGGCTGGGAAGACTGAATCTGCAATAGGCAAGCAGCTTGGTGTGATGAAATCAACTGTGGTAGCAATAATAAGAAAATGGAAGACATACAAAACCACTGATAATCTCCCTCGATCTGGGGCTCCACGCAAGATCTCGCCCTGTGGGGTCAAAATGATCACAAGAACTGTGAGCAAAAATCCCATAACCACACGGGGGACCTAGTGAATGATCTACATAGAGCTCGGACCACCGTAACAAAAGCTACCATCAGTAACACACTACGCCACCAAGGAATCAGATCCTGCAGTGCCAGACATGTCCACCTGCTTAAACCAGTACATGTCCGGGCCCATCTGAAGTTTTCTAGAGAGCATTTTGATTATCCAGAAGAGTATTGGGAGAATGTCATATGGTCTGATGAAACCAAAGTTGAGCTGTTTGGTAGAAACAAAACTTGTTGTTTTTAGAGGAGAAAGAATGCTGAGTTGCATCCAAAGAACACCATACCTACTGTGAAGCATGGGGGTGGCAACATCATGCTTTGGGGCTGTTTCTCTGCAAAGGGACCAAGGGGCGACTGATACGTGTACATGAAAGAATGATTAGGGCCATATATTGTGAGATTTTGATTGCAAACCTTCCATCACGAAGGGCATTGAAGATGAAACGTGGATGGGTCTTTCAGCATGATAATAATCCCAAGCATACCACCAGGGCAATGAAGGAGTGGCTTTGTAAGAAGCATATGAGGGTCCCGGTGTGGCCTAGCCAGTCTCCAGATCTCAACCCCATAGAAAACCTTTGAAGGGAGTTGAAAGTCTGTGTCGCCCAGTGACAGGCCCAAAACATCACTGCTCTAGAGGAATGGGCCAACATACCACCAACAGTGTGTGCCAACCTTGTGAAGACTTACAGAAAACATTTGACCTCTGTCATTGCCAACAAAGGATTTATAACAAAATATTGACATGAAATTTTGTTAATGACCAAATATTTATTTTCCACCATAATTTGCTAAATAAATCTTGCAAAATCATCTTTTTGAAGTGGGAGAACTTGCACAATTGGTGGCTGACTTAATACTTTTTTCCCCTCTGTATATAATTACATAAAATAAAAAGGATAAACAGAAGAAATGTACTAAACCTGATGTCCCAGGATCGGCTCTGATTCTTATGATGGGGAGCTCTTTGGTGAGTAATGGTAAACAACTACAGAAAACTATCTTCCAAAACTGACAATGATTACAGCTTGGTATCTGGTTTTATTAACACAAGTTAATAAAATCCCTCTCGCAGCCGTGTCTGGCCTGCGATCCATCATGTAACCACATTTATTTACCTATTTGCATCAGGAGAAGTCCCAGTCGAAAATAATGGTCATGTGGAAGTTATGGAGTTCGAGCTTGGCTTCAATATTCGCTTATGAGAACTATAAGATGGTTTTATAGATTTAGCAATTACATCTATGAAATATACAGTTGTGCTCAAAAGTTTACTGTGTTTTCTCTTTTTAAATCATAATGACAACCCAAAACATCCAAATGACCCTGATCAAAAGTTTACATACCCCATTTCTTAATACCGTGTATTGCTCCCTCTAACATCAATTACAGCCAGTATAAGTAATCGAACAATTGCAGGTTTAAGTCCCCTAATGAGAAAAAAATAAAGTGGAAAATGTAAAAAAAAAAAAATAAAAATTTTTAAATCACCTTTTTTCCTTTTTCAATAATAAAGAAATAAAAAAAGCATATTTGCTCTCATCTAGTGATTAGCAAATGTGCTCGGGTGCTAACCGAGTGACTTTGGCGTGCTCGAATATTCAGACAACCCCTGCATGTGCTGCGGATGTCGAACAGTCATGAGACATGCATCCATGGGCACTCGAACATGTTTTTCGCCCATGTCAAAAGCACGTTTGCTCATCACCAGTTTCATGGCGTCCGAATACATACGATTTAAGAAATATAAATTATTTAAACTATTAAATATTGAAAAGAAAAATACGGCAGTCAAAAGACCAGCATTTCTATATTTAGGTCACTGCACAAACAAATACAATAAAAAGCTATCCACATATCATCTGTACCCCAAAATTGTATCGATGAAAATACTCAGATTGCAAAAATTAAGATCTCACCGACCTCTATGAATGTAAGATTCACAAAGTTACAGATTTCAGCTATTAGTGACACAATCAATTTTATTTTTCTTTACACGTCACTTATTTTTTAACCGCTAAAATATAAAATATACGGTACATAAAAACATTAGTAGGTTTGGTATCAAAGTAATTATATTGACCTGGGGAATAATATTGCCAGCAGTAGCGTAGCTACCAGGGGGGCAGAGGGTGCGGTTGCCCCGGGCCCACTGCTTGCAGGGGCCCCCTGGAGCTACTCCCAATGCTAACTACGCCGATGTAAGCTGCACTGTAGAGACACGATCTCCCTGCACTACAGCTGTCTGTTCTATAGACCGGGATGCTGAATGCTGGCCGGAAGTGTACCTCTGCTGCAGGGGTCAAACTGCAGACACCCCCACATTGGACACTGTGTCTGAAGGAGAGACCTCACAGTGCAGGACTCTGCCTGCACCCGGACGGGGTGGTCTGTGCAGTGAGGAGGGGGTGGGAAGCTGATCACCTTCTGACAAGTCCTGGATGATGTATTATCTTGTGTTTGGGGTCTTTCTATCTGAAGCACAGTAGTTTTATAGTGGCTAGTTGAACTAAACAGATTGGTATCTGTCAATTGAAATCACTGGAGCATCACCCTATGTTAAAGACTTCAATGCAGCCGCCATAAATCTCTTTTTGCCCCAGATAGAGACTGACATGAGTAGTCAATATCATGCCCTGCACTGACAGATGTGACCCCGGCTGCAGGGCAGCACAGATTACAATATGTCATATATATACTGTGTATAGATAACTGTAAAAATGCATAGCTGCAAAAAAATGAAAACGGAACACCATTGACAAAATTAAAAAAAAGTGTTGTAATAGCCTATTGGGGCTCAGCGACATTTTGGTTCTACTGAGATCCTTTTTGGAGCTAATGCGAGGGCCATTATACAGTACAGTTTAAAGGCTACTGTGGGGGCCATCATAAAGTATCAGGGCCTATATAAAGTGAGGTAGTTACTGAGGGGGCTGTCATAAACTGGGGTCTATATACAGTGTGGGAGCTACTGTGAGGGCACAAAAGAGACATTCTATGTATAGGGCACAGTGGTGGCATTAGTATGAGGCAGAAAGAGGATCCCAGCGCTTGTACCACACAGCAGGTGCAGTAATAGGGACACATACGGCAGCAGAGGCTCAGTATTGGGGTGTCAGGTGCAGTAATAGGGTCACATACGGCAGCAGCGGCTCAGTATTGGGGTATCAGGTGCAGTAATAGGGTCACATACGGCAGCAGCGGCACAGTATTGGGGTATCAGGGGCAGTAATAGGGACACATACGGCAGCAGCGGCTCAGTATTGGGGTATCAGGTGCAGTAATAGGGTCACATACGGCAGCAGTGGCTCAGTATTGCGGTATCAGGTGCAGTAATAGGGTCACATACGGCAGCAGCGGCTCAGTATTGGGGTATCAGGTGCAGTAATAGGGTCACATACGGCAGCAGCGGCACAGTATTGGGGTATCAGGTGCAGTAATAGGGTCACATACGGCAGCAGCGGCACAGTATTGGGGTATCAGGTGCAGTAATAGGGACACATACAGCAGCAGAGGCTCAGTATTGGGGTATCAGGTGCAGTAATAGGGTCACATACGGCAGCAGCGGCTCAGTATTGGGGTATCAGGTGCAGTAATAGGGTCACATACGGCAGCAGCAGCACAGTATTGGGGTATCAGGTGCAGTAATAGGGACACATACGGCAGCAGAGGCTCAGTATTGGGGTATCAGGTGCAGTAATAGGGTCACATACAGCAGCAGCGGCTCAGTATTGGGGTATCAGGTGTAGTAATAGGGACACATACGGCAGCAGTGGCTCAGTATTGGGGTATCAGGTGCAGTAATAGGGTCACATACAGCAGCAACTCAGTATTGGGGTACCAGGTGCAGTAATAGGGACACATACGGCAGCAGTGGCTCAGTATTGGGGTATCAGGTGCAGTAATAGGGTCACATATGGCAGCAGTGGCTCAGTATTGCGGTATCAGGTGCAGTAATAGGGTCACATACGGCAGCAGCTCAGTATTGGGGTATCAGGTGCAGTAATAGGTACACATACAGCAGCAGTGGCTCAGTATTGGGGTATCAGGTGCAGTAATAGGGTCACATACGGCAGCAGTGGCTCAATATTGGGGTATCAGGTGCAGTAATAGGGTCACATGCGGCACCAGCGGCTCAGTATTGGGGTATCAGGTGCAGTAATAGGGTCACATATGGCACCAGGGGCTCAGTATTGGGGTATCAGGTGCAGTAATAGGGACACATACGGCAGCAGTGGCTCAGTATTGGGGTATCAGGTGCAGTAATAGGGACATACGTCAGCAGCGGCTCAGTATTGGGGTATCAGGTGCAGTAATAGGGACATACGTCAGCAGCGGCTCAGTATTGGGGTATCAGGTGCAGTAATAGGGACACATATGGCAGCAGCGGCTCAGTATTGGGGTATCAGGGGCAGTAATAGGGTCACATACGGCAGCAGAGGCTCAGTATTGGGGTATCAGGTGCAGTAATAGGGACACATACGGCAGCAGTGGCTCAGTATTGGGGTATCAGGGGCAGTAATAGGGACATACGTCAGCAGCGGCTCAGTATTGGGGTATCAGGTGCAGTAATAGGGACACATATGGCAGCAGTAGCTCAGTATTGGGGTATCAGGGGCAGTAATAGGGTCACATACGGCAGCAGTGGCTCAGTATTGGGGTATCAGGTGCAGTAATAGGGACACATACGGCAGCAGTGGCTCAGTATTGGGGTATCAGGTGCAGTAATAGGGACATACGTCAGCAGCGGCTCAGTATTGGGGTATCAGGTGCAGTAATAGGGACACATATGGCAGCAGTGGCTCAGTATTGGGGTATCAGGGGCAGTAATAGGGTCACATACGGCAGCAGAGGCTCAGTATTGGGGTATCAGGTGCAGTAATAGGGACACATACGGCAGCAGTGGCTCAGTATTGGGGTGTCAGGGGCAGTAATAGGGTCACATACGGCAGCAGTGGCTCAGTATTGGGGTGTCAGGTGCAGTAATAGGGACACACGGCAGCAGTGGCTCAGTATTGGGGTGTCAGGGGCAGTAATAGGGTCACATGCGGCACCAGCGGCTCAGTATTGGGGTATCAGGTGCAGTAATAGGGACACATACGGCAGCAGCGGCTCAGTATTGGGATATCAGGTGCAGTAATAGGGACATACGGCAGCAGAGGCTCAGTATTGGGGTATCAGGTGCAGTAATAGGGTCACATACAGCAGCAGCGGCTCAGTATTGGGGTATCAGGTGTAGTAATAGGGACACATACGGCAGCAGTGGCTCAGTATTGGGGTATCAGGTGCAGTAATAGGGTCACATACAGCAGCAACTCAGTATTGGGGTACCAGGTGCAGTAATAGGGACACATACGGCAGCAGTGGCTCAGTATTGGGGTATCAGGTGCAGTAATAGGGTCACATATGGCAGCAGTGGCTCAGTATTGCGGTATCAGGTGCAGTAATAGGGTCACATACGGCAGCAGCTCAGTATTGGGGTATCAGGTGCAGTAATAGGGACACATACAGCAGCAGTGGCTCAGTATTGGGGTATCAGGTGCAGTAATAGGGTCACATACGGCAGCAGTGGCTCAGTATTGGGGTATCAGGTGCAGTAATAGGGTCACATGCGGCACCAGCGGCTCAGTATTGGGGTATCAGGTGCAGTAATAGGGTCACATATGGCACCAGGGGCTCAGTATTGGGGTATCAGGTGCAGTAATAGGGACACATACGGCAGCAGTGGCTCAGTATTGGGGTATCAGGTGCAGTAATAGGGACATACGTCAGCAGCGGCTCAGTATTGGGGTATCAGGTGCAGTAATAGGGACACATATGGCAGCAGCGGCTCAGTATTGGGGTATCAGGGGCAGTAATAGGGTCACATACGGCAGCAGAGGCTCAGTATTGGGGTATCAGGTGCAGTAATAGGGACACATACGGCAGCAGTGGCTCAGTATTGGGGTATCAGGGGCAGTAATAGGGACATACGTCAGCAGCGGCTCAGTATTGGGGTATCAGGTGCAGTAATAGGGACACATATGGCAGCAGTGGCTCAGTATTGGGGTATCAGGGGCAGTAATAGGGTCACATACGGCAGCAGTGGCTCAGTATTGGGGTATCAGGTGCAGTAATAGGGTCACATGCGGCACCAGCGGCTCAGTATTGGGGTATCAGGTGCAGTAATAGGGTCACATATGGCACCAGGGGCTCAGTATTGGGGTATCAGGTGCAGTAATAGGGACACATACGGCAGCAGTGGCTCAGTATTGGGGTATCAGGTGCAGTAATAGGGACATACGTCAGCAGCGGCTCAGTATTGGGGTATCAGGTGCAGTAATAGGGACACATATGGCAGCAGCGGCTCAGTATTGGGGTATCAGGGGCAGTAATACGGTCACATACGGCAGCAGAGGCTCAGTATTGGGGTATCAGGTGCAGTAATAGGGACACATACGGCAGCAGTGGCTCAGTATTGGGGTATCAGGGGCAGTAATAGGGACATACGTCAGCAGCGGCTCAGTATTGGGGTATCAGGTGCAGTAATAGGGACACATATGGCAGCAGTGGCTCAGTATTGGGGTATCAGGGGCAGTAATAGGGTCACATACGGCAGCAGTGGCTCAGTATTGGGGTATCAGGTGCAGTAATAGGGACACATACGGCAGCAGTGGCTCAGTATTGGGGTATCAGGTGCAGTAATAGGGACATACGTCAGCAGCGGCTCAGTATTGGGGTATCAGGTGCAGTAATAGGGACACATATGGCAGCAGTGGCTCAGTATTGGGGTATCAGGGGCAGTAATAGGGTCACATATGGCAGCAGAGGCTCAGTATTGGGGTATCAGGTGCAGTAATAGGGACACATACGGCAGCAGTGGCTCAGTATTGGGGTGTCAGGGGCAGTAATAGGGTCACATACGGCAGCAGTGGCTCAGTATTGGGGTGTCAGGTGCAGTAATAGGGACACACGGCAGCAGTGGCTCAGTATTGGGATATCAGGTGCAGTAATAGGGACATACGGCAGCAGAGGCTCAGTTTTGGGGTATCAGGTGCAGTAATAGGGACACATACGGCAGCAGCGGCTCAGTATTGGGGTATCAGGTGCAGTAATAGGGTCACATACGGCACCAGCGGCTCAGTATTGGGGTATCAGGTGCAGTAATAGGGACACATACGGCAGCAGTGGCTCAGTATTGGGGTATCAGGTGCGGTAATAGGGACACATACGGCAGCAGCGGCTCAGTATTGGGGTATCAGGTGCAGTAATAGGGACACATATGGCAGCAGTGGCTCAGTATTGGGGTGTCAGGGGCAGTAATAGGGACACATACGGCAGCAGTGGCTCAGTATTGGGGTATCAGGTGCAGTAACAGGGACACATACGGCAGCAGCGGCTCAGTATTGGGGTGACAGCACGTCGAGGCATTTGTACAGGTTGGGAATAGATGGAGATGATGCTGGAAATGTGAGAAGTCAGATGTGTCTGTTCTAATCTGTGCATACAAGTACTGGCTGGAGAAGTTGTCATGTCGGTCTGAGTAAGATGTCAAAGTGAACGACTATCAGAAAAAACGTCACCTGTAAGTTATTATCTGTAACTGTATTGTAAACTCTTGTACATTCTGCAGCACTGGTATCTACCAGTATATGGTCACCATGTGGTGGTAATATCAGTTTTGGCCATTGCATAGAGATTTTTGTCAGTTACATCTCTGTCATCTGCTGATCTTCCCCAATACCCACGACTAGAGTGCGCCACCTGAGTTGTAATCAGGGTTACCGGTTAGGGGCCCACTCAGATTTTTCGCCCCCCCTGAGCTGAACCCTTAGCTACGCCTCTGATTGCCAGGTAATTTTTACAGCAGAATGAAGCGTGTAAAACCAAAATTAAAAAAACAATGTCGGAATTGTGTTCTATTCACCATTTCACCTCCCTTGGATTTTTTAAAATGTTGATTAAAATTAACTTGGCTCATGGGAAAACCCCTATAAATAGTAAAGAAAGTTGAGTAGACCAATTTGAATGGCTCTGATCCATCAGTCTGGTCAGTAATATTTGACTGTTGGATGAAAGTTTCATAAATGTCTTACATTTAGGGAACCCTGCTAGAGTATTTGATCACCAAGTTTAGTGCAAAGTTATCTGTGCAACTGGCATAATACTGACATTGTACCAGTACGAGCTAATCAAAAGCTGCTCCAGGTATCCCAGAATTTAAAGGGAGTCTGTCAGCACATTTGACCTATTTAACACCTTTAGACACTAAAGGTACCTTCACACTGAACAACTTAACAACGATATCGCTAGCGATCTGTGACGTTGCAGCGTCCTGGATAGCGATATCGTTGTGTTTGACACGCAGCAGTGATCTGGATCCTGCTGTGACAGCGTTGGTCGGAGCAGAAAGGCCAGAACTTTATTTCGTCGCTGGATCTCCCGCAGACATCGCTCAATCGGCGTGTGTGACGCCGATTCAGCGATGTCTTAACTGGTAACCAGGGTAAACATCGGGTTACTAAGCGCAGGGCCGCGCTTAGTAACCCGATGTTTACCCTGGTTACCAGTGTAAATGTAAGAAAACCCCAAACACTACATACTTACATTCCGGTGTCTGTCACGTCCCTCGGCGTTCTGCTTCCCTGCACTGTCAGCGCCGGCCGGCCGTAAAGCAGAGCACAGCGGTGACGTCACCGCTCTGCTTTACGGCTGGCGCTTAGACAGTGCAGGGAAGGTGACGGCGAGGGACGCGACAGACACCGGAATGTAAGTATGTAGTGTTTGTTTTTTTTTACATTTACAACGGTAACCAGGGTAAACATCGGGTTACTAAGCGCAACCCTGCACTTAGTAACCCGATGTTTACCCTGGTTACCAGGGGACTTCGGCATCGTTGGTCGCTGGAGAGCTGTCTGTGTGACAGCTCTCCAGCGACCACACAATGATGAAACAGTGACGCTGCAGCGATCGGCATCGTTGTCTATATCACTGCAGCGTCGCTTAATGTGACGTTACCTTAAGCCTGTTATCGCCTTAATGACCAGGCCGATTTTTACAATTCTGACCACTGTGTAATTTATGAGGTCATAACGCTTCAACAGATCCCGGTGATTCTGAAACTGTTTTCTTGTGACTTATTGTACTTTATGATAGCAGTACAATTTCTTCGATATAACTTGCGTTTATATGTGAAAAAAATGGAAGTTTGGAGAAAATTTCTCAATTTTCAAACTTTTAATTTTTATGCCGCTAAATCAGAGAGTCTTATCCAACAAAATAATTAATGGATAGCATTTCCCACATGTCTACTTTACATAAGCACAATTTTTGAAAAATTATTTATTTTTGTTAGGAAGTTAGAAGGGTTAGAAGTTGACCAGCGATTTCTCATTTTTACAACACCATTTTTTTTCTTAGGGACCACATTACATTTGAAGTCACTTTGAGGGGTCTATATGATAGAAAATACTCAAAAGTGACACCATTCTAAAAACTGCACCCCTCAAGGTGCTCGAAACCACATTCAAGAAGTTTATTAACCCTTCAGGTGCATCACAAAATTTTCAAAACCACTTATTTTAGTTACTACCTCACACTTAAAGTGCCTTTGAGGGGTCTATATGACAGAAAATACCCCAAAAAGGTACTCAAAACCACATTCAAGAGGTTTATTAACCCTTCAGGTACTTCACAGGAACTTTTGGAATGTGGAAGGAAAAAATAAACATTTACTTTTCTTTCACAAAAAATTCGTTTAGACCTATTTTTTTTACTTTTGCAAGGGTAACAGGAAAAAATGGACAATAAATGTTGTTGTGCAATTTCTCCTGAGCATGCCGATATCCCATATGTGGAGGAAATCTACTGTTTAGGCGCACGGCAGGGCTCAGAAAGGAAGGAGCGCCATTTGACTTTTTGAATGTAAAATATGCTGGAATAATTAGCGGTTGCCATGTTGCGTTTAGAGAGCCCCTGATGTGCCTAAACAGTGGAAACCTCCAACAAGTGACACCATTTTGGAAACTAGACCCCTTAGGGAACTTATCTAGATGTGTGGTGAGCACCATGAACCCACAGGGGCTTCACAGAAGTTTATAACGTAGAGCCGTGGAAGTAAAAAAATCAAATTTTTCCCAGATAAATCTTTTTTTTAGCTCCAAATTTTGCATTTTCATAAGGGTAACAGGAGAAATTGCTGCATACAATTTATTCTGCAATTTCTCCTGAGTTTGTCGATCCTCCATATGTGGGGGAATACTATTGTTTGGGTGCACGGCAGGGCTTGGAAGGGAAGGAGTGCCATTTGACTTTTTGAATGCAAAATTTGATGGAATAATTAGCGGACGCCATGTCGCGTTTGAAAAGCCCCTGATGTGCCTAAACAGTGGAAACCTTTGGGACCTTATCTAGCTGTGTATTGAGCACCTTGAACCCCCAGGTGCTTCACAGAAGTTTATAACGTTAAGCCGTGAAAATAAAGAAAATCACATTTTTCCCACCAAAATCTATTTTAGCTCCACTGATACCCCATATGTGGTTCAAAACTACTTTTGAGGCACAGTGCGAAGCTCAGAAGGGAAGTAGCACCATATTACAGTGAAGATTTTTCTGCACTTGTTTGAGGGTGTCATTTTACATTGACAGGGCCTCTGAGGTGCCAGAACAGCAGAAACCCCCATAAGTGACCCCATTTTACCAATTAAACCTCTCAATGAATTCATCTAGGGGTGCAGTAATTATATTGACACAATAGGTGTGTCACAAACTTTTATATTATTGGGAGATGAAGAAAAAATAATTTACGACCATTTTTTACCACCAAGATTGTGTTATCCCCAAGTTTTACATCTTCACAAAGGGAAATGGGTAAAAATGGCACCAGAATTTGTCCCACAATTTCTGCTGAATGTAGAAACACCCCATATGTGCCTGTACAGTATTACTTTGTCATTCGGAGTGACTCGGAAGGGACAGAGCGCTATTTGACTCCTGGAACGCAGATTTTCCTAGACTAGTTTGTGGATTCCTTATAAAGAGCCCCTAAATGCTAGAAAAGCAGAATCCCCCCTTAAGTGACCACATTTTGGAGATTATAACCATTTGAGAATTTATCTACAGATGTAGTGACGATTTTGACTCCATTGGTGTTTTCCAGAAACAGGCAGCAGTGGATGTAATTGCAACCTGCCATTGTAGTGACCAGTATATTGTGCCCAGTTCATGCTTCTGGAGACACACACCTGTAAATTTTGCAGGCTCTCATCATTATAGAAATGCCAAACATGGGGGCGTCGCTAAATGTTGTTTAGGCACACTGGGGCTCAGAAGGGAGGGGGCATTTGAATTTGGGAGTGGAGAGTTTGTTGAATTTCTTTTGGCGGGTGAGGAGCCATTTAGCTTTTCCAGAGCCTTTGTGCTACCAGGAACATGGAAGTCCCCTATATTTCCATTAAAAGATGACAGATCTGAGTGGGGACTTGCTTTTTTTTGTGGATTGAGTTGAAGCTTTTATTGGGAACATTTTACATTTTACCACTTACTTTGGAGTTTCCAAATCTCTGAGTGACGTGATTCAGATGAAATTCCAGAGGAAGCCGTTCATTATAATGAGGCAGAAGAGTTACTCTGGACTCCATCTGGTCTCTGTTCAGCGGTGTTCTTCTTTTCAGAAGTGCACAACACTGTGGCAGATGGCACTTTTATGCAAACCTAAAAATAAAGACACCGCCAGATCACAGTTCCTATGGCATCCACAGTGCCTCCATCTGCCTCATATAGGTATAGATGGAGGCAACTATAGGTTCACGGCACAGTATCAGATCAGGATCTGACAGGCACGGAAGAAGGCTTGTCAGTGCCTGCTCTCAGCAGGCGCTCACAAGCCACCTTCCCTGCATCTTGAGGCCGAGGGTCTCCATGGAAACCATCAGAACAACGTGATTGCATCGCGTTGTTCTGATGGAAGCGTGCGGTGAGGGGCTCCTCTGCTGCTGTCAGTAGAGAGGTTATCAGAGAGATTAAATGCCCGCAGTCGGTGCTAGCACTGGTCGTGGGCGTTGCTGCAGGGTGTCAGCTGTCACATACAGTTGATACCCGCACTCAATCGTCCTGGCACTCAGAGTGAGGTGGCGCGATGACGGCGCCATACTAGTACTGCTCTGGGTGCGAACGCACCTCCTGCAGAGCAGTACTAGTATGGCGAATGTCACAAAGGGGTTAAACTATTAATATGGGTGTACAGGTGTAGCCTGCTGAAAAAAAGTCCTACCTATATGCCTCATATCAGATACCTTGTTGTTGATAAATCATCTTTTATCACTTTTATCACTTTATGTAAATGACCTATTGCAGGCTATCGGGAGGACATGAACCTCTAAGATAACTTCGCCTCCAGAGATTATCTAATATATAATTGCCTAGAATACTACTTCCTGCAATTTGTGCCAACTTCCGTGGCTTTGTCCGGAGCTAATGTCCGGAGCTAATGTCCGGAGCTAATGTCCGGAGCTAATGTCCGGAGATAAGTGACGTCAACAGTGTCCAGTGTCTGATTGGTTGCCGCCTGCTGCGAGCGACCAATCAGAAACATGCCGTACTGTGACACACTCCGCCCGCCATTTTGGTGTGATTTTTGAATTTTTACCTCACAGCAAGTTTCTACTGCGTGGAGGCGGGCCCAGTGACGTTGCTCTTCAAGCTCCTGCCGAATTTCGTCAAAAAAATGATAATACCATTTACCAAAACTATATATATTTAGTTGTGAAGTGGTTCAGTGACATTTTCACACCAATTTTGAACTTTTGTTTGGTGTTTTCTCCATATACTGCCTATTATTTTTGTTCTTTCTTACTATTATTTATTAATTGTATTATTCTTACATTTGAATAAATAAAGTATATATGGATTCTAGACTCCCGATTCTTTAGAATCGGGCTGCCATCTAGTTTTAAATGAAAAGGGGAGTTACCAGTGTGAAACAAGTAAGTAACACAGAACAGGAGAACTGATTTTTTTCTTCTTGAACACACATTTTTTGCAGCTCTGAGCTCTGTTGTTTGGAACAATATTGCAAACCTGTCTGCCTGTAAGATGGAAGCTGAAGCCAAGAGGAATCGGCAGATGTGTCAGTTATCAGGAGAGCAAAGAGCATCTATTACACATCACACTGGTAACCATTACATATCACACTGGTAACCATTACATATCACAGTGGTAACTCCCCTTTCATGTAAAATAAGCTCTGGAGGCAGTGTTATCTTCAAGACAGCGTCCTCCCATAGCCTTGAAGAGGTCACTTATATAACGAGTTAAAAGATGATTCATCAACAATAACGCATCGGATATGAAGCATACAGGTAGGACTCTCCTCAGCAGTCTATAATCTGTATTCCCATATTAATAGTTTACATAGGTCAAATGTGGTGACAGATTACCTTTAAGATATTCTCGAGTTTCCTGTCAAGGAGCTATAGACTACTAATAGTAAAATGGTGTCATTCAAAACTACATCTTGTACCACAAATACAAACCCTCATAAGCCTATATCGATGAAAAATTAAAAAGCTATGACTCTTGAAAGAAGTGGAGAAAAAAATGGAAGCAATAAAACAAAAATTGGCCCTAGCGGGTGTTAGGGGTCAAGTTCCCACCTCTGCACAGGGGGAATCTTGGGCCATCTCCGCTGCGGTCTCCTATTCTTCTCCTGCCGCAGTGGAGCCTGCTCAGCGGAGACGTCAGTCCCAGCGTCTTGCTCAGTCCCACTCTGTACAAAGAGTTACTGCTGCTTCTCCGGCTTCAGCCATTTAAGTCAGTGCTGGGCAGCGGCGAGCAGACGCTTCTGAGACTAAGTCCTGCTTTTCTCGTTCTGAGCATGCCCTGAGTAAGACGTCTCAGTGGAGATCGAGGGTCACATGGTCAGATACTGCAGCTAAGTCCATTGGTCTTTTTCTGGAAGGTCATTCAAGTGCTAGGACTAAATCCTGCTTTGCACACTGAGCATGCCCAGGGAAAGATCTCTCAGTGGAGATTTAGGGTCACATGCTCAGGTATGGCAGTCTCTCATTGGTCCTTCTAGGAAGGTCTTTTACTTACTGCAGCTATATAAGGCTCGCATGGCCACACGGCCATGCGCTAGTGTCAATTCATATATGTACTTTGCGCCAGTGTGGTTATGCATTCAGGGACCCGGCTGAAATAAGCCCCTAGAATACTGGCACCTTCGGTGAGGAGATTGTATGAGTGTGTTCAGGGACCCGGCTGAAATAAGCCCCTAGAATACCGGCTTCTCCGTTGAGGAGATTGCGTGTTGCATAACCACTGACTGCTATCAGCTCGGCAGTAAGCTTGTGCTCCTGTGAGGCTAACAGGGCGCAGTGCTTCCCTTTCACGGCTACTCTGTGGAATAACAGAGCTAGTCTATACCGCCAAACAGTGCCGCCATTTGCTAGCAGCAGGTTCCTCCTGCACGGTGGACCAAGCACCATTAATAATAAACATCTCTACTTTCTCGGTGCGTTCCGCTAGCCCTAACAGCGGTAAATGGTTAAATATTAACCCCTTTACCCCCAAGGGTGGTTTGCACGTTAGTGACCAGACCAATTTTTACAATTCTGACCACTGTCCTTTTATGAGGTTGTAACTCTGGAATGCTTCAACGGATTCTGGTGATTCTGACATTCTTTTCTCATTACATATTGTACTTCATGACACTGGTAAAATTTATTTGATATGACTTGTGTTTATTTGTGAAAAAAACAGAAATTTGGCGACAATTTTGAAAATGTTGCTATTTTCCAACTTTGAATTTTCATGTCCTTAAGTCACACAGATATGTCACACAAAATACTTAATAAGTAACATTTCCCACATGTCTACTTTACTTTATATCAGCACAATTTTGGAACCAAAATTTTGTTTTTGTTAGGGAGTTATAAGGGTTAAAAGTTGACCAGCGATTTTTCATATTTACAACACCATTTTTTTCTTAGGGGCCACATTACATTTGAAGTCACTTTGAGGGGTCTATATGATAGAAAATACTCAAAAGTTACACCATTCTAAAAACTGCACCCCTCAAGGTGCTCAAAACCACATTCAAGAAGTTTATTAACCCTTCAGGTGCTTCACAGGAATTTTTGGAATGTTTAAAAAAAATGAACATTTAACTTTTTTTCACAAAAAAATTTACTTCAGCTCCAATTTTACCAAGGGTAACAGGAGAAATTGGACCCCAAAAGTTGTTGTACAATTTGTTCTGAGTACACTGATACCCCATATGTGGGGGTAAACCACTTTTTGGGCGCACAGCAGAACTCAGAATGGAAGGAGCACCGTTTTACTTTTTCAACAAAGAATTGGCTGGAATTGAGATCAGACACCATGTCGCGTTTGGAGAGCCCCTGATGTGCCTAAACAGTGGAAACCCTCCAATTCTAACACCAACCCTAACCCCAACACACTCCTAACCCTAATCCCAAACCTACCCATAACCACAACCCTAAACCGAACACACCTCTTACCCTAATCCCAACCCTAACCACAACCCTAACCCCAACACACCCCTAACCCTAATCCCAACCCTAATTACAACCCTAACCCCAACACACCCCTAACCCTAATCCCAACCATAACCCTGACACACCCCTAATCCTAATCCCAGCTGTAAACATAATCCAAACCCTAACCCCAACTCTATCCCAAACCCTAACTTTAGCCCCAACCCTAACCCTAACTTTAGCCCCAAACCTAACTTTAGCCTTAATTTTAGCCCCAACCTTAACCCTTTATTATTTTTCCCTAATTAACCGCTTCACCCCGAAGCCTGTTTTCAACTTTCTGACGAGGCCATTTTTTTCAATTCTGACCACTGTCACTTTATGAGGTCATAACTCTGAAACGCTTCAACGGATCCTGGTGATTCTGAGATTATTTTCTCATGACATATTGTATTGTATGATAGTTGTAACATTTCTTTGATTTGACTTGCGTTTTTTGTGAAAAAAAATTGAAATTTGGCGAACATTTTGAAAATTTTGCAATTCTTAAACTTTTAGTTTTTATGCCCTTAAATTAGAGAGTCATATCATACAAAATAGTTAATAAATAACATTACCCACATGTCTACTTTACATTAGCACAATTTTGGAAACATAATTTTTTTGTTAGGAAGTTATAAGGGTTAAAAATTGACCAGTGATTTCTCATTTTTACAACATCATTTGCAAAACCATTTTTTTTAGGGACCACCTTACACTTAAAGTAACTTTGAAGGGTCTATATGATAGAAAATGGCCAAAAGTGACACCATTCTAAAAACTGCACCCCAGAAGTTACTCAAAGCCACATTCAAAAAGTTTATTAACCCTTCAGGTGCTTCACAGGAATTTTTTTGGAATGTTTAAAAAAAATTGAACGTTTAACTTTTTTTCACAAAATTTTTACTTCAGATCCAATTTGTTTTATTTTACCAAGGGTAACAGGAGAAATTGGACCATAAAAGTCATTGTACAATTTGTCCTGAGTACGCCGATACCCCATATGTGGAGGAAGCCACTGTTTGGGCGCATGGCAGAGCTCGGAAGGGAAGGAGCGCCATTTGACTTTTCGATGTAAAATTTGCTGGAATTGAGATCGGACACCATGTCGCGTTTGGAGAGCCTCTCATGTGCCTAAACAGTGGAAACCCCCCACAAGTGACACCATTTTGGAAAAAAGACCCCCTAAGGAACTTATATAGATGTGTGGTGAGCACTTTCAACCTCCAAGTGCTTCACAGAAGTTTGTAATGTAGAGCCATAAAAACAAATCATTTTTTTTTCACTAAACATTATATTTTGCCCCAAATTTTTTGTTTTCCTAAGGGTAACAGGACAAATTGGACCCCAAAATTTGTTGTGCAATTTGTCCTGAGTATGCTGATACCTGGTGTGTGGGGGTAAACCACTGTTTGGGAGCATGGCAGAGCCGGAAGGGAAGAAGCGCCTTTTGACTTTTCAATGTAAAATTGTCTGGAATTGAGATCGGATACCATGTCACATTTGGAGAGCCCCTGATGTGCCTAAACAGTGGAAACCCCCCACAAGTGACACTATTTTGGAAAGTAGACCCCCTAGGGAACTAATCTAGATGTGTGGTGAGCACTTTGAACCCCCTAGTACTTCCCAGAAGTTTATAATGTAGAGCCGTACAAAAAAATCATTATTTTTCACAAAAATGATCTTTTTGCTCCAAATTTTTTATTTTCCCAAGGGTAACAGGACAAATTGGACCCAAAAGTTGTTGTACAATTTGTCCTGAGTACGCTGATACCCCATATATGGGGTTAAAGCACTGTTTGAGCGCATGGCAGAGCTCAGAAAGGAAAGAGCGCCATTTGACTTTTCAATACAAAATTGGCTGGAATTGAGATTGGAACCCATGTCGCGTTTGGAGAGCCCCTAATGTGCCTAAACAGTGGAAACCCCCCACAAGTGACCCCATTTTGGAAAGAAGACCCCCTAAGGAACTTATCTAGATGTGTGGTGGGCACTTTTAACCCACAATTGTTTCACTAAAGTTTAGAATGTAGAGCCGTGAAAATTAAAAAATCATTTTTTCTTTCCACAAAATGATCTTTTAGCCCGCAATTTTTTTTCCCAAGGGTAACAGGAGAAATTGGACCCCAAAAGTTGTTGTACAATTTGTTCTGAGTATGCTGATACCCCATATTTGGGGGAACCACTGTTTGTGCGCACGGCAGAGCTCGGAAGGGAAGGAGCGCCGTTTGGAATGCAGACTTAGATGGATTAGTCAGCAGGTGTCACATTGCATTTGCAGAGCCCCTGATGTACCTAAACAGTAGAAACCCCCACAAGTGACCCAATATTGGAAACTAGACCCCCAAGGAACTTATCTAGATGTGTTGTGAGAACTTTGACCCCCCAGGTGTTTCGCTAAAGTTTATAACGCAGAGCCATGAAAATAAAAAATATATTTTTTTCCATGAAAATGATATTTGAGCCCTCAAATTTTTATTTTCCCAAGGGTAACAGGACAAATTGGACCCAAAACGTTGTTGTCCAATTTGTCCTGAGTACGCTGATACCCCATATGTGGGGGGGGAAACCACTGTTTGGGCGCACGGCAGAGCTCGGAAGGGAAGGAGCGCCGTTTGGAATGCAGACTTAGATGGATTGGTCTGCAGGCATCACGTTGCATTTGCAGAGCCCCTGATGTACCTAAACAGTAGAAACCCCTTACAAGTGACCCCATATTGGAAACTATACCCCCCAAGGAACTTATCTAGATGTGTTGTGAGAACTTTGAACGCCCAAGTGTTTCACTACAGTTTATAACGCAGAGCCGTGAAAATAAAAAAACTTTTTTTCTCCACAAAAATTATTTTTTAGCCCCCGGTTTTGTATTTTCCCAAGGGTAACAGGAGAAATTGGACCCCAAAATTTGTTGTCCAATTTGTCCTGAGTACGCTGATACTCCATATATTGAGGTAAACCCCTGTTTGGGCGCATGGGAGAGCTCGGAAGGGCAGGAGCACTGTTTTAGTTTTTCAACGCAGAATTGGCTGGAATTGAGATCGGACGCCATGTCGCATTTGGAAAGCCCCTGATGAGCCTAAACAGTGGAAACCCCCCAATTCTATCTGAAACCCTAACCCAAACACAACCCTAACCCTAATCCCAACCATAACCCTAACCACACCCATAACCCCAATCCCAACCATAAAATTAATCTAAACCCTAACTTTAACCCCAACCCTAACCCTAACTTTAGCCCCAACCCTAACCCTAACTTTAGCCCCAACCTTAACGTTAACTTTAACTCCAACTCGAACCCTAACCCTAACTTTAGCCCCAACCCTAACCCTAACTTTAGCCCCAACCCTAACCCTAACTCTAATGGAAAAATGGAAATAAGTACATTTTTTAAAATTTTATTATTTTTCCCTAACTAAGGGGGTCATGAAAGGGGGTTTGATTTTCTTTTAGGCTGCCATCACACTAGCAGTATTTGGTCAGTATTTTACATCAGTATTTGTAAGCCAAAACCAGGAGTGGGTGATAAATACAGAAGTGGTGCATATGTTTCTATTATACTTGTCCTCTAATTGTTCCATTCCTGGTTTTGGCTTACAAATACTGATGTAAAATACTGACCAAATACTGCTAGTGTGACAGCAGCCTTATAGCATTTTTTTGGCAGATTTTTATGATTGGCAGCTGTCACACACTGAAAGACGCTTTTTATTGTAAAAAATAGTTTTTGCATCACCACATTTTGAGAGCTATAATTTATCCATATTTTGGCCCACAGAGTCATGTGAGGTCTTGTTTTTTGCGGGACGAGTTGACGTTTTTATTGGTACCATTTTTGGGCACATGACATTTTTTGATCGCTTTTTATTCCGATTTTTGGGAGGCAGAATGAACAAAAAACAGCAATTCCTAAATTTCTTTTAGGGGGGCATTTATACTGTTCCACGTGTGGTAAAATTGATAATGCAGCTTTATTCTTCAGGTCAGTATGATTACAGCGATACCTCATTTATATAATTTTTTTTTGTTTTGGCGCTTTTACACAATAAAAACTATTTTATATAAAAAATAATTGTTTTGCATTGCTTTATTCTGAGAGATATAACTTTTTATTTTTCTGCTGATGATGCTGTATGGTGGCTTTTTTTTGCGGGACAAGATGACGTTTTCAGCGGTGCCATGTTTATTTATATCCGTCTTTTTGATCACGTGTTATTCCACTTTTTGTTCGCCGGTATGATAATAAAGCATTGTTTTTTGCCTCGTTTTTTTTTTTTTTTTGCGGTGTTCACTGAAGGGGTTAGCTAGTGGGATAGTTTTATAGAGCGGGTCGTTACGATACCAAATATGTGTACTTTTATTGTTTTTTTTTTAATTACATAAATAAATGTATTTATTGGGAAATATATATATATTTTTTTTTATTTGTGGATTTTTTTTTTTTTACTTTCTAACATTGTCCCAGTGTGGCACATCACTATATTTGATCAGATCGCTGATCTGACACTTTGCATAGCACTGTGTCAGATCAGCGATCTGACAGGCAGTGCATGAGGCTTTCCGGCACCTGCTCTGAGCAGGTTCCGGCATGCCACTTCACTTCAGGACCCGGAAGGAGCCCCACGGCCATCTTGGATCCGGGGACTCCTTCCAGAACACCAAAACAGCGCAATCGCATTGCGTTGTTCCGGTAGGAGAGCGCAGGGCGCCCCCGTCCCTGAGCGATGCCCCTCTGTGTTGCTGTCACTACTGACAGCGGCATCAAAGGGGTTAAATGGCCACGATCGGCGCTAGCGCCGATCATGGGCATTGCTGCAGGGTGTCAGCTGTCATATACAGCTGACACTCGCACGCGATCACCGCGGCGCCCAATGTGAGGCCGTGCAATCGTTCCGCCGTACTAGTACTGCGGTTTGCGGGAACTCAGTTCCCGCAGAGCAGTACTAGTACAGCGCATGTCAGGAAGGGGTTAAGGGGGTGATAAAGGGGGGGGTTGATTTACTATTTATAGCGGGTTTTTATATTGGATTTTTATGTTTGGCAGTTGTCACACGCTAAAATAGGCTTTTTATTGCAAAAAAATGCAACAACAAACAAAAACCAGGAATTCATTAATTTCTTTTGGGTGGGGCGTTTATACCGTTCCATGTGTGGTGAAATTGATAAGGCAGTTTTATTCTTCGGGTCAGTACGATTACAGCGAAACCTCATTTATATCATTTTTTATGTCTTGGTGCTTTTATACAATAAAAACTATTTTAGATAAAAAATAATTGTTTTATTCTGAGAGCTATAACTTTTTTATTTTTTTCACTGACGGCACTGTATGGTGGCTCATTTTTTGTAGGACACGATGACATTTTCAGTGGTACCATGTTTATTTATATCTGTCTTTTTGATCGCGTGTTATTCCACTTTTTGTTCGGCGGTATGATGATAAAGCATTGTTTTTTGCTTTGTTTTTTTATTTTTATTTTTACGGTGTTCACTGAAGGGGTTAACTAGTTGGGCAGCTTTCTATGTCAAGTCGTTACGGATGTGAGGATACCAAATGTGTACTTTTTTTTTATTTACATAAAGAAATGTATTTATTGGAACAATATTTTTTTTCTTTATTTAGGATTTTTTTTTTTTAAATATTTTTGCACATGTTCATTTTTTTAAAAACTTTTTTACTTTGTCCCAGGGTGAGACATCACTATATATTGTCAGATCGCTGATCTGACACTTTGCACAGCACTGTATCAGATCAGCGATCTGACAGGCAGTGCAGGAGGCTTGCCAGCGCATGCTCTCAGCAGACACTGACAAGCCACCTCACTGGAGGACATGGAAGGACCCCTACGGCCATCTTGGATCCAGGGCCTGCAGGGAAGATACCAGAGGAGACCATCGGAACAAAGCGATCACATCGTGTTGTTCTGAAGGTTGCAGGGAAGTACACAGGAAGCCCTCTCCCTGCGCGATGCTTCCCTATGCCACCGGAACTCTGCAATCTTGTTTGATCAGTGTTTCGAGGTTAAAGTGCCGGGAGCGGTCCGTGACCACTCCTGGCATATAGTGCCAGATGTCAGCTGTGATAATCAGCTGACATCCGGCCACGATCGGCCACGCTCACATGTGAGCGCGGCCGATCGCGTATGACGTACTATCCCGTTGAGGGTCAGCTAGGCCCAAGTCACCTCGACAGGATAGTACATCTAAGGTCAGAAAGGGGTTAACTACACTTTTTTTTGTTTATTTTCTTAATCCCATGGTAAAAGGGAAGATAATACTTTATAATAAATACTAGACAAACATTTTAATTTCCCTGCTTATCAGTCACCTTTTGTACGTGTTTTATATACAGTACATGCATATATACCAGGACAAGAATAATGAAAACGCAATAGAATCCCAAAGTAATTGACCAAAACATGATGTACAACTACAATGTAGATGGGATCCACCAACATAGAACCAAATAATATTAATCAATGTCACCATGTGAAAATCCCTTTATCTACAAAGTTGAAATGGAGCCCCTCACACATATCATTAGGGATCAGCTACAGTTATGCCCAAAAGTGTTTGCACCCTTGAAATTGTTCCAAAAAATGAACTATTTCTCTTTGAAAAATAATGTTATTACACATGTTTTGTTATATACATGTTTATTACTTTTGTGTGTTTTGGAACAGCACAAAAAATGAGAAAAAATGCAAATTGGACATTATTTCACACAAAAACCCCCAAATGGGCAAAACAAAATTGTTGTCACCTTTCCAAAAGTTGTGGGTAAACAATATTGTTTCAACTATGTGATGTTCATTTAAACTCACCCGTGGCAAGTAACCGGTGGGGGCAATATGAAAATCATACCTGAAACGAGATAAAATGGGGAGATGACACAGTCTTTGCATTGTGAGTCTATGTGTGCCACATTAAGCATGGAGAACAGAAAGAGAAGAGAATTGTCTGTGAACTTGAAAACCAAAATATAAATAATCACAAGGTTACAAGTCCATTTCCAGAGATCTTGATGTTCTTTTGTCCACGGTGCACAACATAATCAAGAAGTTTGCAAGGTATGGCACTGTAGCTAATCTCACTGGACTTGGACAGCAGAAAAAAATTGATGAAAGGTTGCCATGCAATATTATCCAGATGGTGGATAAACAGACCCATTCAAGTATCAAATATATTCACGCCATCCTGCAGGCTTAGGGTGCATCAGTGTAAGCACAAAATATCCATCAACATTTGAATGAAATTAAATTCTATGGCAGGAGACCCAGGAGGACCCCACACAGAGATATAAAAAAGCTAGACGGCAAAAATTCTTCTGGAAAGGCGTTTTTTGGACAGACGAGACAACGATAGAGCTTTTTGGTAAAGCACATCATTCTACTGTTTACTGAAAATGGAACGAAGCCTACAAAAAAGAACACAGTATCTACAGTTAAATATGGTGGTGCTTCAAAAATGTTTTGGGGCTGTTTTGCTGCCTCTGGCACTAGAAAGTTCTGAAGTGGCCATCAATGAGTTCGTATCTAAATCCCACTGAACACTTGTGGCAAAATCTTAAAATTGCTGTTGGGAGAAGGCATTCTTAAAGGGAACCTGTCACCCCGTTTTTTCAGATTGAGCTATAAATACTGTTAAATAGGGCCTGCGCTGTGTGTTACTATAGTGTATGTAGTGTACCCTGATTCCCCATGTATGCTGAGAAATACATTACCAAAGTCGCCGTTTTCGCCTGTCAATCAGGCTGGTCAGGTCGGGTGGGCGTGTTCACAGCACTCTTTTCTTCCCCAGCTTTCCGTTGGTGGCGTAGTGGTGTGCGCATGTCCAAGGTCCGAATTCCTTGCGCCCACGTGAAGACACAGCGCGCGATCTGCGCTGTCATCCCTTTCATCGGTGGGGCGGCCATCTTCCTGGGGCCGCGCGTGCGCAGATGGAGTGCTCTGCTGCACGGGGCTTCAGGAAAATGGCCGCGGGATGCCGCGCGTGCGCACAAGAGATCGCGGCGGCCATTTTCCCAAAGCCGAGTTTGCAGATCGCGCGCTGTGTCTTCACGTGGGCGCAGGGAATTCGGACCTTGGACATGCGCACACCACTATGCCACCAACGGAAAGCTGGGGAAGAAAAGAGCGCTGTGAACACGCCCACCCGACCTGACCAGCCTGATTGACAGGCGAAAACGGCGACTTTGGTAATGTATTTCTCAGCATACATGGGGAATCAGGGTACACTACATACACTATAGTAACACACAGCGCAGGCCCTATTTAACAGTATTTATAGCTCAATCTGAAAAAACGGGGTGACAGGTTCCCTTTAAAATATGAAAGACCTGGAGCTGTTTGCAAAAGAAGTGTGGTACAAATTTCCAGTTGAGAGGTGTAAGAAACTTGATTATAGGAAGCGATTGATTGCAATTTTTTATTTCAAAGGGTGTGCAACCAAATATTAAATTGAGGGTCCGAACAATTTTATCTAACCCATTTTTGGAACCTTATGTGAAATGATGTCCAATTTTCCTTTTTCCAATACACACAAAGGAAATAGACATGTGTAATTGCAATGATCTTCTGGGAGAAATACTTCATTTTCTGGAACAATTTCAATGGTGCCAACCCTTTTGGTCATGCCTGTATATCCGGGGCTCCATTCCCACATCATAGATGCAGAAGTCAGGAATATTTAATATTATTTGGGCCAACATTCTGCCCATTTAATTATAATAGATTGAATTTCTGCTTGATACTACGTTACTTACATTTACATTTTGGATGGAGGTACTATAATACGCACCCGACTATAAGATGCACTCGAAATACAGCGGCAAATAGGAAAAACTATTTTTTAAATAAAATGGTGGTTCGTCTTATAGTCCCATTTTACCCTAGCTTACTGGGGGGCATGGGAGTGGGGTCACATGAGGCAGGATCACTTCTTCAGGAGGCCAGCAGTGGCAGGGGTGGGGCAATGGTGCGGGCCCCGGGCTGGGAGGAGGGGGCGTTCAGGTGGTGCAAGGATGCGAGCCCTGGACTCTCATAAGATGTCAGTGCCGGTGACTGTTGTCACCTTTCCCATTGATTTCTCTGTGGTGGGTTTTGGAAAAATGGCCGCTGGAAGCAGCACATGCACAAATTGAGATCTCAGGAGACGAGATCTCATCTTCCGAGACCTCAATCTGCAAATGTGCTGCCTCCTGCGGCCATTTTCCCAAAGCCCATGACAGGGAAAGCAATGGGAAAGGGCACTCTTTTCACCAGTGCTGACATCTTTTGAGATCTCAGGGCGCGTTGATCGCCCCACTCCTGCCATCGTCAGCTTCCTGAAGCAGCAACCCTGCCTCCTATTACCCCGTTTCACTTCAGCCGCCATGCCTGGTAAGCTACCTTCTAAATATAAGATGCACCCCCATTTTCTTCCTAAATTTTGGGGAAAAAAGTGCATTTTATAATCCGAAAAATATGGTATATCATCTTTTCTATGTTATTGTTTGGTTATGCTATGAATATACCGTATTATCTCTCTCATTTCTGTCTTGTGCTTTATTCTACATGAGGGGTGATAACTATATCCTATATTGTTTTGATCCTAGTCGTGTATTTCCATTAATGCACAGTGCCCTGAATTCCTGATGTTCACAACATGCACAACTTACGGTGTGTTTTAACCCCTTTACCTCCCAAGGTGTACCCCCCAATTATTACAATTTACGAGGTAATAACTCTGGAATGCTTCAAAAAATCCCATGATTCTGTGAGTGTTTTTTCATGACATATTGTACTTCATGATAGTGGCAAAATTCCTTTGATATAATTTCTGTTTATTTGTAAAAAAATGGAAATTTGGCAAAAATGTGAAAAATGTTGCAATTTTAAAATTTGAATTCTTATGCCCTAAAATCAGAGTGATGTGTCATAGAAAATAGTTAATAAATAACTTTTCCCACATGTCTTCTTTACATTAGTACAGTTTTTGAAGCAAATGTTTTTGTTAGTAAGTTATAACAGTTAAAAGTTAACCAGCGATTTCTAATTTTTCCAACAAAATGTTTTAGGACCACATTACGTTTGAAGTGACTTTGAGGGGTCTATGTGACCCCATTTTGGAAACTAGACCCCTCAGGGAACATATCTAGATCTGTTGTGAACACATTGAACCCCAGGTGCTTCAAAGAAGTTTATAATGTTGAGCCATGAAAATTAAAAAATCACTTTTTCCACACAAAAATGTTTTTTAGCCCCAAATTTTGTATTTTCATAAGGGTAACAGGATAAAATGCACGATTCAATTTGTTGTGCAATTTCTCCTGCGTAAGGTGATACCCAATATGAGGGAGGAAACTACTGTTTGGGTGCACAGCAGGGCTCGCAAGGGAAGGAGCGTCATTTGACTTTTTTAGCACAAAATTTGCTGGAATCATCAGTGGATGCCGTGACCCAATTGGAAAATCCCTGATGTGGCTAAACAGTGGAAACCCCCACAAGTGACCCCTTTGGAAAATAGACTCCTCAAGGAATGAATTTAGATGTGTGCTGAGCACCTTGAATCCCCAGGTGCTTCACAAAAGTTTATAATGTTGAGCAGTGAAAATAAAAAAAGATCAAATTTTCCCACAAAAATGATATTTTAGCCCCAATTTTTAAATTTTCACAAGGGTAACAGGAGAAATTGTACAATACAATTTGTTGTGCAATTTCTCCTGAGTACGACTTTTGATGCACAGTGCAATGCGCAGAAGGAAAGAAGCGTCATATTGAAGTTCAGACACTGCAGGATCACAGGCCAAACGTGGTCCACAGTGGTGCCTCCATCTGCCTCATTATAGGGAATCTTCTTCTGGGAGTTTTGTATGTATCACTTATTTCAGAGATTTATATGGAAACCCCAGTCAAGCGCTCATCACAGAGCACAGGATGTGAGCCAAGCTTTACTACGATCTTTGGGAGGCAGAATGAAGAAATCAACAGCAGGTGAATTGGTTTTATTTATTTTTTACACAATATCTCATGCGGTATAAATGATTAGATTAATTTATTCTTTGGGTCGGTACGATTACAGTGATACTCGATTTATAATGGGATTTTATGTTTGGCTGCTGTCACACATGAAAAGACGCTTTCTTTTGCAAAAACTAGTTTTTGCATCCCCATGTTTAGACAGCTATAATTTTTGCCATATTTTGGGCAACAGTATCATGTGAGGGCTTGGTTTTTGTGGGACCATTTTTGGGCAAAAGACATTTTTTGAGCGCTTTCTATTACGATTTTTGGAGGCAGAATGAGCAAAAACCAGCAATTCAGGAAGTGTTTTTTTATGTTGCTCCGCTTGTTTTATGCCGTTCTGCCAAATTGATAAGGCAGGTTTATTCGGCACAGGATGAAGTTTTCAGTGGTACCATGTTGATTTATATTCATCTTCTTGATCGTGTTTTATTCCACTTCTTGTTTGGTGGTATGATGATAAAGCATTGTTTTTTGCCTTGTTTTTTATTTATTTTGTTTATGGTGTCCACTAAAGGGTTTAGCTCGGACAGTTTTGTAGATCGGGCTGGTCCGGACATGGCGATGCCAAATATGTGTACTTTTATAGTTTATATTTTTTTTGTAAATATATTTATTTATGGGTACAATATATTTAAATTTTTTTAATTTTTTTTTATAAATTTGTACAATTTTTTTTCACTTTTTTTTATTTTTTACTTTGTCCCACTATGGGACTTTCATTTTTTGCAGGTTGATTGCTCGTATAGTATAGGCATGCAGAAGCATCCTTTTGCCATGCCATCTGTCAGCGCTGCACTGACAGGCAAACTTTCTTCATCAGGCTCTTAGCATGATCAAGCAACTTTGCTAGCTCTGGTGACCCAGATGTCGTCATGACAACATCTGGTCACCTTGGCAATGATCGGGACCCCACGATGACATTGCAGGGTCTCAGATCCAAGGGCAGAGGGACTTTCTTCCCTCTATCTGCTCCCGAAATGCTGCGATCGAGTTAAATCACAGCATTTAGGGGGTTAAAGTGCCAGGAGCGGTTTGTTGAAAATGATTCAGTATAACTTGCATTTTATTCATTGAAATCCTTGGTATTTGTATGGAAATGAGTCCAGTGGGTGGTTCTACTAGTGATTGACAGCTATTAGTGATGAGTGAGTGTGTACTCGTTGCTTGGGTTTTCCCAAGCACGCTCAGGTGATCGAGTATTTTTTAGTGCTCGGAGATTTAGTTTTCCTTGCCTCAGCTGGATGATTTATGGCTGTTAGCCAGCATAAGTACATGTGGGGGTTGCCTGGTTGCTAAGGAATCCCCACATGTAATCAAGCTGTCTAGTAGCCGCAAATCATCTAGCTGCGGCAAGGAAAACTAAATCTCCAAAGAGTCATAAATACTCGGAGACCACCCGAGCGTGCTCTGGAAATCCCAAGCAACGAGTACACTCGCTCATCACTAACAGCTATATCTACATGCAAAGTTATATAGGGGAAGACTGTCAATCAATATAAAGGACCGCCCACTGGCCTCATATACATACAAACACCTGGAACTTCAATGAATAAAATGCAAGTTTTGCTGATACTTTTCCTACAAAAATGACTATCAATCTGAGCGGCTCCTCCGGCTCCATGACATCTGCAGATCAGATACCAGTTTCAACCTGACAGGATCCCTATAAGAATTCATCTTGTTATTGGTTCATATACTGTATAAAACATCTTACTATGGTAGTCTGTAAATAAGAAAAAACCAAATGTGATCCATTTATTAAACACAGGAATAATAAAATATGCATGACGTGCTTTCATTGAAATCATACACCAGTCGATCACCCATATGCATTAAATAAATATAAATTTTATTAAAAACACCCACATCTCAGCATTATCAGGAATGATATAATAAACAGTTTTCAAATAGCCTGCGTTCATTACATTACAATACTTACAGTATTTATAGCCATCGTTAGATTTTATACACATACCAACATTTTATGAAAAGAAAAAAAAAAGAAACTTAAAAGATAAAAAAAAGCCTCTATAAAGTACACAGAGAAAATGCACACATGAAATCATTACTTTAGTGTCAAATTGCATGGATTCCTATACACATTATCTATTAGCTTTAGAAGTGACGACACTACTGTGCACCTATTAAGATGAAAAGGTTCGTTCAAGTAAAGTTGACAACACTCAAAGCATTTTCAAGTATGGCTATAGTCAGCCTCGCAAACCCTATACTAGCGCTTTCACGTTTGCTTTCTATCGTGTCTGGATCTGTACACCAATTTGCCGATTATATTTTTTACAATACGCTGATCTTTTAAGCCAACCTTGGTTTTTTTTTTCGTTTTTTTTTTTTCGTTCGTTCTGCAAGCAGTTTGGCAAATGATGTGTGTTGGTGCTTTATAATTTTCCTTTTTTTTTTTTTTTTTTTTACAAATAAAATAACAGTAATAAAAAGTCCCATGAATGATAACATAAGCATGTTCATCTCTTTATGGGGCACAGCACTCTTTCTATATAGCCTACTACAGACTAGGTACAAGTAAGAGTTTTATACCTCATTTGGAAACACCGTAATTTTACATGACAGCAAAACTGACTTATCTAAATTAAACAGAACACAATATTACAAAAAATAAAGTATTGAAGGTATTATAGTGTGCACAGGCACAATGTTCATACAAAATTAATATACATATATACAGTACATGACTGGTTAAAAACACAGATTCCCCATTCTGTTTCAATGGGAACTAGACTTGACTTGATGGATATTGCACAGTATGACAATTTGTGAAAAGGGATTTGGACTATAAAGAATGATCACGGAAGCCCGATGAAGTATATATGGTATTGATTTTGAAATTATGTACACTGACGTCGAAGGATGCTATTCGCTGAATTACATTCTACTAAGTCATTCCTCCAGTCTAAATTCCATGTTAGTCATCTAGTTGAGGGGTAGAAAAGCTTTGATTAAAATGTACCGGCTATCTACGTGCCTATTTTTTCCCAAACTGTGTAAATATAAACTTTTTGAATCCTGGCTCCGTGACTGACTTCTCAGGGCTAGAGAAGAGCAGTGACCTTCACCCAGACTAAGCATTGACACTACCCTAAATGAGAAACTTACATTTGCTGTGTCTAAATGGGATAGACTGCCATGTAGACTCATTAGTGAGTAGAAAGGACTGGGATCTATGATTTAATTAAATATTCAAATGCTTATAACACAATTTATATACAAAAGACATATCATTCTTCATTACTTTACTTCACTGCTGGCATGCTACCTCCATATAAGGCAGCATTTGAATCCTAAGTCCACTTTAAGGCCAAACAGATACAGGGCACTGTATATATAATTCTTTTCTAGATTCAAGTTGGTCATACCGTTAGATAGCTGGTTAGCCGAACACTTATTTAGACAACAGCTATTTTTCTTGACCTGTGGATACACATGCACACGAGCATCGAGCGTATTGAAATCCAAAATTCCCAATCCTTCCTTCCCCTGTTATCTGCCGTCAGAGGAGAGTTGGGACAACTCCCGTTCTTGTTAGTTGGTTGGCTGGTTTGACCAAGATTCATCCAATGGTTATGACCGCCTTTACATAATACAAGGACTCAGCACACCTTATCTTTCATTCATAAATGATGAGTTCTCAAGTGCTACATTACGGCACACTGGATAAAACCAAGTCAACGACAATTAACAATGGAATTAACCAGTAATGCAATTTGGTGCATGAGCCATAAGAGCTGCCAAACCTTTGCCTTACAACCTGTCCCTTTCATTTATCTCAGTGCATTTAACTTTCACTAATACATTCTAAACTTTACATATTTTACAGTTTGACAAAAAAAAAATATCTTGCGCATTTACAAAATTGGGTTCAGCTATATGTGTCAATACATATACACACACAATGAAAATTGGGATCAGAACAGCCTTGCACCTAAAAACAGAAAATTATAGGATGTATAGCCTACAAGAGCCTTAGAGAGACATGATTGGTTGGCGTTAAAAGAATACAAGCTGAAATATCCCTGAATTTTTAGAAGAAAAAGACTAAAGTTCAAGTTATACTTGTTACGTTATCAAGTACTTAGAAGAGTTTATGTTTCTTTGATTTATTGTCACTGGTGTTTGGGACACAATGATGGTATGCCATGCAACACACGTCGCCCGGTGCCCTACTGCCAAACTAGTGCTGAGGTAAATGACAAGTAGGACATGCTCTCAGACCTATTGTGTAGCTTTAGCTCACATTGTCAAAGTTGGTAACAGGGTGAATAGCACCATCTAAAATAGACTAAGATTCTTGATGTATCTTTAATCTGAAAGAAAAATATATACAGTACTAAAAGAAAAAACTAAAAAAATATACATTTATAATATTTTTTTTCTATACAGGCCTTACTTGTTAGTTTATTTTTAATTTTCTTCTACAAATTTATCATCTAACCTAGTATCCCAAGACAGCTGCCTTACACTGTGTAGCTACATTTCGAGGTGTAGCCCAGTTAGAAGTAACACTACGCATGTTATCGTAACTGCTTCCCCAAGGAAGGCAGGCTTATAAGTGATCTGCAAGGCAATCGATTGAGATAAGAATGCATGTGCCAGTCAAATATAACATGGCATTTAATACCAAGAAAATCGTTTCCCACCTTTGCATGTGGAGTAGTTGAGCACCAAGATTTCTGAAAGATTTCCACTACTCTAACCCAAGAAAAGAAGAATAGTTTATAGCTAAAGATTAGATATATATGTTCATGTATTCCATGCATCACTTTATTTCCAGGATTTTGCTGTTCACAGGGAGTAAAAGTACCTATTACCTGTTATCATTTTGCAGTTAACCTAAATAAATACATTGGTAAAAATAATAAAAGGAAAATCTAGTAATAACTTGCCTGTGCAATACAAGGTGCGAATTACGCATTCAGAGCAGATACTAGATGTTATGAAAATTCTCTGCTTTATTTTGTCAAAGCAGACAAACATACTAACGCCATAAATGACTGAAATGGGGTTGTCCAAAATTAGAAAGGTATGGTTACTTTCTTCCAAAACAAGCACCATACATGACAACAGGTGGCTTGTAATATTGGCAGCTGAGCCCCATTCCCTACTAAGTAATTGAGCTGAAATATAGTACATCACCCATGGACAGGAGTTATGCTGCTTCTGGAAAAATGCTTGTATGTTTTTCTAATTGTCGACAAGCCCTTTATATGTTGCGCCCTACGTGATAGGCGGGTCTAATGGGACAAATAAACTGTGCCTCTGCTTTTTCAAATTTTGAAACATTAAGAAAAAATACATATGTGTGAAAGTTACTGTCTTTAAAAGGCTGTTTCTTTCTCCCGTTCATAATTACCAAAATTGGACACATAACCCAATTAAGGGGAAGAGGGAGACATTCAAAGGCAAATATTTTTTCTCTCCTGCCCTGCATTCCATCCTCAATTTTGGTATTTATTGCAAACCAGAGACTGGACCACCTAACTGCAAGTGCACATGGCGTCTAATACACAAACTTTAAACTTTACACAACATTAATGGAGTTGCTTAGGACTAAGCAATTGATGACCTATCCATAATAAACAAAAAAACAAACAAACCCTAAAACTGACCAGCACCTCCTATTAGAATACAACAAGTGCGGACATATAAAGCTGCTATCACTGCATTCTTAAAAAGAGCTTTAGGCTGATGGGAGGAGGACTCGGATATGGAAGTGGTCAAAATGGAGCTCCACTAGTATTCTACAAAATGAGAGCCTAAGTAGATTCCATGTATCAGTAATGCAGTATACATTTTGTATATTCAATGTTTGCGTACATCTTAGCGCTAACAGAGTGCTGCTGTATTCTTTGTGTATTATGCAGTCATAAGCTTCCATCTGTGGACACTTGCTTTATTCGGTTATGAGGTGTTGGTCACTTTTTGTTTTTTTGTAGTCTAATAATAGTGGTTACTGCCTCCATATCTGACTGAGCACTCCTCCCATTAGCCTAAGGCTATTTTTAAATAATTCTGGATCCTACCTGCACTTAAAATTATATAGGCATTTAGCCCGGTAGAGGTATGTTTCATAAGTATTAGGTTTAGGTTACTACCAGAGAAAGGTACGTCTTGTCGTGGCTGGTGGGCACACATTAGTTGGCAAATTTATGCTCTAAGTGCCTTCAGTACTATATTATTATTCTATGTAATTAGTAGTTTAGATTTCAAATATTCATTGTTTGCATACATCTTAGTGTATACAGAGTGCTGCTGTATTCATTAGTCTATCCATAATATAGGCTAATAAAATGAGATCAGTGGGTGTTCATCATCCTCACACTAGATCTTCACTGATCACCCGAAATTTGCGTTGGCAGTTCCTGGATATTATCAATGTTCAAGTGAATAGTACCTGGCAGTGGCCACTAAATGTACATGGCTGCTATGTTTCACCATGTGCATTGCTTACATCAGAATTCGGCTTTTCAGTTGTGGAGTTGGGCATCTTATTTTGAAGTCCAACTCCATGGATAGGTCATCAGTTGTTTATTTCCAGACAACCTCTTTAACATTCTTATTTGCTTGCTTATTTCTCAGTTGAGGTCATTTACAAAAATGCAAAGATGTGGCGGTCAAAACATATGTTTGTGATACCTAAAATATCTGCAAGTATAAATGTTTTTTCAAAAATTTTACAATGTTAAAATCATAAATATGTGACTTTTAATCACTGAGGTTTTCAAATTTGGTGTAAAAGGTGCAAATGCCAGCTCTTACATAAAAATTACAATAATCAAAAATAATGATTAGAAGTGAGCATCAAAGCAGGGGATCTGACCTCGGGCGTACTATCCCATCCGAGGTCAGAAAGGGGTTAATAGTCCAAATTGATAACTATATCAGCTACATCTATGTTGAGGCCTGCAGCCACATTTTGCTATCCTACTTGTACCTACCTACCTGTGTATCTAACATTGCTTGCTACCACCTTTTTTGGTAGGCGTTGAATAATTGGGGTTTAAAAGATTGCTAAAAGTTAATTATAGTATTGTACCATATATATAGTAAAATAATAGTTGCAATGAGAATGCATGGGGTAGTGAAAAAGAGAAAAAACCATACCACGGCTAAGAATTTGGAAACCACTAGCAGCAGCAGAAGCACTACCACTACTGGCTTGAGCTGCCCCGGCTTTAGTGCTACCAAATGCAGGCCACAAACGGTGATCTTTGCCTCCAGCGAGGGTATTAGTGAGGAGGAAACTGAAGGCTTTATAGATGATGAGCATATCACTTATCCCAATCACAGCAAGATGATGTCACATCTTAAAGGGAGTCAAATTTTAGGGGAAATTTTGATGAAATTCAAATTTCAAAAGATTCGATCATCTCGATCACGTCTGTCTTATTGTCCGACACATGTCAAGATTTGCTATGAGCTATATGGTAAGGGTATATGTGTGCATTGGGTTCTAAGTTGAAACAATATAAGTAGGCTTACATGTTTGCACAGCCACAAGTTTTGCAATTAGTAAACAACCAAAAATAAGTTCAGACCTAGGAATACACCTTATCTTTGTAGCTTTGAGACAAATGTACTACTGAGTCAGTACTATTGATGATAGCTTATTGTATTCATATGTAAACTGTGACATAAAATTCAACATTGCATAAATTAAAAATTAATCCGAATGAGAAACTTTGGTACAAAAAAATTATAAAACTACCTATAAATAGTTTAAAACATGAAAAACTTGCTATATCCTAAAATGCACTGTTATATGAACATGTATTCAACCGAGTAAGTCAACGCTGTAAAATTCACTATATGAAAAAGCCAGTTGTGATAAGATTATTGACACATGCATCCATTGTGTTCATATCTAAACTTCCAGATCAGTTGCACCAGGATTAATAAACTGTAATCTACATTAACCTTCACAATTAAGATATCAAATGGATTATGTGCTGTCACAAAACCAATTAATTATGCATAGCTAGCGGCTATGCCACCATGGTATGAAATCTAAACAGCTTCACGGAATCCAACATGATCTTGATTTCAATTAGAAATGATAAATGAAAGCCTGATTGATTTTTTGTGATTTCTTGGAAACACGATGTTGTCAGCACTCATTTTGCACCTATTTTCTACATTTGTCTAGAAAAATTCATACAGTTAATATTTCATACATATAGTAGGTTTAAGCATGACAGCCCATTAGTTCCACTGGAACACAATAAATATAGATATTTACAAGGAATTTTTTTTAAATGACTGCCCATGTAACACTTTTACTGATGGTTTTCGTAGAAATAAAGGGGTTATCTGGAAGTGTGCAATTAGAAATAAGAATTGAGTACATGTATAATGCTCATCAAAAAATCAAAGCAAATAAATGTAGCTGGGAGTACACTGTAGTTGACATTTCGGCCCCATGTACTACAGTTTGTTTGCATTTTAAAATATTTTTCATACATGTACAATTAAAGGAGTACTACAGGGAGATAAAAAAAATGTTGTACTGTCCCTGCAACAATAAAATATATAGAGGAGATGCTGAGTGCACTTCTATTATCTTTGTAACACCACTAATTCCATGTGACAGCAGCTGCTCTTCACTGCTCCCCCTCCGGTCTGGGACATTATGTCACACAGCAATGTGTGAGTAACAGAAAGTCTGAGAAAAGGGGCATGTGCACACACTTTGTTCTCTACACAGAAACAGTTTATATCAGTTGACAGGCTGATAGTAGCAGCATGGAGCTGCACAATGATATAATTTCTCAGATGGAGAGGTGAGCAGTGAAGAGTAGCTCCTGTCTCGCCAGCCCTCTGATAATGTCTCCTTATTTGCAGTCTGAGTTGAGGTGTGGTGTGGGTCTTGCCTGTTCACTGCTAGTAACCCTGCAGTGAAGAAGACAACATTTTTATCTCCCTGGTTTATACTCCATTAATGCCAGAAATATTTGGACAATGTCCGAGTCTTCTTGATTTGCGCTCTGCGTGCCATTATTTTTTTTATTTAGAATGAAAAAACTGATATGCAATTAGAGTGTGAAACGTTCAAGAATTGCAGCAATTTTTTTACAAATCCTCATCAATTCAGAGGCTCTAAAGTAATTGGACAAATTAATTTTATTATAAATAAAATGTTAATTTTTAATACTTTGTAGAGAATCCTTTGCAGGCAATGACTGAAGTCTTGAAGTCATGGACGTCAACAAATGCTGGGTTTCCTCCTTTCTTAAGGTACCGTCACACTAGACGATATCGCTAGCGATCCGTGACGTTGCAGCGTCCTGGCTAGTGATATCGTCCAGTGTGACAGGCAGCAGCGATCAGGCCCCTGCTGTGATGTCGCTGGTCGGGGAAGAAAGGCCAGAACTTTATTTCGTCACTGGATCTCCCGCTGACATCGCTGAATCGGTGTGTGTGACACCGATTCAGCGATGTCTTCGCTGGTAACCAGGGTAAACATCGGGTTACTAAGCGCAGGGCCGCGCTTAGTAACCCGATGTTTACCCTGGTTACCATCGTTGGTTACCATCGCTTTCCGGCCGCTGTGCTCACAGCCAGACCAGAGAAGCAGAGCGCCAGGGACAGACAGCGGTAGGTAAGTATGTAGTGGTTGTTTTTTTACTTTAGCGATGGTAACCAGGGTAAACATCGGGTTACTAAGCGCGGCCCTGCGCTTAGTAACCCGATGTTTATCCTGGTTACCGGCATCGTTGGTCGCTGGAGAGCGGTCTGTGTGACAGCTCTCCAGCGACCAAACAGCGACGCTGCAGCGATCCGGATCGTTGTCGGTATCGCTGCAGCGTCGCTTAGTGTGACGGTACCTTAATGCTTTGCCAGACCTTTATCACAGCTAACTTCAGTTGTTGCTTTTTTGTGCCTTAAGGTTTGTCTTAAGCATGTAACATGGATGATCAGGTATGGACTGGGGCTGAAATTCAGCCCTGGCATTTAAAATCACCTAGGCCCATGCTGTCCTCGTCCCCAAGCTCTAGATGGGATAAATTACTAATATTACCCTGGGTGGAGGAAAGCAAGATTTACTACAAGACCAATATTTCTCATGATACCCGTGGCCTACTGGGGTAAGTGACGGAGTCAGCGACTTTGTGCTCCGTCACAACTCTTAACAGTATGGGTGTTTTGAGGACATCGATACTGTTAACAATGTAGCAGACAAGGCAGTCCACAACCAGACAGTCCCTTCTGGTTGAGATTCATAGGGTTGAGATCTGGTGATTGACTCTGCCATTGCAGAATATTCCGATTCTTTGCCTTAAAAAAACAACTGGGTTGCTTTTGTAGTATGTTTTCGGTCATTGTCCATCTGTACTGTGAAGCACCATCCAATCAATCTTGCTGCATTTGGTTGAATCTTAGCAGAGACTATAACTATGCACACTTCAGAATTCATCCGGCTGCTTCTGCTTTCAATCACATCATCAATAAAAACTTGTGACCCAGTGCCATTGGAAGCCATGCATGGCCTTGTCATCACACTGCCTCCATCATGGTTTATAGAGGATTTGGTGTGCTTTGCATCATGAGCCTTTCTAAGCCTGCTCCGTACTTTTTTCTTCCCATCATTCTAATAATGCTTTATCTTAGTTCAGTCTGTCCAAAGAATGCTCTTCCAGAACTGGGCTGACTTCTTTAGATTTTTTTTGGCAAAATCTAATCTGGACTTTATATTTTTAAGGCTGATTAATGGTTAGCTCCTCTGTATTTGCTCTCATGAAGTCTTCTTTTTATGATAAACTTAGAGACTGAAACCCCTAGTTCCCGGAGAGTGTTCTTCACTTGGGTGGATGTTGTGAAGAGTTTTTCTTCATCTTGGAAAGGATTCTGCGATTATCCACCATTGTTGTCTTCTGTGGACGTCCGTGCTTTTTTGAGTTTCCGTCCTCACCAATGCGCTCCTTTTTTTGCAGAATGTACCAAACTATTGATTTGACCGCTGCTGACATTTCTACTATCTCTTTAACAGATTTCTTCTTTTTTCAGCCTAATGTTGGTTTATTTCTTTTTTCATTAAGAACTAATTTGACCTCATGTTGTGGGTTCACAGCAACAGCTTCCAAATGCAAAAGTCACATCTGGAATCAGCTCTAGACCATTTACCTGCTTAATTGAAGATTGATTAACAAAGCAGTAACCATACAGCCTATTAAAGAGCTTTAGAGATAATAGTCCAATTACTTTAAGCCAACATTGATTATATAACTGTATTTTGAATACGTTTTAGTATGCAGCTAAATGCAAAAACTTGTGTTACTGTCCAAATATTTCTGAACCTAACTGTATATTACAAAGTTTGTGCATGTGTGTTAACATGATATTGTACAGTATTGGTGGCTGTTTCTAGAGATCTAATAACTTTTCTATATAATTATAGATTGGTATACGTTTTTCTTTATTATTGATGTTTCTTAATTAATAGCTACTAGAACTTTGACTGCCCCATTAAAGGGAAACTGTCAGCAGGTTTTTGCTATGTGATCGGAAGATAGCATGAGGTAGACTCTGAAACACAAAATTCAAGGTATTTCACTTGTCAAAGTGCCTGTAGTTTACTAAAGGTACCGTCACACTCAGCGACGCTGCAGCGATATAGACAACGAGCCGATCGCTGGAGCATCGCTGTTTAGGTCGCTGTAGAGACGTCAAACACAATTAACTCCAGAACGATGCAGGAGCGATCCAGTGACGTAACGGCGACTCACTTATCGTTCTCGCAGGTTGTTAGCTCCATGTAAAACGTTGCTGGCATCGTTGCTTTTGATGTCAAACATGACGATACACGCCGACTTAACGACCAAATAAAGTTCTGGACTTCTAGCTCCGACCAGTGATGGCACAGCGGGATCCAGATCGCTGCTGCGTGTCAAACACAACGATATCGCTATCCAGGACGCTGCAACGTCACAGATCGTTGTCGTTCTCGTTGTAAAGTTGCTGAGTGTGACGTTACCTTAACTGTGAAGGATTTATCATTAAGAGATTAACATTGCTGGACATTAACATCACCCCCTCCTGTAATAAGCACCCCACTGTCTATGTACTTTGTACATTTAAACCTGGTGTGGTCAGAGCTTTTTTAGCTTTTTTTAGCTAAACTAAGTTATACATCATTGGATTCAGCTTTACTTTGCCTACATTATGCTGCTCTCAGATGAGTTAGCAAAAAACTGCTGACAGATTCCCTTTACTACAAAAAAGCATGGCCCACATTCATCAGTGTATTTGTATCCAATAATTTGGCACATATTAATCCAAAATATTGATTTAAAGAGTAACTATTAACAAAACTTTTTCTTACTTTTTTCATCCTTTAGGTATTGCAAAGTTTTGAAATTTTGTAATGTACTTAATTACCTTATTTTGCTTCCCTTTGTCACATATACTGTGCTGCAGTGTTGTTTCAATAGCCAGTTTATGCTCCTATAGAAGCTACTTTCAACTGATGCTCAGCAATATCCGTACAGTATATTCAAACAGTCTGTGTGAAGAAAATTCTCTTTTCTGAGAACCGAGGTTTGGAGCCAAGGTGCTTAGACAGGGAAAGTCCAGTACACAGATATTTCCGAGCAGCAGTTAAAAGGGGATTCTAAAGGAGCATAAACTGAACCCTTTAATTGCACGGCAGAATAGTGTTTATGAGAGAATGAAGCAAAATAAGTTAATGAAGTATATTACAAAAATGTATTAACTTTTCAATGCCTGGAGAATGAATAAAAAAGTTTTGTTTTCTTGTAACCTTTTACCACTTTTTACAGGTATTTGCGCCATGCTCAGCAGTTTGTAAAACCGAATTGAAAAGCATGGGTGGCTTACTGCTTTGGTAGGATTTACACTTTAAGGATTAAATTTAAGATTAAAGGATTTCCGAAAAGTGACTTTTTAATAATGTCACAAAAAATTGTTCAAATCATCAAAAAGGCCATTACATATAAACAGTGACATCACTAGAGACAGTGTGAAAGTTGATGTATGTTGTGACAGATTAGCACAGAATGGAATTCATAGTTGTTAATGTGTCACAACATACAATATGTCAATAAGGTTGTCACGTTTTAACCCATAAACTGGCTGAAATGACACTACTCTTGATAAATGTAGATCTGTATATTTGTAGAAGTAAGTGCTATAGAGAAAGTAATTAAATAGGAATTGTGCATTATAGGATAATGTTTAAAAAAGTAGTACATGGTTCAGTAACTTAAAATGATAAATAAATCTACACAGCAAATGTTAGCATACGACTTGATATAAAACTTGCACTTGTCCTGTGCTCATCATATCACATAGATTCCATCTAGATATCCACTGTTCTGCATGGTCGTTTTTACTGTACAGTAGTAAGTAATTTATGTATCAGATCAACTATAAGTTGATGTAGAAAATGCGAGATGGAGAATCCAAAGGTAGAGTTTAGTGATGAGCGAGTGTACTCGTTACTCGGGTTTTCCAGAGCATGCTCGGGTGGTCTCCGAGTATTTGTGACTGCTCGGAGATTTAGTTTTCCTTTGCCGCAGCTGCATGATTTACAGCTGCTAGCCAGCCTAAGTATATGTGGGGGTTGCCTGGTTGCTAGGGAATCCCCACATGTAATCAAGCTGTCTAGTACCCATAAATCATGCAGCTGCAGCAAGGAAAACTAAATCTCTGAGCACTAACAAATACTCGGAGGACCCCCGAGCGTGCTCGGCAAATCTCGAGTAACGAGTATATTCGCTCATCACTAGTAGAGTTGAATTAATCGCATGGTACAAAGGAATTTACTTTTAAAAACATTAAAGGGGTGTCCACTTAAAGGGAAAATGGCCCCAAGCTGTGTACTCACCCTCTCTGGGTATAGTGCTAGCTCTCCGCCTTTTTTCCGCTCCCGGTGTTTTGCCTACAGTGGTGACTTGACGTCAACCGTTTGCATTACTGCTCTAGCCAATCACTGAGCCCAGCGGCTCGAGGACTGAGCACAGCATCACGCACTGTCAGACTCATTGTATGAGCACTGAGCTAAGTGACTGGCTAGGTCAGTAACGCGTGCTGTTGACGTGATGTCACTGCTGTATGTAAAACACCGGGACCGGAGCAGTGGTGGGGAGCCAGCGCCGGACCTAGGGATACTAAGCACCTGGTGAGTATGCTAATTTATGCATATTACACAATTTAGGGTCCACTGTAACATTCAGAGATTTAGTTTCTGATAAACATGATGAACAAATGAAAAAAAAAAATAGAACTTTGAAGGATTAATAAAGTTTCTTTAATGCAAAGCTTAGGCCATACATCTAAGAGATATTTATGGAAAGGAACACAGTTCTTGCAGCCATGATGGTTTATAGGATAATTCGAAGCCTATACATTGGTTCGATACCCATATATCACCATCATATTTCAACATGCAAAGATGCTCTTTTTTTGCTGCATTTTTCTCTGCAGGCGTCCGTACCAAAATACTTAATAGCAATCTGCTCTGATTGCATTCTGCTGCATTTTATTGATGCGTTTTACCCCTTTTTTATGCATTTTGCTCTAGAGTTGAAGCAGCATTTTTCTATGTATTTTTTAATGCAGAAATTCTGATATTCTGCAGTTAAAATCACAACTACTTTTTTATCTGTGTTTATTTCAGGCTTTCCAAATAAGCCTATAGGAAAAAAACACACAAAAAATGCACTATGGGTATGAATTTTCATGAAATTTCATTGACTTAGCTTCAACTGTTAAATTTCATACATAATTATCATCACTGTTCAAAATTCATTTTATGAATTATTATTCATTTATGAACAAGGTCCTTAAAAACTCATACTAGAAAATCATATTGATCGTGTATTTTTTAAAAGATTTATCCAGTACTTTTTTTTTTTTACTATGGACCTAAAAACTAACAGGCACGTGCCTACCTGTTTTACCCGCTGCCGGCACAGAGCGATCATTGACCGCTCCTGCTGGTGATTCAGCTGCTCAACGTCAACATAGCAGCTCTTCCGGGCTTGTCTGTTGACGAGGCGTGACTGCCGGACATCATGCTGATTGACAGCCTACTCTCCGCATTGAATCATGATCTGCCAACAGAGCGGAGCTGAAGAGAAGCCACTGCTCTGTTGATGTGGAAACCGCTGAATCGCCAATTGGAGAAGTCTGTGACTGCTCTGTGACGGCTGAGATCGGCGCAGGCGGGTAGCTAGTAAGTACCTACCAGTTAGTTTTATTACCATAGTAAAAAAAAGTCTTGGATAAACATTTTAAGAGTTATGTATTTGACCTAGGTTAACATCAAAGAATACTTTAAATTGGCTGTCCGGTCAGAAGATATTGATGACCTCTTCGACAGGTCCGACAACTGACAAACCCACCAGTCCGCTGTTCTGCAGTACTGGCAGTATGCCACTATACATTGAGTGGAGCTGTGCATTGCATCTCTATTCTACGTGCTTACATCTGCCTTCTGGCGGAGATTAAAACAGCTGATCAATGTGGGGCGCCGGATTTTAGATCAGATCATCAAGATCTTATAGATCAACAATACCTTCTGACCGTACAATTCCTTTACAGAGAAAAAAGTTGAAATAATTTAAGGAATCAATGATTTAAATGAAATGGTTATAAAAAAAAAACATAGTATATACAAATTAGGTATGCAATACAGGACATAGCAGGTAATATAGTAGGCTCTTTCACTTGTGATCACTAAATGCTATGAATTTAAGTTAGTCTTTAACAGAACTTATATAAAACAATTAGAATTTATTTAAAAGTGTACTTTTTCTCTTTTTTTAACTTATTTAATTCATTTATACTCATTAAATGGTATTAATCTTTCAAGGCATTAAGTATTCATAAAGACGCACATGATAGCACCAATTTTTTTTAAATGTCCAAATATTTTCAGTGTTTTTTTTTTTACACTATGATTTGTGTATCTACATTACTTCAGTACACTGGAGGTCATTATTAAGCTATTATAGCTAGGTTAAAAAGTTGCAATTCCAGTATCATTTAGCACATTAAGAAATCAGCACCACAAGGTCATTGTAAGATTCCTGATGTTGTAATACTACAGCAAGTTTACCTCTGGCTCCTACCTAGACATTTTTTTAATAAAAAAAAGTGGTCACAGATGTACAATGTTGTATGGTTAAAGATAGAAAATACAATTTTTCTTCATCCATTAAACCTATTTTTGATATCTGCCGACACCATTGCATAGGGTGATTGCATTCTTTGACTTATTCTGTGACCTATTAGTCAAAGAAGAGATATATGATGCTAAAAATACCTTTTCTTGGTTTGCTGGTATTCTTTCCCATAGATCACATTTATGATTAGTCAAATACTGTCCCTTCTCAGCCACAGCACTCTACACAAGCAGATGAACAAACCTATCAGAAAATGGTGCACCAATCTGAAGTATGTGAGGTAACCCAACAGACTACATGTATCTGTTGTACGGACCTGTAACCCGTGTTAAGGCGTATGGAGATGTGGTGACTTGTGTGTCTGTGGTCATTGACATTGTCCTCTGGGTGAGTGATTTGATGAAACGTAGGTAAGTTGGTTCAGCAGGCTCATGGGTTGGTTCTACAGGTTCTCGTTTAGCCTTTTTATTGTAAGATTTCGGAGCAACATAATCTGGACCATACCTTTCACAATCCTCTTCTTTTTCCCTAGCTTTGCCTGCCATCTTTGCTTCCCACAATGCCAAGCCATGCTTTGGCTCATTCATGCTTTTATGTTGATAAAACACAAGTGATATCCTAGTAGGGTGATTCCTATTGGGGTTTTTTAAAGGGGTTGTGGCGTGAAGCTCACGCTTTGCACATTCAATGAGGATTGAACCATGAGTTGGGGCTACTGCCACTCCTCCTATATCAGGATCTAGAAAACTTTGCTCACTGTCTGACCACACTTCTTGTGGGTCTTCGTGGACAGTTGCGGAGGCCTGTGATAGCTTTTCATGAACATTAGCACCATTAGCTCTACTGTGACCTCCGGTAGTAGTTCTGTCATGATTAAGACTTGGAAGCATTTCAGGTATTCCATTCATTACATTTGAGTGCATGTCACTGTTTTTACCATGAAGGTGCAGAGGTCCGGCTCTGCTGCCTGTAGATACATTGCTTTCATGAGCCCGAAAGGAGTGTGGAAGGGGGTAATCACCATTCTTACTTAGAGAATTGTAGTCCATATTACTAAGGTTAGGATTTGACTTTGATGCAGCTTCCATCATGTGATTATCTCCTTGATGTAAAGCATAAGGGTTAAATGATTCCATAGGGTTAGAGTTTGGTTTGAGATTGCAGCCATTAAAATCCTCAACTTGGGTGCTTTGGTTTCCATAATTCATGTGTTTAGGACCATAGGCCTTACTATTAGCAAACCTCTGCTGGTACAATGACTGCACTGGAGGAATACTAAGATTAGCTGCTGGATCTTGGTTTTTAAACCTGTAAAACATATGTTGTTGAGGTGAAGGGTAATGACTGAGATATGGAGAACAATTGTCCATTGGGACATTTCCATTACATGGATACGGGGGACATGGACTACTTTGATTTAAGGATCCTTGGTAAGGGTTCATTGGAGTGGAGGCACAGGAAACTGCTGAGTTTGGAGGTGTATGAAAAAGATCCATATGATTAGAGCCGGCAAAGTTGGAGGAGGCATTCTGATAAGGGTCGGCCAGGTTAGGAATTCTTGCATAATGATTATTTGGATCTGCTGTAGGAAATGAATTCATGGGGTTCGTGTGACTAGGGTTTGGAATAGAGCCCTGTTGCATGGCTGGTCCTGAAATTCTTAAAAGTTCTGCAATTAAGAAAAAATAAAATTATGCATTCACTTTGCAAAACTAATTAGATTTTCAATATACATTTTCATGTACTATATGAACAGTTTTAAGGACTGTGTATAAGTTTGCAAAAATTAGTTAACGAAAAAGCCAGAGTGGTTCAAAATTATTTTTACATGGCTAATAATAGTTAGTACAAATTCCCAGACAATGTGCTCAGGTTTTACACTGATAATTCTGAAATAATTGACCAGGGCTGCTCACATAACAGACGAAACACTGGATGCTCAAAATCACTTATGGAGCTGTATTTTTTGCTTGTGTTTATAGGCTGAATGAGAAGTGCCTAAAATGGGTCAATTAACATAGTAACATAGTTATTAAGGTTGAAGGGAGACTTTAAGTCCACCTAGTTCAACCCATAGCCTAACCTAACATGCCCTAACATGTTGCCTAACATTGCCATCATTTAGGTCTTTAGTTTCTCAGTTCTATACTTATGTATCTGGTGGCAGAATAGTATAGAGGAGATGCACAGAGACACATAGATTAACGTACTTTGGTCCTGATTGAGTCTTCCCTTATTTAGGATGCATACAGAGAAACATGTCACTCTTTTTTTGGCTAGGTGAAGTAAGACTCACAAACTCACTGAGTTTCATAAATATAATTAATTTTGTTCTAATGGCTAAGCAACGAGTATTGCATCCCAGAGTGCCACCATTATTGGCTTCCGGAACAGAAAAAATATATTTCCTTACCTGCAAGCTGTTTTTCGTGGTTAGCCAATTCAGAATTTGCATTTTGCGCACTCTTGTAACGAGAAGATTTCTCTTTTTCACCTTTGCTTGGGCCATTTTCTGAGTTTGCTGACTGTCTTTCTGCTGCAGCTTTCTTGGCTTCCATTTTCTTTTGCCGACAGGTTTTCACGGGCTCTGCCAGCATTCTCACTTGCCTGCGGAAAGCACTCAGAACCTGGATAGCACCTGTTCTTTTCTTCTCTTCCTGTGCTTCTGTGCTGCCAAATTCATCCACATGAGAGACTTTATAGAGAGGTAAAACGTGCAGCTGCTCATCCTGGGGACGTTTCCCAATTTCACGATTGTCTTCTCTGGTTAAAGTGCAAACCTGAAGGATAGTGGGAACACAATATTACTGAGCTTGTTGGACTGATATGGTACAACAATTATGTGGATGACACTGAGGACTAAGAGCACTATACGTGTTCGAAACGCATCCAGTTATTCAAGACATTCCTTCCTCCAGTATGTACTGGTTTGTCAAGCAGCTTACTTTTTAAATTTGTCCAAATAAAGACTTGTGATTTTATTTCCTGAGCTGGATACCTTCATTTTCATGCACAAGTACCTGGTGTCAAGCAGAGACGTTTCTCATGGGCTGTCAGAATACCATCACAAGGGTGAGCTGAATCATTTCCTTTTTTCTGTACAACAGTTATGTGCAGAGTAATTTTCATTGGTATGTGTATTGATCCAAAGTCTTGGAAATAACATATAGATGTAGAGTGCATATGTAGAAGAAAATGGGGCATATATACGATCAATATAGCCTCAATTATTGTGCTAGGTCTTGCCTCTTGTGTCTGTTCTCACATCTTCCACACCCCTTTGCTTGCTAACAATGCCAATAATCTGGTGCCTTGGTTATATTTCTTTGTAGATCTTTTGTAACAGATGGGAAGTTGTCCTAATGGACCATGGAGTTAGTGGCGTGGTGCATGGGAGGACAACAATTAATGTCAAATAACTTGTCATTTTCACTACCCAACACCAAGGGGAATGGGACCACCAGAGCTGTGCCAATATTTTTAGTTAAACAGAATGAGATTTTTTGTAGAATGTCTAAGCATCATTAAATTTACGGACACATTTGTCTATTGGCTTTTCTGGATGTACTGGACGATCAGGTACCTACTAGATTGAAGGCCTATCTATGAAATTATCAAACATATAACCTTCATTTATAATGTTCCATAATTAATCCAAAAATGTAAATCTGAATTACCAGTGTGCTGCCATTTTGCATATTGTGCAAATCTCTGTGGGAATGAGCGCAAAAGTCCAAGCAAGCTGTTACTCCTGAGAAAGGGCGACCTTCTTTCTTGCCAAGACGGCAATCTGGGGCTCTGTGCTCATGCTCAACCTACAAGGCAATGACAGAGAGAGGATGGGCTATTAGGCTGACAACTTTTTTCTAAGCGAGAGAAAATTTAGTAAATTCTTTTAGTTGTTTGAACCCAAATATTTGTTTCTGTTTAAATCTGTAAAAAAATCTATTGGAAAAAGTATTTTAGTTATAATAAAATATTACAGGTCCTTCTCAAAAAATTAGCATATAGTGTTAAATTTCATTATTTACCATAATGTAATGATTACAATTAAACTTTCATATATTATAGATTCATTATCCACCAACTGAAATTTGTCAGGTCTTTTATTGTTTTAATACTGATGATTTTGGCATACAACTCCTGATAACCCAAAAAACCTGTCTCAATAAATTAGCATATTTCACCCATCCAATCAAATAAAAGTGTTTTTTAATAACAAACAAAAAAACCAACAAATAATAATGTTCAGTTATGCACTCAATACTTGGTCGGGAATCCTTTGGCAGAAATGACTGCTTCAATGCGGCGTGGCATGGAGGCAATCAGCCTGTGACACTGCTGAGATGTTATGGAGGCCCAGGATGCTTCAATAGCGGCCTTAAGCTCATCCAGAGTGTTGGGTCTTGCGTCTCTCAACTTTCTCTTCACTATATCCCACAGATTCTCTATGGGGTTCAGGTCAGGAGAGTTGGCAGGCCAATTGAGCACAGTAATACCATGGTCAGTAAACCATTTACCAGTGGTTTTGGCACTGTGAGCAGGTGCCAGGTCGTGCTGAAAAATGAAATCTTCATCTCCATAAAGCATTTCAGCCGATGGAAGCATGAAGTGCTCCAAAATCTCCTGATAGCTAGCTGCATTGACCCTGCCCTTGATGAAACACAGTGGACCAACACCAGCAGCTGACATGGCACCCCACACCATCACTGACTGTGGGTACTTGACACTGGACTTCAGGCATTTTGGCATTTCCTTCTCCCCAGTCTTCCTCCAGACTCTGGCACCTTGATTTCCGAATGACATGCAAAATTTGCTTTCATCAGAAAAAAGTACTTGAGACCACTTAGCAACAGTCCAGTGCTGCTTCTCTGTAGCCCAGGTCAGGCGCCTCTGCCGCTGTTTATGGTTCAAAAGTGGCTTTACCTGGGGAATGCGGCACCTGTAGCCCATTTCCTGCACACGCCTGTGCACGGTGGCTCTGGATGTTTCCACACCAGACTCAGTCCACTGCTTCCTCAGGTTCCCCAAGGTCTGGAATCGGTCCTTCTCCACAATCTTCCTCAGGGTCCGGTCTCCTCTTCTCGTTGTACAGCGTTTTCTGCCACATTGTTTCCTTCCAACAGACTTACCATTGAGGTGCCTTGATACAGCACTCTGGGAACAGCCTATTTGTTGAGAAATTTCTTTCTGGGTCTTACCCTCTTGCTTGAGGGTGTCAATGATGGCCTTCTTGACATCTGTCAGGTCGCTAGTCTTACCCATGATGGGGGTTTTGAGTAATGAACCAGGCAGGGAGTTTATAAAAGCCTCAGGTATCTTTTGCATGTGTTTAGAGTTAATTAGTTGATTCAGAAGATTAGGGTAATAGGTCGTTTAGAGAACCTTTTCTTGATATGCTAATTTATTGAGACAGGTTTTTTGGGTTATCAGGAGTTGTATGCCAAAATCATCAGTATTAAAACAATAAAAGACCTGACAAATTTCAGTTGGTGGATAATGAATCTATAATATATGAAAGTTTAATTGTAATCATTACATTATGGTAAATAATGAAATTTAACACTATATGCTAATTTTTTGAGAAGGACCTGTATATATCAAATTCACCCATAACAGAATATTAAATACCTGGTTAGTATAGGCATCTGGTGCAAGCTTCCTGTAGATTGGAGCCATCAACGTCGACAAGTACTGAAGACTGTCTTCCAATTTCTCTTCCTATATTAAATAACATATAACAATAAATGAATCCCATCTTTTCAGAATTATATTTCCAATGCATTTGCAGCTTAGAAAAAAAAGTTAATAATTTTTAATTTAAACTTATATTACATAAATACACGACTTAAAATACAATTCCAAGCCAAAAAAAAGTAAAATAAAAAAGGGACTAACCCTTTCAGTCAATTATTTATTGATGGCTTATCCTAAGAATAGACCATCAATAGAAAATCCCGGAAAATTACCAAGCATACAGTGGGTACGGAAAGTATTCAGACCCCTTTAAATTTTTCACTCTTTGTTACATTGCAGCCATTTGGTCAATTTCATTTTTTTCTCATTAATGTACACTCTGCACCCCAGCTTTACTGAAAAAACAGAAATGTAGATTTTTTTGCAAATTTAATAAAAAAAAGAAAAAGTGAACTATCACATGGTCATAAGTATTCAGACCCTTTGCTCAGACACTCATATTTAAGTCACATGCTGTCCAGTTCCTTGTGATCCTCCTTGATATGGTTCTACTGCTTCATTGGAGTCCAGTTGTGTTTAATTAAACTCATAGGACTTGATTTGGAAAGGCACACACCTGTCTATATAAGACCTCACAGCTCACAGTGCATGTCAGACCAAATGAGAATCATGAGGTCAAATTAACTAGCCAAGGAGCTCAGACACAGAATTGTGGTGAGGCCCTCGACCCATCCTGTAGAAATAACTACAGACCAGTCTCCAATCTCCCCTTCATATCTAAACTCTTGGAGTGCCTGATCTACTCCCGCCTTACCCATTACCTCTCCACTCATTCCCTCCTAGACCCTTCACATTCCGGTTTCCGCCCCCTACATTCGACAGAATCTGCACTCATCAACGTGGGCTGCTATATACTACGTGGGCTGGGCTGCTATATACTACGTGGGCTGTGCTATACACTACATGGGCTGCTATATGCTATGTGGGCTGCTATATACTACATTGGCTACTATATACTACGTGGCTTGGGCTGCTATATGCTACGTGGGCTGTGCTATATACTACATGGGCTGCGATATGCTACGTGGGCTGCTATATACTACATTGGCTGCTATATACTACGTGGGCTGGGCTGCTATATACTACATGGGCTCTAATATACTACGTGGGCTGGGCTGCTATATACTACGTGGGCTGCTATATACTACGTGGGCTGCTATATACTACATGGGCTGCTATATACTACGTGGGCCAGGCTGCTATATACTACGTGGGCTGGGCTGCTATACACTACGTGGGCTGCTATATACTACATGGGCTGTGTTATATACTACGTGGACAGTGTTATATACTACGTTGGCAGTGTTATATACTACGTGGGCTGCTATATACTATGTGGGCAGTGTTGTATACTACTATGTGGGCAGTGCTGTATACTACTGTGTGGCTGTGCTATATACTACTATGTAGGCAGTGTTGTATACTACTATATGGGCAGTGCTGTATACTACTGTGTGGGCTGTGCTATATACTACTGTGTGGGCTGTGCTATATACTATTGTGTGGGCTGTGCTGTATACTACTGTGTGGGCTGTGCTATATACTACTGTGTGGGCTGTGCTATATACTACTGTGTGGGCTGTGCTGTATACTACTATGTGGGCTGTGCTGTATACGACATGGCTGTTCTATAAACTTCGTGGGCCGTGTTATATACTATGTGGCTGTGCTATATACTATATGGGCTGTTATATACTACGTGGCTGTGTTATATGCTACGTGGGCTGTTATATACTACATGGCTGTGTTATATACTACGTGGGCTGTGTTATATACTACATGGCTGTGTTTATATGCGATCATGAATCATGGTATGTGTTAAAGGGGGGGCCCACTGAGACTCTTTCGCCCGGGGCCCTCAAAAACCTGGAGCCGGCCCCATCTGTACCTCAGACTTGGCCAAAGGTTCACCTTCCAACAAGACAATGACCCTAAGCACATGGCTATAATAACAAAGAAGTGGCTTCAGAACAACTCTGTGACGATTCTTGACTGGGCCATCCAGAGCCCTGACCTAAACCCAATCGAGCATCTCTGGAGAGACATGAAAATGGCTGTCCACCAAGTTCACCATCCAACCTGACAGAACTGGAGAGGATCTGCAAGGAAGAATGGCAGAGGATCCCCAAATCGAGGTATGACAAACTTGTTGCATCATTCCCAAGAAGACTCATGGCTGTACTAGCTCAAAAGGGTGCTTCTACTCAATACTTAGCAAAGGGTCTGAATACTTATGACCATGTGACATTTCAGTATTTCTTTTTTAATAAATATGCAAAAATTACTATATTTCAGTTTTTTTCAATCAAGATGGGGGCAGAGTGAAAATGAATGTGAAAAAAGAGTGAACTTTTTTGAATTTACCCAATAGCTGCAATGAAACAAAGGGTGAAAAATTTAAAGGGGTCTGAATACTTTCCGTCCCCTCTGTATATTCAAGTAAACTATACAATGAGATAAAAACTATTTAACAGTCTAAATTTAAAATGTTTGTCCACTGCTTGCATAACCTTTTCTTAATGCTCAATTTCCTGGAGTAAAATAAGAAGAGCTTATATTCTGCAGCAGCATCATTCCAGCGATCATCAGCAGCAGATCAGACTGACTGGTTGCAGCAGTCACATGACACAATAATGCCATATCACTCACAAGGACCAGTGCTGGAATGGTGCCAAAACAGGATGCAAATTTTTATTGTTTCTATTTTTTTGTGGGTCTAAAGGTACCTTCACACTAAGCGAGGTCGCTAGCGAGATCGCTGCTGAGTCACAAGTTTTGTGACGCAACAGCGACCTCAGTAGCGATCTCGCTATGTTTGACACGTAGCAGCGACCAGGCCCCTGCTGTGAGATCGCTGGTCATGTCGGAATGGCCTGGACCTTTTTTTGATCGTTGAGGTCCCGCTGGGTAGCACACATCACTGTGTTTGACACCTTACCAACGACCTCGTTGACGACTCAGACACCGACACATAGGCGTGCATTTGCGTTGCCTTTTCCGCACCCCTCCGCTCCGATTGGTGGTCGCTACTGCGTTCTGATTGGCAGTCATGCCTTCAACAGAAGGCGACATAGTAGCGCTTCCATCGTTTGTTCCTGATCGCGTGGTGGTTTGCAGATCGTTGTAGAGTTCTCCGGCCTGCGACTCCTCTTCGATTTATCTATTCTTCAACGGTTCTTCTGACACCTTTTGTGCACGGTAGGTATCGTTTGGGGTCTCAAATGCGTTCCCACCGAAGGGCTATTGTGTCGCCTCATAAGGCAAGGCCGCCACCAATCAGAACGCAGTAGCGACCACCAATCGGAACTGAATGGGCGCGGAAAAGGCAACGCAAATGCACGCCTGTGTGACTACAACGTCACACAGGACGTCCCTCATCGAGGTCTGAATCGTCATAATAGCTGCCATGTGACAGGGTCACAACGACCAACAACATCGTTGTACAGGTCGCTACAGGTCGCCGCATCGCTGCTGCGTCGTTGGGAAGATCTCACTGTTTGACATCTCACCAGTGACCACATAGCGACACAGCAACGATCCCTGACAGGTCGTATCGTTGTCGGGATCGCTTTAGCGTCGCTAAGTGTGACGGGGCCTTTAGGTAAAACGGCTTTGTTTGCTGCAGTTCTCTGAATGTTGAGCTCTGAATAAACCCACCTAAACTACTGATTGGCAGCCTTCTGCCCAGATACAGGGTACAGAGAAAGCTGCCAATCAATGGTAGTCAGATTTACTAGACCTCTAATGGTAATATCCTACTGATAAAAGAGTGGTTTTTATCAAAACTACACTAAGCAGCCCAGTAAGTTACACATCACTGGAATCCAGGAATATGTCTCTACATTACGCTACTCTCAGATGAGGTGGCAAAAATTCCCTTTAAATTAATGACCATTGTTCTAACTTATGTTTGAATGGACAATTTATGGACAGGATGGCAAACTTGAATTTTTCTAATTTCTCATCAATTTACCCAAAAATCAATATCAATCAACATCTCATGAACAAATTTGAAAACTGCGATGAGTGATCAGACAACCATTTTTTTGCCAACAATTAAAAAAGGAGTCTAATTTTTACCAATAACCGTTCAGTCATTTATTGATTTTTGGTTACCTTGATTATTACAGTGGGTGTGAACTGATATGCACAACCCCCTCCATCGGCCAATACCGTAATCTGTGCTGGATGGGTGCCCTGCTAGATGGGTTCCCTGCTAGATAGGCTGCTGGGTGGGAGCCCTGCTGGATAGGCTGCTGGATGGGAGCCCTGCTGGACAGGCTGCAGGATGGAAGCCATGCTGGATAGGCTGCAGGATGGAAGCCATGCTGGATAGACTGCTGGATAGGAGTCCTGCTGGATGGGTTCCCTGCTAGATAGGCTGCTGGATGGGAGCCCTGCTGGATAGGCTGCTGGATGGGAGCCCTGCTGGATAGGCTGCTGGATGGGAGCCCTGCTGGACAGGCTGCAGGATGGAAGCCATGCTGGATAGGCTGCTGGATAGGAGTCCTGCTGGATGGGAGCCCTGCTAGATGGGTTCCCTGCTAGATAGGCTGCTGGATTGGAGCCCTGCTGGATAGGCTGCTGATGGGAGCCCTGCTGGATAGGCTGCTGGATGGGAGCCCTGCTGGACAGGCTGCAGGATGGAAGCCATGCTGGATAGGCTGCTGGATAGGAGTCTTGCTGGATGGGAGCCCTGCTAGATGGGTTCCCTGCTAGATAGGTTGCTGGATTGGAGCCCTGCTGGATAGGCTGCTGATGGGAGCCCTGCTGGATAGGCTGCTGGACGGGAGCCCTGCTGGACAGGCTGCAGGATGGGAGCCATGCTAGATAGGCTGCTGGATGGGAGCCCTACTGTAAAGACTGCAGGATGGGAGCCCTGCTCGATAAGCTGCTGGATGGGAGCCCTGCTGGATAGGCTGCTGGATGGGAGCCCTGCTGGACAGGCTGCAGGATGGGAGCCATGCTAGATAGGCTGCTGGATGGGAGCCCTACTGTAAAGACTGCAGGATGGGAGCCCTGCTCGATAAGCTGCTGGATGGGAGCCCTGCTGGATAGGCTGCTGGATGGGAGCCCTGCTGGATAGGCTGCTGGATGGGAGCCCTGCGTGATAGGCTGCTGGATGGGAGCCCTGCTGGATACGTGCTGCTGGATGGGAGCCCTTTTAGATGGGAACCCTGATAGGCTGCTAGATGGGAACCCTGCTGGATAGGCTGCAAGATGGGAGCCCTGATGGATAGACTGTTGGATGTAAGCCCTGTTGGATAGGCTGCTAGATGGGAGTCCTGCTGGATAGGCTGCTGGATGGGAGCCCTGAGAGCTGCCTCTTACCTTGTGGCATATGTGGCTCTTTGATTAGCCTGCCTGATGCAACATCATCATTGCTGTGTGACGCACCTTTTGACATTCCACCAGGACAGCTGAATGAAAAAATAACTGGATGCAATCAGATAAGAGGCAGTTCTCATAGCTTCCACCAAGTGGACAGAGATAACTGTCGTGGTCAAGAGATGAAGTCCCTGTGAATTGGTTTGCACCAACTCATCTGATTATGGATGCCAACTATTCATGAATCATCAAAGCTCCTTTTATGGATTGTTGCATTTTATTTTTTTGAACTGTTAATTGATATTCTAGAACTATGTCTAATTTTGAGTTTGTTTTTTAAAAAGTACTTTAAAAATGAGCAATTAAGATCATTGCCTGAAAGCAGAAGACATAATGATTTGTGGGAATAAAAGCATTGGCATTCAGAAAGGTTTCCAAAGTTTCTCATGAAATCAGTCACTTAGATTAAACCAATTAGTAAGGAAGCATGTCGCCATTCCTGCTGGAGCCTGTCACTCTGATAGTCTGACTATACAAATAGACATAGCAAGAAGATGCACCAACACTGCAGCGTGCAGATTAGGCCGGGTTCACACTGCGTTAGCAGCAGCCCGTTCAGCACATATGCTAACGGGCTGCTGTAACGCAAGTGCCGACGTTTGCATCGCGTTAGCGCAGATAGAGCATCCGCTAGCTCTAGCTGCGCTAGCAGTGATGGACCCGCTAGCTCTAGCTGCGCTAGCAGTGACGGACCCGGAAACGCTGCAGCCTGCGTCTCAGGGTCCGTCACTCAATGACGGCACATCACTAGCGCATGCCTATTGTGGGCGTGCGCTAGCGATGCGTCCGACATTGCAGTCAATGGCGGCCTTAACGGACTATGTTACACCGCGTTTATGCCGCGGTGTAACGTAGTCCATCTAAAGGACTGCCAAGACGCAATGTGAACCCAGTATCAACAAAAAATGTGTGCACAGCTCTATATAAAGGTGCCCAGGTAGGTTCCAAAACCGTAGTGATACATATAAGAAAAACCTGGCACTCAACTTTATATAGGTGTTATTTTATTATTCCAAGCAGAGGTGCAGTAACAGCAAACGTTTCGGTCATAAACACATGACCTTCATCAGTTACGTAAAGTGATTGCTGGTGAAGTAAGTGTTAGCTCTGTTTAACAGACTATAGGGCTCTTTAAGGGAAGGCACTGGTTAGAATACTCAGGTATGGGTGCAGCCCTGCTGTGGTGCTGCAGACGCGGAGTCCACCGCTTGTCTGACAAGTGCCTTCCCTTAAAGGGCAATTAGCACTATAGTCTGTTAAACAGAGCTAACACTTACTTCACCAGCAATCACTTTACATAACTGATGAAGGTCATGTGTTTATGACCGAAACATTTGCTGTTACTGCACCTCCGCTTGGAATAATAAAATATCACCTATATAGAGTTGAGTGCCAGGTTTTTCTTATATGCAATATGAACCCAGCCTTACCGACTACCGGGCGCTAGCAGCTCTAATTGTTATCAAAACACCAAATATGCTGAAGAGGACCATAAATAGAGTGAAATGGCACCTACTGTTTAGGTCGCACAGTTTAACACTAATAGTCATCATGACATATCATCAGGGAAGACTACACACTTCAATTCATACAGCCCATAATTGCAAAAAGGCAGGTACACAATAGCTGGCAAATGCATAATGTGTAAGTGTGAACATGTCATGAATAATAGACAGTACACATCATTTTCCATCTAACAGTACTGTAATACATTTCATTGTAGGCTTCCATCAATTATCTGCTATAAGTAGTTCCAGGAATTAATTTACTAGTTTTCCTATAATAACATCAGAATTTTTATTATGTCCTAAGCAAATTACAAGTGCTTCTCACAAAATTAGAATATCATCAAAAAGATTATTTATTTCAGTTCTTCAATACAGAAAGTGAAGCTCATACGTTATATAGAGTTTATTACAAACAGACTGATCTATTTCAATTGTTTATTTCTGTTAATATTGATGAATATGGCTTACAGCTAATGAATACCCAAAAGTCATTATCTCAGTAAATTAGAATAATTAACGAAAACACCTGCAAAGGCTTCAAAAGCGTTTAAAAAGGTACAGAATATATGAGTTTCACTTTTTGTATTGAAGAACTGAAATAAATTAACTTTTTGATGATATTCTAATTTACTGAGATAATGACTTTTGGGTTTTCATTTGCTGTAAGCCATAATCATCAACATTAACAGAAATAAACACTTGAAATAGATCACTGTTTGTAATGACTTTATATAATGGATGAGTTTAAATTTTTGTATTGAAGAACTGAAATAAATTAACTTTTTGATGATATTCTAATTTTGTGAGAAGCACCTGTATATTCATTTAAGGAACATCTGGAATAGTCTACTGCTCCAAAAGCAGGAATTCATAGCCCAGTGTACATCCATACGTGTCTTGTGCACAGAGGTGTAACTTCAACCTACACGGCTACAATGCAAAATCTAGAGCAGGTTCCCTCAACTGGTATCTGCCATTTGTAATGCCGGTGTCATCTTTTGTTCCTCTCTGTTACCCAGTGCCTGGGTTTTATTGCTACTTCTGCACCCTCCATAGCAATTGCCCTTGCCTATGCCTAACTAATCACTGATTGTGAAGTTAGAAATAATTGTGGTAGGTTAATGCAGAAGTGAAACTCTACACATTCAGTGCATGTAGTGAGATTACATTATGCTACAACCGAAAGCCACATGATGGAATTAAAAGTCAATGGACAACTATGTGCATACTGTGAACACTTATTTAGCAGTACTTTCATGGCGTTCGTTTTTCATATGACTGTCTGTATACTATAAATATATTGTTGTGTAATGTAACAACTGTTCTTCCATTTTAGCACTACGTGATACAGATCAGCTTCTACTCTCATAGCGAAACAGTATAAACCCCTGGAGGTGTGCCTGAACATTAGGCCTCTTTAATATGTTGTTTATAACGTAAAATAAATAAATATATATATATATATATATATATATATATATATATATTATGTAAAAAGAAAACAAAAAGCAGCACCAAAAGAAAACAAAGGGTGCAAAAAATCCTTCCAGGTATATACCATACCTCATACTATGGTCCAAAAAATGAAGGCAGCACTCCAATAGGAAAAAAAAAGTGATTTATTGGCCCATGTGCGACGTTTCAGTCCAGTATGTGGACCTTTCTCAAGCTATATAATATATATGGATATAACAAAAATAGAAAAATGCTGAGCAGCACAGCCCAAGTAATCAGGAAGAACTGGATGTGTACTTCAACAGCTGATTGCCCGACAGCTGATCAGAGGTGCTCACATGAAACATAGAGTTGAATGGCATGCAGATCACAGAACAAATGCGGCCAGTAGAAGCGCTACTCACAGCGCGAAACGGCCGTCGTCGATCCCTGCACACTTCCGTCATTATCTCACACCCCCGAGCCGTGAAGATGTCTTCTCACATTCTTGAATAAAGGACTATCTAACTCCAGGATCGGTGAGTGCTGCCGCATTTGTTCTGTGATCTGTATATATATGGATATATCTATCTATCTCTCTATCAGTGTCTTAGAGATGAGCAAATAAATTATAGTGCAGATTTTATTGTAACTCTCTTCCTTGCTGATTCAACTGCATTTTTTTGAACCGATAAAGGCCATCCAAATGTTAATTTAAAAAAAAAAAAATCCTTATACTCATGTTACCGCTCACCTCGTGAGCCCTTCCACTCCTCACCATCACCTCTCCCACTTCTCCGCGTCATCCACCCGGTCTTCAGATTGCCGCCACTCACACTGAAATCCCCACAACCGCTCGAAAGGTCACAACATCATGACTTGTACTGTTACTGTGCACACGCATGAGCAGAACTCCCCCAAGATCTCTCTCTCTCATTCATTTTTTTGATACATTTTATGTAATTTCTTTTGAAATAACATACACTTACCTCCCTTGGGTCATCACAAAGAAGTTTAAATTTCCTGGGGATTTTACTTCTAGCAAACTTGCACCCATTGTAGTACATACTCCAAGAGCACCCAAAAGAAAATGAGGCACCACAGGTATCGGGGTCCAGCCCCTGGCATGCACAGGTACGCCTAAATAATATGAAATATATATATTAGTGGGTTGACAAGATTACGAAATCCAGTGTCTGTGATGTTAGATTGTCAAGAAACCAAGTTGTTTTTTTTCCCTATCATCCCAATTAACTTACTCCTCATTGAGAGCGCAACGTCTGTTTGTCAAGGTTCCATACTTCCGTAGCGTTTCAGTGAGCTCAGAGTACATATTGTCTGCTAAAGTTGTTGATATGCCTTCCCAAACGAGGATTAAAATCACTATCACAGCAGTTTCACAGGAGTGGCCTGCACGCTCTCGCACCAAACACAGCATTTTTTCCTCAACTCCGCTTCGTCGAATGACCTGTCAACAAATCAGCAAGTTTTATAAGACCTACGGTAACTCGTAATTGGAAATGGCTGTAGAAAATTAGATTTAATGGTGCTATGTTATGTGGTTTTAATCAAACTAGCACATATAAAAATGCAGAACAGTGCAAATAGTAGTATTACTAGACATTTATGAGTCACTGGACCAATTTTTAATGTTCAAGTCATGAGTATTGCATAAAGTATGGGCAGCATAAATAGAACTACTAACCACTATCAGAATGAACTACAAACTAATTAACTTTACCTGCTCAAAGTTTCTGTGACCGAAATCTCCTAGTTACAGGTATATGCTTGAGGGCAACAAGTGTAAGACTAGTTATATAAAGGTGCTCACTTATGGGGAATGCCGATTCTCCACATATATCAATCAATGCTGCATTGGAGAAAAATATGCAAATTATCTTTCACATAAAGATAGAGAGCTAATTTGCATACTTTTCTCCAATGGGGAATTGCCTGTAAGACTCTGTACTTGGGAAACCAGTGCTTCCTCCATGTGGGCACCTATATATCACTAGTGTTACAGCTTGCTGCTCTCATGTATATAATTAAGAGGGGTTTAGGTCATAGTAACTGTGAAAAGGGAAAGTTAATTAGGTGGTAATTCATTCTGATAGTACAGTAGTTAGTAGTTACATTTATGCTGCCCTTACTTCATGACCTTCATAGTAAAATTGATCCGGTGACTCATAAATGTCTAATTGTTCTATTGGGGGCATCCTGACTCTCCCCTGAAGGCAGACATTAGGTAAAAAAAGGATCAGGCATGTTGGATTTTAACATACCTAATCCTTTGTTTTTTGGACGTGGTTGCAAGAAGTCCCAATTCACCACAATTGCACTTTCATCCCATAGCTCCTTTATCTAATGTGTAAGGTCACCATTATTTGTGGAGAACAGTCTGGGAAGTCCCTGTCAAGTTGATGCCAAAAGATTAAAAATGTGCTTCTCTTTTTCGGAAGTCATATAGCTAACTTTTAACCCCTTCTTAACATCTTCTGTAGATGCAAGTTGGAAGCAGGTGTAAGGAGCATTCCCCCAAGTAGAGTCTGCCCCAAACCTGTCAGATGTCAGATGATGGCAATGGGTCACAGCCTGGTCCTACTTCTAATGGCCGCAGGTGAAGATGAGCTCCACTTATGATTCTTAAACTGTTATATGCCGCTGTCAATTTCTGACAGCGGCATTAACCATGTGGTGGCACGAGAGGTGCATAATTCTATGCACTTATTGGTTGCACCATGCAAAAAAAATACACATATGTGGTATCAGTGTGTCCATAAAAGTCCAATCTATCAAAATATGACTTTTGGAAGAAAGAAAGAGAGGAAATAACTCCAAAATTGAATTTGGCCATGTCGGGAAGAGCTCAACATGTATACATGTTTTTAGTCTTTTAGTATATTATGAAATGTGTTTCATAACAAAAATATCACTTACCCATTTTGCAATTGGACATCCCTGAGAGCTTTTCCCTTCTTTTCCTGTATATAGTACTCTTTCAATCCTGATGGCCTTGCCCTTCTCACCTAACCTGAGAATGAAACCTCCAGTTAGTGGAAGTCGTCACATATTGAGCATGGCAGATTTAGAATACAGTATGTGTACACTCTCATAGTATAGATTATTTCTAAATTTTGTGCAGTTATATTGGTTTACCTGGTGAAAATAAACAAGTGAGATGGGAATATATTTGGTTTTTATTAAGTTGCCTAATAATTCTGCACAGTAATGGTACCGTCACATTTAGCGATGCTGCAGCAATCTAGACAATGATGCCGATCGCTGCAGCATCGCTGTGTGGTCGCTGGAGAGCTGTCACACAGACAGCTCTCCAGCGACCAACGATCCCGAGGTCCCCAGGTAACCAGGGTAAACATCGGGTTACTAAGCGCAGGGCCACGCTTAGTAACCCGATGTTTACCCTGGTTACCAGTGTAAATGTAAAAAAAAACAAACACTACATACTTACATTCCGGTGTCTGTCCCCCGGCGTTCTGCTTCCCTGCACTGTGTGAGCGCCAGCTGTAAAGCAGAGCGGTGACGTCACCGCTTCTGCTTTACGGCCGGCCGGCGCTCACAGTGCAGGGAAGCAGAACGCTGGGGGACGCGACAGACACCGGAATGTAAGTATGTAGTGTTTTTTTTTTTTTACATTTACACTGGTAACCAGGGTAAACATCGGGTTACTAAGCGCGGCCCTGCGCTTAGTAACCCGATGTTTACCCTGGTTACCAGTGAAGACATCGCTGAATCGGCGTCACACACGCCGATTCAGCGATGTCTGCGGGAGATCCAGCGATGAAATAAAGTTCTGGCCTTTCTGCTCCGACCAGCGATGTCACAGCAGGATCCAGATCGCTGCTGTGTGTCAAACACAACGATATCGCTATCCAGGACGCTGCAACATCACGGATCACTAGCGATATCGTTGTTAAGTTGGTCAGTGTGAAGGTACCTTAATAGTTACCTGCACAAACAGATATC